>NW_028078194.1:5173925-5829608 GCF_014824575.4 Sturnira hondurensis | reverse complement strand
CAAACAAGCAAGCAAAATATAACCAAAGACACTGAAATAGAGAACAGGCTGACAGTGACCAGAGGGGAGAGGGGAGGGAATTTCAGGGGAAATAAGGGAGGGATTTAGAGGAACCTATATAAAGGATACATGGACAACAACTGAGAAGGGTGGAAATGGGAGGGAGGGGGGAGGATGGGGGTGGGATGGGATGGGAGTAATAGACAGAAAACTATACTTGAAAAGTAATTAAATAAAAAAATTGAGGAAAAAAAGAAAACTGTACTTGAACAACAATTAAAATGAATAAATTAAAATAAATAAATAAATAAAAGGGGGTAAAAGAAAACAACTGTGGGGGTTGAGGGCCGGAAGACACTCCCAGCCTCACAGGAGAGTGTGTTGGAGAGACCCACAGGGTCCTAGAATGTACACAAACCCACCCACATGGGAATCAGCACCAGAAAGGCCCAGTTTACTTGGGGGAAGTGGTGAAAGGGACTGAAATCCTACAAAGTGGAACAAGCGCCATTGTTCCCTCTCAGACCCTGCCCCCACATACAGCCACACAACCCAGCAACTGGGTTCACCCACTCTGGTGAACACCTAAGGCTCTGCCTCTCACTACATACCAGGTGCAACCAACCCCCCCCCCAAAAAAAATGTCCCAAACAGAAGAACAAACCAAAGCTCCAAAGCAAATACAACTAAACACTGAAAAGATAGCCAACCCATCAGATGCACAGTTCAAAGCACTGGTGATCAGGATGCTCACAGAATTTTGTTGAATTTGGTCTAAAATTAGATGAAAAAATGAAGGCTATGCCAGATGAAATGAGGGAAAATGCACGGGAACCAATTGTGATGAGAAGAAAACTGGGACTCACATCAAGGGAGTGGACCGGAAGGAAGAAAGAGACAACAAAACAGAAAAGAAGGAAGAAACAAGAATTCAAAAAAATGAGGAGAGGCATAGGAACCTCCAGGACATCTTTAAACGTTCCAACATCTGAATCATAGGGGTACCAGAAGGGTAAAAGGAACAGCAACAAGTAGAAAACTTATGTGAACAAATAAGAAAGGAGAACTTCCTCAATCTGGCAAAGGAAATAGATTGCCAGGAAGTCCAGGAAGCTCAGAGAATCCCAAAGAAGTTGGACCCAAGGAGGAACACACCAAGGCACATCATAATTACATTAGCCAAGATGAAAATAAAGGAGAGAATCCTAGAAGCAGCAAGAGATAAGGAGACAATCACCTACAATGAGTTCCCATTAGACTGTCAGCTGATTTCTCAAAAAAGACCTTGCAGGTAAGAAGGGGCTGGAAAGAAGTGTTTCAAGTCATGAAAGTCAAGGACCTATATCCAAGATTGCTCTATCCAGTAACCCTTCCATTTAGAATGGAAGGACAGATAAAGTGCTTCTCAGATAAGGTCAAGTCCAAGGAGTTAATCATCACCAAGCCCTTATTATATGAAATGTTAAAGGGACTTACCTAAGAAAAAGAAGTTAAAAAACGTGTATAGTAAAATGACAGCAAACTAACAATTATTAACAACCACACCTAAAACAAACAGAAAAACAAAGAAAACAACTAGAACAGGAACAGAACCACAGAAATGGAGATCACATGGAGGGTTAGCAACAGGGGAGTGGGAGGAGGAGAGAGAGGGAAAAGGTACAGAGAATAAGTAGCTTAGATGGTAGGTAGAAAATAGACAGAGGGAAGGCAATGATAATATGGGAAATGTAGAAGATAAAGAACTTATGACATATGAACATGAACTAAAGGGAGGAATGTGGGTGGAACAGAGTGTGCAGGATGAAGGGGAAAGAAGCAGGGAATGATACAATAATAGTATAATCAATAAAAGATATTTTAAAAATAAAAATAATTAAAAAACAATGTTTCATTAAAAGTAAATAAATAAATAAATAAATAAACAAACAAGTGCCGGTGAGCATGTGGAGAAAAGGTCAAACCCTAGTGCACTATGGAAGGGGTTTTAGACTGGTGCAGCCACTGTGGAAAACAGTGTGAAATTTCCTCAAAAACTAAAATGGAACTTCCTTTTGACCCAGTGTTTTTGCTCCTGAGATTATACCCTATGAATCCCAAACAACTAATTCCAAAGAATTTATGCACCCCCATTTTTACAGCAGTCCTATTTACAATAGCCAAGACTTGGAAACAGCCTAAGTGCCCATCAGTAGGTAAGTGGGTGAAAAACTGTGGTACATCTGCACAATGAAATACTAGGCAACAGAAAGAAGAAATTCCAGCCTTTTGCAACAGCATGGAAGGAACTGGAGAGTATTAAGCTAAATTAAATAAGCTAGTCAGTGAAACAAAGATACCATATGATCTCATTTATAAGAGGAATCTATGGGCAAAATAAGCTAATGAGCAAAATAGAACCAGAGGCATAGAATCATAGAAGAGATTGACAATTGTAAGAGGGGAGAAGAGAAGCAGGGACTGATTGAGAAAAGGTGAAGGGATGGGTAAGTGGATGGGTATATGAAGAACCCATGGACATGAACTATGGGTGTAGGGATTGTCTAGGGAAGTGTGGTGCAGGCTGGGCAAAGAGTGGCAAAGTAGAAAAATTTGGACAACTTTAATAGCACAAACAATAAAACACTAAAAAAGTAATATCTTCAGCAGATTCAGAAAGACAAGTGATAGCAAACAGATTCAAAGCTGTAAGAAAAATGATTAACTTAAGCTATTACATAAATCAAGTATATTAACATGTGTTTTACATTTTAATTTTCTATAACTGGAACACTAAAAAGCAGATTTTCTAAATTATTGACTTTAGAGAGAGAGGAATGGAGAGAGAAAACATTATTTTCTCTTATTCTTTCACTTATTTATGCATTCATTGCTTGATTCTTGTATGTGCCCTGACCAGAGAGCAACTCTCAACTTTGGTGTGTAGGGACAGTGCTCTAACCAAGTTCTTTGGCCAGGGCAACATGACGGTTTTAAAAATTAACTTTATTAGTGTAACATTGGTTAATAACCTATATCAATTTATGATGTACAAGTTTGAAATAATACATCTGTATATTCTATTGTGAATTCACCACCTAAAGTCTAGTCTCCATCACCATATATTTCATACCTTTTACCCTCCTCATCTACCTCCCTCTCATCTTCCCCACTGCTAACTACAATTCTGTCGTCTGCATCTATAAATGATTTCTTTCATTGTTGTTTTTGTCCTACTCTCTACCAGCGGGCCAAAACAATGCTGAAGATGAAACAATATTTACTCAAAAGATCACAGAGAGCGAGTGCTGGGAAATCAGTTTGCACTTAGTATTTATTCAATTTGGGGGTTATAGGCTTTCAATTGCACTTATGCAAAACACATCAATGGATCTCTTCACAGTCCTGGCAATTTGTCTTTCTTGTTTGATTCTCCTTTTCCTATGGAACCGAGGCTATGTCAGAGGGAAGCTACCACCTGGCCCTACTCCTCTCCCAATTATTGGAAACATTCTACAGAAAATGTTATGAACATCAAGGAATCCATAAGCAAGGTCAAGTATGATTAATTTTCTTCCAATCTTTTGCAATGAGTAAATAAGGCAGTGCTATGTCTAAGTAAAATTGTCCTAGACACCATGCTTTAAAGAAGTAGTTTGAAAGGAAAATGTCCACTGGACACCCATATATGATTCTATTGTTTAAATTTAATTAAATATCCAAATGTTATTGACTAATAACATTTTATGGATTTCAGGTGTATAAACCCATAATACATCACCTGTATATTGCATTGCGGGCTCACTACACAATGTCTAATGTCCTTCTATGACCATGTAGCTCACCCTCTTTATCCTCTTTCTCCTCCACTCAACCCTCCTACCCTTTAGGCAACCATCACACTGTTTGTGTCTAAGAGGTTGTTTTGTTGTTCATTTGCTGCTTTCTGCTTTATATCCCACACACAAGTTAAATCTTATGATCCTTGTCTTTTTCCACAAGACATGACTTTAAACAGCACACAGCTAGAGGCATGCAGAAGGGAATGAGAACAATGAGGTGATTGTTCAAATTGCCAAAAGAAGGAATTCCCTGTCCATATAGTGAGCTAGGTCTTCTTTCTAATAATTAATCTTTGGTGAACTCTAATAACAATGAAACCACTTTCAACCTCTAAAAAAATTACTAATTTACAGCTTCACAACACTAAGTTTTCCTAAAAGCACACTGATGTGGAGTTACAGAAATAACTAAAGGTTCAGGAACTTTCACACTTTTTTTCTTTTTAATATATTTTATTGATTATGCCATTACAGTTGTCACATTTCCCCCCCTTTATTCCCCTACACCCTGCACTCCCCCTCCCTCACCATTCCCCCCTTTATTTATGTCCATGTGTCACAAGTTCTTTAGATTCTATATTTCCCATACTATTCTTGCCCTCCCCCTGTCTTTTTTCTACCCACCGTCTATGCTACTTATTCTCTGTACCTTCTCCCCCCTTCTCCTCTCACTCCCCTGTTGCTAACCCTCCATGTGATCTCCATTTCTGTGGTTCTGTTCTTGTTATAGTTGTTTGCTTAGTTTGCTTTTGCTTTAGGTATGGTTGTTAATAACTGTGAGTTTGCTATCCTTTCACTGCTCATATTTTTTATCTTTTTTTCTTAGATAAGTCCTTTTAACATTTAATAAAATAAGGACTTGGTGATGATGAACTCCTTTGAACTCCTTTGACCTTATCTGAGAAGCACTTTATCTGCCCTTCCATTCTAAATGAAAGCTTTGCTGGATAGAGCAATCTTGTCTGTAGGTCTTTGGATTTCATGACTTGGAATACTTCTTTGCAGCCCCTTCTTGCCTGTAAGGTCTCCTTTGAGAAGTCCGCTGACAGTCTGATGGGTACTCCTTTGTAGGTGACTGTCCCCTTATCTCTTGCTGCTTCTAGGATTCTCTCCTTCATTTTAATCTTGGCTAATGTAATGATGATGTGCCTTGGTGTGTTCCTTCTTGGGTCCAACTTCTTTGGGACTCTCTGAGCTTCCTGGATTTCCTGGAAGTCTATTTCCTTGCCAGACTGGGGAAGTTCTCCTTTATTATTTGTTCAAATACGTTTTCCACTTGTGGCTGTTTCTTTCCCCCTTCTGGTACCCCTGTAATCCAGATGTTGGAACGTTTAAAGATGTCCTGGAGGTTCCTAAGCCTCTCCTCATTTTTTTGAATTCTTGGTTCTTCATACTTTTCTGTTTGGTCATTTTGTTCTTCCTTCTGGTCCACTCCCTTGATTTGAGTCCCAGTTTCCTTTCCATCACTATTGGTTTTCTGTGCATTTCCCTTCATTTCAATTAGTTTAGCCTTCATTTGTTCCTCTAACTTGTGACTAAAATCAACCAGTTCTGTGAGCATCCCAATCACCAGTATTTTGAACTGTGAATCTGATAGGTTGGCTATCTCTTGGTTGCTTACAAGTACTGGCTCTGGGGCTTTGAGCTATTTTCTTGAGCCATAATGCTTTGGTTAGGTTGCATATGTTATGTATGAGGGGCGGAGCCTTAAGTGTTCACCAGGGTGGGGCAACCCAAGTTGCTGGGTTGTGACGCTGTAGGTGAGGGCAGGATCAGAGAGGGGCAATGGCATTTGTTCTGCTCTCTCTCAGATTTATGTCCCCTCTGCTGCTTCCTGCCAGCAAACTGGGCCCCCCTGGTGCCGGCCTCCAGGTGTGTGGGCCTGTGCACCCTCCAGGACCCCATGGGTCTCTCCAACAAAGTCTTGGTGAGCCTGGAAGCTTCTCACAGCATCTCGACCCCAAAAGTTTTTCCAATTGGTGCTTTTAGGCTTTAATTCCCGTCGCTGGGGCCCTAGCCTGGGCAGTCTGTCTCGCTGCTCAATCCTTCTCTTGGTTTATCTGTGCACAAATGTGTGATCATGGTCAGCCAGCCACCTTTCATCCTCACTGGGCCCACCCATTGCCACCCCACATCTGGGATGCCAACCGCTGCCTGGGTGCCTGGGTTGGTCTGGCAACCACTGCTTTTTCCTGCCTGATTCCACTCCACCAGCCGCTGACTCTGCTTTTCTTGCGTGTCTGGCTGAATGGTTTGTTGTTGTTGGGCTCTGTACAGTTCAATTTTCTGTGTTTTGGTTCCACTTTTGTTACTAAGATTTTGTTGTCTTTAAAGTTGGTTGCATGAGGAGGCACAGTGTTTCCACCTACGCCTCCATCTTGGCTGGAAGTCCAACTTTCACACTTTCTGTTTGATTTGCTCAACATGTAAGTAAATAACTGCTCTGCTCTTACCTATTTACACAGCAATAGTGCTCTAAATTTTGAGGGGCTCTTCTGAAATCTGTCTTCCCAGACACAGCCAGTTACCAGAGCTGTGTCCCCAGAAACTCCTTCCTGTGTGTTCAGGCTCTGGATTCAAAGGGATATGTCAGAATCCCTTGTTAACTGCCAGCCTTGGGCAACTTTTTAAAATCTCTCTGAGCTCCAATTTTCATTTCTTTAAAAATGACTAATAATTATTTTGCACAAAATATTAGTATATCGTATGTTCAACAAGCTATTGAATGCCTACTTTGTATTAAACACCATGTTAGGTGCTTGGAATTTTTTTCAGTATTATTTTATATTGGTTTCAGGGGTTCAGTACAGTAGTTTAACAATCATACTTCACAAAGTGTTCACTCTAACATTTCAGGAACCACCTGGCACACTGCATAGTTATTACAATATTATTGATTGTATTCCCTATGCAGTACTTTACATGCAGTGACTATTCGGTAACTACAGATTTCTATTTCTGAATCCTTTCACCTCTTCCACCTGTTCCCCTAAAACCCCATTCCCTCTGGCAATTACCAGTCTTGCCTCAGTGTCTATGAGTCTGTTTCAATTTTGTCTGTTTGTTTTTTGTTCTTTAGATTCCACACATAAGTGAAGTCATATGGTATTTGTCTTTCTCTGATGGACTGATTTCACTTACCATAATAACCTTTAGATCCATCACACTCTTGCAAATGACAGGATTTTAGTCTTCTTTGGTGTGCTAGGGATTTCCAATGGTGAATTAAAAAAAAAACCAGAATTATAGAATTTACAATCTCGAGGGTAGGCATGAATTTATGATATAATATGCAAATAACTGTATGATGACAAAACAAGTGACAGGGACCCAATGGAGACTGGCCATGGAGCTTGATAGGCTAGGGAAAAGAGAGCCAGTCATCAAAGGATTCTCTGAGGAATTTAATTGGAAGCTGAGATCTAAAGAATGATTAGACACTAACTACATAAAAACCAGATAAAAATTTGTCCCAGGCTTTTCCAATGTGGAGAAGAATGACTTGATAGAGCCCCAGAAAAAGAACAATTTGGTTATAGCCCAGACAGTATTGTCAAACATGGCATGAGTTGAGATTAAAGAGTTCAACTGGGACCAAAGAATGCAGGACGTGCAAGGATTTTAAGAATTGTGGTCTTTAGCATAAGTACAATGGGATGACTTGAACATCCTTAAAGGACTGTTGTGTTAACATTTGCCTTGCAAAAAGACCACTCTGGAGAATGAATTGGAAAATGAATTGTGGATGCAGAATGAATTGTAAGGTAGGAGAAGGGTTCAAACATTGGATACTTGGAAAGAGTTCAAGTCCTATATCATTGAGTATACTGAATGAGCTGCCATAAGAGAAAGACCCCAATAATGCAATGACTTAAAGGAGTCAAGAGTTTATTTCTATCTTCATATGGTATAGAAGTGATTGCTGGTGGGATGCCTTTCCTCTCTGTGGTGATTCAGAGAACCAGTTTTTCTCAATCTTGTGGTTTACCTTCCTTTGCCCCTAGGCTCTTATATTCATTTTCACGGTCAGAGTGGACTGTCTGCATGCTAGTCACCTCAACCCTGAGTAGTGGGAGAAGCAGAGAGTATGTTGTGACCACTTATGCCACAGTGTAGGGTTTGCCCACATCACTTCTGCTGACATCAGCTCATGGAAGCTTAGTCACATGGCCACACAAGGAAGCTTGGAAAGGTGTGTGACAAGGCTGCCATGTCCTTATATAGTAATAGCACATAAAGGTTTCTGGTGCTAAAGAGATGATGTAGAGAATGGGTAATGAGAAATGATTATTTGTCTACACCTGGGGCAAGATGGAGAAATTACCTAAACAGGAGAAACATTTTAAGAAACATTTCTTAAAATAGAAACATTCCTATTTTAAGTATAGGAAGGAAGGAAATTTGGAGCAATTGAAGAGGTTTGGAAGAAAGAAATTAATAAAATAACATGAATAAAATTTATGACAGAGTCACATAAGATAACTACTGAAGGTGATAATAATAATAGCAATATTACTAATAACATAATAATAATTACCATTTAAGCAATGTGGTTTTTATGAAATTACTGGGTCTAGAAAGTGAAATCTATTATGATGAGTGAATGAATATTATAATGTCTCTCAGTAAGATTAAAAGTATTTCTCTCACTTATCTACATTCTTAGTTTTGAAATTCTCACTCTTCTTGTACCTCCTGTTCCTTTCTTAGCTAGCAAAAGGCTATGGCCCAGCATTCACTCTGTACTTTGGCAGGAGGCCCATTGTGGTGCTGCATGGATATGAGGCAGTGAAGGAAGCCCTGATTGATCGGGGTGAGGAGTTCTCTGGCAGAGGAAATTTGCCAATTTTTGACAATCTCTTCAAGGGATCAGGTATGCTTCAATCTGGGTAATGTGTGTGTACTCATAAGTCACAAAGATTCCAAACAGGCTAAGGAATTGAGAAATTTAAACATAGAGAAATGTATGGAAATACTATACTTCCAAAATTTTCCATAAAGGATCATTAATCCATATTTAAAATTCTGAGGGTGACACAATGTCTTCATAAAACAATAAATGCAATTTGAAGAAATTAACTAAATGCTAATGTTCTATGAATTTGTGACTAAGCTATGTTCATTATGTCTTTTAAAGATTTTATTCATTTATTTTTAGAGAGGGAGAAGGGAGGGAGGAAGAGAGGAAGAGAGGGAGAGAAACATCAATGTGTGAGTGATAAATTGATTGGCTGCTTCTCAAAGACCCACTACTGGGGTCCTGGCCTACAACCCCAGAATGTGCCTTGACTGGGAATCAAACCAGTGATTGTTCAGTTCACAGGCTGGCATTCAATCCACCGAGCCATTCCAGCCATGGCCTAGCCGTGTTTATTTTCAGTTATGGCCTATTAAAAAGGAGAAAGAGACAGAGAGAAAAGAGGGATGAAGCATTGACTAAATTATCCTATTCTCCAAATATTTTGCTTTCTGTCCTGACTCATGGTTGCCAAGAGATAATTTTATAAAGCTTGCATTGTATGCATGAAACTAACATAACAATGGAATATTTCCAACTTTATCTTTAATTCTTCTCATATTCTAAGAAGGATAAGTAATATTTAAATAAAATAGAAAATATAAAGCACAAATATGCACTGAAAAGAGGACTGTGGAGAAATGCCTAGTAAGAATGAATTGGAATTGATATTACAAAAAGCTGTTTAAAATAATTACTTGAACTATCTTTCATCTGTGTTTGGAGCTAGACTTAAACTGTCCAGTCCTCCGGAGGGTCCCTGGACTCTGACTAAATTAGATAAAGTGTGAATTATGAGATTGACAAAAAATCAATTTTTGTCAATCTCAACTCATGCCATGTTTGACAATACTTTCTGGCCTATAACCAAATTGTTCTTTTTCTGGGACTCTAACAAGTCATTCTTCTCCACATTGGAAAAGCCTGGGACAAGTTTTTATCTGGTTTTTATGTAGTTAATGCCTAATCATTCTTTAGATCTCAGCTTCCAATTAAATTCCTCAGAGAATCCTTTGATGACTGGCTCTCTTTTCCCTAGCCTATCAAGCTCCATGGCCAGTCTCCATTGGGTCCCTGTCACTTGTTCTGTCATCATACAGTTATTTGCATATTATATCATAAATTCATGCCTACCCTCGAGATTGCAAATTCTATAATGGGATCGGTTTTTCTTCCACTTATTGTCAATGATTTTGATCAAATTTCCCATGAGCGTTGTTTCCCAACCCTTCCCCATACACCCAACTCCCATTGTCTTGACTCAGGAAGTCTCATGTTGAATTTCCTTGGTATTAAGAGCACATTACAGAACTGGCCAGTAGCTAGTGGGTTAGCGCATCATTGAGATACACCAAGGTGTGGGTTGGATCCCTCGTGAAGGCACATGAAAGAATCAACAATGACTGCATAAATAAGTAAAACAACATCTCTCTCTCTCCCTTCTCTTTCTCTTATATCTTGCCTGAGGATTAGATTTTCATGACCATCCTTCTAATGCACAAGACCTCTCTCTTCTTCTTTCAAGAATTGACTCCATTTGTTACTGTTCCTAAACTTTACTTACAATGCATAGAAGTTGGCCCTGAAAATTTAACCTGTTACTCAGACTCACCACAATTTACTAGCTGTGTGATTAAGTAGTAAACATTTTGCCTCCATGATATTCAGCACTCTTATCAGTTAAATGGTGACAATAACTAGGTCACAGAGTTATTGTTACATTTATATGACTTAATGGATGAAGAACAGTTTAATAATGTGTCAAACCAAGAGTCTTGACACTAAGCTTCTAGGCTGGAGTAATAGAGAAGGCAGGCAAACTAGGGCTCAGTAGGAATTCCCAAGGCAGGTAAAAGTATATTTACATTTCTGCTTAAGTGACATTATCATTTCCTGAGATAAAAGTACCTCACCTAACAGAGAATAAGCATAAATGGTAGGCACACAATAGACAGGGGGAGGTTGAGATAGGTAATGTAGAAGCCAAATAACTTATATGTATGACCCATGGACATGAACTAAAGACAGGAGTGGTGCTGGTGGAAGGGGTGGTGCAGAGCAGAGGGGAATAATGGGGGGGGGGAAATGTGACCAGTCTAATAGCATAATCAATAAAATATATTAAAATTTTTAATTTTTATAGTTAAAAAAGTCCCTCACCTACAATTAATGCAAAGTGGAATCTTTTTTAACACATGTTTTGTCTTGATAGGACTTGTTTTCAGCAATGGGGAAATATGGAAGCAAACTCGACGATTCTCTCTCATGATTTTGCGGAATATGGGAATGGGAAAGAAGACTATTGAAGACAGAATTCAAGAAGAAGCCTTGTGGCTAGTGGAAGCATTAAGGAAGACCAATGGTGTGTAGGTCTTTGTATAATTACCAGGAATAGTTTGAGTAGACTGAATGCTGTTACAAGTAGACCATAACGAGATACGATGGTTCAGTGGAGCATAAGTTTACTTTTTGCTCACATACCAATAGAAAGAAGTGAAGGGGTTGGCTTTTTCAGGCTTTTCAGGTACCAGGCTATCAGGGGCTTTGACATCTTCACCATCTGGCTTCCAGTGTCACCCAGAATTCATCTGTTTTCATGGTAGTGGGAGGGGCAAAGAACAAAGAAAGGAGCCAATGGTGCTTTGAATGGGCAAGTTAAGGCCATGGTCCACAAGGCTTCTTTCCCATTCCTTGGACTGTAGCCTAATCAAAGGGCTACACCTATCTGTAAGAACTGGGAACTACAGTTATCTATGTACTCAGGAAGAAGAGAACAGAGTTTCCTGATCAACTAGTAGTTTTAGCCACAATAACTTGAAAAACTAAGGAACTTCTCTAGTAACTTCTTAGGAAACATTGCAAATATCTCACAATATATGTACACTAATTCATTATGCCATGTACCTTAAATTTATACAGTGCTGAATGTTAGTTACATCTCAGTAAAACTGAAAACAAAGCACTGGTGGTTCAAGGGTAGAATTAATGTCAAAACCTTTTCAATGCACAGGGCTGCATTACAGCTCAGCTAGGAGTGTAGGGTGAAGGGAGGGAGCTCTGGTAGCCCACATATGCTCAGTGTGTATATTGGTGTATGTGTGCAGTGTGTATGTGTGTGTGTATACCCAGGACTAGGAGAAGGGGTGGAAGAGAAAGGGGTGGGCAGGAGACTTGGCAAGAAAGCGGTAAGATCAGGAACATGAGACATATGTGGTTTTTAACCACAATATTTAAATCTTTTCTAAAAACATTATTTATATAATAACACATCGATGAGAGAGAGAAACATCAATTGGTTTCCTGCTGCAATGAAGTCGGCAATCCGGATAGGGTGCCGTTGTGTTTTTAAACTGTCTAGATGGGTTATTTCCCTTTCTCTGACATTAGTATAAAAATGCCATAATTGCAACATTTGCATAATTCTGATTTCTTCCTTGGAATAAATTTCAGGGAACAGTGGTAGATATCAATGAGCAACATTGTTTGGAGTTTTCACACATATGACCTAGGAATGGGAGGAAGACCTAGCGGAAGAAGGGATAAGAACATGAGGCTTATACTGGGTATATTGTCCTGTAACCTTATGTTTAAATTTAATATATTAAATAAAAATTTTCCACATTTAATTTTCAAATATTTTTAAAGAATATTATAATAAAACAACACACTATTCCATTATGTTGGCTGTAGTGCATAGTTTATTTAACTGGTCTTTTATTTTTGGCCAAATAGTTTATTTTCAGTATTTTGTTATTTATATAAAAATAATACAATCCATATAAACCATTTCATATTGCTGAGTACTTTCTTAGAACAAAGTTTTGGAAATGGAATTAATATGTCAACAAATGTTGAATTTTGATACGTATTATCTGGAAATTGATTTTGTGCATTTAATTTATATTTCAAGCAGAGTTCATTATTGACTGGTTCCTCTTTGCCCATGGCAATGCAACTCGCACACCCAACTTGTTAAAAAATGTATGTACTTATTTAGAGAGAAATAAGGTAGAGAGAGAAGATAAGGTAGAGAGAAAGTGAGGGAGAGAAACATCCATCAGTTGCCTCTGGCCTGCTCATAACAGGGACCTGGTGAGCACCCAGACATGTGCCCTGACGGAAATCAGACCAGAAACATTTCGGTTTGCAAGACAGGACTCAAAACAACAATCTGGCCCTGGCTGGTGTGGCTCGGTGGATTGAGCATGGGCCTACCAACCATACGATTGTGGTTCAATTCCCAGTCAGGGCACATGCCTGGGTTGCAGGCCAGTTCCCAGCAGGGGACTCAAGAGAGGCAACCACACATTGATATTTCTCTCCTTCTCTCCTTCCCTTCCCCACTAAAGATAAATAAAATCTTAAAAAACAAACAAACAAACAATGATCTGTACCAGTCAGGGCACAGCCAACGTTTTTCCACTATGTTTTGTAAAACAAGATTGCAAGTCCCCTCAGTACTCCTGTATTTTCTTACCAGGTTGCTCAGTTTCTTGTGGGCACAATGAAGAAATATGTATACTGAAAGCTAAATTTTATATATACTTTTAAGATATATTTACCACATAAAAATGAAATCTTACCATTTGTGAAAGCATCAATGGACCAAGAGGACCTTGTGTTAAATAAAATGTCAGCCAGATAAGAAAAATACCATATATTGCACTTATATGTGGAATTTAAATAACAATATAAACTAACAAGCAAAACAGAGATAGACTCATAGACACAGAGAACAGACTGGTGGTTGCCAGAGGGGAGGAGGGCTGGGGCTCTGAGTGAAGGGTTTAAGAAGTAGGGAGGTGGGGATGGCTGAGGTGGGGGAGGATTGTTGTGGGGAAAAGGCAGACAACTGTACTTGAACAACATTAAAATAATAAGTATGTAAATATATACATAGAGAGAGAGAAGTACAGATTGGCAGTTACAGAATATGCATAGTCATGGGGATGTAAAGTACAGCATAGGAAACAGTAAAGTATATTGTAAAGTAAATTTTTTAAGATTTTTTTAAAAACCTCCTTTTTGTGAATTACACTGTGGCTCTTATTTGGAGAATGCTGTAAACAGGAGAACACATTGTGGGGAGAATTAAGAAATAAATTGGACTGGATTAGACAGTTCTGTTTGGGGAAACACAATGAATGTTATTTCAGGCATGTTGAGTTTATAGTGATGGTGGCATGTCTAGGCACTTCCTATACTTAAAAAGGCTTTGGAGTCAACCCATCTCAATGATTTCAAACAGTCAGCTGGAGGCTTAAATGAAAATTCTACTCTAACTTAGGTATATTGTTTTTAGCATCTCCCTGTGATCCTTCTTTCCTCCTGAGCTGTGTTCCCTGCAATGTGATCTGCTCCATTATCTTCCAGAACCGTTTTGAGTACAGTGACGAGCAATTTCTAACCTTGATAAATTATTTTCATGAGAACTTCAGAACTGTAAACACCTTCTGGATACAGGTAAGGTCAAGGTTCTTTTTAAGTAGGGAATAATTTTCTAACTAATCTATTGCTCATGTGCACCACATCTCTTTGCCCTATTTCACAATGTGATCTTTTTTCCCCAATTAGTGAGTTATCAAATCAATTCAATGTGCAAAAGTTAAATTTAAAACATAAAATATAGTAATTGAAAGAAAATATTGTCATAATGTACCAATGATACAAGGTATTTTTTTGAGAAATCATTTTCCTGATTTTTACATGTATAGATAAAGAAGGTTGTGGTATAAAATATATTTTTTTAACTTTTCAAAAATTGTTCAAGTACAGTGGTCTGCATTTTTCCCCCACCACTTCCCCCCACACCAGCCATCCCCACTTCCCTCCCCTGATTCAACCATCCCTTGATTTGGTCCATGTGTCCTTTATACTCGTTTTGAAAACCCTTCCCAGATTTTCCCCCATTACCCCCTTCTACCTCCCCTCTTATTGTAGTACATTGTCAGAAAATGTTAGACGCCTAGGATATGTGATCATTAACAATTAAAATCCTGTGTGGGTTATAAGGTCACAATATCTGCCATCTGAAAAGACCATGATTAACAAATAGTCAACTCCTCATTTTTTAGAACAGGAATTATCACTCACACATATGATGCACATTTTCCAAAGTAGCCTATCCATTACAAACAATGAATTGGACCTGAAGTCTAGATTTCTCCATTGTCTATCTAGTTTGATACAAGTTACCAGCCTGAAAAAAATTCTTTCAGTACCTAAAAAAAAATAAGCTAAGTAACTTGGGCATTCTCTTAATCTTCCTGGTGCACTGTTTCTTCATTATTCAACAAGGGTATGAATGCTACAAACTTTTTGATGCCTGTAGAAATAGGTGTAACATAAACTGGGAAGAACACTAGCCTCTAGCTCTGTCACTATTTTGTCTTAGGCTGGTGGACTATCCTTTCTGAAGTTCAATAGCCTCATCTGGAAAGAGGTGGTAGGCTCCTGAATTCCTTCAGAGAGTTATCATTAGGAAATGATGTAAATGATTTTGGAATGCTTTGTAAATTGTGTGTTCTGTGACTCTGGACATTTTATCAATTCCTTATCTTTCAAGTCTTATTTATCTTTATTTACTCAGCACGTAGCAAAGTCTCTGATTTGCAATATAGGCCTGTAAATGTAGGCTGAGCGACTAATAAATGGTTTTTTACTCTTTCAGCTCTACAATTTTTTCCCTTTTTTAATACATTATCTCCCAGGAAGTAATAATGAGTTATCTAAAATGATTGCTGAACAGAAAAAATTTATTTTGGAGAAAGTAAAAGAACACCAGGAATCCCTAGACCGTAACAGTCCTCGAGACTTTATTGACTACTTTCTGGTTAAAATGGAAAAGGTATAAATAATCCTATTGCAACTTCACCTTTTTTTCTTTCTTCTTCACTATTGTTTAAGTGCAGTTCTCAATTACCCTCCAACCACCTTCCCCACCCCATGCATCCCTATGTTCCACCCACCATCCTAACCCCATTTGGCTTTGTTCATGTGTTCTTTACACATGTTCCTTGATGACCCTTCCCCTTTCCCCACCCTCCATTATCCCCTCATGCCTCGCCTCTGGTTACTGTCAGTGTGTTCTTTATTTCAATGTCTCTGGTTATATTTTGCTTGATTTCTATGTTGTTGATTATTAGTTTCCCCTCATAGGTAATGTCTTTCACCCCTGGCTTATTTCATTTAGTATAATGTTCTCCAGATCCCTCCATGGTGTTATGAAGGGTAGGAGCTCCTTCTTTCTGCTGGATAGGGTTCCATTGTGTAAATGTACCAGTTTTCCTCTTTGTGTGTGATGTGACTCATGGATTAGTTTTGATCTATCCTGTAAAACTAGGATATTAAAATAAGTGCCTCTTCCTAAAGAGGTATTAATTGCTTGTGCAACCTCTTACTAATGCAAACCATGCTTGATGTCTTGAGATGGTTTGAAATTCTCACCAAAAATGACTTATAAGAGTTTATATTTTTTTCAAAGATTTTATTTATTTATCTTTAGAGGGGAAGGAAAGGAGAGAGGGAGAGAAATATCATTGTATGGTTGCCCCACGCGCATCCCCTCCTGGGAACCAGCCTGCAACCCAGGCATGTGCCCTGACTAGGAATCGAACCACGATCCTCTGGTTCGCAGGCCCGTGCTCAGTCCACCGAGCTATGCCAGCCAGGGCTATATTTATATTTTTAAAGCTGACTTTTATTGTGAGCAGATTGAACTACATACATTCAAGCAAGTACACACATTCTAGATTAATGACAAATGACACACATCATTCATAAACTAAGTTCCATGAATGCAAGATGCAACATGTGAGGGAACATAGGAATGGATAGGAATCAAGAAAGACTTACCTTTGGAAAGATACTAGGACATCTTCCCAGATGAGGCAGTTTTAGAGGAAACTCTGGCTTAGAACAGATGAGACACAATAGGTCTAGGAAATGCTGATCAAGTATGTGGAATTCTCATACAGGTTATCCTGATTGTAACTGAGAAACTGTCATGGGTGTAATGACTGGTCGCATTGGGAATAGTGATGCAGTTGCAGGGGATGGTTTTGACGATGGAATGAGAAACTGACACATGATAAAATAGAGAAGAGGTGTTAGAACTGAAAATGAGTGGCCATGATGAATTGATAAAAACTATCTTTGAAAGAACTGATTGGCTCTCATGGATAAGAAAGTAGGGATATTGGAAATGACTCACTGAAAGTTTATAAATCTGATTTTATTTTTATTTATTATTTATGTGTTTTCATTGGCATTTGGTGACAGTTGTCCCAAGTATTTCCCATGGCTCTCCCCTGCCCTGTTCCCACTCCC
This sequence comes from Sturnira hondurensis, assembly GCF_014824575.4. NCBI lineage: Eukaryota > Metazoa > Chordata > Mammalia > Chiroptera > Phyllostomidae > Sturnira > Sturnira hondurensis. The sequence continues at coordinate 5,812,442 of NW_028078194.1, read as the reverse complement.
AACTCTCACAGATTTGTTTAATGTTTATTGATAGTTTATTTATTCATTCATTCATTTATTTATGTTTTAATGGCACTTTACATTGTTCAAGTACAGTTGTCTCCAATTTCTCTCCACCACTTCCCTTGCCCCATGCATCCTCACCTCCCACCCTCAATCCTACCCCACACTGCCTTTGTCAATATGTCCTTTATACATGTTCCTTGATGACCCTTCCATTACCCCTCCATTACCCCCCATTACCCCCACCCCCATCATTCTGGTTATTGTCAGTTTGTTCTTTATTTCAATGTCTCTGGTTATATTTTGCTTATTACCTTCCACTGTTTAAAAAAACCTTAACAACTTACCTAACTTTACCTTGAACTATTATACTCTTCTAACATCTGACTTAATTTGTCAAATAAGGAAGTTAAGCAAATAATGATGTTATATTGAGTTATATTATGGTATCTCTAAGGCTCTTGTATTTATCAAGTAACTATAATACATCATTCCTAGGAAAAGCACAATAAACATTCTATATTTACTATGGACCACTTGATCAGCACCATATGGGATGTGTTTACTGCAGGAACAGAGACCACGACCTCCACCCTGAAATACGGAGTCTTGCTCCTGCTAAAGCACCCAGAGGTCACAGGTAAGATACAAATGATGGGTGAGATGAAGTTTTGGGAAGCCATAGGCAGAAAACACTCATGACCACCCCACTATTCACCTGTCTAGATGATGCATATGAAAATTTCCATCACTGTTACATCTTCCTATCATTGGATGAATTAAATTCAAATTACATTACGGTACAGAAACAGGAAAAAAGTATGTAAATACTTTTCCTTACAAAAAAAAGGCACAGATTTCAAGCGCAGAGATCATTGTTCTCCCTGCTATGGTGGAGTGTCTGTGTTTTGGGTCAGACCAGATGATTATGCAGAGTTGTCTTAGTTTCTAGAAAGAACTAGCCTTCTTCTTTCCATAAAAAGATATCATTTGATATACCTTCTTTCCAGACCAGATGATTATGCAGAGTTGTCTTAGTTTCTAGAAAGAACTAGCCTTCTTCTTTCCATAAAAAGATATCATTTGATACACCTTCCATGTCCAGATGAACATATTTTTGGTAATAGATATCTCTACTCAAATGCATTTGTAATTTTAAGAATGACTCAACAAAATTGTAATCTTTCTCTACCAAAGGAACTCTCTAAACAAAAGTTATACACAAATAAAAATTCTTTTTAAATATACCTTTTGGGGCAAACAAATTTTTGCTCACAAACATGACTTCTTTTATAGTTGTAACTTTCCTGTTTTCCTCTTCATTTCTATTGAGTCCTCATGTAAGAGGATATTTCCTTCATAACTGTCTCATTTTCTGTTTTTGACACTTTTAGTATAATTAAAGCTCATGAGCTTAACTCCATAACATCAGCATCATATATTCTACTTTGTATAAAGTCCTCTGTCCTCCCTGATAAATGAAATGCTTTCCAAATGGTACAATTTAGAACCATGGCCTCAAAATTCCTTGGCTGGTGCACATTGCAGGATATGATGACATGTTTGTTTTATGTGACACAGATTCTCTTAGCCAACATAGGTCTTAAAAGAGTTAGTGAAGTGTTTTACTTCACTAACTCTTTTAAGACCTATGTTGATTAAGATTATCAAATTATATGATATTTCTCTCAAACATTTAAAGCTCTCGTTGTGTCCTACTTCCCCATGACTCCCATTTTCATTTACCATTGGGGATTTTTTTTGCATCATACCCATTATATTGTCCTTTTTTTCCTTCCCATCATTATTTCTTAATGTGACATTTTACTAAGAATATGATTTTATATGCAGCCCCTACCCACTTTGTACATCACCCACTTCTAGACAAAACTCCACTCTCAAGTTGAGAAGGAAAAGTTTAAAACTTCTCTAAAATTTCTAACCTTTTCTTCTTTAAAGCTATTCAGCTACAGAATTTTCCAATGCTCCATTCAAAGACCCATTTTCAGGTGGTACATAAATCCCATTTGACCAAAGTAGCAACCTAGTATTAGAGAAAATGGATTCCAGACTCTAAGAACAGTGGCGTCAATTTCTGACTCTACTAATGAGTAGCTCTGCAACCAGAGGCTCATATACCTCTTCTGTATGTCAGTCCCTCGTCTCTTTAAGGGAAATGAAAATAATTCCTAACATTCACAGTCTTTCCCACAAAGGAAAAGTTAATAAGCATGTGTTGAAAACTAATGAACAGTCATACTTAGACTATGTATTATTAATGTGATGTACTTTGTAGGTAAAAGAAAAATAATTCACTAACACAACTTATTTTCAGTACTCTTATTCAGTTTCTAAGATTGTGGATTTGGGAACGAGAGAGGCCACATAACACCTGTTTGTCATCAAGAAATATGTTTAGTTTTCTGGACCTGTTTCCTCAGTTTTAAATACAAAAACTAATACTCAAGACATAGAACTATTTTGAGAAATTGTAAAGTAATATAACATATAGTGTGGCACGCCTGTCAAGTTTTGCATGCTAAATAAATGTTAACTTCCTTCTTCTTTCTACTGCTGCATCAACTAAATATTTTATTTAATTGTTCTGTTCGTAAGCATTTACTGTACTGGGTACTTCATAACACCTCAGAAGTTACATACTTAAAGAAACAAAAACAACATATGCAAAGAAATTAAACTACGTGGTTTGTAGCGAGTCTTCAAGATCCCAGACCTCTCAGTCTATCAAAAAACATACACAAAGTAGAGAGTAACAGTAGACAGATGAATTTCAAGATACCATTGTGTTTTACACGTACATATATTTAAATATTTAATGACATTCCAATTTGCCCCAAAACTGAAATTCTGTTTTTTTTTTCCCCTTACGGAGGTAGTCATATGTCATTTTCCCTTCTCCCCATCCTCACCACAAGTAACCGAAAGTAAGGTCATTTCTAAAATCCTTTGCATTTCATATGAATTCTGATTCCTACATTGCCAGCTAAAATCCAGGAAGAGATTAACCATGTGGTTGGCAGAGACCGGAGCCCCTGTATGCAGGACAGGAGCCGCATGCCCTACACAGATGCCGTGGTGCATGAGATCCAGAGATACAGTGACCTCATCCCCAACAATCTGCCCCACGTCGTGAGCCAGGACATTAAGGTCAGAGGCTACTTTATTCCAAAGGTGAGAGATATTCCATCTACACTCCTCCATAAGAATGTCAGGTTTGAGCAATTGTTGTAGTAGAACTATAGATTGCCTAAATTTCTACAGGTATTGCATACTCAGAAATCAGGCACCTCACCCTCTGGCTACATGCTCTTTTGCTTCTAGTTTGTGAATACTATTTTATGAATATAATACTGCTTAGATTCCCATCGGATTTTTAGTTCAGTCTACCTATCTATCAGCCTAGTCTGCTGTCCACTTCTCTGCTTTCCAGTGTATGTTTTATCATTCTTACCGTTTAGCCAGATTCTTACACTCCCTTTGCCTCCTCAACTATCTGTTTCACTTACTTGTCAAATATTTCATGAAAAAATATATGCAATAAGTCAATTGAAGCTAGGTAGTCAGAGGAGGGGACACTTACCAGTTTCCCATTTTGATTGGGAAATAAGGGGTTTTCTAGAAGATAGCCACTCAGGTAGACTTCTGAAAAAGACCTCATACTTGGTTTCAAAGAGAATGAGCTGGATTTTCAGTGACATCAGTACTTTTAGACAATAGAGCATTTTATTTCAAACAATGAACTACAGGGACCTTCCTTAGTTTTCTGAAAAGCAAGTGCTGGTGTCAGGCTTCAAACTAAAGAGGATGGCCTTAGAGTCAAAGAGCAGTGTCCTGGACTGGCATGATATAAAACTTGGTAGGCTTGGTCATTGATATGAAATACACAAATTACCCTTTCTATACCACAATATCCTCATCTATGAAACAAGATGATTAGATGAGGGACTTGTTTTTTCAAGCTCCATAACCTACTTTATAACCCAATTTATCTCCTTCTCTTTGTATCAGGGCACAACCATATTTACATCTCTAACTTCTGTCCTGCATGATGACAAAGAGTTCCCCAACCCAGATCTATTTGATCCCAACCACTTCCTTGATGAAAGTGGCAACTTTAAGAAGAGTGACTACTTCATGCCTTTTTCAGCAGGTGAGGAAGCTTCATTTTTATCTGTACATGAGGGGCCCCATGAGACGAGGAAGGGCTTCATATGGAGGCTACTCTGGCCTGGATAAATGTTCAATTGTTGGAGGCCAGGGCCACCATGCCCAAAGTCCAGCTTATTTCTCAGTGGACTAGAGTCTGCTCCATGAGTTGTATCAAATGCCGCCCGCCCCCTGAGATTCCTAACAGCTTCTCCTAGAAGTCCAATTGCACTCACTTTTCTCACCTTCCCTGGGAAGTCAGTTCACTCAATGCACTTCACTAAGGATCCTATGTGTAGCAGCCTCATGCTCAGATCCAAGGATAAAAGGTGAGTAAGAAGCAGACTCTCTAGAGAGAGGAAGGCAAATTAACAGGCAATGAAACCCCAGAGAGAAAAGTTGTCATTGAGGAGCTGTTGTGGGAGCCCAGGCAGAGACGCTCCTGCATCTTGCCTTTTGGTGGGGAGGGGTAGAAGGCAACGTAGGTGGAAGGTGAGGGAAATTTTTTGCGGGAAGTAGTATGTGAGTATCTTCCTTTAATTAGTCAAGGTCCTGGGAAGAAATAGGTGGTATTACCATTCTAGGATGGAAGAAATGAAGGAAAGAAGCTGTTACTGGAACCCAAATAGATCTTTAGAAAAGAGAGATGGGATGCCTCAATAAGAGATGTGTCTATAGGTGGAGGAATACAACCACTGTCTAAACTGTGGCCTGACAGGGCGGTATTAAGAAAATAAATATTCTGGCCATTTCCTTACCTAATCCTCTAAATTCATTCATTACCCCAGAGGAACTAACTTCTGGGTTTATGTAGGCCATAGAAATCAGCTTCCTGAACACAGAGCAAGTGTGAAAGACAAACACACACAGAATGGACCTGAAAGGATGAAGAAATAGAGAATATTCAGCACACTCCAAAGAAGAAAAAATGGGAAGAGTAGAGGGTGATGGGCCTTTCTCATTAAAGTCACTGACACAGAGATAAAAATTGGAGATTCGCATCTGATCGAAAGCTAAGGAAATAGGTATCAATCAACTCTTGGCTTTGTTGTCCCAAGATTATGTGCAATTCCCAGAGATGATCCTAAAGCTAGACAGTGCTATGCTCCTCATCTTTCTTCCTGTACAATGAGCCTGTTCAAGATTTCTATTCATATCTTATGGCTTGCAGGCTCACATTTGTCTGGACATTGTGGGTATTTTCATCACCAGAGCTAAAGCCTCATTTAAAAGATTATATTCCAGCCCTGGCTGGTGTGGCTCAGTGGATTCCAGCCACTCTGTGGCTCAGCGCAGGCCTGCGAACCACACAATCGTGGTCTGATACCCAGTCAGGGCACATGCCTGGGTTGCAGGCCAGTTCCCAGCGGGGGACTCATGAGAGGCAACCATACATTGATATTTCTCTCCTTCTATCCTTCCTTTCCCCTCTAAAGATAAATAAATAAAATCCTTTTTAAAAAAGATTATATTCCAGAATGCTAGACAGATGAATAATTAGAATTTATTTTTTTAATATACTTTTAAATCTTCACCTGAGGACATTTTTTCCATTGTTTTTTAGTGAGAACAGAAGGGGGAAGACAGAGAGGGAAGAAAACATTTATGTGAAAGAGAAATATTGCCTTTCTGATGCTCCCTAACAGGGACCGAATCCACAACCAAAGCATGTGCCCTGATGGGGAATAAGACCTGTGAACTTTTTGCTTCACAGGCTGGTGTTCTCCCACCTGAGCCACACGAGCCAGAGTGAATGATTAGAATTTCCTGTGCAGTGTGCTGTATTAGAAGCATTAATGATGATTGCAGAAATCAGATAAGCAAGTGAATTATACATATCAAGAGCACATCAAGGAAGTTTGTGTACAATATATCACATCTGAGCTGGTCTAGAAAAATAAAGAATAACAACAGCCAGAGGAGAAAGGAAGATTTTCACTTGGAAAAATGAGTGGAATCTGAGATAACATCTGAAATATCCAGTCGGAATGGGAATTAGTGAATAGTTATGCTTGTGACTAGTTTGTGATGTTTCTTCTTATACTTGGCAATGGTAAACTCTTGGAGTTTTTGAAGTCAGGGACATAATAAGGTTAAAATTGTCTTTTAGAAACTAGATGAGGAGAAACATACCTATTGTTGAGTCTTGGGTTGGAGGTAGATGGAAAAATATAATGTGTGTCTCGTGTCAACTAGGGAAGGAAGGTGAGTGCGTATGTGTGTGTATGTAAAAATGTCACCATGAAGACTTCAGCAAAGTAAATCAATGTGGACACACAGAAAAGATTTTTTATATAGCATGTAAAAAGAAATATGCACTCCAGTCAAGATGGGCATGTAGTTATACAAGTTTTGCCTTCATGAACAACTGTAGCAAAAAAATACAACTAAACTAGACAAAACAAATATCACCCAGAATTGTCAGAAAATTGAGCTTTGTGGATTGATCCTTTGTGATTGATCCTTTGTGTCTGACAACCAAGGATCTAAACAAGCCATATCCATCCACACAGGTAGGAAAGGTGGAGATGCGGAGAAGAGCAGAGAAGCTCAAGGAGATGTGTGGAGATAGAGAGGCATGGACACTTGGAGTGGAATGGAGAAGTGTGGGGATGGGAATGGGTGGTCCCACATCCACATTTGGTGGATAAAAAAATGGGAGGAATATCTTGGAAGCCAGGTATTCCAGCCCCAGTCCAGACCACCCAGCCCAGTGTTCTGGTGCCAGGAAAATAAGAACCCATAACTTCTGGCTGTGAAAACTAGTGGGGGTCGGTACAGCAGAAGAAACTGCAGGGTTCTCAAGACTCTTCTTACAGGGCACTCAAAAGACTTAGGACTCACACAGACACACCCACTCTGGGATTCAGCAACCGGGCAACAGCTGGAAGGGCACCAGTGACATATGGGAAGAAAGTGAATTGCACATGCTGGGAGACAGATTCCTCCTGGGCAAAACTCCAGAGGCTAGGCAGCAGCACTGCAACCTCTGCGAGTTGTCCCACACACAGAGCAACAGAGCAGTGACATGGGATGCCCCACCCTAGCTATTACCTAAGGCTCCACCCCATATATCTTAACAAGTAAACATTTCTACCATAGATCACACTAAGTCAGGAAGTCAAAGCAGTTCTACCTAATACGCAGAAATAAACACTGGGAGACTGCCAAAGTGAAGACACAAAGACGTATGGCTCGAATCAAAGAACAGAGAAAAACTCCAGAAAAAGAGCTAAATAAAATGGAGATGAGCAAACTCTCAGATGTACAGTTCAAAATACTGGTTATCAGGATGTTCCAGAAACTCACTGGGTACTTCAGTGGTATAAAAAAGACCCAGGCAGAAATGAACATGGCATTAGAGATACATCAAAATCTACAGGGAACCTACAGTGCAGAGGATGAAGCTAAGAATCAAATCATTGATTAGGAGCACAAGGAAGGAAAACACATTCCATCAGAGCAACAGGAAGAAAAAAGAATTCAGAAAAACAGGCATAGGCTTAGGAACCTTGGGAACATCTTTAAATGTACCAACATCTGAATCACAGGGGTACCAGAAGGAGAAGAGGAAGAACAAGCAATGGAAAACATATAGGAAAACACAATGAAAGAAAACTTCCCTAATGTTGTGAAGGTGATAGACATGTAAGTTCAGGAAGCACAGAAAGTCCCAGACGGGATGGACCCAAAGAGGACCACACAAAGACACATCATAATTGAAATGCCAAAGATTAAAGGAAATGAGAGAATCTTAAAAGCAGCAAGAGAAAAACAGAGGGTTACCTGCAAAGGAGTTCCCAGAAGACTGTCAGCTGATCTCAAAAGTAACTGTCCTGGTGGCTGGAAGGGACTGGCAAGAAGTGTTGAAGGTGATGAAAAGCAAGGACCTACAGCCTAGATTACACTATCCAGCAGAGCCATCATTTGGAATTGAAGGGCAGATAATATGGTTCCCAGACAAGGTAAAACTAAAGGAGCTCAGTTCCTCATCACCAAACCATTATTACATGAAATGCTAAATGGAATTATATAAGAAAAAGAAGATCAAAACAATGAACATTAAAATGGCAATAAATTCACAGCTGTCAAAATTGATTCCAAATTTTAAAAAACTAGGCAAACAAGAAGGACAAGAACATAATCTTAGCTATGGAGATCATTTGGAGGAATATCAGTTGGGAAGGGAATGGGGAAACAGGGGGGAAAGGTGGAGGGATTAAGAAACGCAAAATAGAGAGGGGCATATTAAGAATAGTAGAGGTAATAGAGTAGCCAAGGAACTTATGTGCAAGACTCCCAGACATGAACTAAGGAGAGGGGGATTGCTGGAAGGAATGGGAGTACTGGGTGGAGGTGGGCGAAGGAGAAAAAGTTGAGAAAATTATAAGAGTATAATAAAATATATATATTTATTAAAAATATGTCTCAGTGGATTGAGCGTGGGCCTGCAAACCCAATCGAGGTTCACTTCTCAGTCAGGGCACATGCCTGGGTTGCAGGCCAGTTCCTAGCAGCAGACACACAAGAGGCAACCATACATTGATATTTCTCTCCCTCTCTCCTTCCCTTCCCCTCTAAAGATAAATAAATAAAATCTTTTAAAAATTAAAATATGTGCTAAGGAAATTAAGAGAATCCAGTCTGGGTGTAGATAGAAGAAAACAGAGTTTAACTAGTCTTTTATTAATATATTTATTTACTTGTTTATTTATTTATTATAATTATTTTATTGTTGTCCAAAGACAGTTATCTGCATTTACACCCCACCCCAGCCATCTCCACCTCCCTCACTGATTCCACCCCCAACCTGGATTTGTCCATGTGTCCTTTATAGTTGTTCCTAAAAACCCTTCCCTTCTTTCCTCCCATTATCCTCTCTCACTTTCCCTCTGGTTACTGTCGGTTTATTCTTAATTTCAATGTCCCTGGTTATATTTTGCTTGCCTGTTTATTTTGTTGATTAGGATCCAGTTAAATGTGAGATCATATGGTATTTGTCTTTGATGGCGTGGCTTATTCTACTTAGCATAATGCTCTCCAGTTCCATCCATGCTGTCTCAAAGGGTAGAAGAAATAACCATGTTGTCTTCTTTCTTTCTACTATGTAGAATTCCACTGTGTGAATGTACCACAGTTTTTTGATCCATTCATTTACTAACAGGCACTTAGGTTGCTTCCAGCACTAGGCTATTGTAAATTGTGCTGCTATGAACATTGGGGTGCATAGATTCTTTTGTACTGGATTTCAGGATATCATCCCAGCAGTGGAATAGGCAGGTCAAAAGGCAGTTCCATTTTTAGTTTTCTGAGGAAATTTCATACTGTTTTCCAGTGGCTGCACCAGTCCGCATTCCCACCAACAGGGTACTAGGGTTTCCTTCACTCCACATCCTCTCCAGCACTTGCCGTTTATTGGTTTATGATGACCATTCTGAATGGTGTGAAGTAGTATCTCATTGTGATTTTAATTTGCATCCCTCTGATGGCTGGTGCTGCTGCGCATCTTTTCATAGATCTGGCTGTTGTGGCTCAGTGGTTTGAGAGCCAGGCTGAGAACCAAAGGATTGCCACTTCAATTCCCAGTCAAGACACATGCCTGGGTTGTAGGCCTGGTCTCTGGCTGGGGGTGCTGGAGAAGTGACCACACATTCATGTTTTTCTCTCTCTCTCTCTTTCTCCCCCACTTCCCCTCTAAAAATAGATAAATAAAATCTTTTTAAAATGTTTATTTTTTCTATTCATTCCATTTTTAATGCTTAATATTTTATTGTTTTTTCCCATTACCATTTATCCCCAATACCTTCTTTCACTTCCACCCACACTTTCCCCCCCACAATTACCACACTGTTGTCATTCCAGATTTTTAAGCCCGTGTGCTAACTCAGGAACAAAATAAAATCAGTATTTAATTCTGTGTCATTTTTAGGAAAGAGAGTTTGTGCTGGAGAAGGCCTGGCCCGCATGGAGCTGTTTTTACTACTGACCCATGTATTACAACACTTTAGCTTGAAATCTATGGTTGATCCGGACATCGACACCACTCCACTTTTCAGTGGGATAGGCTCTATATCACCCTCCTATGAAGTCTGTTTCATTCCAGTCTGAAGAAGGACAAGCTGCCAGTCACTGAGCCAGTTTTGCTAGCTTCATCTGAAGAAGCCAGCTGCTGTGCAACCAGTGTTTTAGCCATTATCCACCTCTTTCTTAACAGTAGGAGTGGCATTTCTGAGTTGTTTCTTCTAATTCTTCACATCCTTTCAAAACTATGAAGCCTCTAGTGTGAGATATAAGATAATGTCTTTATGACCTAAAACTCTGCAAAGATTTTTGAAAAAATAGGCTGCAAAAGCATTAATGATAAGAGATTGACAAGTAGGTCTTTCTTTAAATGAATATTTAAACTTCTATCTATTCATCATAAGATACCACTTAAGGTAATCAAAAGGGAAGGTACACACTAAGAAAAATATTTGCAAAGAATATATCCATGAAACGACTTACATTCAAATTTTTCAAAGAACTAAAAAAAACCCCACAAAGACACCTCAAGTAATTTTAAATAAGCAAACTATTTGAATAGTCACTTCATAGAAGATTTTTAAGTGGCCAATAAATACCAGAAAGGGTACGTAATGTTTTTAGTTATGTGGGAAATAATAGTAAAACAACAGTGAATTGCTAGTATTTACCTACTATCCACTAAAATCTATACCTATGTGAACAAGGAACTTTGTTTTGTTCACTAATACATAGTAATCATTGGAGTGGTGCCTGGCATATATTGGCTCAATAAATACTTGACAAAAGAATACATGAAAGAAAAATTAATGGTTTGTGGGAGTGTGAATTCATGCATTCTCCTTGAAGGACAGTTTCATCATATCTGTTAAAATGTAACTGCATGGGGAGGGGGGGCTGGGATGGGAGTAAAAGACAGAAAACTGTACTTGAACAATAATTAAATTTAAAAAATGTAACTGCACACACCTTTCAAGCAATTCCATTCCTTAGGTATTTATTTCATGGCTATTCTTCAATGTGTACCTTGATCAATATGTATGTGGGTGTTCATTTTATGACTATTCATAATAGATTTGAAAAAAATTAAAGTGCTACTGGAGGTACAATGTACATTATCATGCACTTTTACAATGGACAAATATGCAGAAGGTAAGAACAATTTTCACAATCATGTAATTCTGAAGTATTCATGACATGATAGGCTCTGTCCTCATATGAAAACAATTTGCTCAGTGCTTTTAATTCAGTGAAATTGGTACAGTTTAATTCACCCTCACTTAACTGATGAGGACACTGAGGCACAAGCATGTTTATTAACATGTCCAAAGTCACAAGGCCAGTAAGTGACACAGTTGAAGTGTGAACAGAAGGTCTAACTCCATTGTCTGATCTCATAAAGTCTATAGAATGCTGTGTTTGATTCTGGGCAGTCTCCTCAGTGTAATCTTTCTGGGCTGTGGCGCTGAGCGGCACAGCCTCTCTCCCTCCACCTAAAATCATCCTGATGTCAATGGTCCTTTTTCCCTTTTCTTTTCTGCTATTTCAGAATCTGAGCAGAAATTCCCTAGCCTCCCTAGTGCTGAGATTCAGTCCTAACATGGACTTGCTTTATCAAAATAAACACATTTTCTCCAGGAGTCCTGGAAAGAATGATTGGGGATTGTCTTCCTAGGTTTTCATACCTCCTGTGGTTTTCTGCCCATGGCATCACAGATAGGACCCCTGCATCCCTTTCTTGCTTTGTGTAATCTTGGTATCCTCAGCTTTTGAGATACTAATGTCTTTTGATGTTTATTGTTGGTGTCTTTTCTTCTCTATCTTGGTTTTCTCAATATATTTTTGTGAAATTTGGATTTTTCTTTTCCAATGCACTTACATATTTTATTTTATTTTTTAATTACTTTATTGTTGTTCAGTTAGAGTAGTCTGCATTTTCTCTCCACCTATCCCCCTCACCCCAGCCAAGCCCACCCACCTCCCTTGCTTCCACCCTCATCCTTGGTTTTGTCCATGTGTCCCTTATAGTAGTTCCTGAAAACCCTTCTCCTCATTATCCATCTCCTCACCCTGGTATTGTTAAGATTGTTCTTAATTTCAGTGTTTCTGGTTAATTTTGTTTGTTTTTTTCATTCATTGCACAATTTACAATAGCCAAGTGCTGGAAGCAACCTAGGTGTCCATCAGTAAACGAATGGATCAAAAAACTATGGTACATTCACACAATGGAATTATTTGCAGCAGAAAGAAGGAGCTCCTACCCTTTGCTACAGCATGAATGGAACTGGAGAGCATTATGCTAAGTGAAATAAGCCAGACAGTGAAAGGCAAATACCATATGATCTCACCTTTAACAGAAACCTAATTAACAAAATGAACAAGCACGCAAAATATAACCAAAGACACTGAAATAAAGAACAGGCTGACAGTTACCAGAGGGGAGAGGGGAGGGAAGTTCAGGGGAAGGGTTTGCAGAAACAAGTATAAAGGACACATGGGCAGTAACAAGGGGGGCAGAGTGGAAATGGGAGGAAGGTGGGGAAGACTGGGGAGGTTGGCTGGGATAAGGGCAAAAGACAGAAAACTAGTTAAACAACAATTAAAAGGAAAAAGGAAAAAAAGAAAGTATATCTTCAATATTAAAAAAAAGAAAAAAGAAAACAAGTGTTAGAGAGGATGTAGAGAAGAAAAGGGAACCCTGGTGCACCTTTGGTGGGAATACAGACTTGTGCAGCCACTACCGAAAACAGAATGGAATTTCTTCAGAAAACTAAAAATGGAACTGCCTTTTTACCCAGCAATTCATATGCTGGGATTATATCCTAAGAACACTAAAACACCAATTCAAAAGAACCTATACACCCTAATGTTCATAGCAGCACAACTTACAACAGGCAAGTAGAGGACAGCCTAAGTCCCTATCAGTAAATGAGTGGATTAAAAAACTGTGGTACATTTACACAACAGAATACTACACAGCAGAAAGAAAGAAGGGGCTCCTACACTTTACAATAGCATGGATGGAACTGGAGAACATTATGCTAAGTGAAGTAAACCAGATAGTGCAAGACAGATACTATATGTTCATAGGTGGAACCTAATGAACAAAACAAACAAATGAGCAAAACAGAACCTGAGACATGGAAATTAAAAACAAACTGACAGTGACTAGAGGGGAGAGGGTTGTTGGGGGAGAGAAAGGGTAGGGTCAAGTCAAGGAACATGTATTAAAGGACCCATGGACGAAGACAAGAGGGTGGGGAGAGAACTAAATATGGGAGGCAGGAGTGGATAGGGCAGAGTAGAGTAATGGGGGAAATATGGGATTACTGTAATTGAACAACAATAAAAAACTGACATTGATAAATCTAATTAAAGAAGGTACAAATAAATGGAAAAATATCAAATGTTCATGGAATAGAAGAATTAATAGTGTTAAAATGTCAATATTATTCAAAGCCATTTACAAATTCATTATGGTCTCTCTCAAAATTCTAATGCCATTTTTTACAATAATACTAGTAACAATTATAAAATTTATGCCTTGGCTGGTGTGATTCGGTGGTTTTGCCATTGTCCCACAAACCAAAAAATCACCATTTCGATTACCGTTTAGGCTACATGCCTGGGTTGTGGGCCAGACCCCTGGTTGGAGGCATGCAAGGGGTAATTGATCAATGTTTCTTTCACCCATCAATGTTTCTATTTCCCCTTTTCACCCTCCCTGTCCTTCTTTCTAAAATTAATTAAATAGAATCTTAAAGATATAAAAGCGATCATAACATTTGTATGGAACCACAAAATACCCCAAATACCCACACTGATCCTAAGAAAAAAGAAAAAAGCTGAAGGCGTTGAACTAACTGATTTCAAATTACATTACAAAGCTAAGGAATGAAAATAGTGTCATGCAGACGATAAAACAAACATAGACCAACAAAAGAGAACCAGGTGCCCAGAAATACACCCACACATGTACTATCAACTAATATTTGTTAAGGGAGCCAAGAATACTCAAAGGAGAAAGAACAGTCTTTTCAATAAATATTGTTGGGACAACTGGATATTCACAGGCAAACGAATGAAGCAAGAGCACTATATTACTCCACTCACAATAATAAACTTGATACTTAAATGTAAGACCTGAAACCATAAAACTTCCAGAAGACAAGCTGGAGAAAAGGCTCCTTGACCTTGGTCTGGGCAATGATTTTCAGGATATGACACCAAAAGCACAAGAGATAAAAGCAAATATTTTTAAAATAAATTTTAAAAACATTAAAATAAAAAGTTTTCTTGCACACCAAAACAAACTATCAACTTATGACATGAAAAAGTAACTTGTCATGAAAGGAAATATTTGCAAAACATATATCTGATAAAGGCTTCATATTCAAACTGTATACAGAACCCATAGAACTCAACAGAAAAAAATTCTATTAAAAATGGGCAGAGGAACTGAATGAACATTTTTCCCCAGAAGACATACTAATGGCCAACATGTACATGGAAAGGTACTAAACACCACCATCAGGAAAATGCAAATCAAAACCACAATCAGATATGACCTCACAGCTGTTACAATGGCCATCCCCTAAAAGTCAAAAGATAAGTGTTGGCTAGTATGTGGAGAAAAGGTATCCCTTGTACACTGTTGGTAGAAATGTAAATTAGTAGAGCTGCTATGCATAACATACCATAGGTTCCTCAAAATATTAAAAATGGAAGTGCATATGAATCAACAATCCTACTTTCTGGGTATATACCCAAAGGAAATTAGAAGAAAATACAGAAGAGATTTCTGTACTCTCATGTATACTGCAGCATTATCCATAATAGTCAAGTTACGGAAACAACCTACATGACCATTAACAGATTATTAATAATAGAAGATGTTATATGTACATATGTCATATACAATGTACATATACAATATAGTATACATATACATGTTTATATACACACAATGGAATGTAAAGCCATAAAAAGAAAATCCTGTCATTTGTTTTCATATTATTTATTAAGCAAATGTTTAATTTAGTAAACATTAAATGTTTAGTAAATTAAACATTTGATATATATAAAAATCAAGAAAACATACAATATCATGATACACTTTAAATACTCATGGTAATTCCAGATTTGAAATGCAGTTTCCCTTTCAGATATCAGTACATCTGACTGTTTAACCTACTGAATTATCTCAGGAAACAAAAGATGACACTTTAAAATAGAAAATGATAGTTTCAAAGTAAAACGGACTCTTCCCTTCATTTCAAACACAGAATTTATCTATGTGTCAAGTAGAAAGAGTAAATACATAGAAAAATACTTCACACATTAAGTAAACCTGTAAATAAAAAATTTTTTTAAATATTTTATTTAATTATTTTTATAAAGAGAGGGGAAGGGAAGGAGAAAGAAAGGGAGAGAAATATCAATGTGTGGTTGCCCCTTGAGCGCCTCCTACTGGGAATGTGGCCCACTACCCAGACATCTCCCCTGACTGGGAATCGATCCACCAACCCTTTGGTTCCTAGGCCAGCACTCAGTCCACTGAGCCACATCAGCCAGGGCATAAAAAACTTTCATAATATACAGAACTAAAATGAATCCATGTAGAGTTTTAAAAGTTACTACTTTGCTCTTGTTCTTCTTTATTAATCTATTTTCCTAATTTATATTCAAAATGACGATGCTTTCCCGATATATAACATATAAAGCAAGATTATTTTTATCAGTAATCTTTGATTAATCACCAAAATGATCAGTAATTTATTAGGGCAGAGAAACTTAAGGTGTAATCTTACAGAGAAGCAAAGCTAACTATGTAATGAAGAATAATCATAATGTTCACCAAGCAGAAATGTGTTACTTTTTTTTTCTCTGCAAACATTTCTTTCTTTTTTAATTTTTTAAAGTTTTTTAAATTTAATTATTCTTCAAGTACAGTTTTCTGTCTTTTACTCCCACCGGAGCCCAGCCCCCACCCAGTGCTCCCCACCTCCCTCCCATTTCCACCCCTGTTAGTTTTTGTCCATGTGTCCTTTATACTTGTCCCTGTGAATCCTTCCCCTATTCCCCTGAAATTCCCTTCCCTCTCCTCTCTGGTCCCTGTCAGCCTGTTCTCTATTTCAGTGTTTTTGGTTATATTTTGCTTTCTTGTTTGTTTTGTTATTTACGTTCCTGTTAAAGGTGAGATCATATGGTATTTGTCTTTCATGGCATGACTTATTTCACTCAGCGTAATGTTTTCCAGTTCCATCCATGCTGTTGCAAAGGGTAGGAACTCCTTCTTTCTTTCTGCTGCATAGAATTCCATTGTATAAATGTACATTTTTTTGATCCATTCATTTACTGATGAACACCTAGGTTGCTTCCAGCACTTGGCTATTGTCAATTGTGCTGCTATGAACATTGGGGTGCATAGATTCTTTTGGATTGGTGTTTTAGGGTTCTAAGGATATAATCCTAGCAGTGGAATTGCTGTGTTAAAAGGCAGGTTCTTTTTTAATTTTCTGAGAAAAATTCCATACTGTTTTCCACAGTGGTTGTACCAGTCTGCACTCCCACCAACAATGGATTAGGGTCCCCTTTTCTCCACAACCTCTCCAACACATGCTGTTTGTTGCTTTGTTTATGATGGCCTTTCTAACTGGCATGAAGTGGTATCTCATTGTGGTTTTAATTTGCATCTCTCTGATAGCTAGCAATATTGAGCATCTTTTCATGTGTCTCTGGATCTTCTGTATGTCTTCCTTGGAGAAATGTCTGTTCAAGTCCTTTGCCCACTTTTTAATTGGGTTGTTTGTCTTCTTAGAGTGGAGTCGTGTAAGTTCTTTGTGTATTGTGCAGATCAAACCCTTGTCTGAGGTATCACTGGCAAATATGTTTTCCCATATAGTTGATTTTTTAATTTTAGTACTTTTTTCTTTAACTGCAAAAGCTTGTAATTCTCATGAGATCCCAATTGTTCAGATCCCATTTGATCCCATTTGTTCATTGTTTCCTTTACATCCCTTGCTCTAGGGGACATATCTATAAATATGTTGCTGCATAAAACATCTGATATTCTTCTGTCTATAATCTCCTCTAGGACTTTAATGGTGTCACAACTTATATTTAAGTATTTTATTCACCTTGAATTTATTTTTGTGTATGGTGTAAGGTGGTGCTCGAGTTTCATTTTTTTGCATGTAGCTGTCCAGTTCTCCCAATACCATTTGTTGAAGAGGCTATTTTTACTCCATTTAATTTGTTGCCCCCTTTGTTGAACATTAATTAACTGTAGAAACTTGGGTTTATTTCTGGGCTCTCTGTTGTGTCCCATTGGTCCATGTGCCTGTTTTTATGCCAGTACCAGGGTGTTTTGATTACAGTGGACCTATAATAGTTTGGTCTCAGGTATTGTGATTCCTGCCACTTTGCTCTTCTTTCTCAAAATTGCAGCTGCCATTCAAGGTCATTTCTGGTTCCATGTAAATTTTTGAAGCATTTGTTCTTTATCTGTGAAATATGCCATTGGTAATTTAATAGCTATTGCATTGAATCTGCAAATTGCTTTGGGTAGTATGGATATTTTGATGCTGTTAATTCTTCCAATCCATGAACACGGTATATGTTTCTATTTGTTTGTGTTTTCCTTGATTTCTTTCTTTAATGTTGCGTAGTTTGCTGTATACAGGTCTTTTACGGCCTTGGTTAGGTTTATGCCTAGGTATTTTATTTTTCTTTTACTATACTGAATGAAATTTTTTCCTTGATTTCTACTTCTGCTGTTTTATTGTTAGCATAAAAAATGCCTTTGATTTCTGGATATTGACTTTGTATCCCACTAATTTGCTAAATTCATTTATTAGGTCGAGCAGTTTTTTGGTAGAATCTATAGGATTTTCCATGTACACTGTCATGTCATCTGCAAGCAAGGACAGTTTTGTTTCCTTCTTTCCAATTTGGATGCCTTTTATTTCCTTTTCTTGTCTGATTGTTGTGGCTAAAACTTTCAATACTATATTGAATAGAAGTGGTGAAAGTGGACGACCTTGTCTTGTTCTTGATCCTAGTGGAAAGGACTTTAGTTTTTGCCCATTGAGTATGATGTTAGCTGTAGGTCTCTCATATATGGCCTTTAATATATTACGGAATGCTCCCTCTATTCCCACTTTGCTGAGTGTTTTTATCATAAATGGGTGTTTTACCATATCAAAAGCTTTTTCCACATCTATTGATATGGTCATGTGATTTTTGTCTTTGCTTTTGTTTATGTGATGTATTACATTTACTGTTGTGCAAATATTGAACCAACCTTGCATCCCTGGGATGAATCCCACTAGGTCATGGTGTATGATCTTTTTAATGTATTGTTGGATGCAGTTTGCCAATATTTTGTTAAGGATTTTAGTGTGTATGTTCATCAGTGATACTGGCCTGTAGTTTTCTTTCTTTGTTGTGTCTTTATCTGGTTTTGGGACTAGGATGATGCTGGCTTCATAAAAAGAGTTTGGGAGTCTTCCATCATTTTGGATTTTTTGGAATAGTCTGTGAAGATTAGGGGGTAGCTCTTCCTTAAATGCTTTGTAGAATTCTTCTGTGAAACCATCTGGTCCAGGGATTTGTGTGACGGGAGTTTTCTGATTACTGCTTCAATTTCATCTTCTGTTATTGGTCTGTTCAGGCTTTTTGCTTCTTCTTCATTGAGTTTTGGAAGATTATTATTTTTCTAGAAATTTGTTCATTTCACCTAAGTTTTCACATTTCTTGGCATACAGTTCTTCATAGTAATTTCTTAGAATCCCTTGTGAGACTTCCAGCCAAGATGGAGGCGTAGGTGGAAAAACTGTGCCTCCTTGCACAACCAAGTTTAAAGACAACAAAGTTGTAGTAACAAAAACACAGCGAAAACACAGAAAATTGAACTGTACAGAACTCTGACAACAACGAACCATTCATCCAGACAAGTAAGAGGGGCAGAGTCAGTGGCTGGCGGAGCGTGGTCACACATTCCTTGGAACATAAACCAGGCAAAGGAGTGAGTGGTGAGACACACTGCAAAGGCTAGGGCCCCAGAAATGGGAATGAAAGCCTAGAAGAACCAATTGAAAAAATTTTTGGGTTTGAGATGCCGCAAAAAGCTCCCAGGCTCACAAAGACTTTGTTGGAGAGGCCCACAGGGTCCTGGAGGGTGCACAGGCCCACATACCTGGGAGCCAGCACCAGTGGAACCCAGTTAGCTTGCAGGAAGCAGCAGAGGGGACAGAAAACCAAGAGAGAGCAGAACAAATGCCATTGCCCCTCTCTGACCCCGCCCCCACATACAACATCACAACCCAGCAACTGGGTTGCCCCACCCTGGTGAACACGTAAGGCTCCGCCCCTCAAAAGTAACAGGCATGACCTAACCAAAACATTATGACACAAGAAAACAGCTCAAAGCCCCAGAGCCAATACTTCTAAGCAACCAAGAGATAGTCAACCTATCAGATACACAGTTCAAAATATTGATGATCAGGATGCTCAGTGAACTGGTTGATTTTAGTCACAAATTACATGAAAAATGAAGGGTATACTAAGTGAAATGAAGCAAATTGCACAGGGAACCAATAGTGATGGAAACAAATCTGGGACTAAAATCAATGGAATGGACCAGAAGAAAGAGAGAAATGACCAGACAGAAAAGAATGAAGAAACCAGAATACAAAAAAAATGAAGAGAGGCTTAGGAACCCCCAGAACATCTTTAAACTTTCCAACATCCAAATTGTAGGGGTACCAGAAGGGGAAGAAGAACAGCAACAAGTGGAAAACTTCTTTGAGCAAATAATAAAGGAGAACTTCCCCAATCTGGCAAAGGCAATAGACTGCCAGGAAATCCAGGAAGCTCAGAGAGTCCCAAGGAAGTTGGACCCAAGAAGGAACACACCAAGGCACATCATAATTGCATTAGTCAAGACTGAAATGAAGGAGAGAATCCTAGAAGCAGCAAGAGATAAGGGGACAGTCACCTACAAAAGAGTTCCCATCAGACTGTCAGCAGATTTCTCAAAAGAGATCTTACAGGCAAGAAGGGGCTGGTAAGAAATATTCCAAGTCAAGAAATCCAAAGACATACATCCAAGATTGCTCTATCCAGCAAAACTTTCATTTAGAATGGAAGGACAGATAAAGTGCTTCTCAGATAAGGTCAAATTCAAGGAGTTCATCATCACCAAGCCCTTATATGAAATGCTAAAGGGACTTATCTAAGAAAGAGAAGATAAAAAATATGAACAGTGAAAGGACAGCAAACTCACAGTTACTAACAACCACACCTAAAACAAAAGCAAACCAAGAGGACAGCTAGATCAGGAGTGGAACCATAGAAATAAAGAACACATGGAGGGTTAACAACAGGGGAGTAGGAGGAGAGAAGGGGGGAGAAGGTGCAGAGAATGAGTAGCATAGATGGTAGGTAGAAAATAGGGGGAGGGCAAGTATAGTAGGGGAAATAAAGAATCTAAAGAACTTGTGACAAGTGGACATAAACGAAAGGGGGGGATGGTGGAGGAGGGGGTGTGCAGAGTGGAAGGGAATGAAGGGGGGAAAATAGTACAGTTGTAATGGCATAATCAATAAAAATATATTTTAAAAAAGAATCCTTTGTATTTCTGTGGTGTCAGTTGTAATCTCTCCTCTTTCATTTCTGATTGTGTTTATTTGGATCCTCTCTTTTTTTCTTGATGAACCTGCTTAAAAGTTTGTCAATTTTGTTTATCTCTTACAAAAACCAGTTCCTGGATCCACTGATCCTTAGAATTGTGCTTTTAGTCTCTATGTCATTTAATTCTGCTCTACTTTTGCTTATTTCCTTCCTTCTACTTGCTCTGGGCTGTCTTTGTGGTTGTTCCTCAAGTCATTGTAGGTGTAGGGTTAGGTTGTTTGTTTGAAATGTTTCTATCTTTTTTAGATAGGCTTGTATTTCTATGAACTTCCCTCTCAGGACTGCCTTCCCCATGTGCCATAAGTTTTGTGTTGTTGTGAGTTCATTTTCATTTGTTTTCAGAAACTTTTTTATTTCTTCCCTAATTTCATTCTTGACCCATTCATTGTTTAATAGCATGCCATTCAATCTCCATGATTTTGAGTGGTTTGGGTCTTTTCTCTTGGGTCTGGTTTCCAGTTTCAGTCCTTTGTGGTTGGAGGAAATGCTTGGTATGATTTCAATTTTCTTAAATTTGTTAAGGCTTGTTTTGTGTACTATCATGTTGTCTATCTTTAAGAATGCTCCATGTGCATTTGAAAAGAATGTGTATTTACCTTCTTTGGGATGAAGGGCTCTATATATATATCAGTTAAGTCCATTTCATCTAGGACGTTGTTCAATGCCAAATATGTTTGTTGATATTTTGTTTGGAAGATATGTTCATTTTTGACAGTGGGGCGTTAAAACCCCCTACTATAATTGTGTTGCTGTCAATATCTTTCTTGTAGTCCTCTAGGATTTTCTTTATATGTTTGGGTGCTCCTACGTTGGGGGCATGTATATTTACGATGTTAATGTCTTCTTGGTGGATTCTCCCCTTGAGTATTATGAAGTGACCTTCTGGGTCTCTCTTTATGGCCCTTTTTTTGAAGTGTATTTTGTCTGATATGAGTATTGCTACCCCGGGTTTTTTTTCTTGTCCGTTTGCTTGGAAAATTTGTTTCCAGCCCTTCACTTTTAGTCTGTGTAGGTCTTTTGTTCTGAGGTGGGTCTCTCGTAGGCAGCAAATGTGGGCAGCACACTTTCTTGTCTATTCAGCTATTCTATGTCTTTCAATTGGAGCATTTATTCCATTTACATTTAAGGTTATTATTGATAGGTACTTATTCATTGTCATTTTTGTACCTGTGTTCCTCTCTGTCTCTCTCTTTTCCTTTCTTTCCTTAAAGCAGTCCTTTTGGCTACTCTTGCACAGCTGGTTTGGTGAAGGAGTATTCTTTTGGACTTTTTTTTGTCTTGGAAGCTCTTTATTTGGCCTTCTATCTTAATTGAGAGCCATACTGGGTAAAGTAGCCTTGGTTGTAGGCCTCTGGTTCTCATTACTTGGAATATTTCTTGCCATTCTCTTCTTGCTTGGAGTGTTTCCATTGAGAAGTCAGTAGCTAACCTTATTGGGGCTCCCTTGTATGTTACTTCCCTTTTCTCCCTGCTGCCTTGAAGATTCTCTCTTTTTCTTGGAGTTTTGCCATTTTAATGATGATGTGTCTTGAAGTGGGCCTCTTTGGGTTCCTCCTGATTGGGACTCTCTGTGACTCCTGGATTTGTGTGACTTTTTCTCTATCAAATTAGGTAAGTTTTTTCTCATTACTTTTTCATATAGGTTTGCTATCCCTTGTTCTTCTTCTTCTCCTTCTGGTATCCCTATTATTCGGATATTATTATATTTCATATTGTCTTGCATTTCTCTTAGTCCTTCTTCATTCTTTCTGAGCCTCTTTTCCTTTTCTTCTTTCTGGGAGTTTTTCTCCACTTTGTCCTCCAACTCAATGATCCAATCTTCTGCTTCATCGATCCTGCTTTTGATTTCTTCTACTGTGTTCTTCAGTTCAGAAATTGTACTCTTCATTTCCTCTTGGCCCTTGCTGATAGTTTCTATTTTCTTTTTCATGTTGATAGTTTGCGGTGAGATCGTTGTAGCTCCCCTGTAGTTTCTGGTAGCTCATTGCGAGCTCTTTGAACTTCCTGATAATGAGTACTTTGAATTCAATATCTTGTAGTTGACTTGCCTCTATTTCATCTAACATTCTTTCTGATGCTTCCTCCTTTTCTTTCATTTGTGGGTTGTTTCTTTGTCGTCCCATTGTTTGTGAGATTCTTCTTGTTAGCTTCAGCTTCTTAAAATGATCTGTTCTGACTCCCTGGGCTTATGGTGTGAACTTCTGTGGCAGAATAACTGTGAAATGCAGTGGTGCAGTCTTCTTCAGGTTTCCTGGTGTTCTCTGCTTCCATCTACTCTTTTTTTGTGTGTGTGTTCAGTTGGAGGGGGAGGCAAAATGGGTTATGACAGCGAGAGAGTATTTTATGACATTTACAGTCACAGTCAGTAGAGAAGAGATAGAAAATCTTTAGGCTATATATAGTGTTACCTGTAATCTTCAACCCAACTTGCCACTTTTAAGAAAGGATGGACAAAAGATAAGTTTCTTGTTGGGGAGGGAAGTCTTATGAGTTGGATCTAGAAAGCAGTGAGGTTGCGGGCGGTCAGATTCTGAGGTAAGGTGAGAGTAAAGAATAGTAAATAGGTGTAGTGTGTGAGCAAATAGAGTTAATCACTACAGTAATAGAATTCAGGAAACTTGAAGTGGGCTAAGATCCGGGAGGGGTGCTGTGAAGTATTTACAGTTGTACAGAACAGCTATTATTTACAATAATATTAAAGCAACAATCATATGACAGACTCTATGTGATCTGGATAACATGAATGGGGGGTATAGAGCTTTGGATAGTGTGCTAAAGGAAAACAAGTGGCATATAAAATTAACAATACACTGTGGGGGAGAGAACAGGGGAAACCTGTCAAATGATACAATATAACAAGCCAAGGCAAAGAAGCCTATACAGAAAGAGTAGGAATACAAAGATACTATTAAAATATAAAAGAAGTGAGAATAATGAAAAATAATAATACAAATATGCAGCAAGTTGTGGCTTCTCTGCTATAGCAAAGTGAAATGTGTCTCTCTGTCTCTACTGTTGGGATGCCCCTCTTCAGGTCCAACTCTAGTCTTTTCACAGTTCCAAGTTGTTTGTGTCACTTGTGGGAAAAAGAAAAAAAAGGCAGGAGAAGATGATAAAGGTGGTTTTCAGTGTTCTATGCAGGAGACAGATTTCATGCTTACAGTAAAGCTTCTCTAAGTACTCAAGAGAGATGCCTTGCTCTTCATTTCTTCCCCTTATATGTATTCTACTCAAGCATTTCTCTGGACTGGTTTGAAGATAAACGATTCCACCTAGTGCAAGGCTTTGGCTGAACTAGTTATTCATCCAGTTATGCCAGTCTTGATAAAGTGTCCATTCTGTTTCATCCATACAATCACATTCATACAAACTAGATGTCAAAAATATACCTGTCACCATTCAAAAAATAATACATATTTTTCATGTAATACAAGCTCATCTTTGAGCTTGCCATTGAGAGGCAAGCTGAGCTCATATTCCCCCCAGGTAGGCATAATGACTTGAAGGTAAAAGGCCATTGCTCAAGTTCTTCCTACATCATCTGAAGAACATTCCCACCACTTCTCTGAGATGTTGTCAATTCCTGAATTCATTGTAGTACTTTGAACATTGCACCATCTGGCAACAGGTTCAGGAACCACTTCCCAATCCTCCCAGACTTGTTTAAGGATATTCATAAATTTTACCTTCCCTGCAGCGATGTCCCCATTGACGGGAATTTTCTTGGTGCAGGTTCCCTCGGAGCTGGTTGCGAGAGATGGGCAGTTCCTCTTGGGTAGGGTGGCCATACTCCTCTAGTGGCAGTCTGAGTGCTTTGGACAGGGAATGCTGGGAAGTGGCCATAGGTACTTGCACCAGGACCACAGCCACCGACCTACAGGCAGGACTCTGGCTCTGGCTCTTTCTTCTTAAGCTGTGCCAACTGTGCATCTAGGTGAACCTGTGGCCAGGCCACCAGCCCAGCAGGGAAAGCATGGCCCCTAGGTCTCTACACTTCACGATCCTTCCTCCAGCCCCTCAGCTTGCACCCCCAGGAATCCTGCCATTTATGACAACATGGATGAATCTTATGGGCATTACACTAAGTGAAATAAGCCAGATAGAGACAAATACTGTGGATATCACCTGCACATGGAATCAAATAAAGATGAAATTGTAGAGACAGAGCATAGAAGAGTGGTTACTGAGGGCTGGTGGGTGGGAAAATGGGGAGATGTTGGCCAAAGGGTACAAATTTCCAGTTGGAAGGTGAATAATTTCTGGGTACCTAAGGCACAGCACTGTTATTATAGATAATGAACTGTAGTATATAGTCAAAAGCTCCTAAGAGAGTGGATTTTAAAGGTTTTCCCAGGAAATGGTAATGATGTGACCTGATGCAGGTCTTAGAAAACATTATCGTGGTAATCATACTGTAATATGTGAGTATATCAGATCGACATATTGTATACATTACACTTATACAGTGTTACATATCAACTATATCTCAGTTAAACTAGGGGGAATATTGAGTGTAGACAACACCCTTTCAGGTTTTTTCTTAACTGAGATGTATGCATTCCATATGGCTCAACCTTCTGTTTTATCTGACTGTGATTCTATGGGAGCTGTTTTACCACTCTGTCAATTATTGATGACTTATAGCAATGCAAAATAATACTTGTGTATAGACAAACTGTATTTTGTCCACCAGAGATTCGACAGACTTTCCTACCTAGTTTTGCCTTCATTTGCATTCACATCAACATTCCCTCGCTCTAAATTGGTTTGTACCTTTTGACCATTCTCTTTTAAACTGGCTGTAACACAATAACTGGTATTATTGTTGGTTATAATATCTTGTTACAACTGGTTATAACTGATTTCCAAACAATGAGATAAATAATACCTTTAACTTGTGCTGATTTAAAATTGATGACATACAAATGGTCAGTAAGTATATAAAATGATGCTCAGTTTTACTATCATTAGAAAACACACATCAAAACCATCCTAAAATCTGTTAGGATGTCCATTACTAAAAAAGAAGGAAGAAAGGAAAAATGGATGGATGGAAAAAAGGAAGGAAGGAAAATAGTAAGAAAAGAAGGGAGAAATGAATAGATAAGGGTGAGGGAGACAGGGAAGAAAGACAGAAAAAAGAAAAACAAGTATTGGTGAGGGTGTGGAGGAATTGAACCCTTGTACACAGTAAGTTAAACATAAAATAGGACAGCTACTCCAGTAAACAGTATGGAGGTGCCCCCTCCAAAATCAGAAATGAAATTACCATTAAGACCCAGCAATCCCACTTCTGAGTATTTGCTCAATAGAACTGAAACAGGGTCTCAAAGAGATATTTGCATTCATTGTAGCATTATTCACAATAGCCAAGATGTGGGGGAAAATGTAGACGTCTATCAGTGATAAATAGATAAAGAAAATTGATAAATACATACACTAGAACATTATTCAAACATCAAAAAGACAGAAATCTTGTCATATACTACAATGCATGTGTCCGGTTCAACCACTTTTCACCCTGATCTGCAACATCCTTCTCTTTGAATTAGCAACATTCTTTCCTTTGTTATCTGTAAAAGGTAATCCCCTGCAGTGAACCTGTGCATAGTAAATGAGGACTACCCTCCATACAATGTACCCAGAGAAGCAATAAAAGCTTGTCCAGGCAGGGACTGAGCTCTCTGGCCCTCTGGTCCTCTCTCTCAGAGAGTGGCCATGCTGTCCACTTTTCTCTACAGGACTTTTGTTGTCCGTGTGTATTTGTTCACGAGCAGCCACAACATACACGGATCAGATTCTGCCAGCCAGAATCCCACCGCAAACATGTATTAACCTTGAGGACATTTTGTCAAGTGAACTAAGCTGATCATAAATGGACAAGTAATGCATGATTCAACTTACATGAAGTATCAAAAGTAGTCAAATTCATAGAAGCAGAAAGTAGAATATTGGCTGCCAGGGCCTGCGGGAGGGGAAAATAGTCACAGTTCAATGTGTACAGAGTTTTAGTTATACAAGATGAAAAGTGCTAGAGAGCTGCTGTTATAGTAAACAATACTGTGATGTACACTTAATAATTTGTTGAGAGTAGATCTCATGTTATGTGTTTTTGTACTTCATTTTTATTGTTGATACTGTTCCAGATGTCCCCATGCCCCCTCTTTCCTATTTCCCCCAGCTCACACTTCCCCTTCCCTCTGGCCATCACCACACTGTTGTCTGTGTCCATATACTATGCACTTGTGTTCTCTGTCTAATTCCTTCACTTTCTTTTATCTGGTGCTCCCATCCCCTCCCAGTTGATAGCTGTCAGTTTGTTCCATCTATCCATGCCTCTGTTTCTGTTTTTCTTGTCAGTTTATTTTCTTCATTAAATTCCACATATACATGACATCATATGATATTTGTCTTTTTCTGACTGGCTTATTTCATTTAGCATAATAATCTCCAGGTCCACCCATGCTGCCACAGAATGGAAGATTTCATTCTTTTTTATGGCTCCATAGTATTCCCTTGTGCAAATATACCATG
Source organism: Sturnira hondurensis (assembly GCF_014824575.4). Classification (NCBI taxonomy): domain Eukaryota; kingdom Metazoa; phylum Chordata; class Mammalia; order Chiroptera; family Phyllostomidae; genus Sturnira; species Sturnira hondurensis. The sequence continues at coordinate 5,785,022 of NW_028078194.1, read as the reverse complement.
CCCTCTTTATCCATTCATTTACTGATGGGCACTGGGGTTGTTTCCAGATTTGGCTATTGTAACATGCAATGAACATAGGGGTACATATGTTCTTTCGAATTAGTGTTTTGGAATTCTTAGGATGTATTCCTAGAAGTCGGATTGCTGGGCCAACAGCAGGCCCATTTGTAATTTTTTGAGGAAACTCCATACTGTTTTCCACAGTGGCTGCACCAGTCTGCATTCCCACCAACAATGCATAAGGGTTCCCTTTGCTTCACAGTCACACCAGGAAATGTTTTTAATTTGCTGATGATAGCCATTCTGATAGGTATGAGGCAATATCTCATTGTGATTTTAATTTGAATCTCTTTGATAATGGTGATGTGGAGCATCTTTCCATATGTCTATTTGCCCTCTGCAAGTCCTCTTTGGAGAAGAGTCTATTCAGGTCCTTTGCCCATTTAATAGTTTTTTGGTCTTCCTGGTGTTGAGCTGTATAATATTTTGGAAATTAACCCCTTATCAGATGCATCATTAGTAAGTATGTTCTCCCATACAGTGGGGTCTTTTTCATTTTGTTCATGGCTTCTTTAGCTGTGCAAAACCTTTTTAGTTTATTGTAGTCCTACTTCTTTGTTTTTCCCTCCGTTTCCCTTGTCCTAGGACTCATATTGGCAAAAATATCATTACAAGAGTGTCTGAAGTTTTACTACCTATGCTTTCTTCTAGGATTTTTATGGTTTCACACTTGACATTTAAGTTTTTTATTCATTTTGGATTTGTTCTCCTGTATGTGTTTTTTACTATAAATGTTATGTAAAGCATGGGGAGGAGAATAAAAGGAAACGTGTAGTTAGTGGCTTCTAGACCAGGCTCCATGGAACGCTACAGGACTGTGAGCTTTAAAACACCTTTAATTGTAGCCTGATAGGTAGAGGATAATTTGAAAAGCCTTGGAAATTTCTTTTCTGCATGTGATTCATAGGTGAAATATAATTTTCAGTTTTTCCTTTCACTTAATATGGAAGAAAGAATTTAAAAACAAGGTAATTTGTAATCCAAGCTATAAATCAGAGTCATTTTGACAAGCAGTGTACAGGTATTACAACTGGTTGTGGAAGGGAAATGATTGCCATTACTCATCACCAAAATCCAGTAAAGCTGGGGCAAAGGTAAGCAAACTGAAAACAGCCATATGCCACTTACAGAAGGCAGGGTAAGTAGTTATTCATAATGGTGGAAATTTACTTAAATAAAACATCATATAACTTGGTAGGAATTTTAATGTAGCATGTATGCAAAATATGTAAATCAATGCAGTAAATGGTGGGTAACAAAAAATAATCAATGCTCATGTATTGAAAATACTGCTGCCTTTAAAAAAAACATTTTCTTTATTTATTTTAAGATAGGGAATGGAGGAAGAAAAGGAGGGGAAAATCAGTGTGCGGTTGCCTCTCACATGCCCCCTACCAGGGACGTGGGCCACAGCCCAGGCCTGTGCCATTACTAAAAATGGAACTGGAGACCCTTTATTTTGCAGGCCAGTGCTCAATCCACTGAGCCACCCTGGCCAGGGAAAATTGTGCTGTCTTTACAGAGAAATCACAATTGATGATAATTTTAAGAAGACATGACTAAGCAATGAAAACCATAGACATCATTGTTATCATCCAGAACTATAGGCCTGGACCCTGAAAGCAATTCTCGGAGATGTCTATGGAGCTGAGCACACAAACACAGGCAAATTTAATGAAAGCACACATCACTTGTTACATGCTCCATGGTGATGTGGTAATTCTCACCTTTCCACCTGACAAGTACTACCTGGTGAAAGGCTCTAGAATAAATAATGCATGTTTATGCCACAGAAAAAAACAATGTGCCCTAGCTTTTTCAATAAAGGTCTCAAAATTATTCTATGTGATTTCTGATTTGAAAACAATCAAACCATGCTCAAGAGAAAATAAATTTAAGTGACCCTTTCTACCCATACTATCTGCACAATTGCAGGTGTACATGAAAGGAGCATAAACACACAACCCTCCTTCAAATGGGGGCTGACACCACCACTCCCCATAGGAAAGATTTAACCACCCCCGAAATGTTTCCAAGGACGTCACTAGAGAACACAACAGTCTGTTTAAGGTCAGAGTTACAGTATACAGAATCACTCACCATTGGTTTTCCTCAGCTCCTCCACAAGGCAGCAGGCTTCCTCTTGAACACAGTCCTCAATAGCCCTCTTGCCCATCCCCAAATTCCTCAGGGTCATGAGGGAGAAGTGCTGCATCTCCTTCCATCCATTGCCAGCGCTGCAAAGAACTCCTATCAGGAGGGGAAACAGAAACTGACATGGAGGTGCTAGGCAAGGAGTTGGAATCTGACACTTGGCAGCCACATGCATGGGCCAAGCTCTGCTGAAGAGATCTTCAAATTTCTGTTGTCCATCCTCTCCACCCACATTATAGCACTGAACATATACGGGCACACAGGCATCTACCTTGTCCTTTGTTAGCTTTTTCAGCCACTGGGAGACTTCTTCTGCCAGAGAACTCCTCACCCCGATCAATCAGGGCTTCCTTCACTGCCTCATATCCATGCAGCACCACAGTGGATTTCCAGCCAAAGTACACCGTGAACACTGGGCCATAGACTTTTGAGAGCTGGCAAATGGAAAGGAGATGCACATAGTAGCAAAAGAAGACCCAATTGACAATATATTATGTGTGATTCAAAATTATATAATCTGACTTTATATTTTTATTCTGAGATACAGCCTAACATATTTTTAAAATTAATACATAAATATGAGGGCAATTGTGAACAGCTGCCACTTCCATGCCTACAAATGGCCTGGGTAATTTGTATACATGTTACAACTAAACCTCAAAACTGCATCATCAGCAGGTTCATTTCTGCTATTACAAAAATGGAAACTGATGCCAGAGAATTCCAATTCATTGTCAGCATCCCCTAGCTACTACGCAGAAGATCAAAATTTGAACCTCTTCCTATTCAGTCTCTGATCCGTGAGCAATATATCAATCTGCAACGATCATCATAGGACCAATACTCAGATGACTCCATCAGGATCACTGGTAGAGCCCAGGCCATCAGAATTCTGATTCCATAGCCCTGTGATGAATATGAGAAATGTATGCTTTCAGAAAATACCCTGGATGATTCTGATGCCCAGCCCAGTTCGTGATCCACTGGCATTACTAACACAGAGGAAGGTGAGCACCACAGAGGCATTGCAGGACCAATGGCATCTCATGGATGGACAGTTTTGTGCTGGCTGTGGCCAAAGGGTCCTGTTCCCGGGAAGCCAGCCCCGATAACTTTTCTTTCATTCACTCATTCTGAGTTTTTTGACAGAGTTTTTCCTTGACATCAGGCACAATTTGCTTACTCAGAGAAGTGTGCTTTTTATGGCTATTCTGAACAAAACATTGTTTACATAGATCACTTCTTTTTAACTTAAATGTGTTTGGGTAACATTAGTGTAGGGAAAATGAAGTCAGCCAGGCCCCCTCACTCAGATGTCTGGGCAATTATGACTTGGCGGTGTTCATATTAAGTCATACAACATTGAGTATGGACTTGCATGCTCAGAATCAAACTCTCTTATACAATATCTCGGCACTCTGCCAGCCTTGTGTATACTTAGTATGTAAGGGAGTTGGGAGTGTCCCTGGCAAGACACATGGCTTGCAGCTTGCATGGATCTCCCCATCTCAGAAAAAAGGCATGTCAGATATCCCATGACTCCACAAATTTTCTTTTGTCTGCCTGAATCCCTTGTGAACCTGCCCTGCCTCGAGTGCTTACAAGACAATTGGTTAATAAAATTATAAAGGTTTCAAACGTACAATTCCATGATATATCATCTGTATATTACATTGTGTGCCCAGCACTGAAAGTCAAATATTTTTCAGATAACTTCTTGAATGACATTTCTAATCAAAAACACTTTCCTTATCATTTACCTTCAGCTAAAAAACTTAGCAAATGATGGGGAAACAAAAAAGGGCAAGAGCTCTCCTGTCTTTTGTTCTTTGTTATTTTGAGTCTAGCATGCAGAGACCTAGGGTACCTCACTCATTAATACATTCTTTTATTCACCACTCTTGTTGATGAGAAACCCAAAATAATAATTCATGGTGAGTATTTATAATGACATATATAATAGTTTTTAACATATTATGGTTATTTAAATGTATTTTAAGAAATAAATTTTATTTAGAAATAGATGTTAATTTACTTATCTTTCACAAACTGCTGGAGGAAGTAAAACATACTCACATTACTTAAGGACTGACTGATGTTCTTCTCATCCAACTCTAGCATATTTCCAATAATTGGCAGAGGTGTGGGGCCCAGTAGGTTTTCCTTTTCCAAAGCTCTGTTTCCACAGGGGAAGGAGGAGCAAACAGGAGAGGCAGAGCACCAACACCATGACTGGGTCCACCATAGCTGTCTCTTCTTACTGTGTCAACTGGGAGCTTAAAATCCAAATATTTATAACACTCCCTGCTACTGAGCATGTGCCTCTTTGACTCCAAGGGTGGATAATGAGCTTGATCTATTTACCTTGACCTTTTCTTCTCAAAAGCCCCATCTTGGAGGTTCTGGGTTAACAGATTTGGGATGCAGTCAGATACTGTTATTTTTTTTAAGCCCCAGGTTGTTGAGAACCAGCAAAGTAAACGTTTTCATAAAAAATTTGCTCAACTTCCAGTCAAGATGGTGGTGTAAATCAACGTGGTTTGCCTTCTCACACAACCACAGCAAAAATTACAGCTAAAATACAAAAAACTATCACCCAGAAACATCAGAAAATAAAGCTGTATGAAAGTCTGACAACCAAGGAATTTAAAAAATCACATTAGTCCAGGCAGGTAGAAGGGGCAGAGCTACACAGAGACATAGAATGGATGGTCCCACACCCATATGTGGTGGATAATAATCAGGAAGGATTTGTCAAGAGTGAGAGATCCCAGCCCCACACCAGACCACCCTGCTCAAGGGTTCAGTACCAGTAAATAAGTCCCATAACTTCTACCTGTACAACCAGTGAGTGTTGGGGTAGCAGATGACACTGAGGGATGCTCAGGCATCACATCTTAAAGGGCACAAAACAGATTTAGGACTTATGCAGACTCACTTCCTTTTGGCTACAGCACCAGGGCAAAACACCAGGAAGAAAACCAGTAGGACATGGGGAAAAACTGAAGTGTCTGGCACCAGGTCAAGTGCCAGGAGACAGCTTCCTCCTGGAAAAAACCCAGAGGCCATACAGTGGCCACTGTCCCTTTTCTGAGCCCTCCTTCACACATAGCATAGAGTACAGACACCATATCTGAGACTCCATCAACCTGGTTCACACAAGATGCCCTGCACTGACGATTATGTGAGGCTCCCTCCACCCCACCCAACTTACAGGTGAATTTTTCTACAATAGGCCACAGTACCATGACAGGGAGTTACAACATCTCTACCAAATACATAGAAACAAACACGGGGAGGCTGCTGAAATGAGGATACAAAAAATATGGCCCCAAGTAAGAAGAAAAAAAAACTACAGAAAAAGAACTAAACCAAAAGGAGATAAGCAGGCTATTGGATGTGGAGTTCAAAACATCGGTTATTAGAATTCTCAAGGAATTTATTGGGTACTTCAACAATGTAAGAAAGACCCAGGCAGAAGTGGTTACACTTAGTGTAATAAATAAAAATATGCAGGAAATCAACAATGGAGTGAATGAAGCCAAGAATCAAATCAATGATTGGGAACATAAAGAAGGAAAAAACATTCAATCAGTACAGCAAGAAGAAACAATTCAAAAAAATGGTGATGGGTTAAGGAGCCTGTGAGACCAATTCGAATGTACCAACAATTGAATCATAGAACTGCCAAGGGGAGAAGACATAGAACAAGAATTGAAAACTAATTTTAAAAAGAAAAGAAACACAACTCTAATTTGGAGAAAGAAATAGACATACCAGTAAAAAAAGCACAGTCACCAACAAGATGGACACAAAGAGGACCACAGAAAGGCAATCATAGTAAAAATGCCAAAGGTTTAAGATAATCTTTTTTTAAATTTTACTCTGTTCTCCAAGTACAGATTTCTGCCTTTCATCCTCATCTGAGCCCACTCCCCCAGCCCTCCCCAACTCCCTATTTCCACCCCGCCCCCTTGCTACTGTCCATGTGTCCTTTATACTTGTTCCTGCAAACCTTTCCCCTCTTCCCCTGAAATTCCCTCCCCTGTCCCCTCTGGTCACTGTCAGCCTGTTCTCAATTTCAGTGTCTTAGGTTATATTTTGCTTCAGCAAAATTTTTTTGATTTCTTTTTGTTGAATAGGTTCCTGTTAAAGGTGAAATTCTATGGTATTTGGTTTTCATTGCATGGCTTACTTCACTCAGCATAATGCTTTCCAGTTCCATCCATGTTGTCACAAAGGGTAGGAGTTCCTTCTTTCTTTCTGCTGCATATAACTCCACTATGTGAATGTACTATAGTTTTTTGATCCATTCATTTACTGATCGGCATCTAGGTTGCTTCCAACACTTGGCTATTGTAAATTGTGCTATAAACATTGGGGTGTGTAGGTTCTTTTGGATTATTGTTTCAGGGTTCTTAGAATATAATCCTTGCAGTGGAATTGCTGGGTTGAAAGACAGCTCCATTTTTAGTTTTCTGAGGTAACTCCATACTGCCTTCCATAGCAGTTGTACCAGTCTGCAATCCCACCAAAAGTGCACTAGGGCTCCCTTTTTTTCCACATCCTCTCCAACATTTGTTGTTTGCTGCTTTGTTTATGATGGCCATTCTGACTGGAATGAAATGGTATCTCATTGTGGCTTTAATTTGCATCTATAAAGAGAGAATCTTAAAAGCAGCAAGAGAAAAGCAGATAATTACCCACATAGTAGTTCCTCTAAGACTGTCAGCTGATTTCTCAAAAGAAACTTTGCAGGCAAGAAGGGACTAGCAAAAAGTATTCCAAGTGAAGAAAACCAAGGACCTACAACCTAAATCACTCAATCCAGCAAAGCTATCATTTACAATTGAAAGGAGATAAAGTACTTCCCAGACAAGCAAGGTAAAGCTAAAAGAGTTCATCAACACCAAGCCATTATTACAGGAAATGTAAAAGGGACTTATTTAAGAAAAAGAAGAGCAAAACTATAAACATTAAAGTGGTAATAATTTATAACTATCAGCAACTGAATCTAAAAAAACAAACTAAGCAAACAAGCTGAACAGGAACAGAATCATAGATATGGAGCTCATTTGGAGGGTTATCAGTTGGGAGAGGGAAGGAGGAGAATGGAGGAAAGGGTAGAGGTATTAAGCACAAATTTGGAGGTACAGAATAGACAGGAGGATGTTAAGAACTGTATAGGAAATGGAGTATCCAAAGAATTTGTATGTATGACCCATGGGCATGCTGAGGGTGTATTGCTGGAGGGAATGGGGTAGGGTACCAGGTTGAAGGGATCATAGATGGAATAAATGGGATAATGGTATAGCATAATCAATAAAATATTAAAAATAAAAATTAAATTAAAGTTTTAAAATTGTTCATCATTCTGAAATCTCAGGTTAAGGACCCATTGAGAATGTATAACTTTGGGACAATCCTCATATATAAAAAAATATTTATGTTTTACCAAACATTAGTATATTTTGTCCTGGAAAATGAAAGCCTTTTAAAATATTCTAGTGTACCTTACTAACAGCCTAGCTAGCTAAACATAAACTGGAGGGCATTAGTCATTAATCTTGAATGCTCATGTTGCATCAATTAATTAGCTAAGGAAATTTACATATACTTTTTTTATTGTTTTTTGTATTATTTAGATATGATTGACACAACATAATATTCGATTTAGGTACACAACATATTAGGTATTTGTATATACTATGAAAGGTTCACCATAGTGAGTTTAGTAAGCATCCATCACCATACAGAATTACTTTCTCCCTACCTTGGAATGAAAACTTTTAAGATCTATACTCTGTTTTTCAATCCTCATCCAAAGACACATTTATTGATTTCAGAGAGAGTGGAAGAAAGGGAAAGAGAAACATTATCAGTTGCTTCTCCTATGCACCACAACCAGGGATGGAACCTACAACCTAGGTATGTGCCCTGACTGGGAATCAATCTCACAACCCTTTGGTTTTGATAAGTTTATGGCACAATGATCCAACTAATTAAGCCACACTGTCCAGGGCAAGATCGATCCTCTTACACCAGGTTTCTTAATAGTAATAGCTCACATGTATTGAGGGTTTGTCAGATATTCTACTAAGTACTTAATTTGCTTATTATTCACTCCTGCTGGGTGTATACTTAGTATCAACCCATGGCTTGTAGGTGCCAGAGTCACCAGCAATAAAAAGTAAGCTGAGCTGAACAGGGGCGGGGTCAATGCAAGCACCTGTCAACTTACCCAGGACATTTACAGGCTGCAAAACTTTGTTCCTTTTTATTTTATTTTTTCAAATCATTTTATTGTTGTTCAAGTACAGTTGTCTGCATTTACATGCCACCCCAGCCATTCCCAACTCACTCCCTTGGTTCCATGCACATTTTGTTTTTGTCCATGTGTCCTGCATAGAAACAGTAATCAGACAAGAAATAGAAAAAAGAAATAAAAGGCACCCAAATCAGAAAGGAGGAAACAAAACTGTCATTGTTTGCACATGACATAATAGTGTACATAGAAAATCCTATAGACTCCACAAAAAAACTACTCGACTTAGTAAGTGAAACTGGCAAAGCAACAGAATACAAAGTCATTATCATAAGTCAAAAGCATTTTTATACACCAATAATGAAATATCAGAAACAAAAATAGGGGGAAAAATCTTCTATGGAATATAGCAACAAGAAAAAGTATCTAGGAATTAATCTAACCAAGGAGGTAAAAGACCTACACTCGGAAAACTACACAACTATATACCTTACTACAGATTACTAATAATCTACTAATGCTTGTACAAAGGCATACTGTGTAAAGACACCAACATGTTTATCCAAACTACATTGCTATGTTTATGTCTAAGTTCCTTAATAAGGAAAATTAACATTTGTCAAGATCCCATTTACACAATGTTTATCCCTGTTCAGAGGGAGACTGACAAGTTATAGAATTTTCACATCCATCACATCTCTCTTGATACACTCAATTACCACTCTCAAAGGTAAAATTATGCCTTTTTAAAAAGAGTTTTACTATTTATTTTTCTTTAGAGGGGAAGGGAAGGAGAGAAGGAGAGAAATATCAATGTGTGGTTGCCTCTCGTGCGTCCCCTGCTGGGACTGGCCTGCAACCCAGGCATGTATTCAGACTGGGAATCAAACTGCAATCCTCTGGTTTGCAGGCCCACGCTCAATCCACTGAGCTACACCAGCCAGAGGCAAATTATGCCCTTTTGAAGCATGAGACAGCTGGCCGTGAAGTTTCAGTACCATGTCCAAGGACAGAGAGTTTTGGACACAATTCTTATAAGTAAACATTCAGTTTCAGCACGATCCCCAGCAGGTACTGAGTGTACTGTGTATGATTCAGCGTTCCGTGACTTACCTTAATCAGTGACTATCAAAAACTAACAGAGTCAATATTGCAGGACAGGCTGACAAAAACAGGGGTCAAAAAACTTAGTGTTATAAACTCTAGAACTTGAGGGAGTCCAGGTGTTGTCAAACCTTGATTCGGGACAAAGAGCAGCACAAAACTGCTGCCTCAGTAACATAGCTCTATACTCTAAGAGTCATGCTACCAAGTCTTGGATGATATGAACTCAGTGGCTCCATTTTCACAGAACCACATCAATCTTTGAGAAATTCTGTACTTTCTGACACAACTACATACCCCAGGCTTATCTTGTTCTCCTCCTGCACCAGCCCCCAAGTTGGCCATTTCTCCAAAGAACCACGGTTCTTAGTTTAAAATGTGGCTTAGGCACCTGACTCCACTGCCCGGCAGCTGCACTTTTACCACAGCAGGGGAGGCCGTGCACTCATGCTGCAGCAGAGTGTGCCTGACCCCACCACCCAGAGGCACTGAGGACCCCACTTCCCCAGCAGCAGCAGCAGAGGAGGTGTACACCCTCGTCCTCTACCACAGCCATGGAGGCACCCCAACCATGCAGGGGCCTGACTGGCTGGCTAAGAGGAGGGCAGAGGTGCCCATCACAGAGATCAGCACAGCTCAGGGAGTCAGCAGTCCCTAGACTTAACTCAGTGGGAGACCTGAACTACCCTGAAGAGTCTCTAAGATTCCCCAGCATCTAGGGCAGCAAAGAGTGAGAAGGTAGTGTGTGACTTGCCCCTAATTGGTGCACCCCAAGCACAGCACAGCTGATAGCCTGAGGGTGTAGGCCAAGCACAGAAGGGCACTGGGGGCCTGGTAGTGAACTGAGGGCTGGGGTAGGCAACTGTGAAGAATGTGGATCAGACTTGGCCCCCATCCTGCAATACCGAGGAAGGGAGAAAAGCGAAACCCATCCCCTCTCAGTCTCCTGCAGCCAGAAAGACCAGAACTGTCTTGGCTGGTTTAAAGCCAGCAGGTTTTTTTCCCCCCTTATTTTATTTCTTGTTCTTTCCTTTTTTTCTTTTTCCCACAAGTGAGACAATAAACCTCAAGCTGCAAAAGGACAGGAGTTAGACCCAAAGAGTGGTCATCCCAACAACATAGATGGTAAGACAAATTTCACTTTGCTCTCCCAGAGAACTTGCAAGTTATTGTTTATTTGTATTATTATTTTTCATTATTTTAACTTTTTATTTGATTACTATTTTTTATTTCTCTTCTGTTTAGTTTTGTGTTTAAGTGCATTGTCTGACTGGTTTTCCTTGCTCTCTCTTTCACAATGTATTTTTAATTTTCCTCCTTTCACGTCACTTGTGTTCTAATAGCATACTACTTTAGGTTGTGTACTTCCTATTCTTGTTATTCAGATCACATAGATTCTGTCACATGACTGTTGCTCCATTACTACTGTAAATATCTGCTATCCCATGCAATTGTAAATACTACACAGCACCCCTCCTGGATCTTACCTCACTTCGCTGTTTCTGGAACTTTATAACTGTTGTGGTTAACTTTATTCTCTCAAAAACTCCATCTATTGTCTATCCTTTACTCTCACTATATCTCATAATCTGACCTCCCACAAGCTCACTGTTTTCTGGATCCAACTCACAATTCCCCCCTCAACGACTAACAAGAGTCTTATCTTTTTTTGCTGTCTTAAAAGTGACTAGTTGGATGAAATATCACAGTTAACATTATACTTATACAAAGGATCTACTAACTCTTCTCTACGGGTTGGTAGTTTAAGTCCCCAAGAATACACTCCTGCTGTCTTAATCCATTTTGCCTTCCCCCTCCAACTGATCACATAAAAGAGTAGGTGGAAGCTGAGAAACACAGTATACCTGCATGAAGAGGGAACCCACCAACGAAGAAACCACCAACAGATAATAATCGAAGAAGGTGAAGGAGTGAGTGGAAGCCATACTAACCTCCACCCAGGACCAATCGGGAATTACAACTAAATAGTGGAGAAATCACTCAAAACAAACAACTGAACAATAGCGAGAGAGAAGCCTCAAAACCTGATGCAGAGAGAAGAACCAGCTTCAACACAACCTGTCCACAACCACACAATAGAATATAAGACATGGTGAACAGAGTGACCCTCAATTACCCAGCTGGTGGGAAGGACCCACCAAAGAAAGACCCAACAACAACCAAAACCCAAAGACATACAGAGAGACAACATAAACGACAGCCCAAGGCCAGCAAGCTCAGATCAAGGAGACTGCACTACTGAATCTCGCAGATCTCCTACCATAGAAGTTCACACCATAAATCCAGGGAGTCAGTATAGATCAATTTAAGAAGGAGAAGCTAACAAGAAGAGTCTCACAAACAATGGGAAGACAAAGAAACAATCCCCAAATGAAAGGAAAGGAGGAAGCCTCAGAAAGAATGCTAGATGAAACAGAGGCAAGTCAACTATCAGATATTGAGTTCAAAGCAATGGTTATAAGGAAGCTCAATGAACTCAGAGAATTACCAAACTACAATGAACCCATTGCAAAATACATTAACATAAAAAAATAGAAACTATCAACAAGGGCCAAGAGGAAATAAAGAATACAATTTTTTAATTGAAGAACACAATAGAAAGAATCAAAAGCAGGCTCAATGAAGCAGAGGATCGAATCACTGAGCTGGAGGACAAGGTAGAAAAATACACCCAGAAAGAGCAAAAAAAAGGAAAAGGGGCTCAGAAAGAATGAAGAGGGACTCAGGAAATTGCAGGACAACAGGAAACGTAATAATATCCATATAACAGGGATACCAGAAGGAGAAGAGCAAGGAATAAAAAATTTGTTTGGAAAGGTAAATGTCATCCCTAATTTGATGACAGAAAAAGTCACACAAATCCAGGAAACACAGAGAGCCCCAATCAAGAGGTACCCAAAGAGGCCTACTTCAGGATACAACATAATTAAAAGGGCAAGATTTCAAGACAAAAAGAGAATCTTAAAGGCAGCAAGGGAGAAACAGAAAGTAACATACAAGGGAGACCCAATAAGACTAGCAGCTGACTTCTCAATGGAAACTCTCCGTTGAGTTTGCTAGAAGTGAATGGCAAGAAATATTCCAAGTAATGAAAACCAACGACCTACAATAGACTACTCTATCCAGCAAGGCTCTCAATTAAAATGGAAGGCCAAATAAGGAGTTTCCCAGACAAAAGAAGCCTCAAAGCTCTGCAGCAGATGTTAAAGGGTCTGCTTTAAGAACAGAAGAAAAGCAGTGTGAGAGAGAGGAACACAGATACAAAATAACAGCAATGAATAAGAATCTATCAATAATAAACTTAAATGTAAATGAATTAAATACCCCAATCAAAAGACACAGAGTAGCTGATTGGATAAGAAAGCATGACCCATACATATGCTGCCTATAAGAGATCCACCTCAGAAAAAAGACCTACACAGACTGAAAGTGAAGGGCTTGAAACAAATATTCCAAGCAAATAGGGAAAAAAACCAGGGTAACAATACTCGTATCACACAAAATAGACTTCAAAAAAAGAGCCATAAAGAGAGATCCAGAAGGTCACTTCATAATACTGAAAGGAAGAATCCATCAAAGATACATAAACATTGTAAATATATATGCACCCAACATAGGAGCACCCAAATATATAAAAAAAATCTTAGAGGACTTCAAGAAAGATATTGACAGCAACACAATTATAGTAGGAGATTTTAATACCCCACTGTCAGAAATGGACAGATCTTCCAAATAAAATATCAACAAAGATATTGTGACATTGACCAACGCCCTGGATGAAATGGACTTAACTGATATATATAGAGTCCTTCATCCAAAAAAGCAAAATACACATTCTTTTTTTTTTAATATTTTATTTATGTATCTTTAGAGGCGAAGGGAAGGAGAGAGGAAGAGAAACATCAATGTATGGTTGCTTCTCGTGCATCCCCTGCTGGGAATTGGCCCCTGCCGGGAACTGGTCTGCAACCCAGGTATGTGTCCTGACTGGGAATCAAACCGCGATCATCTGGTCCGTAGGCCCAAAAATACACATTCTTTTCAAATGCACATAGAACACTTTCAAAGATAGATCACATGACAGAACACAAAACAAGCTTCAACAAATTCAAGAAAACTGAGATTATATCAAGCATATTCTCTGACCACAAGGGACTATAAAATTAGAAACCAACCTCAAAGAATAAACCCTAAAACACTCAAACTCACAAAGATTGAATAGCATGCTATTTAACAATAAATGGGCCAAAAATGAGATCAAGGAAGAAATCAAAAAGTTTATGGAAACAAATGAAAATGAACTCACAACAATCCAAAACTTATAGGACACAGCAAAGGCAGTTCTGAGAGGGAAGTTAATAGTGATACAGGCCTACTTCAAAAAAGTTAGAAACATTTCAAACAAACAGCCTAACTCTACACCTACAAGAACTGGAGGAACAACAACAAAGACAGCCCAGAGCAAGTAGAATGAAGGAAATCACCAAGATCAGAGCAGAATTAAATAACATAGAGACTAAAAGCACAATACTAAGGATTGATAAATCCAGGAGTGGGTTCTTTGAAAAGATAAACAAAATTGATGAGGATTTAATGAGAATCATCAGGAAAACAAGAGAGAAGACCCAAATGACCACAATCAGAAATGAAAGAGATTAAAACTGATACCACAGAAATAGACGATTGTTAGTAATTACCACAAAGAACTATATCCCAAGAAATTTGAAAACCTATGTGAAATGGACAAATTTCTAGAGAAATATAATCTCAAATTCAATGAAGAAGCAGCAGAAAGTCTAAAACACCAATAACAGCTGATGAAATTAAAGCAGTAATCAAGAAGCTTCTGACACACAAAAGCCCTGGACAAGGTTTCACAGGAGAATTTTACATAGCATTTAAGGAAGAGATAACTCCTACCCTTCACAGATTATTCAACAAAAATCCAAGAAGATTCAAAAACCACAATGGGATACCACTTCACACCAGTCAGAATGGCCATCACAAACAAAGCAACAAACAAGTGTTGGAGAGGGTGTGGACAAAAGGAAACCCTAGTACACTGTTGGTGAGATTATAGACTGGCACTATCACTGCGAAAAGCAGTATGGAATTTCCTCAGACAACTAAAAATGGATCAAAACTGCCTTTTGTTCCGCTATTCCACTGCTAGGATTATATCCTAAGAACCCTGAAACACCAATCCAAAGGGACCTATACACCCCAATGTTCACAGCAGCACAATTTACAATAGCCACATGCTGGAAGCCACCTAGGTGCCCATCAATAAATGAATGGATCAAAAAACTATGGTACATTTACACAATGGAATTCTCTGCGGCAGGAAAGGAGCTCCTACCCTTTGCAACAGGATGGATGGAAATGGAGAGCATTATGCTAAGTGAAATAAGCCAGGTGGTGAGGGACATATACTATATGATCTCACCTTTAACTGGAACCTAATCAACAGAATAAACAAGCAAGCAAAGTGTAATCAGAGACACTGAAATAAAGAACAAAGGAACAGTAACCAGAGGGGAAGTGGGAAGGGTTAATGGGATAGAGAGTAAGGGTTTCGATGAACTATGAGACACATGGACAAAACCAAGGGGTGGTGGAAGCAAGGGAGGTAAGTGGGTTTGCCTAAGGTAGTGGGGAGTAAAAGCAGACAACTGTAATTGAACAATAAAACAATTAAAATAATAATTAAAAATGTGGCTTGGAAATCAAGCTCTGTGCACCAGGTGTGCTCACTCCTATTACCACTAGCAGGCTTCTCAGTGAACAGAAGAAGGGAATATACACGTTGTGTGTGCGTGTATATAGAGAAAGAGTTATGTAATATATGTATGTATTCCTATCTGTATTTATTACTATATCTATTTACATATATTGGGTACTTTGAATGCATATATCCTATTCTAATCCAACCAAGTTTTTTTCCCCCCTTCTGTGTTTATACCTCCCTTTGCTGACTGTGGTAAACATGTTTCCTTTTTTTTTTTAAGATTTTATTTATTTATCTTTAGAGAGGAAGGGAAGAAGAGAGGGAAAGAAATATCAATGTATGGTTGCCTCTCATGCATTCCCTGCTGGGAAGTGGCCTACAACCTAGACATGTGCCCTGACTGGGAATCGAACCGTGATCATCTGGTTTGCAGGCCCGTGCTCAATCCACTGAGCTACACCAGCCAGGACTGTTTCCCTTTATCCTTGATATATTTACTTATTTGATAATTTCCCTTAGGAAACCAATCCTTTATGTCTGCCACCACACATTCCCCTGGCTAAGGACATTCTCCTTACCCTACTCGGGCCACAACAATCACCAGGCCACCCACCTGTGGATGCCCGCCATATCCTGATGAGGCCCTGGTATTCTGCAATAGACTACTCCAGATGTGGACACTGCTTGGCCTCTGATATTCTACCCCAGGGCACCCATCTAAGAGGAAGCCCTAATTCTCCTGCTGGACCTGTGTTTCCCCAGGTCAAACAGCCTCCCTCATGTGACCATTCTCATCAGCATGGGTGAACTTTGGCTCCCTGAACCAGGCAGCTCCACCCCCACCCCCGTTCCTTAAAGGCGCCTACCTTACCTCTCCTGGCTGTGACACCCCATGCTTGACTGGGGCTGTCCATGAGGATGTCCCTCTTCCCTCTTCCCTTGATTCTAGGTGCCATCGCAAGGCAGCCTTATCCTCTGCATCAACATCCTCTGCTCGCCTCTCAAGCCGACACCCCAATAAACCATAAATAGGTAAATCTCAACTGTAAAAGTACAAAGAAATTGTAAATGGACACAAGCTTTGAAAAGACAATTCACACAGAAATAAAAGCACAAGTACATGCAAAAGTGATCTCATCATTACATACCAGAGGAATACTACTAAAAAGAATGGGATACCAACCCAGGCTGGGCAGCTCAGTTGGTTGATTTTCCCGTACACCAAAAGGTTGTGGGTTTGATTCCTGCTCAGTGCACATACCTAGTTTGGGGTTTGATCCTAGGTCTAGGATTGCCTTGATTGGCATACAGGGGGCAACCAATCAATGTTTCTCTCAAACTGATCTCTCTCCCCCCACCCCCCCTTCCTCCTTCTCTAAAATCAAGACACATATCTTAGGTAGTGATAAAACAATAAAGACAGAATGCTAGAATGCATTGTTGAAATAAGATCCAGCAATATATTTACTATGAAGTACATTACATAAAGGAATGAAATGTCCTTCATAGTAAAAGAATTCAGAAAGAAGAGACATAAAACCATGGAATGGTATGACAGGCAAACATTGGGATGGCCAAAAAGTTTTTTGTTTTTTTTTTCCTGTAAGATCGCTCTTTAGTAGCACTTTACCTTTATCTTTACCTTTATTCAAAACAATTTTGTTACCACTTCCGCCAAGATGGAGGCATAGGTGGAAACACTGTGCCTTCTCCCACAACCAAGTTGGAACACAACAAAGGTTTGGAAAACTAGGACACACCCAAAGACCAGAAAACGGAATTATACGGAAGTCCGACCACTACGAACCGTTCAACGGGGACAGTAAGAGAGGCGGAGCCAGCAAGAGAGGCGGAGTCAGCAGTGGAGCTGGGTCGGGCAAGACAGATCCCCCGAACTAGGCGCGCAGGCAGCCCGGACCTAGTCGGGGTGCGGCGCAGACTGACCGCGGTTGCACATTTGCACACAGTGAGATGGACCATACAGGCCCCAGGGGGCAAACACAGTGGTGGAGGGCTGACGGTGGCACACTCGCGTGCAGTGGAACGAAACACTTGGGCCTGGTGACGGTGGTGGCTGCGGCACTGGTGGGAGACGAGGCGGCAGGAAGCCATTGTCCCTCTTTGACCCCGCCCCCACATACAATGTCACAACCCAGCGACTTAGTTGCCCTGTTCCAGTGAACACTTTAGGGCTCTGATCCTGCTACGGAACAGGCACGAACAGCCCTAAAGATGGTGCAAGAAGAACTCAAAGTCCCAGAGCCAATAACTCTAAGCGACCGAGAAATTGCCAGCCTCTCAGAAGCACAATTCAAGACACTATTTATCAGGATGCTCACAGAACTGGTAGATTATAGTCATAAATTAGAGGAACACAGTCACAAATTAGAGGAACATATGAAGGCTAAACTAATTGAAATGAAGGGAGATGCACAAGAAACCTATAGTGATGGAAAGGAAACTGGGACTCAAATCAATGGAATGGACCAGAAGGAAGAACAAAACATCCCACCAGAAAGGAATGAAGAAATGAGAATTCAAAAAAATGAGGAGAGGCTTAGGAACCTCCAGGACATCTTTAAACGTTCCAACATCCGGATTATAGGGGTACCAGAAGGGGGAAAGAAACAGCCACGAGTGGAAAACTTATTTGAACAAATAATAAAGGAGAACTTCCCCAGTCTGGCAAAGGAAATAGACTTCCAGGAAATCCAGGAAGCTCAGAGAGTCCCAAAGAAGTTGGACCCAAGAAGGAACACACCAAGGCACATCATAATTACATTAGCCAAGACCAAAATGAAGGAGAGAATCCTAGAAGCAGCAAGGGATAAGGGGACAGTCACCTACAAAGGAGTACCCATCAGACTGTCAGCGGATTTCTCAAAAGAGACCTTACAGGCAAGAAGGGGCTGGAAAGAAGTATTCCAAGTCATGAAATCCAAAGACCTACAGCCAAGATTGCTTTATCCAGCAAAACTTTCATTTAGAATGGAAGGACAGATAAAGTGCTTCTCAGATAAGGTCAAGTTCAAGGAGTTCATCATCACCAAGCCCTTATTATATGAAATGCTAAAGGGACTTATCTAAGAAAAAGAAGATGAAAAATATGAACAGTGAAAGGACAGCAAACACACAGTTATTAACAACCACACCTAAAACAAAAGCAAACCAAGAGGACAGCTAGATCAGGAGTGGAACCATAGAAATGAAGAACACATGGAGGGTTAGAAACAAGGGGGTGGGAGGGGGAGAAGGGGGAAGAAGGCACAGAAAATAGCATAGATGGTAGGTAGAAAATAGATAGGGGAGAGGGCGAGAATAGTGGGGGAAATATAGAATCTAAAGAACTTGAGACACGTGGTTATAAACTAAGGGGGGGGAGAATGGTGGGGGAGGGAGTGTGCAGGTGGAGGGGAATGAAGGGGGGGAATAGAACAACTGTAATGGTATAATCAATAAAATATATTAAAAAAAACAAAAAACCCACAATTTTGTTAGATTGTATTGTGACAGCTGTCATACCAGTGTCCATTTTTTAAAAAACATTTTTGCCATATTATGCTTTACTGTTTCAACAAAGATAAAAACTCAACTGAAACACAAAAAAAGATTTGTGCAGTATATGGAGAAGGTGCCATATACCTTCTCCATATGGAGGTGACTTATCAAACTTGTCAAAAGTGGTTTGTGAAGTTCTGTTCTGGAGATTTCCTTCTGGATGTTGCTCCATGGTCTGGTAAATCAGTTGAAGTTGATAGCAATGAAATCGAGACATCAATGAGAACAATATAATACCACATGCGAGACAGCCAACATAATGTATCAATAAAATTATTGGTGAAAAAATCAAGTTATTGGCAAAAATGAAATATTTATGTTTTATTTTATAGGAAAAAAAAGACTTTTTGGCCAAACCAATATAAAGTAAAGAATGCTAATGTGGAGCCCTGGCTGGTGTAGCTCAGTGGACTGAGCACGGGCCTGCGAACCACAGGATCACGGTTCGATTCCCAGTCAGGGCACATGCCTGGGTTGCGGGCCAGTTCCCAGCAGGGGCCAGTTCCCAGCAGGGGATGCACGAGAAGCAACCATACATTGATGTTTCTCTTCCTCTCTCCTTCCCTTCCCCTCTAAGATAAATAAATACAGTATTTTTTAAAAAAAGAATGCTAATGTGATTTGAAAGTGGAAAGGGTAAGGGTTTGCAGGAACAAATATAAAGGACACATGGACAAAAACAAGGGGGGGTGGAAATGGGAGGGAGGTGGGGAGAGCTGGGGGCATGGGCTGGGATGGGAGTAAAAGGCAGAAAACTATACTTGAACAATTAAAGTAGAAAAAAAAGAATGCTAAAGTGGCAACATTAATAACTGGCAAGAGAGTTTAGATGAAAAGCATTCTTAGGGACATGTTATATATTGGCAAAAGTAACATGTATGTATCTAACAATATAGTTCCAAAATATATATAGCCCAGGCTACAATGATTAAATTCACAACCGTAATTGGAGATTTTAACATATTTCTCAGAAAACAAGCAGGCAAAAGCAAGGAGTCAAAAACTAAATTAATATTTAGATTTGTGTAATATTTATTCAATGGGACATGTTATAGAGAAATTTATCCTAAAAAATCAGAAAATACACATTACCTTCATCAAGTACAAATGAAAACATTTACAAAACTGACCGTGTGGGAGGTCACAAAGGAAGCATCCATATAGTCAACAAAGTTAGACCTCACACAAATCATGTTCTCTATCATTAAATACAGGGGGAAAGCAATAAAATAGGCAACTTAAAAAAATTCACAGCTGTGCCCTGACCAGTGTGGCTCAGTTGGTTGAGCATCATCCCACAAAGTAAAAGGTCACCAGTTCAATTCCTAGTCAGGGCACACGCCTGGGTTGCAGTCCCGGTCCCCCATGGGTGAGCCTTCCGGGAGGCAACCAATTGATGGTTTTCTCGCACATCAGTATTTCTTTCCCTCTTCCTCTCCTTCTCCTCTCTCTAAAAATAAATAAAATATTTAAAAATTCATATCTGCAAACTAAATATACAATGAAGGAACCCCTGGGTTAAACAAAAATCATAAAAGTTAGAAAACAGAATTAAGTAACAGCAAAAACACTACCTGCCCTTTTTGAGATACAGCTAAAACAGTATTTAGAGAAAAAATTTGCATCATTAAATACTTTGTTATAAAACAGTAATCACTGAAGAAAAGCCCTCAGTGTTTACTAATTTATATCAAATACAAAGAAATGAGACAAAAATTTAAAGATGGAAGTGAGAACCAATGATACATGGTAAAGAGAATTAGATTTAACTAAAGTAGAAGCTGATCCACAGGAAGATTAACAGAAGCAGAACTCTGGCAAGAATGACCATACAAAAACATAAAAATGAAGAAAGTGGGAGAAATACAAAATTTAAACAAGAAGCCATTTTATGACATTCAGAATGGCAAAAATTAGCAAGGTAAATAAGGCATCAGTAAGGATGTGGAGAAGTAGCTCCTCAGTACTGCTGGTGGGGTGTGAACTCGTACAACCATTCTGTAAAGCTGTTTGAAAAGTACCAGAAAAAATTCTTGCACAGAACTATAGGGGAATAAGCATAATGTGGATAAAGATAGAATTAAATGTGTAGACAGTAATACAAACATCTTTAAAATACAGTAGTTAGTGAAGAATAAACAATAACATAGAACATTACAAAGGCAGCCTACCCTTCATGCCAGCAGTTTTCAAACACTTTGATTTCTGGATCCCTTTCCATTCTTAACAATTACTGAGGAGCCCAAAGAACTTTTGCTTGTGAGGGTTATATTGATCCATATTGCCATATTAGAAATTAATGCTGACAACTTCCAAAAGAACATACAAGCACACCTTCCACTAGCCATCAGAGCGGTGATGTCATCATAGATCATGTAGTCTCTGGAAAACGCCTCTACACTTGTTAAAACGAGAGAGGAAAAGGCAGTTTATTTAGATCTGCAGTATCCCTGAAAGCATCTTGCACGTTCCATACCACAATTTAAGTGCCCTGTGCTGGCTGATCCAGAGATAGGCTAACTTCCTTTCTTTTCCTGCCTCTGTGATACTTACGACAAATTGCAACCTACTATAATACATATTGTTTCAATAGTTGAGGTTCTTATGTGATAGTAACTACACAGATTTCTGTGCATATTCCTCACAGCAATCAGAGAATTACTACTTTCCCCATTTTACAGATAAGGAAACTGAGGCCTGGAGAGGTTAAGTAATTTCCATTCAATGGTGACAGCTAACTTGGAATAGAATGAGGATTTGATCCCAAATCCGATTCTGTAATTCATACTCTTAGTAACAAAACTACATTGCTTCTTGTGACTCTTATTTGTATGATCTTTTGTCCACAAGCTCTAGAGAAAGAATAGTTAGAGACACTAATATATAAGATCAATGTAGGGAAAGCTATAATTTGGGCTTTAGTCTGAAATTAAAACTTCATTTTTCCATTATAGTTATGACTCCCCCGGTGTATACCTAGAATCACCTTTCAACTGGACTCTTACTATGATCAGAGCGGTTGAGCACATACTATAACATATTTAGCCTGCAAAAGAAACATGTGAACTAGGATGGGCAGGGAATATCAGCTCCCATGGTATGAGGAAATAGATTTACATAGTTTGCCTTTCTCAGGTTTGTAAATTGGGCAGAGAAGTAACTGAAATCCAGGTCTTTTCATTTCAAATCTGATTATTTCTCTATTTGCTAAAAGAAGATCATTTTATTCTATACCCTCAAAACTTTTTTAAAAGTTTGAACTCTGGACCAAGAGAATTGCTCCTCACTTAATGTGCTCAAGCAAAACTTATTTTTGGGTTCTGCAAACAAGAAAAATGCCCCAGAATCGCAATTACATCCTCACAGTAGAAATGAAAGGAGTATATTGGGCATAAATAACTGTTTTCCCTTACAGAGAAATAATCAGGTATCTTTGTCCAAGGAATGGAGACTTTTATTTTGTATTTTGCAAGGTATGATAGCACCAGTCTAGTTTATTAGATTTTGGCTCTTCCATGTCAGCAGCATTTCCTTGGTAGTTTACCAATGACCACTAGTAAACTGCTATTAATAAAATAGGTAGAAGTGATAATGGTACTTGTCATTTATTAAACATTAATAGGCAGACACCGCATTAAGCATTTTATGTACACTGCTTCATTTCCCTGTACTTCTAAGACTTTTAATTTTAACGTATGCCATTTTGTGCAAGATCTTATTGAAACCGTACTACATCCCTGATATAAGGTTAGTTATTTCCCCGAATTTGCATTTATAGTTATGAGCCAAATATAATCACTATGAAGTTTACAAAAACACCTTTATGCGAGCCAGAAAAGCACTTACTTCCAATTCAGAGAAAATGCATAGATTAAAGCTGAAGTGATGACAATAAGGTTATCTAAGGGAAGAGGTCCAAAAGCTCTCCTCAGACCTGGAGCACATCAAATTCTTAAAGTACAGGCTGCCTATTCTGTGACTTCAGCTGCTGGCTTGAACTCCATCCACAGCTCAACCTGCCTATAGCTCTGCTGCTTACTGTCTATGGTTTTAAGTATTAAGAGATCCTCAGTGGGGCACTAAAGGGCCAGGTTAGGACACATGGATTCCACATTAGGTTGTTTGTAACACTTGACAGGGTTGGGTCAGTACCTTTGCTTCCTTTTGCATAAAACTTGCATGCCTGAATCTTGACTGTCCCCTTTCTGCATACTCTAATTGAATAGAAAATTCTAGGTCATATTTTTCTTTGAGCATATTGAAAATTTGCTTATTTCACTCACTCTAAGATAAAACATCTGCTAAGTGACCTGTTTCTTTACAGGTAATCTAGTTTTAGATTTTCCTTTGATGCAGTCAAGTGGTTTTAATCTAGTATGAAGTCTTTCATTTCTCCTTAATTCTAGAAAATTGAGTATTTATTCGGTGTGTTCACTTGGTTCTTTTTCTTTGTAACTTTATTCCTGTTTCATGTTTCCAACATGCTCCTATTTAGTGAACAAACCAGATAAAAGGCTGATTAAGTGCCTAATCTCACCATTATGAGAAGCTGAAAATCAAGTAACTGTTAAAATGATAATGAAATACCAACTAAAGTGAGGTCGATGAGGCCACTGGAAACCTTAATAAGAACAGTTCCAATGGGTCGACGAGATGATAATCTGACCACAATGGGTTCAGGCAACAAAAAATGAAAGAGGACAATCAAAAAAGCAAATCTGGTCAACCTTTCAGTGAGTTTTCTATAAAAGAAATGAGGGTTTTCTGTTGACTCAAGCTTGTACAGACAATACTTCCATAATAGTAAGGATACACAGGCAGATAACTGGCAGGCTTGTAGAGATGCAATGGTGGCAACTTTCAAAAGTTCTTTCCTGATACTTTTTAATATCTAGTGTGAACAGGGAGCAACGTGCTAAGGGAGAAGGTACTAGAGATGTGAAGATAGAGGTGAACCTACCATTACATTCTCATTTGAGGAGGGAGAACTTAGAGCTAGGCAATCAACTAACACTCTGATGATTTAACTGTAAATGGTACACATTTGCAGTTTTCTAAGAAAATCACAAAAACAAAAACCTGCTCTGTAGTCTGTTCTTTTTTGACTGAACCTCCCTCCCTAAGGTGGAGATATTCTCATCTACATTTGAATATACAAGGCAGAAGGAAGAGCATTTTTCCATGAGAGAAGCAGCCTACACAGAAATGTACGGTTCGAGGAACATTCAGAATCTCCCTTCCTCATAGCCTGATATATATACATAAAATTGCTACCATTTTATGCTCCTGTTACAAATTTTGCATTGCCTAAAGTCTTAGGTCTTATTTTCTTCTTACTCCCACCACCACTATGAATTTTAAGGGTGTCATCTCTTGCTCTATTCACGTTTTGCAAAACATATTGCCAGTTCCAGTTTATGATTTCTCAAGACCCTATAGTATATTCCAGAGCCTTCTCTGCATTACCCCAATATTCAGTTGAAATCTTTTTATATGTGTGTATCTTAAATGAACGCAACCAAGCCAGCCAAGTAATGCTGAATCGCAATACATTATAAGACTTTTGCTAGTATTATTTCACCCAAGCCATTCTTTCTGAAAAAAATAATTTGATATCATCTTATAATGAACATTTATTTGGTGAACCATTTTACATTTTATAGCAATAGATACTAAAATCAAACAATTTCTCATTTAAACAGAAAGCACAATCCCAATCTTTCCCCCATTAAAAGCCTACTCCGTAACTGAAGTACCCAAAAGCCATAAATTGTATTGCTAAAGAGGGGAAGTGAGGGAGAAAGACCGTAAACTTCCACAGGAAGGCTGTATAAATCTGGCAGTGGTTTAGTACACATCAGGCTGTGCCCAAGGGTACTACTGAGTCAGAAATATTAACTGAAAATCTAAATTGAATATGTTGTTCTTAATAAGGCTCAGAAAATTACCATCTATTAATTATACAGTGTTACATTATGTAAACTGAGATAATCAAAAAGTAAAGTAGACAATCTGGACTTTAACACCAATGTAGGTAAATCTGTAGATGTAAACAAATTTAAAAAAAACATTCTGTAGATCCAATTTAAAACAAACTTTCAGGACTGGAATCTTCAGAGTTCTCTAATATCTTGAATATTCCCATCTTCTCTTTAATTGGTCCTGAGGCATTCATTTGATCTAAGAGAAAAATATTAAAACAAGTATTTATTTTTCTTAAGTGTTAAGAACCTCAAGAGAAATACTGAAAAAGGTGTCCAATATGTTGTTATGAGACATGAGTCACCTGCAAATATTTTAAAACAGACAGAAACATGGATTAAATAGTACCGAGAGCAATCAAGTTCACTATTTCACAGCTAGAACTGGCTCCAGGGAACACACACAATTGAAACATAAGTTTGCCAATTAAAAATCACTTCCACTAACTTTAAAATGCAGACACAGAGAAATAAACCATCTGAATTGTGTTCTCAAAGATGCCTTCTTTAAAAAGCCCAACTATGGTTAGTTTAATAGCAGATAATAAGACACCCTGAAATTTTCTCTTTACACACTCCCATTACCAACATGTGATCTTCTGTCACTCTAATAGGTGGGGAATAGTATCTCTGAAGTGAATTATTCTGATTTCTACTATCTTCGTATGCCCCCGGGGCTCTTCTTACTTTCTCTCCTGGTAATTGCTGGCTCATGTGTTGCCTATTGGTCTTCTTAATTTTTACTTATTTATATATGATAAACATTTCTTGTCTGCTGCGTTGCAAAATTTTGTGGCTTGTTCCTTATTTCCACTTACAGTATTATCTATTTTTCCTGACGTCTTTAAGTTATTGCAATAAAATCTATTAAACTGCACATTTAGCTTGTGAGATGTTAAGATTTTTTTTTCCTGTCTCGAACTCATACATATATTTTCCTATCTTTCAAGTTAAAAGTTTTCCTTTTATTACTTAGGTTTCAACTACTTAGATTGGTCATTTATCTTGAGTTTGTTTTTGAGCATGGTATGAGGTTTTTCCTGAATGATTACAAATTGCCCCAGCATCATATACTGAATGAGAGGAGTTTCACCTCCCCAACTTGGAACACTCTTTCTATCATTTATAGATTTTTCCATGTAAGTTTGGTTGACTTTCTAGATTTGCCATACCACTACTTAATATCTCATATGTTAATTCTTTTTTAATATCATTTAATTATTTATATTTAGAGAGGGGAAGGGAAGAAGAGGTAGAAAAAACATCTATGTGTGCTCACTTCTCTCGTACCCTCTACAGGAGACCTGGTTTGCAACCCAGGCATGTGCCCTGACTGGCAAACAACCAGCGACCCTTTGGTTTCAGGGAACCTACTGAGCCACACCCACCAGGGCCATATGTTAATTACTGACTGTTAGGACTTTTTAATTAAGTCTTAATACCTGGTATGATCTGTTTTGTTCTTCAAAACTGTCCTGGCTCTTGGACTTTTACTCAGTCATAAAAATCTTAAAATCAGCATGTCCAAATTTCTTTAAAAAGTCATATTGAGATTTAATTAATTAAAAACATAAATGTAAGGCATATAAGTGAAGTTGAGGAATATTGACTTATTTTTAAATACTAAACATTCATATCTGTGAATCTGGTTAAACCTGTGCATTTCTTCAGTCTATTAATGTTTTTCCTTGTCTCAATTTCCTCCATAAAGCCTTAAAAAATTTGTTATATTTAATCACAGTCATGTTATATAGTTTTAAAGCTATTATTGTCAGATCTTATTTTGTAAACAACTATTACAGATACACTGGGTATTAATTTATAAGCATCTTTCTTGATTGCTATTCTAAAAACCTCTAGATTCTTTTGGACTTTCTATAAAGACTATTACACCACCCGCAAATACAAGCAATATTAACTTTCTTACTATTATTCCTCTAACTTATTTTTATTATCTCATAGTATTAGTTAGAAATCCTGTGTATACTGTGCAATGCTATGAGAGCTGTTATCCTTGAATGTTCTTTTTTTAAAAAATCCTCACCCACCCTGGCTGGCGTAGCTCAGTGGATTGAGCACAGGCCTGCGAACCAGGGGTCGCGGTTCGATTCCCAGTCGGGGCACATGCCTGGGTTGCAGGCCAGTTCCCTACAGGCCAACTCCCAGCAGGGGACGCACAAAAACGCAACCATACATTGATGTTTCTCTCCCTCTCTCCTTTCCCTCTAAAGGTAAATAAATAAATCTTTAAAAACAAACAAACAAACAAACAAAAAAATCCTCACCCAAGGACATTATTTCATTACTTTTAGAGACAGAAACACTGATGTGAGAAAGAAGCATTGATTGGTTGCCTCCTGTATACACCGGGACCAGTGACCAAACCCACAACACAGGTATGTGCCACGATAGGGAACTGAACCTGCAACCTTTCAAGTGCTGGATAAAGCTCCAACCAAAGGAGACACATAGGCCGGGGCTATCCTTGAATGGCTTTCTTTTTAAGTTCTTATTTTATTTACAGAGTGAGGGAAACTAAGAAAGACAGGGAGAGACACATCCATAGGAGGACCTAGCCTGCAACCCAGGCAAGTGCCCTGACAGAGAATCAAACTACTGACCTCTAAGTTTGTGGGACAACATCCAACCCACCGAGGGAAATCAGTCAGGGCTATCCTTGAATGTTCTTAATTTTAGTGGTAGCTTCCTACAAGAATGCATTTTTATCAGATTAAGAACATTCTTTGTATGCACAGTTTAAACATTGAGGGGTGATTATGATGTTTTATCAAGCGGGTGTTTATTAGTAGTTCTCCTCTATTCAGTTAATATGAATTACTGTTTTCAAATGTTACGCTGTGGTGCTGATTTTTGATAATATATTTAAGATTTAGTCATAATGCTTTTTCTTCCTCTCCCATATTTTTCCATGAATTATTTGAATATTAAAATACATATAAACATACTAAGAAGACATACCAATACATAAGTCAGAATAGCTAAAACTCAAATGTATTTAACAGCTAAAACTATAATTCTTAAAGAAAACATCATGACCTTGGGTTTGGTAAAGATTACTTAGACACAATACCAAAATCATGAGATACAGCAACAGAAAAAGTAAAGTGGAGTTCATCAAAAGTAAAAACTTTTGCCCTTCAAAAGGCACTAATTAAGAAAGATTAAAACACGGGCTGGAATATTTATAAAACATACCTGATTAAAGGACTTAATCTAGAATATGTAAAAAATTCTTTTAAGTCACAAATAAGACAAACACAATTTTTAAAAGATATCTGAAACCCACGGCTGGTTTAGCTCAATGGATTGAGTGCAGGCCTGCTAATCAAAGGATCACAGTTCAATTCCCAGTCAGGGCACATGCCTGGGTTGCAGGCCAGTTCCCAGTAGCGAACACAAGGGTGGCAACCATACATTGATATTTCTCTCCCTCTCTCCTTCCCTTCCCTTCTAAAGATAAATTAAAAAGCTTAAAAAAAAAAGATATTTGGCCCTGGCTGGTGTAGCTCAGTGGATTGAGTGCGGGCCTGTGAAGCAAAGGGTCACCAGTTCAATCCCCAGTCAGGGCACATGCCTGGGTTGTGGGCCAGGTCCCCAGTGGGGAACACATGGGAGGCAACCACACATTGATATTTCTCTCCCACTCTTTCTCCTTCCCTTCCCCCTCTCTAAAAATAAATAAATAAATATTTTAAAAAATAAGATATTTGAATCAAAATTGGTGTGCTGGTGTGTATCTTGCAACTGGCTCTCCCCCTTCAAAACAGGTTTATAGTTTTTGCCTGTTTCCAGCGTTTTAACTATTCCTACCATGACCAGTAACAAGACACCAATGTTAATATGCTGAACACAGAGTTGCAAAAAGATGAGCAGTAGCACACCATTATATAGTATTTCTATCAGAGACAAAATATAAATAATCATAATCAAGAACACAGGTACCAATAATGTTTTAAAACAATTAGGAAATGTTGAATTTTAAATATTATATTTGTGATCACCACAACAGGCACCACTTAACTCATTCTTTTAAAAATTGATAAATAAAAGAAGTAATTTATTCCACCTCATCTGCATAGATTATATCTTAGAGTAACAACCAAAGAGTCAACAAGGAAAAGTTCTTAATAAAGTAACTTCCAGCCAATAAAGGAATGGTAGAACAACAACAACAAAAAAGTCACCATTTTGAAATCCTTAAGGAAAAAAAAGTTCAAAACCATCACCATCAATAGATGCTAAAACTATCAGGTTAAATAAATGGTTGACAAAACTATAATACTAAAATCAGCCTAAATCTGCTGCTCAATCTTAGCTCACTAAAAAAAAATTCAACTATTATGTGCCTCCTAGTATGACTTAAAATATGAGAACAAAGCACTGGTATTCCTAAAATATATAACCTGGAGGTAATTATGCCTCAGAGCTGCATTTACACAAGCTACTCAATTACTTTACAGAAAGAAAATAAGTAGACGAAGAAGTCAAAGGAAAACACAAGGGGATAAGGGGGAAAAAATCAGCCCATTTCAGAATCTAGGCCATTTTATAGAACAAATTAACAGGTTTCTCTGCAAATGACATAAAAAAACAAAAGGAGGGTATTATAGAAAAAAAAGGGACTTCACAATTAATGAAATTTGGATCCTAAATCAAACTGTAAAAAAATTTGAGGCAACTAGGGAACTCTGGATATAGACTGGATTAGTGCCAACTCTCTTAAATGTAATAATGACACAGTAGCTATGTTTGAAAACATGTTCATTTTAATAAATGATGCTTGAGAAAGACATGGGTGAAATGTCATAATTTTAACATTCTGACAAAAAAGAATAGCAATGAAAAAGTAATGTCTAAATGGTAACTCTTGAAGATGAGTGGATTTATACATATAGGTACGTTATACTATTCTCTCTATTTATGTATATGTTTCAAAGTTTCCATGAAAATAAAAGCATGAGCGATATTTACCAATAAGGTCACTTCGATCTAACAACAACTCTAGATCTTCATCACTAATAACTTTCTCTCTTGATCCTTTTACTTCCCTATAAAAGAAAGCAAAAAATCAGGTCTGTATGATAAACCAAAACCATGAATTACATTTTAATAAAATTGAAAAAATCTTACCTTTCATAATCTCTAGATTTTAATAATTCCATCAATTCCTTAGGGTCTAAGAAGTTCTTAGATGTATTTAGCCCAGATTGACCACCTTTGAAATGATCTAGAAAAAGTTTTCAAGAAATTCAAAACACTCAAAATTGTTTTTGAAACCAAAATACAAACTAATCAGAATTGCTTACATTAAAAACAACAGATAAAACCTTGTGTTGGTAAAGAAAAAAAGCAACTGAAATTCTCAAACTTTGCTGTTTAGATTGTAAAAGAGTATGTTCACTGGGGAAAGTTTGGTAGTTTCCTGTAGATAAACACATACTTATCATAAGACCCAGAACAAATAAATGCTTAAGTCCACAAATATCTGTATAAGAGCATCTAACTAAGTCAAAGTCTATATAATTCAATCATTTAATAGAGTGAATAAACTATTCAGCATTTTTAAAAAAACCACCAAACTTCTAACACACACAGCAAATAAATCTCAAAATATGTTGACCAAAGTAGCTAGACAGAAAAAGGACACAAAGGATGCAGGAAACCTACTTGGACAAGGAAAATGTTTGTGACTTTGATCTAGAGCAGGGGCCCCCAAACTCTGGGCTGGGGACGGTCCATGGTTAGAAACCAGGCCCTAGAGAGCAGGTGAGTTCAAATATAACATGCTTGAATCATTCCGAAACCATCCCTGGTCCATGGAAAAACTGTCTTCCATGAAACAGGTCCCCAGTGACAAAAAGGTTGGGGACTGCTGTTGTAGAGGATTGCTACACTAGTATAAATGAAGTCTATATGGGAAAAGTCTAGCCAGTTAATATAATGAGAATGGTTTGTACGACACTGATGTAACCTGGCAGCCATGGCAAGTGGACTGGAATGCGCACATGTGAACAATAAGGACTTCACTGTGCTAGTCAGTGAGGGCAGTAGACGCCTCTGAGTAAGCATGTGTAATGTCTGGCCATTGCATTCAAAATGACTGAGCCAGTAGAGGAACGAATCTACATCAAATTTTGTAATAAGCTTAAACATTCCTTTGTGGAAACTATTTGGATGATTCAGAAGGCCACAGCTATGGGCCCACTTGTGAATCTCATCTTGCCCAGAGGTTCTGGTGAAACATCAAATCACCCAGGTGTCTCGGCCCTCCTCCCCTACCCAACCATGAAAGCCCAGATCTGATGCCGAGACTTCCGACTTTTCCCAAAACTAAAATAACCTTTGAAAGGTAAGAGATTTCAGACCACTGATAAGACTCAGGAAAATACAACAGGGAAACAGATGAAAATTGGGAAAACTGTGTGAGGTCCAAAGGTACCTACTCTGAAGGAGACTGAGGTGTCTTTGTCCTATAAACATTTGTATAATGTTTCTTGTATTTTCTTCAAAACATGTCTATTATTCACATTACATTGCTGGATACTTTCTGGACAGACCTTGTAGTACATAGCTCAAAATTCACCAAGCTACACACTTAAAATCTGTATGTATCTCAATAAACCTTAATACTTAAAAAATTCCTTTCAAATTACTGACTGCAACTTAATTTCAGCCCTGACTGGTGTAG
The DNA here is from genome assembly GCF_014824575.4 of Sturnira hondurensis. Lineage (NCBI taxonomy): Eukaryota > Metazoa > Chordata > Mammalia > Chiroptera > Phyllostomidae > Sturnira > Sturnira hondurensis. Next base: position 5,753,442 of record NW_028078194.1, on the reverse strand, counting down.
CTCAGTGGATTGAGCACAGGCCTGTGAACCAAAGAATCACAGTTCAATTCCCAGTCAGGGCACATGCCTGGATTGCAGGCCAGTTCCCAGCAGGGAACACAGGAGAGGCAACCACACATTGATGTTTCTCTCCCTCTCCCTTTCCCCTCTAAACACAAATAAATAAAATCTTTAAAAAAATTTTTGATTTCAAAATACTGAAAATAGAGCTCAGGAAAATGAAACTATGAACTTTACTTAATTTAAACTACATTCAGTAAACAAAGTACATATTCCATCAAATTCCTAAAGCAGCACAGATGAAAGAATTTTAATTTGTACAAAATCTTCTTAGGATAAAGTTATTTTTTCCCTCCAATATGTATTTTAACTACAATCTGAATGTTACACCAAGTCAAGTCAAAGATGCCCATAACCTAATCCACATTTCCCTCAAAATCCAATGTACTAAAGAAAGTATAGCAGGTCCCTAAATAATGGTGTTTTATTATAACATTGATGAGATGCCACAGGAACATGACTCTTTATATTAAGTGGTCTATGGTAAAACTAGTTTTGTGATACACCATTTCTCCTCAAGTCACAGAACCTATCAACAACTGAAGTCAGGAATGACTGTATGTCCAAGTGGGAAAGTAGCATAAAATACATTGATAGTAATTTTTAAAAAATACTTTTTTGCTTTATTTTTAGAGACAGGCAAGGGAGGGAGGGGGGAAACATCAATGTGTGTTTGCCTCTAACACGCCCCCCTCCTGGGGACCTGGCCCACAACACAGGCATGTGCCCTAGACTGGAAATCAAACCCTTTCATTCACAAGCTGGCACACAATCTAATGAGCCACACACACCAGCCGGAGCCACTGACAGTAATTTTCAACATTATGATGATGTTCCCATTTCTCTACGCTTTACAACTAACATATTTTCTACCTTTCTTATGGTAGCCATCCAGTCATTTATTCAAATATAATTTTACATTCAATTAATAAAAGGAGAATGTCTTCAAAGAATCACAAGGAACAGAACAGAAAAGGCCCATGCCTCACCCACTTCATTTCCCCTACTCCTCAGATCCTTTCTAGATTAGAAAACACTATTTTTTTTTAAATACCATGGTCAAAAGTACAACAAAGGCACTCTGGAGTAAAAAATTTTTTGAATGAGTGGTTCGACAAAGTAAGTTGATTTTTTAAAAAATAGCACTATTTCAGTGTACCTTTCACATTCTAGTATTTAACACATTGAACTGGTAGAAGAGGCCTAGAAGTTTTCTTAAATCTTTTTGACAGGCAAATCTCTTACCAAGAATCAAAATCACTTCAAATCCCTAACATATTTGACAGACACTCTGAAATTATCCTTGATATTTTTCTCAGCCCCCTTTGTTCCTCATGTAGACATTCATTAATTTTTTTTATGTCTATGGTCACCAACCTACGTCTTTACTTAAAGCTCCAAATCTCCCACTGCCTATTTAGTTAACCCTGAACTAATCAAGCCTAGCAAATTTCTCTTACAAAGAAAATAACAATAAAAATCTACAACAAACAAAGGAAAAAATACTAGAAAGTGAATCTTACTTTTATGGATGATCAACTTTTCCAGTTTTCTTTTAGCAGCTGCTCTTTCCACAATTTTCTGATCGATGGTATTTGCTGTAACAAGACGATACACAACCACCGGCTTCGTCTGACCTATTCTATGACATCTGTCCTGGGCCTGAAGATCAGACTGAGGGTTCTTAAAGTAAAAAGGAAGAATAACTCTTAACAGTATAAGGTTAAAATTATTTAAACTTACACTATGTGTGGGTAAAGTCTATATGTACAACTATAATGGAGTCCATCCTTTTGGCACCTCTGGGCCACACATTAAGTACAATGTGACATGTAAACACACACACAAAAATTTTAAGTAAATTTATGATTTTGTGTTGGGTCACACTCATAGCCATTCTGGGCCGCACACAGCCCATGGGATGGATGCAGGTTGGACACCCCAAAAGAGTGTCTTAACTCAACTTCAATTTCTAGAGTGGCTTCACTGATAGAACAGATTCAAGGATTAATACACAGGACACCTGAAAATTATTTTTACTCATTATGGATACCTCTTCAAAACAAATAAATGAAATGAACGATTTTAAAAACCTTTGGAATGTAAGATCAGCATATTATTATACTTGCAACTTACCCAATCACTATCATAAATAATAACTGTATCTGCTGCAGTCAAATTAATGCCCAGGCCACCAGCTCGTGTACTCACTAAGAAGATAAACACATCTGGATCTGTGTTGAAGTTGTGCATCTAAACGGAAAGAGGATGTGAGCACAGGAATTAAGAAACTTTCTGCCTGGAACATTAACAGGTTGCTGCATGTGGAACAGCTATCTCACTAGCATGTGTTTACCAGGAAAAGAAGGGAAGATCAGTGGTGGGCCAAGGTTTATAGCTATAACCCAGCATTCTTCAAACTTGATATGAGTCCTTCAGCATCCACAGGACTTTTGATGTGAGGGAAATACTGAAAACCCCAGAAGGCATAAAAGTTGAAAAAGACCAATTTTCTGAAAAGCGACAAAACTGCCAAAGACTCACCTCCCATTATACAAAAACGTACAGACATGCCTACTCCTCAGTCTGTGGCAAAAAACCAGGGGCCTTAGGACATGCTGTATGTATCATTACAACCTTAAGAGAAGCCTGAGCCATTCAAGCTCAGGCTGGTCATACAAGTGCCCCAGGACTCTTTGGCTGATACTCAGTAAAAACCCTGGACACCAACACTCAGGTGAGCTTCCCTGGTTTGCTCCCCATGCACTACTCCAAACTGTTGTTGGGACAAATAAGTGCTGCCTGTGTGAGTCCCCTGGAAACTCACATACGCTTTCTCCTGGACTTCACCTATCTGACTTCCCACCGATTGTAATCTGTATCGTTTCACTGCAACAAACCACAAACATGACAGAGAAAAAGAGGCTTGAACCAAAAACACTGAGAGATTATTTTTACATACAACTATTAAAGATTTACCTAAGGGAGGCCAAATCAATCATTCAGGTCTACAAAAAGATTACGTTACTAAAATATCTGCCCATGTCAACTTCACTTATTTTCTGAGCACCTATTTTATTAAGATCTTAACTTTGCTTTTTAAAAAACCTCTTATCACAAGGTTATCTAATATCAGAAAACAGTGTTAGAAAATATTATTAAAATATGAGGAAAAAATCTACACTGTCCTCCCTCAAAAAATGGTGATAAAAATACCCCAAGTAGTTGATCAGGAGACAAAGTCAGCAGGAACGGGGGCTTCCTCTGAGGGAGCGTGGAGAAAGTTTTTGCGTAGATGGGTAATGTGCTGTATCTTGACAGTTGGTGCATTCATTTACACATACATATGAACCAAAACTCAACAAACGCACACTTTCTTTTATCACCTTTGGAAGATGCAAATATTACTCCAAAAGACAAAATGCACCGAATTAGAAAGAAGTACATGTCAGCTGTTAGTTTGAAAAACACAGAAGATGGAATGTTAACTGGATACAGTAATAAATTTATGCTGTATCATGGTATGTAATAAAAAAGGAAAAAAGTCCTAATGGCAGCTTCTAAGTGGATTTACAGGTGGTTGCTGTCAAATTGTTTCAACTGCTATTACTGAAATTCTCATAGCAAAATGTTAGAAGAGCCAAAATGGAGAAAAAAATTCCTGTTATCCTATTATACTGACTGTTGTGTGAGCAGAATATTAAGTAAGGTTGTGCCAAAAGATATAGTATATAATTTGATAAAAATTAAAACTAAATCAAAATGCTTGTTTTTGGTCCTGCTATAGGGCTTTAGGTCTTTTGTATGTCTATCATCAATATGTGAGTCTACTTAGATTATTTGAGAAATCAAGATAACAGTTACAAAAAAGAAATGGTGTGTATGATGTAAGTAGTCTTACATTTTCCTCTCTTTCTGAATAAGACATGGATCCATCAAGTCTGCTGAAGTTGAAATTTCTAAAGTGGCAGAAATCCATCAAAATGTCCAACATTCTTGTCATTTGTGAAAACAGCAGCACCTGAAATTTAAATGTCCTTAGTATCTATACTGATTAATAAAGAATAATTAAATAATAAAAAGCCCACCAAAAGTACCACCTTGTGACCTCTGACTTTTAGTTCTGGCAGCATTCGATCCAAAATTAAGAATTTCCCAGAATTTGTTACTAATTCTTCATCAACCTTAAAAGTGGTCAAAGAAAAAAAAAGACAAAAAAATAGTTACAACCATGACTAATAATTTAGCTTTCAAAATAAAAGCCATGTGACTAGTTCAATTTTAAATGACAAATAAATCTAACACTTTTTTAAAGTGGAAAAATTTTTTAAATTTGACCTTGTTATTTCTTTTTATTAGAACACAATTCCTCCTCAAAGAAAGACATACTATAGAATTCAAACCCTATTTCACAAAAACAAAATTGAGTTTAAGTATAACCTTGAGCTGTCCTCCTCACCCCTTCCCAAAGGCTTTGTGTAAGAGAATAAGGTCAAATGTATTGTATACATATTGAGATTTATTCTTTATTACCAAGTCTATTTTTAAGTAAATTATGTATAAAAATCCCTGCTAGAACTCTCAGTAGATATTAAAGAAAACATAAGAGAAGTTTATAAATAACCTAGCATTGAAGATAAAGAAATTATTCACCTTCTGGGGAATATCAATTACCTCAGCAGATTATCTTCTTTTTTATTCGAATGAAACACTATAAAGCAGCATTTCTCAAAGATGGGCAAGTTCCCCACCACTCCCAGGGTATGTCTGGCAGTGTGTATTTTAGGTTGTCACAACCAGGGGCGGGAAATGCTGTTGGCATGTAGTGGCTAGAGGTAGGAATAAATGATGCTAAATGGCCTACAATCCACAGGACAACATCTCCTAGACAAAGAAATACACTGACCCCAAATGTCTTATTTCCAGGGGTGAGCAACCTTGTCATAAACTACTGTGAAACAGGGTTGAGGATTGCTTAGAACTGATTTCCTTTAATACTATGATATTTTTCCACTAACTGCCCAAGAAAGCAATTTCATTGAACTGGAAGTCCACAAGTAAATACCAACTTTTTTATTTTTTTCTGTGACTTTGTTGAAATGTAAATGAGGATCAGAATAGTTCTGACAAGCTGAATGCCAACTAAAAAGGAATACTGAAAAGGCTGGCAAATAAAGATACCTCTTAATTAGCTGCATTACTAAAAAAAGTGTATCAAACTTTTCCAATATGGAAAGTGACACACTTTCCCCCGAAATGAGAAGAGCACATTCATTATTAAATGATATTTACCTTAAACTCTTGTGTGACTGGGTCTATAGGGTACTCAATCAAATATGGATGATTACAGCATTTACGAAGTAGCATCATTACATTCTGCAGCTTCAGATTAACTTCAGAATCTACAGGAAAATTCACTTCCACAACAGGTCTACCAAAAATATATAATCCGTGAATACAAGACATATAGAAATACCACAGTTTGAAAGGTATTTTATTTATTTTTACTCCTAACCCAGGGACATTTTTTCATTGCTTTAACGGAGAGAAACATCAATGTGAGAGAGAAACATAGACTGGTTTTCTTCTGGTACATGTCCTAACCATGAGCTGTACCCACCACTTGGGTATGTACGCTGATGGGAATCAAACCCCGCAACCCTTTTGGTCCATGGGACAGCGCCCCAACGGACCTGAGCCACACTAGCAAGGGGAAAGATACTTTATCTTTAAACTCATACCTTTCTCGGTCTAGCTCTGGTTGTATCTGACTGATCAACTTTTCCAATTCATTAGGGGAATCATCTACTTCACTGTAATTTATTAACTTTCTAGTTCGCCGTTTAGGTCGTCCAGTGGAACTTAGCTGAACTGTTTCTTTCTGAAAGAGAACAAATTAAAGGATTAAAAAGCTATACCCTTAAATTCTAAATACATACAAAGTAGGGTATAATATTTCCATGTATAAAATGTTTTAAGATAGAAAGAAACAACAAATTTGTCTTTCATCATCAACTTTAGTACTTTCTGAAGACATAAAATCAAGGATCTGTGAAATAAGGCTCCACATATCTACATTAGAAGGTAAGTTCTATGGACTGGTATAATCTTGCAATGTAATTCCTCACAATTGGCAACTACTATAAGTGTCTAATAATTAAAAAGGCAGGTGTAGAGTTAAAAACCTGGACATTTAAGCAAAATTTAAAGGTGTCCTAATCTTCAGTTACAAAATAATCACAACCCACTTGAATCTGTATAACATTGCAGGTGCCTAAAGACGGTATTTCTTTAAAATAAAGTATTGTATTAGAATTTGGGGCTCTCAGTGACATCCTATATAGGGATTGTGTTTTGGGTTTTTTTTGTATGTTTGTCTTATTTTTTAAAGATTTTTATTTATTTATCTTTGGAGGGGAAGGAAAGGAGAGAGGGAGAGAAATATCAATGCATGGTTGCCTCTCGTGCGCCCCTACTGGGAACTGGCCTGCAACCCAGGCATGTGCCCTGCCTGGGAATCAGACCACGATCCTTTGTTTCCCAGGCCTGCGCTCAATCCACTGAGCTATACACCAGCCAGGGCGGGGTTGTGTTTTGGGGACTGGTCTAGTTGGCAAGCCCTTGTTGGTACACTGTGTCTGTTCAAATCAAAATTCCTAATTAGCATTCCAAATGACTATAGAGATACTAATGAATAAACTATCACTTAAATTTTAATAGGACCATACCATGACTGGCTTTATGCCTTTTACTCCAGTTAGAAAGTCACCCTCATGAAGTCCTGAAAACAGATGAGTCACGAGACTGAAGTCAACCATGAAACTTTCTATGCCAATGTCTTTTACAATATATTTTAAATCCACATCCTACCTCAATAGATCCAAACATGTTTGCGATTGTACGGTTCACAATGGCTGTATAAAAGATCTCTTGTTTCTTTGAAAGTGGTGCATAAACGACTACTTCTCGTTTAGGGGGAACTTCAAGAGCAACATCAGATTTTAGTCTTCTCAGTAAGAAGGGTGTTAGAATCTAAAATGTAAACATGAATGAACATGTGAATTCTGTACACTCCTGTGCTTTAGGGAACACTGTCACCACAGGTTCCTTTCTCCTTTTTTCTTCCTATATAAATATTAAGTCTCAGAAGGTGAAATTAAAAAAAGGTCTCCTTGAAATTTTCCCTGACCAGATCCCCTAATGACACAGTCATAAACTTATGTATGGCATTTCACAATGTATTTATTATTCTAATGTATCTCGAATATTTTTAAAAGTTGAAATAAGTAATATCTGTATAGGGTAAAACTTACAGCCCTCAGCTTTTAAAGCAATGTTCTGGATTAGTAGAATACCGATGATTCAAACCAACCCAGAGATGTGGTCATAAAAACCTTGTACATTTTAACACTTGAGGTTTAAAATTACTCTTTCATTAGCTGTGTGATGACAAGTGATTTCAACATTTACAAAACACAGTAACAATAGATAATTACATTATTATTAAACTACTTAGTCTTTAGAAGAAATATCCCAGAGGTAAGGAGTCAATAAGAGACTTTACAAGAGAAAGAAAACATTACCAATAGTTTTTTTAAAAAATATCTTTAGACATCAGCCCAGAAACGAATATACCTAAAGGAAATGACTCAGAAAGAAAGGGGAAAAAACATGGTAGGGTACATATGATTTGGTGTATCACTTTTACTTTCCATTTCTACACTGTTTCAGATTTTTATTACAAATATGTATAAACTTTAAAGTAAAAAATTATAAGAATTTTTAATGAAACTGTCAAAACACAACTAAGATTTTTATGTCCATATAAACATTATCAGTAACCATTAGAGGTCAAATGAATATACATTAAAAGACCAAATTTTCAAAACGTACTTGAATTCTGCTATAAGCCACGTGACCTCTGGGGGTAGGGGTATATGCTAAATTTGGGAAGTAGTTCATTTTTCATAATCTACTACAAAGAGTTCAATAGTGGGTTTCTAGGCTTCCTTTTTTAATTCTGAGTCTACAGTAACCAAAATAAGAAAAAAAAAGCCAAAACCTGGTGCAGCATATGCAATACATTCTGCTCTCTTTCTTTAGCAATAATATCTTCAGCGGTTTCAGAAAGACTAGTGATATCAAACCAAGATTCAAAGCTGTAAGAGAAATGATTACACGTTAAGCTATCACATAAAATTATATAAAAAGATACATTTTACATTTTTAATTTTATATTAACTTTAATATTAAAAAGCAGATTTTTTTTTTACTTATAGATTTTAGAGAACAAGGAAGGGAAAGAGAGAAAAACATTTATTTGTTGTTCCAATTATTTATGCATTCACTGGTTGATTCTTGTATGTGCTCTGATCAGGAATGAAACCTGCAACCTTGGTGTATTGGGATGATATTCTAACTGTGCTAGCCAGCAGGCGCAGAAGGAGGTATTATTGTCGTTTTTTTTTTTCTGATTTATACACTAACCTAATCTTCCAATCATATGAAAAATCAAATAAACACTAAGGTACATATTTTTTTTCTTTTTTAAAAGGCAGACTGCCACACGCAGCACCTCATTTGGATTTGTCTGGAGTCTTGGAAGCTTGACTGCCCTACATTCCACTACAAATGGACCTTGAGAGCTTGCCTGGAGGTTCTAGCAGGGGAGTGCACCCAACTGCCATAAGTGCAACAGAAAAACATCCCTTTTCTCCCAGGGACTTTCACCCTCTTCAACCTAGCACACAGCTTCAGGAGGAATACACGGAGAACAGTGAGGGAAAAGGGGACACGCATCTCGCCTGCTAGATTAATCAATCCTGGTGATCAACGGGGTGATAGGTGTTGCAGCCAGATAACCCTCACATCCTAAGGTACATACTGCATACAACAGTTTAGTGAAGAAATAGAAATGAAAAACTATCTTTGAAATCCAAGCTCGTATAATCTCTCTTTAGATATAAATATGACCTGCTGCAACTAATGTTTTTAAAAGTCAACATATTTAATCATATCTACTATATAGTCTTAATTATTCACAATGTAAAAAAACTATTAAAAAGAGCAAATAAGTATTAAGATTTCCTTAGGTCTACACTAAGTAAACTTATATTGTCAGGTAAATGCAATTGGAAAAATATTAGCAATATTTACATTCAGTAGTTAGACCACATATTTCCAAACTTTGAGCACCTGAAGCACATTTTATGAATTCAGATTCCAAGCTCCTATCTCAATGTTTTAACTCAATAGGAATGTGTAGGATATAGAAAGACTGTCCTTCACAAATGTTCCCTGCTCACAGACAGCCTAGTCCCGGACTAACATTTGGTAACCAGAGGCAAAAATTTTACTTTCAGAATAAAACACTCAACTTTCCCAAATTAAATGACCTTTTCTCTTTCACTGATGCCAAAAGAAATCAATTATTTTGCTCTTGTGAATTTGATATTTCCATCTTAATTACTTTTAACTTTTGTTAAGATCATTTTCTCTTCTATTCTGAGCATACTGTTTTCGAAAAACTACCTTTATTTTTTGGTTTTCATAATATAAGCTAAGATTCAAACATTTCATAGAATTAAAAGCACTAGGTTAAGATAAACACACAACAGAGAAAGAAATCTACAGGTCACTATCGCTGATGAACACAGACACTAAAATCTTCAACAAAATATTGGCAAACTGCATCCAGAAATACATTAAAAACATCACATACCATGACCATGATCAAGTGGGATTCATTCTCAGGGATGCAAGGATGGTGCAACATTCAAAACCAATAAATGTAAACAAAACATCACATAAACATCACATAAACAAAAGGCAAAAATCACATGATCATATCAATAGATGCAGAAAAAGCATTTAATAAGGTACAGCACACGGAAAAGTGGGATAAAGAGAGGATACCTCAACAAAATAAAGGCCATATAGAATAAACCTACAATCAACATCATACTCAATGGGCAAAACCTAAGTAAAGCTTTCCCGCTAAGATCAGGAAGAAGACAAGGCTGTCGATTTTCACCACTTCTATTCAACATAGTAATGGAAGTCCTAGCCACTGCAGTCAGACAAGAAAAAGAAATAAATGGACTTCCGCCAAGATGGAGGCATAGGTGGAAACACTGTGCCTTCTCCCACAACCAAGTTTGGTTACAACAAAAGTTTTGGAGAACTAAGACACACCCAGAGACCAGAAAACCGAATTATATGGAAGTCTGACAGCTACCAACCGTTCAACGGGGACGGTTAAGAGAGGCGGAGCCAGCAGCGGAGCTGGGTCGGGAAGGACAGACCTAGGAGCACAGCCAGCCCAGACCTAGTCGGGGTGCGGGGTAGACTGACCAAGGTCGCACATTCGCGTGCAGTGAGACGGACCACGCAGGCCTCAGGGGGCGAACCCAGTGGTGGAGGGCTGACAGCCGTGGCACACTCGCCTGCAGTGGAGCGGGGCGCGTGGCCCTGGTGACAGCGTTGGCTGCGGTGCTGGTGGGGGTCTGGTGGGGGTCTCGGAGGCGGGCGCTGGAGGGAAGCCATTATCCCTCTTTGACCCCGCCCCCACATAAAACGTCACAACCCAGCGACTGAGTTGCCCTGCTCTGGTGAAAACCTAGGGCTCCCTTCCTGCTACTTAACAGGCACGAACAGCCCAAAAGATGGCGCAAGAACTCAAAGTCCCAGAGCCAGTAACTCTAAGCGACCAACAGATTGCCAGCCTCTCAGAAGCACAATTCAAGACACTGTTTATCAGGATGCTCACAGAATTGGTAGAGTACAGTCACAAATTAGAGGAACTTAGTCACAAATTAGAGGAACATATGAAGGCTAAACTAATTGAAATGAAGGGAGATGTCCAGGAAACCAATAGCGATGGAAAGGAAAATGGGACTCAAATCAAGGGAGTGGACCAGAAGGAAGAACAAAACATCCAACCAGAAAATAGTAAAGAAACAAGAATTCAAAAAAATGAGGAGAGGCTTAGGAACCTCCAGGACATCTTTAAACGTTCCAACATCCGGATTATAGGGGTACCAGAAGGGGGAAAGAAACAGCCACAAGTGGAAAATGTATTTGAACAAATAATAAAGGAGAACTTCCCCAGTCTGGCAAAGGAAATAGACTTCCAGGAAATCCAGGAAGCTCAGAGAGTGCCAAAGAAGTTGGACCCAAGAAGGAACACACCAAGGCACATCATAATTACATTAGCCAAGACTAAAATGAAGGAGAGAATCCTAGAAGCAGCAAGGGATAAGGGGACAGTCACCTACAAAGGAGTACCCATCAGACTGTCAGCGGATTTCTCAAAAGAGACCTTACAGGCAAGAAGGGGCTGGAAAGAAGTATTCCAAGTCATGAAATCCAAAGACCTACAGCCAAGATTGCTTTATCCAGCAAAACTTTCATTTAGAATGGAAGGACAGATAAAGTGCTTCTCAGATAAGGTCAAGTTCAAGGAGTTCATCATCACCAAGCCCTTATTATATGAAATGCTAAAGGGACTTATATAAGAAAGAGATGATGAAAAATATGAACAGTGAAAGGACAGCAAACTCACAGTTATTAACAACCACACCTAAAACAAAAGCAAACCAAGAGGACAGCTAGATCAGGAGTGGAACCATAGAAATGAGGAACACATGGAGGGTTAGAAACAGGGGGGTAGGAGGAGCAGAAGGGGGGAGAAGGCACAGAAAATAGCATAGATGGTAGGTAGAAAATAGATAGGGGGGAGGGCGAGAATAGTGGGGGAAATATAGAATCTAAAGTTGAGACACGTGGTTATAAACTAAGGGGGGAGAAGGATGGGGGAGGGAGTGTGCGGGTGGAGGGGAATGAAGGGGGGAATAGAACAACTGTAATGGTATAATCAAACTATATTTAAAAAAATAAATAAATAAATGGCATCTAAATTGGAAAGGAGGAAGCAAAACTGTCATTGTCTACAGATGACATGATAGTGTGCACAGAAAATCCTAAAGACTCCACCAAAAAACTACTTGATCTAATAAGTGAATTTGGCAAAACAGAAGAATACAAAGTCAATATTCAGAAATGAAAGGCATTTTTGTATACCAACAGTGAAATATCAGAAACAGAAATCAGAAAAAAAAATCCCATTGAATATAGCAACAAGAATAATTAAGTACCTAGAAATAATAAACCTAACCAAGGAAGTAAAAGACCTGCACTCACAAAACTATACAACACCTAAGAAAGAAATTAAGGAAAACACAAACAAATGGAAGCATGTACCATGTTTGTGGACTGGACACATTAACATCATCAAAATGTCCATAAAACCCAAAGCAATTTATACATTCAATACATTCCCTATTAAAATACCAATGACATATTTCACAGAAATAGAATAAACACTTCAAAAATTTACATGGAACCCTAAATGATCCCCAAGAGCCACAGAAATTTTGAGAAAGAACAAAGGAGGGATCACAATACCTGATATCAAACTATGTTACAAGGTTACCATAATCAAAATAGTCTGGTACCAGCACAAGAAGAGACACATGGACCAATGGAACAGAATAAAGAACCCAGGGAATAAACCCAAGTCTCTATGGTCAATTAATATTTGACAAAAGGGGCAGAAGCATAAAATGGAATAAAAATAGCCTCTTCAACAAATGGTGTTAGGAAAGCTGGACAGCTACATGCAAAAAAAAACCCCAAAAAACAAAAAACAGTGAAATTTGATCACTAAATCACACCACATACAACAATAAATTCAAGGTGGATAAAAGTCTTAAATGTAAGTTATGACACCATGAAAGTCCTTCAAGAACACAGGCAGGAAAATCTCATATATTCCACAAAGCAGTATTTTCACTGATATGTCCCCTAGAGCAAGGGACATAAAGGAAAGAATAAACAAATGGGACACCAACAAAATAAAAAGCTTCTGCACAGCTAAAGAAAACATCAGCAAAATGAAAAAGGAACCAACTGTGTGGGAAAACATATTTTCAAATGATACCTCAGTCAAGGGCTTGATCTCCAAAATATATAAAGAACTCACACAGCTCCACTCCAGGAAGACAAAAAAACCCAATTAAAAAATGGGCAAAACTTGAACAGACACTTATCCCGGGAGGACATACAGTACAGAGGGCCCAGAAAGATATGAAAGATGTGCAGCATCACTAGTCATAGAGATGCAAATAAAAACCACAATGAGATACCACTTCACACCAGTCAGAATGGCCGCCATTAACAAATCAACAAATAAGTGCTGGCGAGGTTGCACAGAAAAGGGAACCCTTTGGTGGGAATGCAGACTGGTGTAGCCACTGTGGAAAACAATATGGAATTTCCTCAGACAACTAAAAACGAAACTGCCTTCTGACCCTGGATTCCACTGCTGGCATTATAACCTAAGAATCCTAAAACAATTCAGAAAAACCTATGTACCCCAATGTTCATAGCAGCACAATTTACAATAGCCAAGTACTGGAAGCAATTTAAGTGCACATCAGTAAATGAGTGGATCAAAAAACTGTGGTACATTTACATGATGGAATACCATGCAGCAGAAAGAAAGGAGCTCCTACCCTTTGTGACAGCATGAATGGAAATGGAGAGCATTATGCTAAAGGATCTAAGCCAGATGGTGAAAGACAAATACCATATGATCTCACCTAGAAGTGGAACCTAACCAATAAAACAAAGCAGCAAGCAAAATATGACCTGAGACATTGAAATTAAGAACTGACAGTAACCAAAGAGGGGGTAGGAGGGAATAATGGGACACCTGGACAAAAACAAAAGGAGTATAGGATCTAGGGTGGGAGGTGGGGATAGGTGGGAATAGGTGGGGAAGTGGTGGGGGAAAAATGGAGACAACTGTACTTGAACAACAGTAAAAAATCATGCACTAGGTTAAAACTGAGACTTTAGTTTTACTATTGGCTCTGGCATTAACTTGTTAAATTTTTAATAACTCTATGCCAGGACTTTTTTATGTGAGACAGTGGATATATTTAACCTCTGTCCCCAGAATTGTTTTGTGAGCATAAAATGAATATTACCTGAATGTATTTCCTGAATTTAACCAAATTAAAAGCCCCATAAAAATATTTTAATACTTAGTAAAAATATTTTAATTGTTCTAGATTCAGTTTTTCTTTTTCTTTTAATTTTATTTATTTATTTTTAGAGAGGGGGACGGGAGGGAGAAAGAGAGAAACATCAATGTGTGGGTCCCTCCCACGGGGCCCCCACTGGGGACCTGGCCCACAACCCAGGCATGTGCCCTGACTGGGAATCGCACTGGCAACCCTTTAGTTTGCAGACCGTGCTCAACCCACTGAGCTACACCAGCCAGGGCTAGTTTTCCTTTAATTAATCAATGCAAATAAAGCCTTGGCTGGTGTAGCTCAGTGGTTGAGCGCGGGCCTGTGAAGCACAGGATCACGGTTCAATTCCCAGTCAGGTCACATGCCTGGGTTGCACGCCAGTTCCCAGGAGGGGACTCACGAGAGGCAACCATACATTTGATATTTCTATCCCTCTCTCCTTTCCTTCCCCTCTAAAGATAAATAAATAAATAAAATCTTTTTTTAAAGCAAATGTGGGTTTATAAAATCTTTTCTAATATTTTACTTATTTGCTCACACATAATTTGTGTCCAGATTGGAACATGTAGGGAAAGGGGGGAATTGGTGAAAGGTCAAAACTCCCAGTTATAATAAAAGAGGTAATAGGGATTTAATTGATGACTACTATTAATACTCCCATAAGATACATAGTTGCTGAGATAACTAAACCTACAGTGGTAATCATTTCACAAAAGATGTAAATCAAAACTTCATGCTGTATGCACATCTTACAGTGGAATACATCAATTACTTTGCAATACAGCTGGGAGAAAACCACTATAAAGAGTAAAATACCATAAAGAACTTGCCAAAGAGCGACTGTCTTAATTAAGCTACCTAGAAGAAAGAACACTTATTTTGAGGTAAGGGAAATGTAGAAAGAGTGAAAATAAATGGCTTACCTACCTTTTCAAGTCATCAAATACATCTGGTAACAAAAAGTTCAGCAATGACCAAAGTTCTGATAAATTGTTTTGCAAGGGAGTCCCAGTCAAAAGAAGTTTGTTGTCGGCATTGAATCGTTTTAACTCCCTGATTAGACGACACTTCATGTTCTTAATCCTGTGTCCTTCATCTACTATTAAGTATTTCCAAAAGTAATGCTAGAAAAGGAATTTAGGGGGAAAACTTTTAAATGATACCTCACAATTTTCCCTAAAAACAAATCTAAAAATAAAACCTCTTCATTTGTGATGAATATTCAGTTTTATCAAATGGCATTTCTGTATCTACTGAGATGATCATATTTTCCTCTCATCTAATAAAAGGATAATTTCCTAAACTAATGCATACTCGCATTCCTGAAATAGACCTCACTTGGCCATGAACTAAAAATTAAAATCTACCTATTATATACTTAACATTTCCCCATTCATTGTTTAGTCAAAGCAGTCTGTAATTTTCCATTCTAATGCACTGTCAAAGGTACTTAGTTACACTAGATCACTGAAAAAGAACTGAAAGCTTTGATTAGTTTCATATGCTGAGAAACAGCATTAGAATTTTTTCAGGCCTACACCTGAGACTGACAGTCTTATCCATATGAAAATGTTTCGCTACAGATCCATATGTCTAAAATAAGTTGTCTTCAAATAACCTATCCTTATTTCATGAAAACTAAATAGGTAAGTCAGTCCTAATAATTTAAACCACACATCAGACATAACTGCAATGTATTCACCAATTAGGTCTAGATCTGGCAGATTCTAACACATTTAAAATGACACTATGGTCTTAGATGGTGCGGCTCAGTTGGCTGGAGTACTGTCCCATAAACCAAAAGGTTATGGGTTCAATTCCCAGTCAGGGCACATGACTACATTGTGGGTTCAGTCCCCTACTTGGGGTACACAGCAGAGACAACTGATCAATGTCTCTCTCCCTTTCTCCCCCACCCTTCCCCTCTCTAAAATTCAATAAGCATGTCCTGAGGTGAGGATTAAAAAAATGACTATAATGACTCTATGGCTATAGAGTAAAGTGTCATAGGCTTTAATTTTCTTTTTAGAAACAACCTTCAGCTAGATTTTTTTTTAGATTTTTTATTTATTTATCTTTAGAGGGGAAGCGAAGGAGAGAGGGAGAGAAATATCAATGTACAGTTGCCTCTGGTGTGTCCCCTGCCAGGAACTGGCCTGCAACCAAGCCATGGGATTCCCTAACTGGGAATCGAACCGCGATCGTGTGGTCCGCAGGCCCATGCTCAATTCACTGAGCTACACCAGCCAGGCTTCTCTTGGATCTTTCTGTTAAAATAAATCCTGACTGGTGTGGCTCAGTGAGTTGGGTATCATCCACCAAACCTAAAGGTCGAAGTGTCAATTCCTGGTTAGGGCATATGCCTAGGATGCAGGTCAGGTCCCTGGCTGGGGGGCTTGCAAGCAGCAAAAGATCAACATTTCTCTCCCTCTCTTTTTCCCTCCCTTACCCTCTAAAACTTAAAAATCTTAAAAAAAACAAACAAACAACAACAACAACAAAAAAACACCCTTCAGTTTCTAAAAGAATGTACATATTACAATTACTTCCATCAGAAAAAAATTAAATGCTACTAGATATCAGAAAAGTGTTATAAAAATGGGATTTGTGGATTACAAAGAATCCAATAAAGACCAATCATACCTGTAATGCATTTCGGTCTCTCATGGCTATTTCAAATGAAGTGATTACCACAGGATGAATCTGCAGTGTTCCCTTCCGTTTGTGAATATTATTTACCAATTTTCTACGTTCCTGCTGGGTCCCATGATATAACATAGTAGGAATCTAAAAGATTGTTATATTGGTTGATATCAAAAATTTAGAACTGAATAAGAATATAAAAATTTGGAAAACATAACAATCATTTCAGAGAGAAATAACTTAATCTTAGATGTATTTCTCTGTAACAAAGTAAGTCAGTTCTAACAAATTACTGGACTACTATGAGAGGATTAAAAAGCCATAAAAAATCAAGGGTAAGTCAAGGTTGGTGGCAAAGCTACTTCTGAAATATACTTCTCATAAGGCAAGAATGTGACTATGACAATAGACACATATGGAAGGAAAACATCATAATAAGAATAAACAGAATTAAAGAGTAAGTTCTACCCAGGTGAAGCAAATTATCCAATACACTAAAAATCATCCAGTGGTATTTTTGGCAACATGTCCAAGATTACTAATGCCTTTTCTTTTTTATACACTTAATATAGGTAATGATGAGATTGAAAGTAAGTCAAATAGGATGTAGTGTCTATACAGAAATTATTATCATTATAGTAAGAGATTTATAAATTAAACAGAATAGACATTTGAAATGATATATTCTTAACAAAAGGACACATGTCTTACTTCTGGTGTAAATCTTTGGAATTCAGCCATCCAATTAGGAAGTGTAGACAATGGGCCACAGACAAGAAATGGTCCAGGTACTCCTCTCTGAATCATCAATGCAATTGTAGCAATGCACTGAACTGTCTTTCCCAGTCCCATTTCATCTGCTAAAATGCCATTAATTCCATTTTCCCAAAGCATCTGGACAAAATAATATACACTGTATTTAAATTCTGATACAAATAGCTATTGATTAGCAACTGTTCATTTTTTTTTACCCAAAGTATGATGAGACTGACCTAGTCCCAGTATAAATTGTAACTGTACTTGTGGGAAGGAGGTTATCAAAGCCATAAAAGTGTTGATAGCCTTAAATAAGATAATTTTCACTTTAAAAAATTTACTCTGGATAAATAAATCAGAAAATAATTATTCACACACAAATATTGTACATATAATAGTGAAATATGGAAGGAACAACTTGAGTTGTGTTACTCCATTAATAGGTTACTAGATAGAAATGAACTGCTATCTTGTATGAAAATTGAGAATTCATTACCCTAAGCCATTCCATGCCTTCTACTTGGTACCAACGCATCACACCTCCGGTAAAGAGTTTTGGTTGCTGAAAGGGTACTGGCTGTCCATTGTATTTCCGAACTGGGTCAAAGAAGAACTTAGTATTCTGCCTAACTGTTTGTGACAACCTATCTTTAATTTTACTATTTGAATCTTTGTTTTTCTGAAGATCTTCTACACAGAGATGAGAAGAGCTTTCATCCTACAAAGAAAAGAGTTTTAATTAGTAGTCTGATACATACTGCTGATACCCTATCAAAACAAAAAACAAACTGCTAATCAAAATTTATCCAGTGCTGTAAGTACTGGGTATGTAGAAATAAAACCTTACATTGAATAAAAACCTAGAGACAGTACCTCCATTACCCACAAATGCAAAGCCATTAAGAAAAAAAAAAACTTCTGAAAACCACCCTTATGGATTACAGGTATACACTTTTGAAATAACTTATACAATTGTACTCCCTTTCCAATCCTCTAAGTGGTACCCAAGAATTTACTGAATTATTTTCTTAATCATTTCCTTCACCCGCAGCAAATATAATTGATGATGTCTGTAAAAGAAGGAAAATAAACTTTTCTTTCAAGGAACACAGAATCATTACTTCCAAGTAATAACTTTCATCGCAGGGAAAGGGGCAAAGTGAGTCAAGTTTTAATGTTGACTATTACCACACCTAAGAATATAAATATATCTGTGACACTCAGCACCAACTTATGACCAATCATAGATTTTACTGGTTGGCAACCTCCACAACTCCATTTTAAAAGTGTGAAAACAAAAAGTGAATTCATAGAAAAAGTCTTATAAACACTAAGACTTATAAATGATGTCACAAATGGATATTCAACTGAATTGAAAAGGCAAATGGGTATTTTTCTTAAAGACTAAGAAGTAGGGTAACTGGTGAGAAAAAAGTATATTGGTAAAAAGAAAAGAGAGTAATGATCAGGGGAGGCAAATATAACTCCTAAATTTAGTATCTATTTTAAGTGTCTTACCTCATTCTCCTTTTTATTTTTTTTAGCCACAGACAAAATTTCCTAGAAAATTGAGAAAACAAAAACAAAATAACCATGCATGTGGTTCATTCATGTATTTAGCACACATTTACTGCTCTGGTTGTATGGCAGCAAATGGAAATAAGGATTGCAAAATAATTAAAATACAACTCAAATGTTTAAGATCTCAATTACAGTTAAGCCTATAGTGTCTTATAAAATTCTTAGTTAGCAATTCATGAAAATTGGGATAATTACTCCTGAATTTTCCATTTTTAATATCTGAATAGATAGGTCCAGATTCAGACACAGTTAAGTTTTCCAGTACAGAGATTGGCAAACTACATCCTGTGGACCAAGGGCTGGCAAACTGTTGGGAACCTCACTGCTTGGTTTCAGAAGCTTAAAGGCTTCTGGCTAAGGCCGAGTAAAGAGACCATGGGGCCATAAGCCACTAAGGAGACAAAGCTTGTATCTTCCTGGCAGGGGTGCTGCCTCTGCCCCCTTTTACTTTACACTGCTTGGCCCTGGGCGGATGACTGGTTAGCCAATGACAGGTAAGATGCCTCAAGGGAGGGATGACCTAAGACAGGCATGCTCTCAAATGGGGCCCTCGGGGTAGGATTTAGGGGGGCTATAGGAAAAAGGGATGATGGACCCTCACCCCTCAGCTTTTACATAGCCTGAGTCTTCATTCTGTCTACAAGAAATCTCCTAGTCTCTTGGCCGCCTTACTTCCCCTGCCTGACCTAAGCCTGAAACAATGTGGTGCAGGCAGCACAGGGCAGGAACAGGAGGTTCCCCAGGGCAATCAGACCTAAGAAAGAACGCATAAAATCCTGTGAAACCTTCTTTGCTAATACCCTCTATTTTCTGATAAGGGCCTGACCATGAAGTAAGTTTGTTTCCCAAAGTTTTATGGCCCTTCAGCGAACTGACCCTGACTCAGAATAAACCCTCAAAGTTCTTTGAATGTTATCTATTGTTTGATCATTACTGCCTGACAATGATGAATGAAGACCTTCCTTGATGTAATGCTCCCAGAAAAGCAGTAAAAGCCTGTCCAGGCAAGGGCTGGGGCACTCTCTCAGAGAGTAGCCTTGCCATCCCTTTTTCTCCACAGGGCTTCTATAGTCCATGTGAATTTCTTGGCCTCATCCACAGCATATGGACCCTGGTGGATGGAGTCTGCATCATTAAACTGTTTTTATAAAAAAAGTTTAATTAACAAAACCAGGCTCATTTGTTTATAGTATATATGCACCTACTTATGGGCTTCAAAGCCAAATTCAGGGTTGAGTTGTTACCCACAAAACTATTTAGAGCCAAAAACATTTACTATCTGGTCCATCACAGGAAAAAGTTCTCCACACTCTGCTCTGGAATTGGGTTGTGGCTACTCCTGTTACTTAAGAATTGACTCTCAAAAGTTATTATAATCCCAACTCTAGCCCACTTTGGGCCTCTGTGGATAGACATCTATTTTGGATTCCTGAGCAAGAGGCAAAGACAAATGAAGATACAGAATAAAAGTATTCTGATTTTTGAAGTTCCAATTAGATGCTAGGGGTATAGGAGACAAGCAAAACCTGAGTGTTACCTGGTAACTTACACAGTCTTTACTGATGGATTTGATCAAGTTAGGAAAAGGATGCCCATAGCAGATATGCCACAAACATTTGATGAATTAAATTAACAACTGTGTGATTGGTTAAATGCCAATAAATCTCATTAATAGTTTTTCAAATTCAGGCTGACTGCTCCATAATCAACCGAGTGGGTCCTGACCATTATTTTTAAATGGAGAGGGGGTGGGCAGGGATTTCCTTAAAGATAGTAATTATGTAAAATTTAAAATTTTAGACACTATGAATATCTGAAAATTTCGAATTTCTGAATTTCAGGTAAAGGAAAAATTTGCTAAGTAATAAAGTTAGAATTTTTTAAATGTAACAATGTTAATACATGAAAATATGCTTAAGGAACATTTAAAATTTACCATTATTGAAGATTCTATTTAATTTCTATTATGAGATAACAAGTGAGAAGGTTAAAAATGAGTATGGTTTTAGAAATGAGTATGCGATTTCAGGTCCCTACAGGTCTTCAATAAGGGACAAGAATCAAGTTCTTAAGGTTTTGAGGTTTCAAGAAATTGTAATAATCTGATTAGACCGACCTCATACTCCTTTAACAAACAGGAAGATGATTACCATAACAGCCTCAATAGCCAAGTATAACATAACCACATCCATACAGCTTCAATGTAGTTTAAAACCCCCAAGTTTTTACTCGACATCGACTTAATGTGCCCTTCCCCCTTTAGTTTTACCTCTTTTGACATGACCTCTGAAATATTGTACGATTCATCTTCTCTTCCTCTTTTCTTTCTCATAACTATAAAAAAATTATTTTATTTTTTTATTGCAACTAATGTAAAAATATAAACACATTCTTCAAAATTAGAACAAGTAAATTTACCTGTATTCTCCTCATTTCCATCAATGGAACTTTTACCCTATAGAACAAGGATTTAGAATATTATTTTCCTAAAGACTGCTATGGTAACTATGCATTACAATGAACTAAGTATGTAACCTTTTCCTGTACTTCCCTACTATTCTTATTTATAGCCATACCCCTCTACTTTTCCCCAAAGGTTCTTCTTTACTTAATTTTTTTTAAATTTTACAACAGAAATTTCAAAATTAAGCATATACATCTACTGTATGTTTATGCTGAAGGTATTCGACCAGTATGGTATGTAAGCAATACTAATTTTCAATAAAATTAAAAGTTAAAGACAACTGAACATAGAAGTAAAAGAATACCGACAGAAAGAAAACATTAGTGAGAAGATAAAAAGAGAGGAAGAGATGTTTAAAGGCAATTTGTAACTGAGTTGGAAATGAAGATTAAGGATAGATAACACAGCCCTGGCTGGTGTAGCTCAGTGGATTGAGTGCCAGCCAGCCTGTGAACCAAAGGGTCGCAGGTTCAATTCCCAGTCAGGGAACATGCCTGGGTTGCAGGCCAGGTCCCCAGTTCAGGGCATGCAAGAGGCCACACACTGCCCTGACTGGTGTAGCTCAGTGGATTGAGTGCAGGCCTGCAAACCAAAGGATCGAGGTTGGATTCCCAGTTAGGGCACATGCCTGGGTTGCAGGCCAGTTCCCAGTAGGGGGCACGCAAGAGGCAATCACACATTGATGTTTCTCTCCCTCTTTCTCCCTTCGTTCTGCTCTAAAACTAAATAAATAAAATCCCTAAAAAACAACACAACAAATTCTTCAAAAAGATCACATCTAAAATTTAGGCTATCCCTAAATGACTGCTCTAGCATCTGTAATATTAGTAGATGACTTTCTGCTCCAATTTTGTCCACTGTTGTAGCTATGCACAAGCTACAAATCTAGATTACTGTTATCACGACAAGTTGATGTGATGAGGCTGAATGTACGAAGAAGAAAAAGTAATCATTACAGGGTCCAAAAGTACTGGCCATTTATAAAATGCCTTGCAGTACAATACATTTGCAGATTTTTCCCAGATAAGTCAAATATTTTTTAAGATGTTATTTATTTCCTTTTAGAGGGAGGGGAAGAGGGGAAGGGAAGGAGAAACCTCATAGGTTACCTCTTACACCCCTAACCCAGGCCCTGGCTAGCAACCCAGGAATAGTTCCCTGACCAGGGATTGAACCTGCGACCTTTCGATTCCCAGGTCAGAGCTCAATCCACTGAGCTACACCAGCCAGAGCAAGAAAGTAAAACTTTTTTAAAATTTTATTTTATTTATCTTTAGAGGGGAGGAGAGAGGGAAAGACATATCAATGTATAGTTGACTCTCGTGTGTCCCCTGCTGAGAACTGGCCTGCAACCCAGGCATATGCTGTGACTGGGAATCAAACCGAGATCCCTTAGTTCACAGGCCTGCACTCTATCCACTGAGCTACACCAGCCAGGGCAAGAAAGTAGAGTCTTATATATATGAAATACAGTCCACAGAATAAAATGAAGGAATACTTTTTATTTTTTTTATTTTTTTTTTTAAATACTGAGAAAGTTTTACATGTTCCTATGCAATTTGTAACAAAGACAGATTATCAGATAAAGGTTAAAATGTGATCAATAAAGTTAAAAGAACACGAAGGAGAAGTCATATATCAATTCAATGTTTGTATGTAAAGATATGGGAAACAATGTGGTGATTACCCAGGTGGTGGGGGCTAGGTGGAAATAAGAGAGGGTAAAGGGGGGATAAACAGAGATGAAAAGAAACCTGACTCTGATGAACACACAACACAATATAGGGGTGATGTATTACAGGATTACACACCTGAAACCTATGTAATGTTATTAACCAAAGTCACCCCAATAAATTCAATACAATTAAAAAGAAAACACTGAAGAATTTCTTCAATGTTTAAGGTAACACAAATAACATATTTTATAGCCTACTATACATTACCATAGCAAGTTTGGATGATTCCTTTTTTCTCTCTAATTTCTCTTTCTTCTTCTGTTCCTGTAAAATAAATGTCCTTAGTGTCACAGAAACGCAAAATATAAAATACATCTCAAATAACTTATGTTCATGTAATGGAATGTTTCTCAGCGATAAAAAGAATGACCTACTGAGTAAACAACGTAAGTGAATCTTAAAAATACACTGAACTAAAGAAGCAAGACACAAAGAGTGTTCTTTTCCACATGGCCCCATTTATGAGATATTCTTGAAAAAGGAGTATTAATGTATAGTGACAAAACAGAATCAACAGTTGCCCACAGTCAGGCCTAAGGATTACTAAACAAGGTTAACTTTTGGGAATGATGAAAATGTTCTTTATCTTGATTGCGCTGATGGTCACAGACGTCTACACACTGGTAAATTATTAAACTATAGACTTAAAATATGTGTATAATTATATGTGATTTCTACCTCAATAGAGCTGGTTTTAAAAATGTAAGCTATTAGCTATAATCAATCAGGTATACATACCTCTAATTGTTGCTGTTCCATTTTAGTCAATAAAAATTTAGAGTAGATATTGCTTTTCTCAAGCAAATGTTGAAGTCTACGGTACCGAATATCCACGGACTCCCTATCCCAGCACAAGCGAGCCTATCCAGAGAGAAAACTTACATAATTATTCAAGTTTTCTGACATACACTCATTTTTTACATAAAGTACAACAAAACTGACTAAATAAATGCTCTTTAGGTTTAATATATTTCATATAATTAATTGAAAGTTATTTTAATAATATTAATTCATTTACTAAAAATACTTTTTTCCCCAAACCAAAAACTAGAGTAACTGGAAAAAATACGGTTCTTGGGTTCAAGAGGCAATCTGGTAACATGTGGCTTGCATACGGAAATATTGAAATTTCAGATACTGGGCAGATGGTTACTGGCATCTACTAAGGATCCCTTTTAAAAATATCTGAAATTAAAGTTAGAAAGCAAGTATTTTGTTCAAGTTGGAGTTAAGGTTTTAAACCAAATGAGAAGAAAAACTGTTTTATTTGAAAGAACATTAGACTTGTAAAACATCACTATTAGTGGGACCAGTGCATCCACTTTCAAAATTTTACAACTGTATTGTCAAAACTAGACATTTCAACATGTTCAATCTAGCCACTATTTCCTACAAGCCTTTTCTCTTTTCTCCTGGAGTATTGTGTTCCCCAGAATTCCCCCCGTATCTTTTAGCTTTCTTTTCTTTTTCAGCTCTGTACAACTTCCAATTACAAAGCTCTGCTTTATTACTTTTAAAATTACTGCATGTTACTTTTACACACCATTTATTGATTTCTAAACGTCTACAACAGTGGCTTTACATTGACAAAAGTTTAGTATTTTAAAAGAATATAGCACAGGGCACATGATAGAAAACATAAAAGCAACAAATAGTATAGTCCAATGGCTCACAAGCTTTTTTGTATAGGGTCAAAGTGTAAATATTTAAATATTTCAGCTTTATATGGATCATACTGCAGATACTCAACTCTGCCTTTTTGAAGAGTAGTCATAAACAGTGTGTAAACAAATGAACACAGCTGTTCCAATAAAACTATTTAATCAACAAGTACCACTCAAATCCAGTTCATAATTTGCCAGCCCAGTATAATGTGCACTTAAAGCATTAAGCAGGCTGAAGTGAATCAACTGAGAGTTGTCTTCATTTATTAAAGCCAAATATATGCAAACCCTACCATCAATTCCACCCAAGACACAGTGTGTATGAGAGACACCATCCAGAGATAGAATAATCTAATTAACTTCAATTTAGGGGTTAAAGCTTGAACTTATAAATTAGGTACCACTCTATATTGGTTTATATATAGATATATCGATATATCTAAGGAAGCTTTTCCTTAGATATATAATATATATCACTAGCTTTTCTTTCAAAATAAATTTCTTTTCAATTATAAAAACAATGACAATGAGACAGCTAAGAATAAAAACTACTAAAGTAATACAAGCACATTTCAGAAAAATATTTAAAAATCACTCATATCTTGCCCATGAAGTTAATCTCTGTGAACATCTTATCAAACTATTTTAAGTTCTTTTAGGACAGCCTTTCTTTTACAATTACTAAAATGCTACACTGTAATTACTATAAGGAAGTGGATATTATATGGGGAAATAATTTACTTATGACTTTATAAAAATGAATTCTTAAAATTTTGAAAATTGTTTAAAATTTTATTTTGGGCTAATTTACATGTATTTGCTATCTTAAAAACTATGCAAAATTATACCTTTGTACATTACATACATTAGTAGAGAATTGTATACATTAGTATACATTTTATTTTATTTTTTTTTAAGATTTTATTTATTTATCTTAGAGAGGAAGGGAAGTAGATTGAGAGAGAAATATCAATGTATGGTTGCCTCTCATGCATTCCCTACCAGGAACCAGGAACTGGCCTGCAACCCAGGTATGTACCCTGACTGGGAATCGAACTGCGATCGTGTGGTTCACAGGCTCGTGCTCAATCCACTGAGCTACACCGGCCAGGGCTATTTCAAAATAGTTTTGTAGTAAATCTTATCTACTATTACTTTCTTGACTTTATTTTATAATAGTAAGGTAAATTTTCCACAGATGGAGCTCCATCTGTGGAAAGCACTGAATGCTTGGGCAGGGAGCATTATATCGATGACCAGAATGAAACTATATGCCAACAAGACCAAGCACATAAATTCTCCACTGTCTAACCCATTCTCTCTGCCAACACCAACCCTAAATTCTGAGGGTGGGAGAATTATATTTCAGTTTACACTATATAAACTATTTCCTTTTACTTCTCCTAATTCTTACCACTCCCCCACTTCCGACAGCATTAATGCTACTCTTCAGTATTCTAGACTAACAAAGACTTCTTTCTAAAGGAAATGCAGGTGAAAAGCCCCCAAAAGTAAGAGTAGCATGTGAATGTCAAAGCCATTATCCAGACTCTTCACAATCCTTTAAGTCTTCTAAAGCCAAGTAAATGATTCTCATTAAGGCTTAAACTGGCTCTTCCTCTCTTAAGTACTTCTAAATAATATGCCCATTAATACTGTATTTTCTGAAAAGAAAAGGTATCTTTATACTTCTGACAGTATTTTGACCTCCAAAGACTTGTAGGTAGAAACCCTTACAATTTTTCCCATAATCACCTAGGAAATAATTTATAAATGTCAAGTGCAAAAACTAATTTAAAAAAATTTTAATCAAATTCTTTCAGTACTTGCATAAAAAGACAATCCAATAACCACGAACCACCGAACAAGGTTTTTAGCAAATTACGCCCTTGTGTTGGATTAAAATGGACAGTATGCTTTATTCATGGGACTGAAAGTAGACTAAAAATTGCTATTTTAATTGTACAACTGCTTAAATAGAAAAACAAAACAAAACAAGCTAGCTGTTATATACCTATAACTCAACAATAACAATTCCAAAAAATTTTAGGACTAACTGGAAAATGTTCAAAAACGTTAAAATTTCACTGAAAATATAAGTCATTTTCCCCGAGTTTAAATTTTGATCTCTAATACTTAAATACTATAAATGTTGACAGATCTTTTTCCAAGTGAAAATATTTCTTCCCTCATACTAACACCTTGTGGGAATGTATTCTTACTGTACTTCACTTCCTGTTTCAAATGGTATTTCCTTACCCAACAACATTCATGGGTTATAAAATTGAATGAACACTGCACAAAAATGAAGGTTTTCATCATTCTTACAAACTCTGAAGTTGATACTATTCCAGGCACTCGCCCCAGGATTCCTCCTTAAAAACTCTGGTTTAAGTACAGTTTATTTTTTGTAATCTTTTCTATATTATGTAATAAATAATAAAATCTTTTTACCATACATAGAAATTCAATAAACATTTATTACTAGGTGCAGAGCCTACAAAAACAAAACAGTTAAGTGGTGTGCCCTTAAGAAACAAAGTGAGAAAGTCAAAAAAGTAATGCTAATACTATGAATAAAGTACTCTGGAAATTCAGAGAACAAGGGAAGGTGATTCAAGGTCAACCTCTCCATTCTATTAAAATTTGTTAACACCTTGGTCGGGTGGCTCAGTTGGTTGCAGCATCATCCCTGAAAACCAAAAGGTGGTTCCATCCTCAGTGGGGACACATGCAGAAGGCAACTGATCAACATTTCTGACATAGATGTCTCTCTCAAATTGGTGACTACGTCCTCGGGTAAGGGGTTTAAAAAAACAACACAATTTGTCAACATTATGGTCAACTGCGGTGATCAGTAACAGAAGAATCCATATTACTGGGATAATAGCAGTTGCATAGCAGAGTGGTTAAAAAGTGTGATGAATTCTGGAACCTCATGACCAACATTACAATTCTGGTTCTGCCACTTACTAGCTGTGGAGACCTAGGCCACCTGTAAATGCTGCCATTTCCTCATCTGTAAAATGGGGTGAAAATAGAACCTACTTCACAGCATATTTAGTGAAAATAATAGTTTATACTAGTAATTAAACTAGTATGGTTAACAGTAATCTTGCTTAACAACACCACCTATTTTATAGAATAGCTGAGGATTCATTGAGTAGATACGTGTTTAGCATTCAGAACAGTGCCTCACAACAAATGCACGAGGTGTTGACAATATGAAAAATCACTGCTGTTGACATAAAACTACAGGGAACCATCTGATTCATTACTTATCTTTGGAGTTCATTACTTTCCAATATAAATAGTTTTTTTAATTCCAGGGAATTAATTCAACTCTGTGTATTCCCTTAGAGGGTCTAGGGTTAAGGACACGAACTGTGGAGACAGGCACAGTTCTGATCCGAGTTCATCAATATGTGGCCCTCAAGCACCTAAGTTTTGTCTTATGTAAACAGAGATGTCAAAAGTACCTCTATCGTCCCAATATTGGGAGGTCTAAGTGAATTATTACAAGACAATCACTCGCGGGGCAGTAGGTAAGAGCTGGTGGCTAGACAGCAATCTTTTTCTTGCATATGCAGAAATTAGGCAGGAGGGCGGGCCTTTATTATTTAAGTGAAATGTATTTCAGAATTTTTTCAAAAAGTTAAAAACTTCTTTTAGTAACCTACAGCATACTGCACGTGTGAAAACCACAAGTAAAGCAACTTACGGCACATCAGTTGAACCTTAAGAATCTCCCCTAGGAGCAGTCCGAGAAAACAAAAAAGCAAGTCGATCACTCAGGTGGAAACCTGCGCCAAAAGAACTATCAACTTTGGAAGAATTATAACGGCTAACACCACGCAACTTGAAATGCTCACTTCAGGGACGTGAGGCCACGATAGAGCCCCAAATTCTCTCTCACAGAAGCACCCTGCAAAGTGCGTGCAAAAGTTTCTCAAAGAGAGCATCTGTAAACACACGCAAGATGAGTAACAAAGTCCGTTTTTAAAATTTACGGGGGGGAAACCGAGGAACACAAACCGCATCCCCGAGGAAGCAGCATCAGGTTACCAGCGGCTTGCAGGCCGACGAACTTCATTCCTGAAGTTACCTTTTCTAGCATCTTCCGCTCCCTCTCGAGCCCAGCAGCCTCAAGGTGCTCTTCCTCCTCTAGCATGGCTGGGGTAATCACGGCAGGCTCCGGCTCTTCCACTCTCTCGGGAGCCAGGGGCCCTGGGGAGGAAGACGGCTCCCAAATTGCAGTTTTTAAAAATTTACCAAGTACTCAACTCCCACATAAAAACCTTCCCCTCCCTCCCAGATGCATTCCAGACAAATGTCTAACATCCATGGAGAGACGCCCGCATCACCTGGGAAGAGATACCCCAGGTTTTCACAATGTCAACAAGTCACCTGGACCCCGGTTTACCAATCGGAGACCTCGGGAAAATGCAGCTCTCCCCGTGCAAAAATCTCCTATATCGCGCACCCCCCAACTCACTCTTAACAGTTTCTTCCTCCTTTTTCTCGTCATTCTATGCCCGGGGTAAGCTTTCCCCTCACAGTTTCAGCTGCGGCTTCCATGCTGCGGCCCCCTCTGCCCTGGACGCCACTGCCCGTACCCAGGGAAAGATTCTCCTCACTCACCGTCGCTGCCTTTGGGCTGTTGGGCGGGCATGGCCGGACACACAACACTCTGGTACAAGGTCTCCTCCTCTGGAACTGCAACGCTCGCGCGCCACAGCCTCTCAGCTGCTGCCCGCCCGAATCTCCTCTGCAAGTCCCAGCGAAAGGAAAAAAAGCGCGCTTCTCTTTCGCGGGGAAACAACGTCATCCCGCGATACTTCGTGCTCCCCGCCCCAACCGCGCCCCAGCCTCCCGCGGTGCGAGATTTGGTTCAGAAAAAACCCACCTGGGTGATGGTTAGCATTTATTTAGATTTCCGTCTTCGGGGAACTGCTTTGTGCTGAAGTCAGCATTTAATTAGCTGTGATAGTGGGCGAGTCTGCCTACTGTGGAGAGCCCAGTTTCCTCGCGTGCTGGGTGATACTTGAAAATAGCTCTCTTAACAGTTTTGCAAAGCACCTGCACACACTGGCTGATGTGGGTAAACTCCCGGAACTGATGATCCTTTGGGGTAGTAAATATGTACGAGTACCCACGTGAGGATATGAGAAACAAATATTGCCAAGCTCGCCTGCCATCTGCAGTTAAAATTTTGAGTGAAAATTCCCCAAAAGGACCCAGAAAATAAATTTTTTGTGGGCGGGATGGTAGAGAAAAATAGTAAATCAACAATAAGGTAGAGTTCAAGAAAGTTGTTTCAGGGTCAGG
Organism: Sturnira hondurensis; assembly: GCF_014824575.4. NCBI lineage: Eukaryota > Metazoa > Chordata > Mammalia > Chiroptera > Phyllostomidae > Sturnira > Sturnira hondurensis. Next base: position 5,723,111 of record NW_028078194.1, on the reverse strand, counting down.
GAGAACTGGATGCAGTGATAAACCAAGCGTTGAGGCCAGTAGAAAAGTAAAATTTGTTAATTCAATATACCAATAATTAGGGTGGGTGCAGGGTTTTTCTTGTCTTTGGTGGCTTCAGCCTTCAATCCCTTCCCCCCTTTCATGACTGCAACCCATTTGTAAGAGGGTGCAGCCAGGGAGGCTTTGAAAGAATTTGCAGTGGGGGCCAGAACTCAGGGTGTCCAGGAAATAGTAAAAAATATGAGATGTCCTCACCCCCACAAGTCTGAGCTGGGGGGGATGGGATACATGGAGCAGGGCCATAGAGTTGTTTTGCATAGCAACAGTTTTGCAGATAACCTCTAGAATGGTCATTTAACATATCTATAACCTTTAACTGGTTTCATAGATACGTTAAATAGCTGTGGCCATGATTTGAGCCAGGGAAAAGAGAATCATTTCCACTCAAGATGTAACTGGGAGGCAACTCCCCAGCCCTCCTTACAGTGCCTGCGTGAGACCTTGGAGACGATTGGCTCCACACCATGGGGCCATGCCAGCCCAGACTCACTATGGCAGCCCAGTAAAGCTGGGAGGATATGAGAGTCCTGGCAGGTGTAGCCCTCTGTGGGAAGAGTCAGAAATGGGACTGCCAAGGAAGATTGGCTTGGGTATTTAAAGGCAGATGCAGCAGCCATTGAAGAGAGAACCACGCGTTTTTGGCCAGAATGGGGACTCTCAAAGCCATGTGAGAATCACCATGTAGCTTTAGCAAAGAGAACCACATGGCTTTGGCCAGAGTGGGGGGACCCCCCCCCCCCGCCCAGCCATGAGAAGAATCATCATGCAGCTTTAGCAGAGAACCACCAGGTGGTTTTCTATTTCTTTTCCTGAGATACGGTACCTTGGACTGGGCAAAGGGTGAAAGAAGGACTGTGTGTGTTTGTGGGTGTTTTAAGGAACTTTGGGATTTTGATGAAGACATTATGTCATTACTCAAGTCTGAATAACTTGAATAAATGATTCCTTTCCTTTTTACCAGTCTCTAACATGGAGAGCTATAATTCACTGGGGAAGGGAAAGGTGAACCTAGTACAGGGGGACCCCAGGGAAAGGGGGTCAACTAGGTAACACTGTGGGACCCCCTTCCCTGGCGGCCAATCCGGGAAAACCATGAGAGACCACGTGTGCAGTAGCTTTACAACTACTTGTCACAGTAAGAGCCTGCCAAAACTAGCCAGGAAGGATCCGCCCTATAAGAATAGAGTCCCTTCAGCCCATGAGGTCAATCTCTGCTTGGAGTTGGCCTGCTCCCATGTTCTCTGCTATAAAGTCTGGGTGTTCGGTTCAAATCTTTGTTCCAATCAACAAGAACCTGGTTACCTGTGCCCACCTGTGACACTTTGAACAGTTTCCTGTTTTCCCCTTCCCTGTACCTCAGAATTTATGGTATGCCTGCCATGTAACTACCTGTTTCCTTCATTTCTGACTCCCACAACTTTAATAATTGAATTTGTACAAAATCTATGGATTTACAGTGCACATCTGTCATAACCCTCTTCAGCAACCTTCATAACAGAGATTAGCAGAGATTACTTTTATTCCTACACTATACTGAAAAAAAACCGATGTTTAGAGAAAAATTGGCTTCTCTAGAAGACTGCAGTCACTTCCCAATACAACAGGAGTCAAACCCAGGTCTTTTGACTCCTCTTTCAGTATTTTTAAAAAAATTTTATTGCATTTATTTGGATGACATTGGTTAATAAAATTGTTTCAAGTGTACAGTTCAATAATACATCATCTGTATATTTTATTGTGTTCACCATCCAAAATTAAGTCTCTTCCCCATGATTCAGTATTATTTTAAGATAAAATGTTGCCTCAATTAATAATCACTCTTAAATCCTACTTCATTCTAATCAAGGACAATAGCTACCAGTCTCACTTCACATAAGATTTTTGACCTTCATCAAACCACCCTCCAAAATTTCTTCCTTCCTGACTTTTGAAGTACTGCTTTGTTTTTCCCTAACGTATTGAAAAATGTTTCCTTGGTCCTTCTTTTGAATTCGAATGTGGCCCACTTTCCAAATTTTTCCTGTCTGCTGTTTTTCTCTATTTGTTCCTTGTAGCAACTACTGTACAGGCTTTATGCTCAGATCAAGTCTGACAGTCTCCCTTCTAATTCATCAGAGAGAGTGGGGAAGATTTGCCCCAACACCCATGAGCTAGATAGAATTCAAGACAATTTCATCTGATTCTCAAAGGACAGACATCTCATGTAACATCTGGCCCTACATTTGTCAATGTGAAGTTCACTGTTGCATTTCCTGACCTTGGTTTGCCATTGTGCAGACCTTCAACTATATTTAAATGTCTTCTGGACACTAGGAAATTTTCTAACTGAATAGCAATGAACAACACAGACAAGATTCCTGTTGCTATGGAATTTACCTAAATGTGTGTGGGAGGGAGTGTGTGTGACATACTCTGCAAAATATTGGGTGGCCATTCAACCTAACCGGGTACTTACTTGAGACTGGGTAATCAGGTTACTTGAGGAAGTGACAGACATTCAAGGTGAGAACCAATGTCCAGCAGTCAGCTATCCCAGGGATAGTCCAAGAGTAGTCAAAGAATCTACAGCTGGTACAAAGAGGCTAAAGCAGGAATAAGATTATTAGAAGGCCAGTATGATAGAAGCAGAATTGGCAAGGGGGAGTGCCACAAAAACAGGAAAACCATCCGGACGAGGCACTGATATTTTCTTCTTAGATGTTATATGTCATTATTTTTCCCTACCCATACTAAATGTCTTCCTCTTCTAGAATCCTTTCCATATTAACAGCTTCACCATTCATCCCATCATAAAAGTAGGAAAAAAATCCAAAAACCAAAATGACTGCTCCCTCTTGCTTAAATGGGACCCTTGCTCCCTCTTGCTCAGAGGACCCTACTTTCTGCCTACCTCACACACTAAGCAATAGCTAAAAGAACTCTCCTTTCAGATTCCTAACACCACATTTACAACCTGCCTGCATCTTAAAACCTTTTCCTGTCTGTCTGTTTCCCTCCAGTTATGCTCTAGATCCATCCCCCTATAATCTATTCAGGAATCTTAAGATTACCCATTACCCATTCTATTTCTCAAACCTTTACTTAACACTTTCCATTCATATTTAAATATTCAAATCTCTTCCATCTTAAAGTTAAGGGGCAATCTCTATTCCCATCAATTTATTATCTGCTCTTTTCCTTTTTACAGCCTCCTTGAGATTCATCTACATTAGCAATTTTTAATTTTCCTGCCTCCCACTGACTCTTCAACCACTTGTCTGGCTGCCCCAGTCAAAACACACCACAGTAACTAAGGAAATCGGTAACCTACATGATGTGAAATTTAATGAACAACTCTTTTTAAAAAATCTTGCCCTGGCTGGTGTAGCTCAGTGGATTGAGCATAGGCCTGTGAACCAGAAGATGGCGGTTCAATTCCCCATCAGGGCACATGCCCGGGTTGCAGGCCAGTTCCTAGCAGGGGCCAGTTCCCAGCAGGGGATGCACCCAAAGCAACCATACATTGATATTTCTCTCCTCTCCTTCCCTTCCCTTCTAAAGATAAATAAATAACAATTTTTTAAAAAAGAAAATAAAAATCTTTTTTTAATCTTAGTTTTTTAAAAAATTTTATTTATTTATCTTTTTTAGAGAGGAAGGGAAGGAGAGAAGAAGAGAAATATCAGTATATGGTTGCCTCTCATGAGTCCCCTGCCGGGAACTGGCCGGCAACCCAGGCATGTGCCCTGACTGGGAATCAAACCTCGATCATGTGGTTCGAAGGCCCCTGCTCAATCCACTGAGCTACACCAGCCAGGGCGAAAATAAAAATCTTTATTGACTGATTTGAGAGAGAAATGAAGGGAGAGAGTGAGAAACATCCAATTGTTGTTCCACCCATCTATGCATTCACTGGTTGATCCCTGACCACATATCAGCACACAACCCTGGTGTATCTGTATTGTAACAGGGCACAGCCAAGATGGGGCCCCCCAAAAAAACAGATTTGGAATGGGGCCCAGAACTCAAGGTGTCCAGGAAATATTAGAAAGACATATAAGATGTCCTCACCCCTTACCCCCCAACTGGTATCAGTTGGGGGAAGGGACAAATGGAGCAGGGCCATTGAGAGTTGTTTTGCATGGCAACAATTTTGCAGATAACCTCTAGAATGCTCATTTAATATAACATTTAACTGGTTTCATAGATATGTTAAATAGCTGTGGCCATACTTTGAGCCAGGGAGAAGGGAGTGACTCCCACCCAGGATGTAATTGGTAGGCAATATTCCCTGGATACAGCACATGCGTGAGAGCTTGGAGCTGATTGGATCCATGCCATGGGGCCACACCTGCCCCAACTCACTATAGCAGCCCAGTAAAGCTGGGAGAATATGGGAGTCCTGGCAGTGTAACGGATTGTAGGAGGAGTCAGAAATGGAGCTGCAAAGGAGGACTGGCGTGGGGATTTAAACACAGATATGGCAGCCATTGAAGGAAGAGGCATGCGGTTTAGGGCAGAGTTAGGACCCTCTCTTGCCCAGGTTAAAGGGAGAACCACAGGATTCTGGCAGAGTGGGGGACCCTCACAGCTGTGTGAAGGGGAGAGCCACACGGTTTTGGCCAGAGTACAGACCCCTGCAGCTCTGGTAGAAGAGGCCCACGTGGCTTTGGGGTGCTCCCTTTGGCTTCGTGGCCTGGGAAGCAGGAGAAAGTTTGCCTGGAAAAATGGGTACAAAGAACTCTTTGCCTGTAGACCCTGAGAAGGCGCCACATGGCTTTGGAGTAATTAGAGATCCTGCCTGGACAGCAACACAGCTGACAGTGCCAGCGGCCTGAAACACAGATGTGTGCTTCTTTTCCTGATATATGGTACCCCAAATCAGGGCAGGGGGGAAGAAAGCGCTGTGGGCGTCTATGGTTATCCTAAAGGACTTTGATATTTTAATGGGGAAACTGGGTCACTACTTGAAGTCTATATAGCTTTAAATAAACCTTTCCTTTCTTTTTCACAAATCTCTGCCATTAAGAGATGTCTTTCCAATTGGTGGCAGACAGACCAGCCCAGCAGGTATTAGTACACTGTCCTTGGGAGGGGCCCCTGTTCTCTGTAACAGTTTTTGGCATCCCTGGGTGGGCCAAATATTGCCTCCCCCTCCTTGGACCTCTGTTGGGTAACAGTATGGTGCTCCAACCAACTGAGGTACCCAGCCAGTGCTTAATGTGCATCTCAGTCCTAATCTCAACCTCACTGCAACGAAAGATAAACAAAGTATTTTTTAAAAGAAAGAAGGCAAAAGAGCCCTGGCTTGTGTGGCTTGGTTGGTTGACATGTTCTACAGTAGGACCAACAGGTCATTGATTCTATTCCCAGTCAGGGAACAGGCCCAGGTTGCAGGTTTGATCCCTAGTTGGGATGCAAAGGAGGAAGCAACCAACTGGTGTTTCTCTTCCCCTTCCTGTTTCTGTCTCTCTAAAAGCAATGAAAAAACATGTCCTTGGGTAAAAATTTTAAAAAATATATGTTTTAAATGACACAGTATTTCTGACCTCAGAGTTTATAATGTATTGAAAACAATAGACAAACAACTATAGAAAACAATGTCAGCTGGTGATAATAGTGATAATAGATACTATAAGGAAATATGAAGCAGAGTAAGGTCATGAGAATGATAAAGATATTTACAGAAAACCTGACTCTGAGGAAGTGACATCAAGCAGGAGTCTGAATGAAAGAGAATATAAGTCATACAAAGTCCTAGGCAAAAACATTACAGAGGAAACAGCAGGGTTGGCAGATTCAGAAATGACAAGAAATCCATCAGGCCTAGAGCTGAGTTAATAAGTTTAGTAGTAGTTGAAATTGTAGAGGCAGGCAGAGGCCAAGAATAGCTAGGACCTTGTAGAGCAGGGTAAAGAATGGGTTTTTGTTATGAGGAATGCCACGAGAGGGTCTTGGTAAGGAAATGATAGAATTTATGATCTTTCAAAAGATCATAAATCATGTGTAATTAAAAGTTTGATGAGAGACTGCCAGCCAAGATGGAGCCATAGGTAGACACACTGTGCCTCCTCCCACAACCAAAAGAACGACAACAACAAATTTAAAACCAAAAACACAACCAGAACTGTCAGGAAAATCAAACTGTATGGAAGGCTGACAAACAAGGAGTTAAAGAAGAAATATTCATCCACACTGGTAGGAGGGGCAGAGACGGGCAGCCCGGCAGAGAGGACTCCAGGCAAGGTGGCAGCTAGCAGGCAAGGCAGCCATTGGCGGACCCAGCAAGGTGGTGGATTATGGACTGGGCGGTCCCACATTCACGTGCAGATAAACCGGGAGGAACAACTGGGGAGCAAGACAGACTGTGCAAACCAGGGTTCCAGCCCAGGGAAATAAAGCCTCAAACCTCTGATTGGAAACACTGGTGGGGTTTGAGGCAGCAGCAGGAGAAACTCCAGGCCTCACAGGAGAGTTCATTGGAGAGATCACTGGAGAGACCCACAGGGTTCTAGAACGAACACAAACCCACCCACCTGGGAATCAGCACCAGAAGGGCCCAGTTTGCTTGTGGAAAGCAGGGAAAGTGACTGAAAATCTGCAGAGAGCACAGCAAAAGGTATTGTTCCTCTTGAATCCCTCCCCGACACACAGCATCACAACATAGTGAAAATTGGTGAATACCTAAGGCTCCACCCCTTACTACACAACTGGCCAGCAGAGACCAAAAAAATAAATAAATAAAAATTTTGACCCAAATTAAATAACAAATCAAAGCTCAAGAAAAAAATACAACTAAGCAACAAAGAGATAGCCGACCTATCAGATAAGCAATTCGAAACACTGGTAATCAGGATGCTCACAGAATTGGTTGAATTTGGTCATAAATTAGATGAAAAAGTGAAAAGCCTATGCTAAGTGAAATAAAGGAAAATGTACAGGGAACCAACAGTGGCAGGAAGAAAACAGGGACTCAAATCAATGGTGGGGACCAGAAGAAAGAAACATTCAACAAGAACAGAATGAAGGAACAAGAATTCAAAAAAGTGAGGAGAGGCTTAGGAATTTCTAGGACATCTTTAAATGTTCCAACATCCAAATCATAGGAGTGCCAGAAGGAGAAGAGGAAGACCAAGGAATTGAAAACTTATTTGAACAAATAATGGAGAACTTCCCCAATATGGCAAAGGAAATGGACTTTAAGGAAGTCCAGTAAGCTCAGAGAGTCCCAAAGAAGTTGAACCCAAGGAGGAACACACCAAGGCACATCATAATTACATTGGCCAAGATGGAAGATAAGGAGAGAACCTTAAAAGCAGCAAGAGATAGCTCTAGCTGGTGTAGCTCAGTGGACTGAGCACGGGCCTGTGAACCAAAGAACTGCAGTTCAATTTCCAGTCAGGGCACATGCCTGGGTTGCAGGCCAGTTCCCAGCAGGGGACACATGAGAAGCAACCATACGTTGATATTTCTCTTCCTCTCTCCTTCCCTTCCCCTCTAAAGATAAATAAATATAATCTTCTTTTAAAAAGTTTTTTTAAAAAGCAGCAAGAGAAAAGGAGACAGTTAACTACAAAGGAGTGCCCATAAGATGATCAGCTGATTTCTCAAAAGAAACCTTTTTCAGGCAAGAAGGGACTGGAAAGAAGTATTCAAAGTCATGAAAGGCAAGGACCTCATCCAGGGTTACTCTATCCAGCAAAGCTTTCATTTAGAATAGAAGGGCAGATATAGTGCTTCTCAGATAAGGTCAAGTTCAAGGAGTTCATCATCACCAAGCCCTTATTTTATGAACTGTTAAAGGGACTTACCTAAGAAAAGGAAGATAAAAATATATACACTAAAATGACAACAAACTCACAGTTATTAACAACCACACCTAAAACAAAAACAAAAACAAACTAAGCAAACAACTGTGATTCCTACAGAATCACGGAAATGGAGATCACATGGAGGGTTATCAGCAGGGGAGTGAGAGGGAAAAGGTACAGAGAATAAGTAGCAAAAATGGTAGGTAGAAAATAGACAAGGGAAGGTTAAGAACAGTATAGGAAATACAGAAGCCAAAGAACTTGTATGTATGACCCATGGACATGAACTAAAGCGGAGGAATGTGGGTGAGACGGGGTGTGCAGGACAGAGGGGAATAAAGGGGGGAGGGAAATGGGACAACTGTAATAGCATAATCAATAAAATATATTTTTAAAAGTTTGAAGAGAATTGCTTAGTTTTCAAGTGCTTCCATAAGTGGCTTCAAAAATCAAATCATAAGAAATATTACCACAAAGTAATGAAAAATTACCTTATTGCAGCACAATTTATTTAAAAATTACTTAGTATTAATAACAGAGCAAACACTTCACTTTCCAGTTTATCTTCTCAGGTTAAAGTCTAAACACAGCATTCAAAGCTTTTTACAATCTACAGAAGTTTTAATTAAATAAATTAATTCCTTTTCAAAGTTCCTTAAGAATACAGATACTAAAATTAAAAGCCATGGGATTTAGGTGTGTGCTGCCACCCTTCAAGGCCAGGCAGGTTCATGTATTCCTGCAGATGGAAAAATACTCACGGAGCCATTGACATGTCTGGCATGCCTTTATTCACGGGTGGGCCAGCCATGCACACTGCAAGCTGTGTGTCTATATGCATGTCTCATGTCATGGTCTCTGCTCCACAGGGGGGAACCCATTGTGGCACCTGTCCCTTGCATGTCTTTCATCATCATACCCCCAGCATCAGGGAGCCCCTACCTGTGTAAGTACTAGAGGGGAACAAAGTTGGAAAACTGCCAAAACATTACGTAACATAACAGAATTCTGTGCATGCGAACTCACTTCATGTTATGGAAAGTTTATCAGACCCCATCTCAAGGCTATGAAAACACTAGTTATCAGGCCCCTCCGAGATTGTGGGAACACTGTTTCCCTTAGCTACCCAGACACCTGGGCCAGATTGCCTCCACGTATTCTACTATCCACCCCTTCTGGGTTCCTCACCTTACAATCTACTCAAGGATGTCTTCTGCAAGGTCCCTTGGCGAGGAAGGCAGAGCCTGCACCCATAACCCACAACAACAGTACAGGCTACAGCAACAAGCAAGCAAAGCACAAGTGCTACAGCAGCAGCAGTACAAGTTCCAACTGCACACAGGCAAAACACAGGTAATCAAGCCACCTCTAGGTACAATGGCCAGTCCAATTCCCACACAAGTAAGGCCACTCATGTAGGCCACCCACCCAGAGGGTCTCAGGGGGAACTGTAGCCCAGATGCATTCTTCACCTCCCAGCAATATCCAAGAATAAGGGTCTGACACAGATCTACGGGAGTCCAGCCCACCTGGGCTTGTTGTCCTTTGGAGTTCTCAATACAAAAGGGCACTGGTCCCGTCAGCTTCCACAGCCTCAGCTATGAGCCAGCCCAAGCCGTCTCATACAAAGTGGTCACTTAATGGCCTGGGCCAGTCATACTGCTGCTTCGCCCAAGCATAGATGTCAGTCCAGGTAACATTTCACAAGGGATGTTTGCTGTTCCACTGGTTCTGAAGCCAAGTTCAATTTGAGACAGAAGCAGGAGAGACACACCATGGGAGGCCAGTCAACATGCTCAGGGGAATTCAGTGCAGACCCAGCACACTGACTGGTTAGCCACTGAGGCATAGGTATGACCCCAGTCCACTAAGGTGTTACCTTGCACTCTAAGGGCGAAAAGACAGAGTAATTGTAGGCACCAGTAAAGGCAAGTCACGTCCCTCTGGCAATATACAAGCCAGTTTCTGGCCAGCTGGTAAGATAGTGGCTGGCAGAGGGGGTCTTCTTGGGCGTGAACACCAGACCTTTTGTGCCACAACTGGGGGTTCAGCATCTACTTGCATCTACAGGGGACAATTCATAAAGGGCCATAGGGGAATCAGAGATGCCGCAAAGAAGCATTTCACGGTCTGCTGGTCCTGGACTGTTGGAAACTGCCCTGCCTGTTTTCAGAAGCTGTAACTCCTCCATGGCTAAAGCTAAGTGAGCGACCTTGGGACCAAAAGCCACTAAGCTGACAAAGCTTATCTCCCTGACAGGGGTGCTGCCTCTGTTCCTTTTACTTCACTCTGCCTGGCCCCCAGTGCATGGTTAGTTAGCCAATGATGGGTTAAGATTTCTCAAGGGAGGGATGACCTAAGACAGGCATAGTCATTGAGGGCCCTAGAAAGGACTTGGGGGGCCATAGAAAAAGGGGGTGTCCTGGCTGGTGTAGCTCAGTGGGTTGAGCACAGGCCTGTGAACCAGACAATCGCGGTTCGATTCCCAGTCAGGGCACATTCCTGGGTTGCAGGCCAGTTCCCGGCAGGGGCCAGTTCCCAGCAGGGGATGCACCAGAAGCAACCATACATTGATGTTTCTCTTCCTCTCTCCTTCCCTTCCCCTCTAAAGGTAAATAAATAAAATATTTTTTTAAAAAAAGAAAAAGGGGGTGATGGACCCTCGCCCCTTGGCTTTGACATAGCCTGAGTCTTCATTCTGCCTGTAAGAAGTCTCCTAATCTCTTGGCTGCCTGACTTCTGAAACAATGCGGTGCAACCTGGTCAGGAACAGGAGGTTCCCCAGGGCCATCGGGACTAAGAAAGAATGCACAAAATCCTGTGAAACCTGCTTTGCTAAGAATGCTCTCCATTTTCTGGTAAGGGTCTGAGCAGGATATGAGTTTGTTTCCCAAAGTTTTACAGCCCTTTAGCTAACAGACCCTGACTCAGAATAAGCCCTTGTAATTCTTTGTATGTTATTTATTGTTTGATCCTTACTGTCTGACAATGATTGATGAGTTTTACCTGTATTCCTGTGCATATTGAACCCAATAAAAGCCCACTGAGGAAAAGGCTTAGCTTTTCTCCTTTGAGAGATCGCCATCTTTCCTCCCCAAGCAGATCATGTCTTGGTAGACATTCTCATCCATGGTGGGTGGGCGGGTCCTGTGGGTGGAGCCCCCCCCCACCTAGATATGTCACCTTTAAGACTGGGGGCCATGTCCCAATCATCCAGGGCACTATTTGTATCTCTCTCTTCACCCCTTGACTCCAAGGGGCAACAAGAGCCACCCAGCGCATGTGGGGTTTCCCAAGGCCATGTCCAAGTGGCTGTTTGCCCTCGCTTTAGGCCCTCCAGAGCAGGCAGGAGAATATTCCCATTTTCCCATGCCTGGTTTCAGCAAAGCATCCTAGTCTGTACCTGCAGCTGACTTGGAGCAGATATCCTGTCAAGTAACGCTTCTACCAGAGTTGGGCCCCACTTCTGACACCTGTCATTTCGAGTCTGGAGGACAGTCTACAAGCATTTTGTCCAACCTCTAGGCATAGAGGTGGCAGCTGCAGCTTGCAGGCCCTGCTTTAAGAGACCATTGTTCCATTCAATCATCCCAGCAGCTTGGGCTACATGAAATTTCTAGTTAATCCGCAAGTCCTGAGCCCACTATTGTACCAAGGCCCCAGTAAAATGTGTTCCCTGATCACTTTCAATGATTAGGGGTCACCCATAAGCAGCACATAACTGCTCCAGTGCAGCAATCACTGCTTTCTGATCTGGGTTCTGTGGGGGATAAGCAGCTAAAAGTCCTGTGGTCGTGTCCACACCTGTAATAGCATACTTATATCCCTTTGAACTAGTTAGGGGCCCAATTACATCCACCTGCCACTAGGTTAGTGGTACCCATCCCTGCAATACCCATCCAGAAGTTTCCACAGCCCTTTGGGGATGGTCTCATGAGCAGACAACACAGGTCTCAAAAGCTTCTTGTATCTCTGCAAAGGTAACAGGTAACCCCCAAGTTTTGAGAGTGGACCACACCGTCTTCTGCCCAGCATGTAAGAGGCGGCAGTGTAGCTACTGGGCTACTTCCCTTCCTGAAGGACTGGCAGGTACCACTTCTGGCCACCACACCTTGACTAGAGTATCAGGCTCATCATTCCCAGGGGAAGCAAGAGATACATGTCCAGTAACATGATTTAAGGTGATTTGTTTCTGGTGGCCTAACTCCCAAAAGTTTTGCCACAAAGCCTGTCCCCACAATGGTCTATGCATAACCATCCATTTATTTGCATGCCATGTAGAGACCCATGATGTTAGTCCCCGGTACACGGCCCAACTCTCAGTGCAAATAGTCAGGGATGAGGCTTCCTTGACCGCCACTATCCAAGCAACGTGGAGTTCAGCCTGTTGACTGCTTTGCCCCATAACTATGTCAAACCAGATTGTCCCTGTTTCTGGTTGGGCGGCCACAGCAGTCCACACAGCAGGCTGGCCCTGGCTGGACCCACCAGTGTACCATGCATCTGAAGGTATGGGTGCCTGCCCCTCCTGGAAGGGGCTAGTTTCTAGATTTCTCATCTATATAAATAACTGGACCTAACACTTCCTGTAGCTCAGCCCACAAAGGGCTAGTGGACAGAGTACTCCTTTGCTGCAGATAAGCCCCCCACTTAGCCAACACGGGCATCTGAACCATCCCACTACAAGGGTTGGCCATCCAGTCCCGGCCCCACCCTGCAATGGGATACATGGTCCTAACTGCCACAGGGGCAGTTCCTATCATGGCCTCTGTGGCCAACAGGGAAGCATACCTACAGCCAACTGCTTTTCAATCAAGGAGTACCATACTTCTGCTCCTCCCTTCCATAGTTGGAACGAGAAACCCAAGGGTTGATGAAGCCATTCGGATCGCTGCCACAAATCCCAGCCAAAGCCTTCCTGTGTCACATGCACATTTAGCTCACAGGATCTAACAGGATGTTTCCTCCCTCTCCTTGGGAGGTTGGAACAGCCAAATGGCCCTTAGATACACAGGATGGGCCTCCCCGGATCACACCCCTGGGGTTTGGACAGACAATTTAGGCCTGCACCAGATGCCAGTGTGCGGCCACCAGGAGCTGCGCTGGTGCAGCAGCAGTGCACACTGCCCGGTGGGCACCAGTTGTTGGCGACGCCACTGCATCCCTCGGGTCACTGGGCTGTTGTTTCTGCAACTCCGGTGACTCCTGTCTCTGTGGCACCTGGAGCCACTGTCATCTTCCAGGACATCTGACAGGCGCTGAGCTCGCCTGCCCCCACCACCACCACCTGCTCCCTATCAGTGAGCTTTCTGGGTGTCAGCACCTGCTTCCCTATCTCCAGCCTACTTTCTCACATCCTCCCAAGTCATACCATCAGCTTGAACAGCTCCAACAGCCACCCCTCCTTCTGTAACACTGCAAAGCTCAGTCCAGAGCACTTGGCCTTGACCCACAAGCACAGCAGCTCATGCTGCTTGCCTGCGTGGGTCCCCACCTCTTATGATCAGTGTGCTGGGAGCAGAGCTTTCCAGGTGCTGGCGCTGCTGCTGCGAGAGCACTCAGCCTGGGCCAGCCCTCTGGCTGGTCACTCTCTGTGTTCTACTCTCCTGTGAGGCAGAGGAGGCACGGGGGATTCCCAGACCCAAACTTGCCCCAGGAGCCATGGGCTGCTGCCCTCAGGACTCAGTTCCTTTCCCTCCACTCTTTTCTCCTAAATCACTCACTGTGAGAGGGGAGGGGGTCGCAGCAGCTCAGCTGCTTAGAGGTTTTTTACCCTGGCGCAAACTTAAGCCTTCAAGGCTTTTTTTACTCTGCCTTGGAGTTCGGGAGTTCAAGAAACTTTGCGAAACTTCGCAGTGTCGAGAAGTGCAGTCTCCTCTTCAGCCTTCAGAGCTTTTGTTCCAACTTGGGGCTCCTGAAATTTCACTGTCTTAAAGTGTAGTCTCCACCTCAGCTTGCAAAGCTGAAACACCCAGCCCATAGCCCCCACAGCTGCAGAGGCACTGGGCTTTTCTAGGGTTTCCCCCACCACCCACAGGGCTTTCTCCACTGTGTCAGGTGTGCCAGTGACATAGGACCAGTGATGGGGTGGGAGGCCAAGCTCCCAGGAACCCTGCCACCAAATACTACCTGCTGGTGATCAGTGATCAGCCACTCCAAGCCCCCCTCCAAGGGTGCCTGCTGTATAGCATTCTGTGATGAATCCTGCCAACTATGCCAATTGTGTTGCCACCCTTCAAGGCCAGGCAGGTTTATGGTATTTGTGCAGATGGAAAAATATTCATGGAGCCATTGAGATGTCTGGCATGCCTTTATTCATGGGTGGGCCAGCCACGCACACTGCAAGCTGCGTGTCTATCTGCATGTCTCATGTCGTGGCCCCTGCTCCCCAGCATGGCACCCAGCATGGCACCTGTCCCCTTGTGTGTCTCTCATCATCATCACCCCCAGCAGGACATCCCTACCTGTTTAAGTCCTAGAGGGGAAGAAAGCTGGAGAACTGCCAGAACATTACATGACATAACGCAATTCTGCGCATGCGAGCTCACTTCATGCTACGGAAACAGTTTATCAGACCCAGTCTCAAGGCCGTGTGAACACTGGTTATCAGGCCCCTCCAAGGCTATGGGAACACTGCTTACCTTAGTTACCCAGACACCTGGGTGAGGAAGCCAGACTGCCTCCATTTACCCTACAAGATGATAAGCAAAACAAATCATCTACTTACAATACTGATTATCAATACTACTTAGCTGTATTAAAAGTTTTACTTTCTGCTTTTATAATACCAAGTGCATAGTATTATGCCTGAAGATGAAAAATGAGAACAAATGTATATATACTACTGTTGTCCATTTATATACTGTCTGTATTTATTATTTACAATTTTATTACAAAAGTGACTTTCCAAATACATTGCAATTGTACAAAAGTCATTTTACCTTAAATAAAATCATGAAAGTACTGTTCACTTAAACGTTCAGCAAATGGAACACTTCTGCAGCACGATTTTTTAAATTCAGATTTCCTTCCCGGTGTTTATTAGAAAATAAACCCAATCCACAGGATGAAATACATGTAGTAAAACCTCATTAATTGGAATCAAAGGAAGATCAACACGAATGGTGAAGTGTTCAGAAAGATGCAATTTTGCTAACTTTTCAAGCCTGTTAACTTATATTTAGCCTATTAAAATATTAAGATTCAGTGCTCGGCACACAATCAGACCTTAACAAATATTTGTGCATTCATCAAAGTACAAAGTAATTAACTTCTATTACAATCAACCCACTAGTAAGCAAAGAAATATTTTTAAAGGCCAAGGCTTTCCTCTCTCTGGAAAGTGGCTAGTTTCACTGAAATCTTTTAAAAAACTATTTAGTTTTTTTTTTTTGCTTGTTTTTACATGTTATGAAGCAGTGGTGTTCTAATTAATGAAGTTTGACTATATTTGGGAATTCATATTTTGGATACTGCTTTCACTCAAAATAATATGAATTCAATACAAAAATCACTTCACAACTCACATTTTCCCCTTCTTTTATACCAATTTCTGCTTTTTGAATGTACTCATGGAATACAAAATAAGTTTATTTTTTCCAAGCAAAAATACAATACGAATAATCAAAATAAGCCATATGGCATTATGAAGATAAATTATTCTATGATTGCATGCTTAGAATTATACCCTCCAACAGTGTAGACTCTAAAAAAGTTGACTTTTCTACAGAAACACAGCATCAGTTCCTCAGTTATGATGAAAACTGTCATCTTTGAAGTCAGAGGCTTTGAAAACTTCAATGCCCTTTTGCAAATGCTAACTAACTTTTGTAAAGTCAAATTTACTCAATCATTAACATTATATGAAGGTCATCAATGCAAAAGAAACCAGCAAAAACTATGATTATGTTCTGTGCCTTTAAAAAGCTATGCTAGTTATTGGAATTTTCTAGTAGCACTTAAGTAACACAACACAGACCAGGGCTAAAAGAACAATAAAGTAACAAATATATGTATGTTAAGTAGACACATGAAACATCATATTAAATTTGACATTACCTTGAGGACTACAGAAAAAGTTAGTATACTATGTGAATCATCCCATATTGCCTGTACGGAAGGTTCAAGGGAAGATACAGTACAGTATTTCAGCTGCCCTTGTCAGAGGAATTCGGCAATAAAAACGTATGTTCCTTTTTTTCTCCAAATGCGGTAAAACAAACCGACCGCCCCAAAGTAATGAAGACTCATTTCAAGTAATTACTCTGCTTATGTTTTATTTACACAGTAATTGTTAATAGTGGTTTTTAGTGAATTCCTTATATTTACATTTTATATACACATTTATACTTGAAAGGTAAAGAAACTGTACAATTTAATAAAAATGAGAAAAAGAAATACAGTAATTTGGGTCCAATTCAGGAAGAAAATACACAAAACAAAGATTAAATTCAGGCAGGCAGTATCACCTCAATGAGATTACTGCCAGGGCTTACAGTCCCTCTACCAGGGTCAAAAACACAAAGGAAGTAGTTATCAAAGTCAAAATGTTACTGCAAAACCTGTTAAGACCCTGGGTACTCCCTCAATATTTCATCACACTACTAGTTTCCATTAAGCAAGCTCCTATGACAGGAGTTAACTTCTGAGGGTTCTAAC
Organism: Sturnira hondurensis; assembly: GCF_014824575.4. Lineage (NCBI taxonomy): Eukaryota > Metazoa > Chordata > Mammalia > Chiroptera > Phyllostomidae > Sturnira > Sturnira hondurensis. The sequence continues at coordinate 5,706,603 of NW_028078194.1, read as the reverse complement.
AGTGGTCCCTAGGCTAGAATGACCCATGGGGTAAAAATATATGGGCACATCTGGTCCCATACTCCTCAAGAGGCAGTCACTATACTAACAAGGTACTCAGGCTTGTTAGATTGAAGACAATACACCACTGACAGAAAGAGTGTGCTTAAGTGTTGTCTCAAACCAAACTGCAACACAGAAGCACACTATAAATCTAATTATTAACCAAACAGCATGTTATATAGACATCACTCATAATACTAAAGTGATTTATTTTAGGTTTAAAAATTAAACATATTATAATAAATTTAATGTCAATTTACCAATAATTAATAATCTCTTTACCCACTATACCATCAAGATTAGACTCATTAGAAAAAAGTTAATTGTATCTTTTTCTCTTACTCTTATTTCCATTGATTAGAAAATTATGCACAGTATTTTACAAGTCATGGACTTGGCTACATATTAAGATTTCAAGTTTCAAGCTGAAATTAACAAACTTTATTTCTACAAACAGTGAAAGAAATTCAAAGTCTTGCCAAGTAGCATGCTATTTAAGAGCTGTCAGAATTCATACTTTTTAATCTTACCAATGAAAAACCTCACTTACGTTTATAGACATACTCCCCAAATCAAGCCTTCAGTCCTCTAAAGTGCAAAGAACTTTCCTTCAAATAGTTAGCTTTTTAAATTACTAGATGAACAATTTTTTAGACTAGAAACAGAAAGTCTAAAATTCTTTGAGTACTAGAGACTCCTTAAGAGAAAAAAACAATTTCCCTTCAAAAACAAATAGACAGATATTGTAGAAAAACATCTAAACAGATGCAAATCAATTTCCCAAGTATTTCCAGTTCCCAGATAACCAAAATTTGCCCCAATCAGTGTATGAAGATAAACAACTTCAGTAACTTATATAATTTATAACAAAGTTGCTTACTTTTGGTCTATAATATCTGAAAAAGTTCAGAACTAGAGATAGACAATATCTGTACTAAGGTATTTTTCCAAATACTTTTTTGGAGTACACAGCTAATAAACTCTGGGTTTTGTGTACTCACAGCTAAATATTAAAGAGTAATATTTAACAATCTTGCTCTGACCTCCAAAGTGCCTTTATGGTAAGTATTAAAAAAGAAAAGGTGCTATAAAAATTTGAAGTATCTCCAAAGCTGTTAAAAAATTTTATTGCATTACTGTTCACTCGAAATCACTTAAACTTTTTCCTCTTTGTAAATGACTCTGCCTACAAAATACTATCTTATTAAAATACTGTCAATAGGTTACTTATTTCATTTACTTCAGCCATGAACTTCCAAATCAGCAGTTTTCCATGTCTTGATTCTTTTAGATTTCTCCATGCTTTTTACATAGGAAACAAAAAACTTGCATCAAAAAAACACATTTATATTCCAATTAGTCTGTTAATTTTGAAGATTAGCTTTTCAGAGCAGGACTACTATTCTTGTCTCCTTCTTTAATATCCTTCATTACAGATGCAAAGACCTGAAATTATACAGAGTAAAGATGAATCCTCAAAAAACTATTATGTAAACTAAAAAGGTTGCAATAACTACATTGTATTACTATGAAAAAGCTTGCTCTGGCTGGTGTGGCTCAGCGGACTGAGTGCAGGCCTGTGAATCAAAGGGTTGGCAGTTTGATTCCCAGTCAGGGTACACACCTGGGTTGTGGGTCAAGTCTCCATTTGGGGGCATGTGAGAGGCAACCAATCAATATATCTCAGACACATCGATGCTTCTCTCCCTCTCTTTCTCCCTCCTGTCCCCTCTAAACATAAACAAATAAATCACCCCTCTCTCTAAAAATTAATAAAACTTAAAAAAAAGGAAAAGAAAAAGCTTTAGTATACGTTAACTCTGTCCTCAGAGTTTGAGGGGGACAAATTTGAGACAGCCATCTCAAATCCTTTTGTTTCAACACAGTTTTATGGTATATAATTAGATTCCAGTTTATATCACTTGCTAAAAACAAGGTGGGGCAAAAGTAGGTTTATAGTTGTCTATATGGAAAATATTACAATAATTAATAAATAATAATAAGAAAATAAACTCTGGGTTTTGTGTACTCACAGCTCTACATCTAATTTTGCCTCATCCTTTACTCTTAAATTACTATTTGGTAACAGAACATGTTCTGGACCAACAGTCCTACATTTCATTTTCACAAGCAATAAAAACTGTAAGTTTTTTATAATGCCTACTGTCTATCATTCATGGAGCTTAGCTTAAGTCATTTAACTTATACTGCCAGTGTTTGCCTCCCTAACAAGACTAAGCATCTAAAAAGCCAGGATCATACATTATTTTCTTTCTATTGCAAACCTTTAGTATACAGCAGGTGTTTATACAATTGCTGTCTATTTGAAATACCAAAGTAATAATATATTTTACCTGGCAAAGACATGATCACTATAGGTTGTACTTCACTGAACTCATAAGATATTACTGAAAAATAAATCCACAGGTTTGGTGGAGTCAAAGAGGTGCTGTTTTAAACTTGATTTTTCAAAGTCAAGAATTATTTTAAATAAAGACTATTTTTATTTTAAGCACTAACATTTGAGAAATACATAACTTTGTTATATTAAGTCAACTGATTGTTTTAACACATCTATTAGCAGTACGAAAATGTCACTCTACCTGAGTCCATTTTTTGGTGCTATTTTGCATCTGAATGGCAGCAATACAGCTGAACAGCTTTTCTGATGTGATATCTTCTGGTAATTTAGTTAGAAACTGTGCTATATGAATAAAATCCATCTGTAGGAGGATATCTTCATATAATCGGAGGATTCCTAATCCAGTCCTAAATAAAAACTCCTCCCCATCTCTGCAAAATACATCCCAGACTCGACATGCCAGATCAAGTGGTAGTGATTTGCTATATAGAGTGAAGATCCTAAAATTAGAAAAAAAAATCACTGAACATTTTCATTTATTTATTCATTCACGTATTAAGCATCTCTCTATAAAAAGTACAATGCTTCCCTGGCTCCTGCAGCTCAGTGGATTGAGCGTGGGCCTGCGAACCACACAACTGCAGTTCGATCCCCAGTCAGGGCACAGGCCTGGGTTGCAGGCCAGCTCCTGGCAGTGGATGAACAAGAGGCAACCGTACATTGATATTTCTCTCCCTTTCTCCTTCCCTTCCCCTCTAAAGATAAATAAATAAAATTTAAAAAAAAAGAAAGAAAAAGTACAGTGCTTAACTGTAAATATAAAGAGGATAAAGAGGGATAAAGAGGCAAATATAATATGGCTCCTTCCCTCAAAAAACTTTGATAATACAAAATTAAGTAATAAATAATGAAACTATGTGAGTTTACCTTATGTAGAGACATGGCCCAATATAAATTAGAGGGCAGAACAGCCTAGTTGTCAAGGGTTTGGCTCTGAAACCAGAATGCCAGAATTTGAATCTTAGATATGAAACTTATTACTTGTGTTACCTGGAGCAAGATGATTTATTCTTGTTGTCTCTCAGTTTCCCCATTAGTAAACAAAAGATAATGCTACCTACCTGCCAGAATTGGTTTGAGAATTAAAGGAGTTAATAAACGTAAAGTGTTTTTAGAACAGTGATTGGCACATAAAAATGCTCAATAGAAGTTAGTTATTAATATTTTATATAAGAAACCTAAGTATTAGCTTATAATAACCTACATACAAAATTGTAAAATCTTACTTCTCTCTTTTCTCCTGGTTTTTCCTCCACTGTTTTTCTTTTTGCCCTTAACCAAACTTGACCTCTACTTCTTTTGGAGCATGTACATGCTCCAATAGAATCACCAAAATGGTTTTCCCCCATCCTTGCTGACAATGTCTGATCGTATAATTCATTACCCAGTGGTGTTTCAGGGTGGCATTATGGTTGGAGAAGAAGAGGTGCTAGAGAACTTCTCCTTAAAGTTGCATTGGCAAAGAAAGTACAGTTTTTACACAGACTTTGTTTTCCTGGGGTGAGGGCTAAGGAAAATTGAGGAAGGGAACTAAAAACTCTCCAACCAAACCAAACAAAATTCTTTTGCACTGCTACTTATTTCCAGCATTTGTATATAGTAAGTTCAATAGAGGCAGTGAAACAAAAATACATGTCTATTTCTTAAAACAGAGAAACACATATTTGATTGCATAACCAAAAGAATACTCTTGGTGGTACAGAGAATACTAACTCACTATTCAAAAGAGAAAGGATGCTAGCAGTGCCTAGGCAGTTTCTAACACATAGTACTCCCTCATTATTTCCATCCTGCTCCCTGTATCAGCTGTGATCCTGACTGCTTCATGTTCACATTCTGTAAGACTGACAGCCAAGTTATTTTTCCCCTTTTTTACAGATGTAGTATTTGATCTAGGCCCTCTGGGTTCTATGATATAATTACCCATTACCTTGGGCTCTTCCCAGAGGAACTCAAATGGTCTTAGTGAGAATAAAAGAGAATATATTGAAAAATAACTTGGTTTTTTAGAAGTCTAAGTAAAAGAAGCCCAAACACTTGGGAAGATACCATATTTGATGAATGAGATTAATTATTTTTCTACGTTAAAACTTACTATGATTGAAACCCACTGATTTCAAATGATTAGGATTTCAACTTTAAATTCTAATCATTTGAAATGTACTCTTAACCCATCTTAAGATCAACTCTTCCATCTCTTTGGCTCACCAGAGTCTAGGCAAATCCTGAAAGTTAAAACAAAGGAGCTGGGATTGTAAAGTTGAAAAAAGACATTAGCATGCCCTGGTTGGTGTAGCTCAGTGGATTGAGCGCAAGCCTGTGAACCACACGATCGTGGTTCAATTCCCAGTCAGGGCACATGCCTGGGTTGCAGGCCAGTTCCCAGCAGGGGACTCACAAGAGGCAACCATACATTGATACTTCTCTCTTTCTCTCCTTCCCTTCCCCTCTAAAGATAAATAAATAAAATCTAGAATAAAAAAGAAAAAAGACATTAGCACCTAAATAAGGCATCATTCTTCTGTCAGAAAGCTAGACAAAGCCTTGAAAAATAAAGTCTTAAGTTAAAAAAAAATGCACACTATCATAAAACCCTTGTGTGTTAAATTAAAGCACAGCAATTAACTTTCTGAAAGCTTAGTATGTACTAAGCTTTGAGTGAGATAATCCATGTAAAACACCCTCAGTACAACTCAAAATAAAATATTATTCTCATTTCACAGATAAGAAATTAAAACACAAACGGAAAAATTCTGATTTCAACCCCAGAGCCCACGCTCTTAATCAAATGCCTCCCCACAAAAAAGTGAGAGTTTGTGTATCGGTAAACGAAGAGTTTTCTCTATATGTATGATCCTGTGCATGGCATTACTCTAGTCCCTAAAACACACAGAAAGTTATACTTTGTTTCCTTTTAATTATTTAGGTATAATATGACTTACCAGTCTATCAAATATATGTCAGGTGTAAGACTGTAAGACTTGAAATGAAGAAATAGTTTGGAGAGATTTTCTTCAAAAAATACTTCAAATGTTGCAAAATATTTCAACATCTAAAGACAGAAACATCAATAAAATTATTAGAATATGCTCCAGAAATAGAGAAATTAAATCCTCAATCATAAATTAACAGAAAATCTTTCTTAGCACCCCTGAGTCTTTTCATCAAGCATTCATAAAACTATACTCAATGAAAAGTTTATTTTAGATCAGATTACTTTAGTCTTCTATTGTTTTTCATTCTAAAAGGGCATTCAAACTACTGACAATGACAGCCAGCAAAAAAACCATTCATTCCAAAGGTCCATACCATGCTGTGATCCACACGGAAGAAGGCCAACTGGCATGGCTTGTTCAGGAGATTTGCAAATGCAATGAAGGCATCTGCCTCTTCCAAATTGAGAATGAGAACTGCTGCTATGAAGGACATCCCTTGGACCTCCAAAGGGAAAAGAACTTAATGAAAATAGGCTTATAATAATAATTCTATACAGTTTATTTTATTGCATTCCTGAAAAATTACAGTGATACAAGGTAAAACTAACCAAGATTTCTTTTTTCCCCTATAAAAGGTAAATACAGACAACTCAATAATTACAAAATCTCCCTAATTTTAAATTTCTTAATCATGGTGCACTTCAAAAAGTGTTATAGAAAATTTCAGGGAAAAGTATCAAATTTTATTTTTACTAAAAAAGCCTATCTCAGTGTACTACATAGTTTGTCTACTCTTTGAAGTCGTTTCAGAGTATAGAATCACAAAATTTAATATAAATCAAGTGACTGTCTTATTATTTTTTAAGATTTTTAAATTTATTTATCTTTAGAGGGGAAGGGAAGGAGAGAGGGAGAGAAATATCAATGTATGGTTGCCTCTCGTGTGTCCCCCGCTGGGAACTGGCCCGCAACCCAGGCATGTGCCCCGACTGGGAATCGAACCGCGCTCGTCTGGTTTGTAGGCCCGCGCTCAATCCACTGAGCTACACCAGCCAGGGCTCAAGCAGCTGTCTTGTTACAAAACATCTGTCTGAAGTAGGAAGTGAGCAACTAAGAATGAAAGAGATCTATGAGAAGTGCTGCTGAAATTCCAAGAAAGAAGAGGTTGTGGAGGTTGAGATAGTGAGGCTGGATTCCTGGAAAAAGCAGGAGGAGAAAATAAGAAAACAACATTTCAAGATGAGAAAGACATATGAGTAAAGACATATAGAACCCACCCAGTTGGAGCACAAGATTTATAATGGAATAATAGAAGTAGAAAAAGTAGGATATATTTACAAATTGGAAAAGGCCTTGAGTAAAAAGTTAGGTTAACCAGATGCTTGCTTGTGGGTTATAATGAGCTACTGTACATTTCTGAGCAGACAGATGGTATGGAATGGCTACTGTAAAAACACTCATTATTCCTGGCTGGTGTAGCTCAGTGGTTTGAGCACGAGCCTGTGAAGCAAAGGGTCACTGGTTCGATTCCCAGTCAGGGCACATGCCTGGGTTGCAGGCCAGGTCCCCAGTAGGGGACAACTGAGAGGCAACCACACACTGATGTTTCTCTCCCACTCTTTCTCCTTCCCTTCCCCTCTGTCTAAGAATAAATAAAAAAAATATTTTATTAAAAAACACTCATTCTTTCATTAAATAAAACTTTATGAAGCACGTACTTCTGGTACAGATATGTATATAGACTTACACAGAGAGGCCAATAAGAATATTTGCAATAATACCTCCGTCTCTCTCAACTTTCTTAGTAACTTTTAAACTCTTGAGCACACTTCAATCTGGATCCCCACTCCATAACTCTACTATTTTGAAACTTCTTTTACTAGAGTAACTGATGACATTTATTGTAAAACTCAACAGACACTTTCCTATATACTAAGCAGAATTCCCTTCGCTTCTGTAACCCAAAATTTCTTTGCTCTCCTACTTCCCTGGCTTCTTCTATGACCATTCAATTTGCAATGTTTAACCAGAAGTCATAAAACCATCGTCTTCTGACCTTTGTCTTAAAATAGAATTTTAGAGACCTCACAATAAGGTGGCTACACTGTACAACTTACTCTATTTTGTTGCATGTTCATTTTTACATTTGTTCATTCACTCACTCAACAACTATTTATTATGTGCTTACTGCTAAATGACAGGCATTGTTCTGGGTACCTGAGATACTGTACCTCGGTGAATAAAAGATTCTTACAGTATAGAAGGAGGAGACAGACCATAAACAAACAAGTAAGTCATATGTTATGTTAAAAGGTGGTAAGTGCTTTGGAAAACATGTGGCAGCTAAGGAGGAATGTGCCAGATTTGGGAATGGGGCAGGTTTTATCCTGCCCTAATCTTTGTTTTTTCATTCACCCACAGACCCCATCTTTCCCTCTACTCTCATCAATTTTTTCCTAATCACTTTGGAGAAAACAGGAACATTTTTTCTTTTTTTATTATCATAGTTTATTAAATTTATGTACATTTGTTCAACCAGTTTTTGTTCTTTCAATAGGAAAGTTACTTTTAGTTACTTTTCTTTCTATATTTGTTCTGCTTCCTAGAAAGTAAACCCTCTTCTCTTGCTTACAAGTAAAACTCTAAAAATAAACATGGCATTTAGGAATTTTAATTTAACTGAACAGAGAATGTCAAAACTAAAATATCCACAGAGGAAAAAGCCAATAAACAGCAAGCCAATCAGCTGCAAAATCTAGAAGGCTCAGGAAATGAAGTTACCAGGTATCTTTCAAACTGAGAGGTAGGGCTACAAGTAGGATTGGCTGACAATGTGCAAAAGAGGCAAATCCCCTCCCCATCCTTCCCTCAACCTGGACGCACAGTCAGGAAAAGGAAGGTTGGGGAGAAGGAGAGAAGGCACCATACTAACAACAGTTACAAATAAAACTTTACAAACTGAATGGTGAAATCTCCAGCTGCTCTCCCAGAAAGCTAGCAACCAGTCATAAACCACTGGTAGGAAACAGAAAGGTTCCTCTCTGGGTAAGTTGACGGGCCCAAAGAAAAAAAGACACAGAAATACACACATTTGGGAGCTAATCTAATATATACTTGGATAAGACAAGTTAAGTGTTTATACTCAAAAACCAGACTGAAACAAATACTTACATAACCAACATCAGGTCTGTAACATGTATATGCCCCTAGGATACTATGTAAGACATCATGATATGGGCCACCCTTAGGAGAGAAAATGAAATGTCAAACTATACAAAAAATTGTCTCCAAGTTAATTCTCAAATAACATGTTAATAACTTTAGCATTTTCTAAATGACTAGTTTTAGTATATTTGATCGTCAGAAATATTCTAAATGCACTCAGCCAAGATGTTTTCTAAAAAGTTGATGAAATATATATAGTTAATCCTCAACAACAAAAACATCACACTCACTTGAGGAATACAAGCTATGTAGTTTACGAACAATTTTAAAGGCTTCTGGGTTTACTACAATAAGATTATGAGGAAAACAGATTGTTGCATACTATATAACACAATTTTAGGGGAAAAAATCAAGCTACACTAAATTAAGTTTCCTAATAATAAAAATTTTAATCTCACTTTATCAGTGTAAAGATAGAGAAATTCAATTGTGTTCCCAGCCACCCTGGCTCTCTAATGCCAGCACCTCTTCTAGCTCCTCAAGCTTCAGCCAAGGAGAAGGGGGCTAAGCAAAGAGGTCTCCATACCATACTACGACTCCTACAAAGCAGACTGCCCACAAATGGCTACCAAAGCCACTTGCAAGCATGCATCCCCTACTGGAGGGAATGAAGAAAGCTTGTTACAGGCCTGGAACTGGGGCACTTGGTGAAATTAGATATTCTCAGTACACTGAAATTCTTTATTTTTTAAATATTTTATTTATTTATCTTTTTAGAGGGGAAGGAAAGGAGAGAGGAAGAGAAACATCAGTGTATGGTTGCTTCTCCTGCATCCCCTGCTGGGAACTGGCCCCTGCCGGGAACTGGCCTGCAACCCAGGCATGTGCCCTGACTGGGAATCGAACCTCGATTGTCTGGTTCGCAGGCCTGCACTCAAGCCACTGAGCCACGCCAGCTAGGGCCTGAAATTCTTTATTTTTAAAGTATATTTTCTTGATTACGCTATTACAATCGTTCCAATTTTTTCCCTTTTGCTCCCCTCTTCCTGGTACTCCCCCCTTCTCTTCAGCAATACCCTCCTTAGTTCCTGTCCACTTTCTACATATAAGTAAGTTCTTTGGCTTCTCCACTTCCTATATTATTCTTAATACCCCCTGTCTATTGTGTACCCATCAATTATGCTTTTTAATCCCTGTATCTTTCTCCCCATTCTCCCCCCTTCACCCTCCCCACTGAAAATCCTCCATGTGATCTCCATTTCTATGATTTTGTTCCTATTCTACTTGTTTGCTTAGTTGGTTTTTGTTTTTTTAGATTCAGTTATTGACAGTTTAAGTTTGTCATTTTACTATTCATAGTTTTTTATCTTCTTTTTCTTACATAAGTCCCTTTAATACTTCATATAATAAAGACTTGGTGACAATGAACTCCTTCAGCTTTACCTTGTCTGGGAAGCACTCTATCTCCCCTTCACTTCTATTAGCAATAATCGCGCCTCAGATAAACCTCATTGGCTACGATACTGCCACTGCGCAAAGCTCCCCTTCATTTCTAAATGATAGCTTTACTAGATACAGTAACCTAGATTGTAGGTTGTTGCTTTTCATCACTTTGAATACTTCTTGCCAGTCCCTTCTTGCCTGCAAAGCTTCTTTTGAGAAATCAGCTCATAGTCTTATAGGAACCCCTTTGTAGGTAACTCTCCACTTTTCTGTTGCTGCTTTTAAGATTCTCTATCTTTAAACCTTGGCATTTTATTAATTATGATGTGTCTGGGTGTGGCCCTCTTCGGTTTGGGACTCTCTGTGCTTCCTGGACCTGTACATCCATTTCCTTCACCAAATTAAGCAAGTTTTCTTTCATTATTTTTTCAAGTAAGTTTTAAATTTCTTGCTCTTCCTCCTCTCCTCTGTAATCCCTGATTCAGATGTTAGTATGTTTGGAGATGTCCCAGAGTCTTCTTATTCTCTTCTTGTTTTTTTTGAATTCTTGTTTCTTCATTCTGTACTTCATTCATTCTTGACTGTTTATTTCATTATGTTCCAAATCATTGATTTGAACCCCAGAACCTTTCCCTTCACTGTTGGTTCCCTGTGGATTTTTCTGTAGTCTTCATTTCTTCCCTAGATATGTGCCATACTCAGTGAATTCTCTGAGCATCCTATCGCCAGTATTTTGAACTCTGCATCTGATAGGTTGGCTATCTCCACTTCACTTAGTTCTTTTTCTGGAGTTTTGATCTGCTCTTTCATTGGGCCATATTTCTTTGTCTCCTCAGTTTGGCTGCCTCCCTGTGTTTCTCCATATTAGGCAGAACTGCTTTGAGTCTGTTTTGGCACAAGTGTTACACTGCAAGGGGCAGAGCCTTAGGTACTGGCCAGGGTGGGACAACCCACTTTGCCACTTTGTGGTGCTGTTAAGTGTGGGAGGGGTCGGAGAGGAGACAATGCAACTGGCAGAGCTCTTGCCCCATTCCCAGTCATTTCCCATATGTGACTAGTGCCTTTCTAGCTGCTGCCCTAGTGCTGGATCCCAGAGTGGGTGGTTTTGCATGTGTTCTAGGACCTCGAATATCCTTTAGACAGACTCTCCTGAGAAACCAGCAGTTTCTTTCACTGCCCCAATCCCACTGGTTTTTACAGTCTGAAGTTAGGCTTTATTTCCTGGTGCTGTAACACTGGGCTGCGCAGTCTAGACTGGGGCTGGGATCCTTGATCCCCAGGTGTGCCTCCTGGTTTTTATCCACTGTACCTGGATGTGGGACCATCTGTTCCACCAACCACTGCTGCCACCGCCACACTGTATCCTCTCTGCCCTGGCTCCCTGTCTCTGCCCCTCTTACCAATCTAGATGAATATTTCTTCTTTAAATCTTTGGTTGTAGGACTTCCATACAGTTCCATCTGCTGGCAGTTCTGGTTGTTTTTTTATCGGAGGTTAGCTGTGACACTCCTTATAGTTGTGCAAGGAAGTGAAGTGTGTCTACCTTTGCCTCCATCTTGGCCAGAAGTCCCACCCAGTACACTGAATTTCTTATTCATAAACTTCCCTTCCATCATTTGGTATGAGAAATTGCTCAGGACTTCAAAACAGATCTGTGCTTCCAAAGTGCAACTACTGGTGCTTTGCAGGCAGCAAATGAAGCCTATTCGGTTGGCCTTTTTAAAGACACCAACCTGTGTGCTATTCAAGCAAAATCTGTAACAGTTATACCAAAAGACATCCAACTAGCACACCACATAAATGGAGAGCATGCTTAAGAATCCACTATGGCCCTGGCTGGTGTGGCTCAGTGGACTGAGTGCCAGCCTGTAAACCAAAGGTCGACAGTTTGATTCCCAGTCAAGGCACATGCCTGGGTTGCAGGCCAGGTCCCCAGTAGGGGGCGCACGAGAATCAACGCATGATATTTCTCTTCCTCCCTTCCCCTCTCTAAAAAGAGACAAAGTGAAATCTTCAAAAAGAAAAAAAGGAATCCACTTTGATGGGAAACATTTCACTCTTTCAAAAAAAATTCTCTTCTTCCTGTTATTGGTAATTCTGAACATCAGATATTTTTTTCCCGTGGGGTCACAAGGTACCTAAGTATATAATTCCAGGTAGAAAATATGGGACAGAAATCAGGTATTGTTGATTTTTCCATTTTCATTTGTGTGTAAATTTTTAAAAATATAAATATGGGGACATTATGCAAGTCAAAATGTTTCAGTGAATAAGTTTCAGCAGTTCAACTTTATAACAATATAAATAAACCTATTAAATTTTTCTAGACAATGCCAGCATTTCGATTTTTTAAAAACAAGTACATTTCTTACTGATGGCAACTCAGTGGTGTTTATAGCACTTTTATCACACAGTAGATCCCATCCATTCCCTTTCCTTTTCTGACTGAGTTGTCTACGTGCGGGTACATGTTTTTAATGTTGTCTGTCTTCTGTGCTGTTCCTATAAGTTTACTAATACATTAAACTATAAAAAAATATAGAGAAATTCCATATATAAAGATTTGAGTCATATATAAAGTACACATAAAATGTAATCACTTCTCATAAAGTGTAAGAAAGTTTTAAGAGTTTTTTTCTTTTCAATTATAGCTGACATTAAATATTATACTAGTTTCTGGTATATATATGTAGTATAGTGGTTAGACTTTTTTGTGACTTGCAAAGTAATTTCCCCCAATAAGTCTAGCATCCACCTGGCACCATACATAGTTGTTAGTATATCACTGGTTATATTCCCTATGCAGCATTTCATATACCTGTATGAAACTTCTTAACAGTCTTTGCATACAAAAAAACCCTTTTTTTCCTATTTCAGTAGTAATTCTGAAAACTTTTAAGTTTAGGGACAAATTCCTTTATATTTTAACAATTTATTAGGCAAAATTATTACAATCCAAATATAGATAAAAAGTAAAACAAAGAAATTGATCTTAATAATAATTCATCAAGTACCTAAAATTATTATGTGCTATGTTATCGACAACACATTCAACAGTGGAATAAAGTAATAAATTTTTCCTTAAAAATTTTCTTTTAAGTTTCACATTTTTATATTTCGTTCCCCAATTTTTATAGTTTTGCCTTTTAAATAATAATAGTTACAAATTTAAAGAATTTGTTCATGAATTTTTTGAAAAGAAGTTAAAAACTGATTAAAACCCCTCACCTTCTGAAAGATGTAGAGAGATGGAAAGGTACGGGATATGTCCAACTTAATTAATTCCAGGCTGGCCTCCCGATCAGCAACAGATACACCTGTTTTTGCCAGGTAAATAAAGTTAAAATAATTACTTGGCTATCCCCCAGTTCCATCTGGTAAACACAGAATGATCACATAGCATACTTGTTACTCATGGGAAGTTAAAAGCTGAACAATCAAGAAATTTAAAGAAATGCCACATAGAATTTGCTGGGACTTGGACCCTCTTCTGTGAAGAAAATATCTATACATTTTAGCAGAAAACTATATGGTAAAGAATTTCTACTTCCAGTTATTTTAGAATGTAGGTATGTTTTTTAGGTAGCTGATTACTCCCAAAATAACAACAGGGGAAAAAGACATTGCAAATACCCAATTTTTAAAAAACGTATAACAAACTTGTGTTCACAGAGAGGTCTAGAGAATTTAAATCCCGGAAAGTGATGAGCCTTTCCTAGGCAAGTGGATACCAGTGGTCGTTTTTCCCTCTAGGGCCATCTGACAAGTCTGGGCATGGGTTCAGGATTGAGTAAACCATAGACAAAAAGGTATGTTGCTTGGGGAAAAAAGAAACCAGAAGGGACTTTCAGAGACAAAGACTGATGTGATAAAGCCTGAATGTATATGGTTTTCCTCTATGAACTTTTGCTGAATGCTAACCTAACATACAGTGTTAGAAAGTTGGGCTAAAAAGGCAAATTGAAATCACCCAGAATCACATGGTCCTTGGTGAGGATCTCAAAGAGGGAGGAGCCTAAAATCAAAATAGGCCAGTTCTTCCCAGTATGATGAACTAAGTCTATCTAAAGCTGCAACCTTGGCCCAACTGCCTAACAAGAAAAAGAACAGATGTTTCTCCCCCTATAGGAGACACATCAGCTTTAGTTTATATATTCTTTTTATAGGTGACTGACATACAATTTAAAATTTTAAGTTATGGAAAGAAGCAGGAAAATATAACTTATATTAAGGGGGAAACAAGCCAATAGAAGCAGACCTGCAGATGATCCAGTATTGGAATTAACAAACAAGAACATTAATTGTTACATATTAAAGAAAATAGAGAAAAAGATGGAAAGCCATATATGAAATGGAAGGATAAAGAATTTCAACACAAACAGAATCTACAAAAAAAAGAAGTGAACATTCCAGAATTACTAAGTATAGTATCTGTATTTAAAGACTCATTGACGGCCCTCGCTGGTGTAGCTCAGTGGATTGAGCGTGGGCCTACGAACTAGAGGATCACAGTTCGATTCCCAGTCAGGGCACATGCCTGGGTTGTAGGCCAGCTCCTAGTAGGAGACACATGAGAGGCAACCACACATTGATATTTCTCTTCTTCCCTTCCCCTCTAAAGATAAATAAATTAAATCTAGAAAAATAAATAAATAAATAAAGACTCATTGAATAGATTTAATAGACTAGATATAGGAAAAGAGAAGATTAGTGAACTTAATTACATAGGTCAGTAAAAATAATCTAAAAGAAAAAAATTGTTTTTTAGGTATAACAGACTTGTGGGACACAAGTCTGACATTTAATGTTCTGACATTTAATTGAAGTCTCAGAAGGAGAAAAGAGATGGGGTACAAGTAATATTTGACAAGATAACAGACAAAAAACTTTAATGACAACTGAAAATTATAAACACCAGGAAATAGGAAATCAGAAATTTAAATAAAACATTGCTTCTCAGTAGAACAATTCTTTGTTTACATTCAATTAATTTTTACTGAAGTACAACTTTTACCACTTAACCATGACAAAATATCTCAGAAGCAAATGCTTAAATTTTTAATTCTTCTACTTTTAATACTTCATAAAATGAGTGTAAAAAGAATGATGAAACACCTACATCCTGCACCTTTAGTTTCCCACAAAAAGCTGATATAGCTAACAGGTCTCAGGATGATACTTAAATGAACCCTTCTTAAAATCAAGTCTTCTCTCTAACCTTACTTAGTCTATCTCTCCCCCCACTGCTCATTTTTTTATCTTTTGTTTTTCAATTACGGTTTACATTCAATATGATTCTGTATTAGTGTTAGGTGTACTGTTCACTTTTTAAAAACAGAAAAAAGAGTGAAAGAGTATTCAAGAAATGTAAGAGTTGTTTACATACTCAAAGAAATCCACTGTAAGATATGCACCATTTCTCTATCCTAAGTCATGTTCATTTTATAGAGTTTTACTTATAGGCAAGAGAGGGCTTGCTTTCTACCAAGTTAATATAGAAAGAAAAGTGACTGGCAGACAAATGGTTTCTCATTACGGAAAGACAAGAGATGTTTGAATAAATGTAACTAAATTTAATTAGCCATGATAACAGAAAAATGATATTCTCCAAAATGATTAGGAAAAAATTGATGAAAGTGGAGGGAAGGGTGTAAGAGTGAATTAAATGAACAAAGATGAGGCATGATAAGAATTATAAACAATATGTTAGAGAGTGAGTAAAAGTCAGTGAAGAGGAGGTACAGGAGGTTTCAAGCTTGACATGAACATCATCCATCTGCAAGTTAAAAATTAGCCTAAAAACACTTCACACAATTAGTCTCACTGTGTGATTAAATCCTGGGCTCTGGAGTCCAACAACCTGGGTTTACATCATGGCTTCATTACTTAGAAGTTAACTCTTTTGAGTTTCCTCTTATACCATCCAAGACAATACCACCTACTTAAATGATTATTAACATTAAAGAAGATAATATACATGAATCAATTACTATAGTTCCTGCCACACAGTACAAAAAAAAATCACACTGTATCTTCAGTGACTGAATTTTCATCTAGAAATTTTTTTAAAAGATTTTATTTATTTATCGCTAGAGGGGAAGGGAAGGAGAGAGGGAGAGAAATATCAGTGTACGGTTGCCTCTCATGAATCCCCTGCTGGGAAATGGCCTGCAACCCAGGCATGTGCCCTGACTGGGAATCGAACCTCTATCCTTTGGTTCACAGGCCCGCGCTCAATCCACTGAGCTACACCAGCCAGGGCTAGAAATTTTTGTTAACAAAAAATAACCACACCCTTTCTCTTCAGCACAGTGGCAGAGCAGCCTTCTCAGGAGATAAGAGATGCAGATCTCTTCGAAGACCCTGACTGGCAACACTATCACCCTTGAGGTCAAGCCCAGTGACACCAGTGAGAATGTCAAAGCAAGAATCCAAGACAAGGAGGGCACCCTGCCTGATCAGCAGTGTCTGATTTTTGTGGGCAAACAGCTGCAGGATGGCCGCACTCTCTCAGACTACAACAGTCAGAAACAGTCCGCCCTGCACTTGGTGCTTTGTCTGCAGGGCAGCATCATCACCCCAGCTCGCCCAAACATACCACTGTAACAAGACAGGCAGGGCAGGGAATATAAAACAGAAAACGGTACTTGAATAAGAATTAAATAAAAAATAAATAAATAAAAATTTAAAAAAACACAAAAAACCAAGACAATCTGCTGCATATACACCCACCTGCACCCTCTGCAAGGTCAACTGATGCAAGCAGTGCCCCGAGAAGATTAAATAAAGCTCCTCTACCACTTCCTGGGGCCACAGGGTGGTCTTCCACCTGAACCCATGGCCCTGGGGCCTCAAAAAATTTACTCTTTCATTGAAATAATAATAATAATCATACCTTCTGTATCATTCTCTGAACTTGTTTCACTGAAGCTTTTCCACCGTTCTTTTGCTCTTGATAGGAAGATTTCATAAAGTTCTGGGGACAAAAAGAACAAAAATTCATAAATAGGAATATATTCACATATTTTTATTTTTATTCTTAAAAAAGGGGAAGGATTTACAGGAACTACTATAAAGAACACATGGACAACAACTAAGGGGGGTGGAAATGGGAGGGAGGTGAGGAGCACTGGGGGGGGTGGGCTGGGATGGGAGTAAACGACAGAAAACTGTACTTGAACAATAATAATAATAATTTTTTAAAAATCTCACATAGGTCAGGTCTCCCTTATATAGTTGGCATTAAAAAATCCAGCAAATTGAAGTACTTGATTCTACCAAACTACTTATTACACAACCACGAAGACAGCAAATGAAAATACTCCAGAGCAGTCATTCATTACAGCTACAATATAGAATATATGTATGAGTCAGGCAGAGATGCTTCTGCTAAAGAACTATCTTTGTGGAATAGCAGAAGCATGGTTTTCGGAGTCAGACTTAGATTCAAATTCCAGCTTTGTCACTTACTACCTGTGGGACTTAAGAAAGTTACTTTGTAACTCTGGAACTTGGCTTTCTTCATCTGTAAACTGAAGAAAAATAATACCTACTCATCGGTTACTGATGATTAAACAAGATCATTTACGTAAAGCTCCCAACACCTTATTTGCCCTTAATAAATGCTAATTTGTGCTTCCTTATCCCTTGACACTGGTTTCATTATGGTACTGCTATCTAAAGCTACGTAAACTTTGATAGAAGGGTCACACAAAAACCTCTACCCCAGCTTTTCCACTTTAAGTGTCCAACCACTTTTTGAAACCACACTTTACATTTTCATATGTAGGATCTCATTAAACCTTCAAGAACAGAAAAACTATTTTTTCTCAGCTCTCAAATTTTAATTCTTTATTTTCTAACTAACCATTACATATATTTTAAATTATACAAAAACTTCATAGCAAATTTCAATGACAGAGGAATACTAAAAAATATTTCTTGCCCACATACCAACAATTATATATTGCCCCAAATACCAAGAAATTTTGCCTCAATTAATCTTGTTAAAACATTTATGTGTTTTTAAAGATAATACAGACAAAGGAGGTTTTTAAAAAAATTTATAAAGGTAATAAAGACACAGGATTTAAAAAATTCAAACAGTACAAAACACTATAGAATGAAAAATAAATTAACTTTCTTCAGATACAACTATGCTTACCAAGCAGTAAAGATGAGAATATGCACATATAAGCACATATATATGTATCTTCATTTAAAAAAAAAACACAAAAAACAAAGTCACACCATATTTATTATAGCACTGATCTGCAACTTGCTTTATTATATTGGAAGTTGTTCCAGACTAGTAAAATAAGAGTGCTTTATTTAACAACTGCACAATATTCCAATATATGACTATACCATAAGTATTCTTACACTGCCAAGAATTGTACCATTATAAAATAACTTGCTAGATGCATTTCAAATAGATTCTTATTATTCTGATCTTGTCTCCCTTCTGTTCACTTCTCATTATTACTAATAGTTTGGAAGGAAGAAATTTAAAAAGTCAAACTCAAAATTTTTATTATTTATGCCTCATTCCATTTAGTGTAAGAGCTGGATATAAGTTTTAAATGTAGATATAAAATTTTTGCTGTTATCAGAAACCAAATTGAAGTTCACACTTTTTATTTCCAACTGCCTCCACACCAAGTCTAGTTTCACTATTGTACTCAAATTTAAAACTGTCTTGGAAGAAGAAAGGCCCAGCAAACAAATCCATCACCTCTGGGACCTACAAAATTGATCCAACAGTAAAAATGTGGTCATGCTTTTCAGAACATCAAAGGACGTCTCACCAGGGAAGATTTACAATGCTTATCTATAACAAGAAGACCTGCATCTCAGTTCAACTCCTTGCTTGACTCTGCATGTTATTTTATTTTGAATCTCCAAATAGAGAGGTTGAAACAGACTTAAAGATGTATCTTAGAAAGAGAAAATACTCTGAGATCAGTATATATTTCACTTTCTGATTTTTTGTGAATAATGACATTGTACATACTCTCAGCAGATTTCACTTTCACTCTAATCTTACACTCATCACAAAAAAAAGCTAGAACAATTTTTTGAGATAGTGAACGATCTTACCCCTATTTTAGAAATGAAGAAAACTTAAGACTTCTAGATGTAAGTAATTTGCCCAAGGTCACAAATCTAATAGATTGTAGAACAAAGATTTGAACCACATTTGACTGACATTAGAACCCTTATTCTTAATTACTATTCCATAATGGTTATAAATTTCATAATAAAGCAAATACAATGGGTAAGGAGTCAGACTATTATAGTCATTGAAAGTAAACAAGGTTATCAAAAGTAAATTCACTTTGATCAAAACTTAGCTTCCTTTCCACCACTAATGAAAAAGAGAACAAGTTACTCATTCCATTCCTGAATACATAATTGTTTTCTTTTTAGAGAAATCCCAAAATTACTTTGAAAATAAATAGCCCAGTTATTTCAAGCTTAAAAAAAAACATTTGAGTACAGTATCACAAAAGGTTAATGCCAACTTAGACAATATTTCACTATCTACGTTATCAGGATTTCTGACATGACACCTTTTCTAGAGCCGCAAAAGAGAAAAAAGTGTAAGCGATGAGTTTTTCAACACATTTGCTCAATTGAAGTTTCTTTCTTTTTTAATTGAATTCATTGGGGTAACAATGGTTAATAAAATTAACTAGGTTTCAGATACACAAATCTATAATTCATCATCTGTATATACTGTGTGTCCGACACCCACTTTCCCTAAATCCTTCCATGGTGCTGTGGTCTAGCATTACCATTACCATTCAGACCTAGTCAGCACCTTTTGTTATTGACTCTTACACTTCCCCTATTTGGTGTTACATTTGATTTAATTTTTTTAACTTCATCAAAACAACTATACATTTTACTCCTGTCCTTTAAGTTTTAAGTTAAAAAATAATTCCTTGAGAATCTTTTTTTTAAAGATTTTATTTATTTACTTATCTTTAGAGGGGAAGGAGAGAGGGAGAGAAACATCAATGTATGGTTGCCTTTCGAGCATCCCCTGCTGGGAGGTGGCCTGCAGGGAACTGGCCTGCAACCCAGGCATGTGCCCTGACTGGGAATTGATCCGCGATCCTCTGGTTCGCAGACCTGTGCTCAATCCACTGAGTTACGCCAGCCAGTGCAATTCCTTGAGAATCTTTTGTTTTTTTAAGCTTTAAAATTTTCAAACAAGAAAGAACCGAAAGGACTGCTTTGAGTAGAAATGTAGAGAAAGAAATTTCTAGCCTTCCCCAAATATTTGTTTTTTTATTTTTTAAATATATTTTATTGATTATACCATTACAGTTGTTCTATTCCCCCCTTCATTCCCCTCCACCCGCACACTCCCTCCCCCAAAATTCTCTCCCTTAGTTTATAACCATGTGTCTCAAGTTCTTTCGATTCTTTATTTCCCCCACTATTCTTGCCCTCCCCCCTATCTATTTTCTACCTACCCTCTATGCTATTTTCTGAAACTTCTACCCCCTTCTCCCCCTCCCACTCCCCTGTTGCTAACCCTCCATGTGTTCTTCATTTCTATGGTTCCACTCCTGATCTAGCTGTCCTCTTGGTTTGCTTTTGTTTTACGTGTGGTTGCTAGTAAATGTGAGTTTGCTGTCCTTACACTGTTAACATTTTTCATCTTCTTTTTCTTACATAAATCTCTTTAGCATTTCATATAATAAGGGCTTGGTGATGATGAACTCCTTGAATTTGACCTTATCTGAGAAGCACTTTATCTGTCCTACCATTCTAAATGAAAGTTTTGCTGGATAAAGCAATCTTGGCTGTAGGTCTTTGGATTTCATGACTTGGAATACTTCTTTCCAGCCCCTTCTTGCCTGTAAGGTCTCTTTTGAGAAATCCACTGACAGTCTGATGGGCACTCCTTTGTAGGTGACTGTCCTCTTATCTCTTGCTGCTTCTAGGATTCTCTCCTTCATTTTCATCTTGGCTAATGTAATTATGATGTGCCTTGGTGTGTTCCTTCTTGGGTCCAACTTCTTTGGGACTCTCTGAGCTTCCTGGATTTCCTGGAAGTCTATTTCCTTTGCCAGACTGGGAAAGTTCTCCTTTATTATTTGTTCAAATACGTTTTCCACTCGTGGCTCTTTCTTTCCCCCTTCTGGTACCCCTATAATCCGGATGTTGGAACGTTTAAAGATGTCCTGGAGGTTCCTAAGCCTCTCCTCATTTTTTTGAATTCTCATTTCTTCATTCCTTTCTGGTTGGATGTTTTGTTCTTCCTTCTGGGCCATTCCATTGACTGGAGTCCCAGTTTCCTTTCCATCACTATTGGTTTCCTGGACATCTCCCTTCATTTCAATTAGTTTTGCCTTTATATGTTCCTCTAATTTGTGACTATAATCAACTAGTTCTGTGAGCATCCTGATAAACAGTGTCTTGAACTGTGCTTCTGAGAGGCTGGCAATCTCTTGGTCGCTTAGAGTTATTGGCTCTGGGACTTTGAGTTCTTCTTGCACCATCTTTTGGGCTGTTCGTGCCTGTTCCATAGCAGGATCGGAGCCCTAGGTGTTCACCAGAGCAGGGCAACTAAGTTGCTGGGTTGTGATGCTGTATGTGGGGGCGGGGTCAGCGAGGAGCAATGGCATCCCGTCTGCCGCCTCCCGCCGCAGCCCCCACAGGTGCAGCAGCTGCCACTGTCACCTGGGCCCTCGGGTTTTGTCCCACTGCACACGAGTGCACCACCGCCATCAGCCCTTGCCCCCTGGGGCCTGCGTGGTCTGTCTCACTGTGAGCGAATGTGCGACCGCGGTCAGTCTGCCCCATACCCTGATTGGGTCCGGGCCACTTGTGCGCTTAGGTCGGGGGATCCCTCCTGCCCGACCTTGCTCTGCTGCTGGCTCCGCCCCTCTTACCGTCCCGGTTGAACGGTTCATTGTTGTCGGACTTCCGTATAATTCAATTTTCTGTTCTTTAGCTGTGACTTTGTTCTCCAAACCTTAGTTGTATTCAAACTTGGTTGTGGGAGAAGGCACAGTGTTTCCACCTATGCCTCCATCTTGGCGGAAGTCCCATATTTGTGGTTTTTTAAACAAAGGGGAAACCTTTTCACAATTAAGACTATTTATTTTTCTATATATATCCACTATTATGTAAAATCCCAGAGGTTTTTGCAGTTACCTATGGTTAAGGTATTTGTATGTCAGAAATACTATTGATGGTTGTAAACTAAAGGAAAACCCACAAATCTTATTTTGATAATATGAAGTATAGTAAACTTACTAAATCATAACCAGTTTTTAGAGGGAGATGGGAAATGAAGCATGCTCTAAAAATGACATTATACATACATGGTAATGCCTTTTAAAATGGCCAATCTACTAGTCTACTTTGTAACTCTGGAGATGGCTATTTGTATGTGTGGGAGTAACTGAATATAGAATACAAACCAGGAGTGATATTTAGTTCATTTCCTACAGCTAGACTCCAAACTTTCCCACGAACACTAGGGGGCAATCCCTGCCACCACAATTCTCGAACTCTTCTCGTACTACGCCTAGAATTAAAAGGGGAGAAAAAAGGAGAAAGTTACTTTTTATACCAAAAATACTAGTTGCATGATGGTTTACCTAGTCTATGGCCAAATGATTGAATGGTTTTTAAAAACACAGAAAGTTAAGTACATGATGCATTCTTTCCATTGTGTTCATGCTTGCAGGCCAGGAGAAAAGAAAAAATGGCCCAAAAGTATAGCACTGTACCCTAAAGAGAAATGACAGTAATTTAAAGGGAACTGCCTTCTATAATTGCCATTTATACTAATAAAAGAACTAGAAATATATGGATAATTATGAAAAACAAAACAGGATAAAAGGAACAAAAATTTGTTGTGTATTTAGTATCCAAAAGAAAATAACAAAGTATTCAATGTGGGTAAGGCCCTAGTCTTTGAGAGGCAGCGTAGTCTGCATATAGAGTATGGGCTTCAGAATCAGATAGATCTGAGTTCAAATCTGGTTTAATCACTCATTAATTGTATAACCTTGGGCAAATCACTTAACCTGTCTGACCTTGAGCTTCCCTATAAAATAAATGGAAGTAAAGGTTGTAAGAATGTGATTAAGTGTGATTACTTATGTAGAGCCTAATATAGTATCAGTCACAATGTCCAATACTCAACAAATTCCAAATGCATTTCTTATACTAGGCATAGCAGAAGACAGCTCTTACCCTCCAGACTAGAGGGAAGATAAGTCATGTACAAAAATATTATAAAAAATAAGAGACAAAGTAACGAAGTATATTAGTCTCAAAGTACAATGGAACATTACAGAAGGGAAACATCATATATTTTATTGTATATATATTATACATATATAAATAATATGTATACCACATTCTTTTGATTGTGAGAGAAAGAAAATTAAAAATCACTTTCGTATTTAACATTTAATAAATGCATCTTATAATAAATGTACATACTTTAATATTTTCTTTGCAAAAACCCACTATGACATCAACAGTATATTTTGCAACAGATGGTATATTAGAAGTAAGAAAATATGGTAACTAAGGAAAAAGTAAAGTTTCATGGATCAACTAGCATTTCAAATGGGACTCAAAGGATAAGTAAGATTCTGACAGGCATAGAGGATGGTCAGTAAGGAAAGCAGGTATTAGAAATTGAGGGATTTATAAAACCAAGGACACATATATAAGTATGAAATTTTCAAACATTGGTTAACAGTATAATTTAGCCAAAGCATAAGATTCATGGTGGAAGTAATAAAAATAGAGAATTGGAAACATGAGCTCTTTGGAGAAACACTGAATTCAGGAAAAGTCTGCTTACTTACATTACTTCCCAATTGGGCAGTATTTCATTGATCCAAATTACCATTGCATTTGCAATATTTTCTTCCTGTTTAAATCGTTCTTTCATTATTTTTTTCCTTTTGTATGCTTCTTTAATTTCTGTTTTAAACAAGTAAGAGTTATTTCAATACAAAAGAGCTAGATCAAAACCCCCTTCTCCTTCTATCTAAGCCTACAGAAAAGAGGCTTTCTCAAAAAAAGTATTCTGATAATAGGAAGGAAGGAAGGAAAAAAGGAAGAGAGAAGAAAAAAGGGAAAAGCAGGGAAGAGGGAAAGGAGGTTAAAAGAGAAAGAAAATGAATTTGATTAACAAAATTTTATTGTTAATCTTTACATTTTATTTAAAGATTTTATTTATTTATTTTTAGAGAGAGGGGAAAAGAACAGAAAGAAATATGGTGTGTGAGAGAAACAGTTGCCTCTCACTTACCCCCAACTAGGAACCTGGCCTGCAACCCAGGCATGTGCCTTGACTGGGAATCAAACCAGCAGTCTTTCAGTTTGCAGGCCAGCACTCAACCCACTGAGCCATAACAGCCAGGGCTGATTTACATACTTTTAAAATAAACCTCCTATACTACAAAATGGAATAAAGACCAGAAAAATCATTTAAGAAGATTATAGTATCATATATTCTATTTATACTTAATCAATGAACTGAAATTTGTCATAAATTAACTGTGTAAAAAAATAAACATCTGTGAGCAACTAACAAATATTCTTTTTTCAAACCAAGGTTCTATGAACTTCCTCACATAAAACCACATGACATTAAAAACAAAGTATGTTTCACTTTACTAATTAAAATTTAAAAAACCCTCAATATACTTCTAAAAATCAGAAGTCACAATTTCAGAAGAGATGCCTCAAAAATAGAGAAATGAAATATATATACATTAACTATACACACATAGCTTTATATACATAGCTATATAATTATATATAATTTTAGAACTAACCAGTGAGGGCTTCAGAGATTAGGTAGTTAAAGTGTTTTCTGTTTCACATATGTCTTAGGAATTGTCTTAAGGGGCAAGCAGGAGGCCAAGTAGGAAACTACACTTTTTAAAATTTGTTTTATATATTCAGATTTGAGTGAGATTTCCTTGGAGAGGGTTCCACGATTTTAAAAGGAAGTGTTGACAGAGGACTTGAAAGCCTGCATCTAGTGTGTCCCACACACTTGACAGATGAGGATACTAACATTGGGTCTATTTAGAGTGCCACATTCAAGTAGTGTCAAACAGGATTAACCATGTGACCTTCTGATTTCCCAACTCAATGCTATTTCTTTCACATCATGTTCTCAGGATTATCTACTTATCAGTAACTATCTATTGTTTTTAAAGATTTTATCCATTTATCTTTAGAGGGGAAGGTAAGGAGAGAGGGAAAGAAATATCAATGTATGGTTGCCTCTTGTTCATCCTCTCCTGGGAACTGGCCTGCAACCCAGGCATGTGCCCTGACTGGGAATCGAACCGCAATTGTGTGGTTCGCAGGCCCGTGATCAATCCACTGAGCTACACCAGCCAGGGCAACTATCTTTTTTTTTTAATCCTTATCCAAGACATGTCTATTGATTTAGAGAGAGAGTAAGGGAGGGGGAGAGAGAGATGGAAATATCGATGTGAGAGAGAAACATTGACTGGTTGCCTCCTGTAGGCACCTTGACCAGGGATCAAATCTGCAACCTAGCTATGTGCCCTGACTGGGAATCAAACCCACAAGCTTTTGGTGCACCAGACAATGCTTCAACCAACTAAGCCACCCCGCCAGGGCTCAATAATGAACTTAAATATTTATTAAATAGTAAAGTCAGTGCTGAGAGTCAATTAAAATGTGTTGGATATGTTAGAAACATTCCAAAATCTGTATAGAAAAATAAACTCAACTAATGTTTAAATAATTAGGCCTTTTAGAAAGAGATAATTGGCCTTATAGGTTTACTACAACATTAAATATTTAACTTCATTTCCAAAACAGTGCCACAAAACAGACCTGTATACCATTATAATATTCCATTCACTTTAGTCAAGAAAAAATTATCAGTTGTTTAAATAGCATATGTTGAAAAGCACACACACACACACACACACTTACACATGTGACAGTACACATTTATGTGACACTCTGGGACTCTAGGGACTCCATTAAGTCACAAAAGCATATTTTAATACCAAACTACATTCTCACAGCCATATAGAAAGTTATCTTAAAGGGTTAAAATTATTAAATTGTAATCTATCAAAAATCATGAGAAGTATCTTCATTTATAAGATAATAATAGTCCACGGTTTATGACTGTAATTGCAAGACCTCTGACATAGTGTGCTGCCTTTCTCCTCCCTATTAGTTTGGTAAGTACTTGCAGAAAAACTATGATCCTAGTATGACATTTTATTTCTCCTAAAGAATAAACATAGTTGTAAAAATAAATCACCATCATCATAAAGACAGATTTTGTCAATTTCACCATCCACCTTCCTGTTCAAATTAACCTGTTGTAATCAGTAAATTAAATTTATCAACTGGAGTTAAATTTTATACCTCGTTTTTTAGCCTCAGCCACCATCTCATCATATTCTTGTCGGTGACGTAAAGCTTCTTCCACAGATTTGGCAGGAAGATTTCTGGGGGGAAAAATTTTTTAAATCATTTTTTAAAAAACTAACATTTAAATGTATTAACTTCTTCCTTTGTATAGATAGATATACAGAATTTCTAACCTGACCTCATTTCATACATTAAGAAAGCAAAAGGTTGAAAAGAACTCTGCATTTTAGGAAAGAATCAGAATCCACGTTGCTCATATTTGTTATATGTTTTACATATTTATATATCATATGTATATGTTTATGTATTATTTTTGCATGTCAAGTTTCACCCAATATTCCTAGGTTATTTGTTAAAACCACTTACTGGAGTTTTTTAAGTCAATCTTTGGAGGTATAATTCATATATGATAAAATGAACACATTGTAAAAGTGCAGTTGGACAAGTTTTACCAGTTATTTACATATCTTTGTCACTAACATACTAATCAAGATACAGAACATTTACATTATTCCACAAAGTTTCCATATGACCCTTTGCATACAATGCTGCTTACTCAACTTCTACCTTAGGCAATCACATCTGTAATTTCTTTTTTTAAAAAATATTTTATTGATTATACCATTACAGTTGTTCTATTCCCCCCTTCATTCCCCTCCACCCTCACACTCCCTCCCCCACAATTCTCTCCCTTAGTTTATAACCACGTGTCTCAAGTTCTTTCGATTCTATATTTCCCCCACTATTCTTGCCCTCCCCCTATCTATTTTCTACCTACCCTCTATGCTATTTTCTGAAACTTCTACCCCCTTCTCCCCCTCCCACTCCCCTGTTGCTAACCCTCCATGTGTTCTTCATTTCTATGGTTCCACTCCTGATCTAGCTGTCCTCTTGGTTTGCTTTTGTTTTACGTGTGGTTGCTAGTAAATGTGAGTTTGCTGTCCTTACACTGTTAACATTTTTCATCTTCTTTTTCTTACATAAATCTCTTTAGCATTTCATATAATAAGGGCTTGGTGATGATGAACTCCTTGAATTTGACCTTATCTGAGAAGCACTTTATCTGTCCTACCATTCTAAATGAAAGTTTTGCTGGATAAAGCAATCTTGGCTGTAGGTCTTTGGATTTCATGACTTGGAATACTTCTTTCCAGCCCCTTCTTGCCTGTAAGGTCTCTTTTGAGAAATCCACTGACAGTCTGATGGGCACTCCTTTGTAGGTGACTGTCCTCTTATCTCTTGCTGCTTCTAGGATTCTCTCCTTCATTTTCATCTTGGCTAATGTAATTATGAAGTGCCTTGGTGTGTTCCTTCTTGGGTCCAACTTCTTTGGGACTCTCTGAGCTTCCTGGATTTCCTGGAAGTCTATTTCCTTTGCCAGACTGGGAAAGTTCTCCTTTATTATTTGTTCAAATACGTTTTCCACTCGTGGCTGTTTCTTTCCCCCTTCTGGTACCCCTATAATCCGGATGTTGGAACGTTTAAAGATGTCCTGGAGGTTCCTAAGCCTCTCCTCATTTTTTTGAATTCTCATTTCTTCATTCCTTTCTGGTTGGATGTTTTGTTCTTCCTTCTGGGCCATTCCATTGACTGGAGTCCCAGTTTCCTTTCCATCACTATTGGTTTCCTGGACATCTCCCTTCATTTCAATTAGTTTAGCCTTCATATGTTCCTCTAATTTGTGACTATAATCAACTAGTTCTGTGAGCATCCTGATAAACAGTGTCTTGAACTGTGCTTCTGAGAGGCTGGCAATCTCTTGGTCGCTTAGAGTTATTGGCTCTGGGACTTTGAGTTCTTCTTGCACCATCTTTTGGGCTGTTCGTGCCTGTTCCATAGCAGGATCGGAGCCCTAGGTGTTCACCAGAGCAGGGCAACTAAGTTGCTGGGTTGTGATGCTGTATGTGGGGGCGGGGTCAGCGAGGAGCAATGGCATCCCGTCTGCCGCCTCCCGCCGCAGCCCCCACAGGTGCAGCAGCTGCCACTGTCACCTGGGCCCTCGGGTTTTGTCCCACTGCACACGAGTGCACCACCGCCATCAGCCCTTGCCCCCTGGGGCCTGCGTGGTCTGTCTCACTGTGAGCGAATGTGCGACCGCGGTCAGTCTGCCCCATACCCTGACTGGGTCCGGGCCACTTGTGCGCTTAGGTCGGGGGATCCCTCCTGCCCGACCTTGCTCTGCTGCTGGCTCCGCCCCTCTTACCGTCCCGGTTGAACGGTTCATTGTTGTCGGACTTCCGTATAATTCAATTTTCTGTTCTTTAGCTGTGACTTTGTTCTCCAAACCTTAGTTGTATGCAAACTTGGTTGTGGGAGAAGGCACAGTGTTTCCACCTATGCCTCCATCTAGGCAGAAGTCTCTCCACATCTGTAATTTCTATCCCTACACATTAGTTGGCTGCCTTTTAAAGAGTTTAACATAGATTCTTTTTTGCCTAACTTCTTTTGCTCAGCATATTTTAAAAATCATCCATGCTGTTCTGTGTATTTCCAATGTATTCCTTCTAATTTGTGAGCAGTGTTCTATTTACATTCTTTGAATATTTAGATTGTTTCCAGTTTGGGGCCACTATGAATAAAACTAAAATAAATACTCATTTCAACTCTTGCGTGGCCATCAGCCTTCATTTCTCTATAGGTAAATACCTGAGAGGAGAATTCTTAGATCACATGGCAAGTGCAAGAATACTTTTATAACAAAGTCCTCTGTAGTTTTAGAGTTTCAAGATGTTAATCACTTATATATACTATATTTTGGCTTATAAAATTAAGAGCTTCAGAGAGTCAGTGATTTAGATATATGACTATGCAAAAAGGTATATTGGAAGTGTTATCGCATATCCAAATGTATTGTAATAATGTCTGATTTGGGGAGTCAGACATTCCATTTAAAAAAATTTTTTAAATTCTTTTCAGACTTCCGGCCAAGATGGAGGCATAGGTGGAAACACTGTGCCCCCTCCCACAACTAAATTTAAAGACAGCAAAGTTTTAGAAACAAAAGCGCAGCCAAAACAGTGAAAATTGAACTGCACAGAAGTCCGACAACAACAAACCACTCAGCCAGACCGGTAAGAGGGACGGAGGCAGCGGCGGAGCTGGGTTGGGCTGGAAAGACCATTCGGTCCTACCGACCCAGGAGCAGAGACGGAGGTGGTTGGTGGATCCCAAGCGTGGGGTGGTGACGGGCGGACCCAGTGAGGGCGCAGGGCGGCTGGCTGACTTCGGTCTCACACTCGTGCGTAGATAAACCAAGCGAAGGAGGGAACAGTGAGACAGACCACTCAAGCTAGGACTCCAGTGACGGGATTAAGAGCCTGAAAACACCAACTGGAAAGACTTTCTCAGGGTTGAGGGGCCAGGAAAGGCTCCCAGTCCCACAGAGAGTTCGTTGGAGAGACCCACAGGGTCCTGGAGAGTACACAGGCCCACACACCCGGGAACCAGCACCAGAGGGGCCCAATTTGCTTGTGAGAAGCCGCAGAGGGGACAGAAATCTGAGAGAGAGCAGAGCGGAGCAAAGCACTATTTTTCCCCCTCTCTGACCTCGCCCCCACATACAGCATCACAACCCAGCAACTGGGTCGCCCTGCCCTGGTGAACACCTAAGGCTCCGCCCCTCAAACATAACAGGTGCGAAGAGACCAAACATTATGACTCAAGAACAGCTCAAAGCCCCAGAGGCTATAAGTCTAAGTGACCAAGAAATAACCAGCCTTTAAGATGCACAGTTCAAAACCCTGGTGATCAGGATGCTCACAGAATTGGTTGATTTTAGTCACAAATTAGAGGAACATATGGAGGCTAAACTGATTGAAATGAAGGGAAATGCACAGGAAACCAATAGTGATGGAAAGGAAACTGGGACTCAAATCAAGGGAATGGACCAGAAGGAACAAAGAAACAACCAAACAGAAAAGAAGGAAGAAACAAGAATTCAAAAAAAACGAGGAGAGGCTTAGGAACCTCCAGGACATCTTTAAATGTTCCAACATCTGAATTATAGGGGTACCAGAAGGGGAAGAGGAACAGCCACAAGTGGAAAACTTATTTGAACAAATAATAAAGGAGAACTTCCCCAATCTGGCAAAGGAAATAGACTTCCAGAAAATCCAGGAAGCTCAGAGAGTCCCAAAGAAGTTGAACACAAGAAGGAACACACCAAGGCACATCATCATTACATTAACCAAGATTAAAATGAAGGAGAGAATTCTAGAAGCAACAAGAGATAAGGGGACAGTCACCTACAAAGGAGTACCCATCAGACTGTCAGCGGGTTTCTCAAAAGAGACCTTACAGGCAAGAAGGGGCTGGAAAGAAGTATTCCAAGTCATGAAATCCAAAGACCTACAGCCAAGATTGCTCTATCCAGCAAAGCTTTCATTTAGAATGGAAGGACAGATAAAGTGCTTCTCAGATAAGGTCAAGTTCAAGGAGTTCATCATCACCAAGCCCTCATTATATGAAATCTTAAAGGGATTTATCTAAGGAAAAGAAGATAAAAATATGAACAGTGAAAGGACAGCAAACTCATAGTTATTAACAACCACACCTAAAACAAAAGCAAACTAAGAGGACAGCTAGATCAGGAGCAGAACCATAGAAGTGGAGATCACACGGAGGGTTAGCAACAGGGGAGTGGGAGGAGAAGTGGGGAGAAGGTACAGAGAATAAGTAGCATAGATGGTAGGTAGAAAATAGATAGGGTAGGGGGCAAGAATAGTACGGGAAATATAGAATCTGAAGAATTTGTGACACATGGACATGAAAAAAGGGGGCGGGGAATGGTGGGGGAGGGGTGTGCAGGGTGAAGGGGAGTGAAGGGAGGAAATGGGACAAGTGTAGTGGCATAATTAATAAAATATATTTTTTAAGAAAGAAGAAATAAAACATAAATAAAATAAAATAAAAATTCTTTTCAATAGGCTAGGGTGAAGAAAGGTTTGTGACAAACTTTCAAATTTACATTGTACCTCTTCCTCTCCTCTCAAGTTATAAATTATAGTCAGATTCCTCAAGTACATTGTAGCAGGGATGAATAATGATTAATGGTTAAGACTTCTGCTTCATAATGGAGTAAGAGGGACCAGGTTTACCCTCTTACCTTAACTAATTACAAAATCAAACAAAATATATTAAACTACAGTGTTTAGACACTGGACAACAGGCAGCACAGGGCAGTGATGTTATGAGAAAGGAAACAAAGTAACCCTCCAAGTGCCTGAGTTTACAGCCAATAATCTCTGGGTCTCAGTGCTAGAAGGGAGTACACAAACAGAGTCCACCGGTTTGGCTGAATTGAGGAAACAGAGTTTGGAGCTGGACAGTCTGAGATGGCTAGACTTTGCAGATTAGACTACCCGAGAGGAGAAAAACACAGAGAATTCCCCTCAAGTCTTTGGCAGAGTACTGATCTATGCGTGCGTGCCATTAAACTAGGGTAGCCAGGGAAAGAAAGACCAGGAAGGAATAGGCAGAGCATTCTCAAAGGTCACACTGGACCAGCCAAAGTTGAAAGACCTTCTAACAGATTGGGTATCAAGGGGAATCCTTAGGGTACTGCTTTAGTGGTAAGGATAAATTAGCTACTAGCCACAAGAGGCTACGGGGCACTTGACTTGAAATGTGGCTAGTGTGCACAAAGAATTGAATTTTTTATTTTATTTAACTTTAATTAATTAAATTTAATTTTAAGTAGCCACACATGGCTAGACGCTACCATAATGGATAGTATAGGCCTACACTCTAGAGAAACAGGAAGCACTAACTGCCATCCTGGTCGTTTACGTAAGGGAATGGAACTAAATTATGAATAAGCACAAAGGTCACAGATTTTAAGCAAATAATAGAACTTTGTCTCAAAACCATGGTTGTAAAGGCCTTGTTAATAAATTCTTTTATACACATGTATTTCACTGACAATTAGCACCTTCATATTTCCAGACAGTTCCTCAAGCTGTGCTGACCTTATCCTGAAAGATTTTTTTTAAAAAAGAGGCTAGCATATACCTTTTATATCTTAGTATTAAATGATTTGCATAAAGGAATTAAACAGTGTTCAGGGTACAGAAATTTTCAGATCATCCTACACCAAGTTTTTTTAAATTGTAATTTCATTCCTTCAAAAATGAATACTTATGAACACATTCTGAAACAAAATAGTACATAAACAATAATTATACATTCTATGTCTTGGTATCCCCTTTTTGAATCATCGTAAATGCAAAAACCTTGGTAAATAGTAGGTATTGAATAATTATGGTCCAAAGTTGAATGATACATACGGTAAATATCCTACCAATCTTTGACAGTCTGAGGAACAGCAAAGCTTCAATACCATAATTGCTAAGAAACTATAGGCTGTACAGAAAATAAAGCATAAAAATAATGTATATAGACTTGTTTTGTGGGGGCCTTTTCAAATCACTAATTTTGTAGTCATCTGTCTGGAGAAGCAAACCAAAAAATCAAATTCTTCAGTCTTTGTTGGGAACCGCCCTGCCAAGTTTCAAAAGCTGTAAACCACCATGGCTAAGGCTGAGTGGGAGTGAGCTAAGATGTCTAAGCTTTCTTGTGTGTTTCAAATTAGGACAAGTCACTAAGGAGACAAAGCTTACCTCCCCAGCAGGAGCACTGCCTCTGCCCACTTTACTTCATCCTGCCTGGCCCCCAGAGCATGACTTGTTAGCCAATGATGGGTTAAGATTCCTCAAGGGAAGGATGATCTAAGACAGGCATAATCATGGGGAGCCCTTGAGGAAGGACTTGGGGGTCTACAGAAAAAGGGGGTGATGGACCCATACCCCTGGGCTTTGACATAGCCTGAGTCCTCATTCTGTCTGTAAGAAATCTCCTAATCTCTTGGCTGCCTTACTTACCCTGCCTGACTTAAGTCTGAAACAATGTGGTGCAGCCCTGGTCAGGAACAGGAGGTTCACCAGGGCAATCAGGACTAAGAAAGAATGCACAAAATCCTGTGAAAACTGCTTTGCCAATATCCTCAATTTAAGTGATAAGGATCCAAGCATGAAATAAGTTTGTTTCCCCCAAAGTTGTATGGCCCTTTAGCTATCTGACCCTGATTCAAAATAAGCCCTCATAGTTCTTTGAATGTTATCTATTGTTTGACCCTTACTGCCTGACAATATTTGATGAGCTTTACGTAAATACACCCCATATTTCTATGCAAATAAACCCAACAAAGGCTCATTGAGCAACAGGCTCCTCGCTCTTCTCCTTTGAGAGACTATCTTTCCTCCCCAAGCAGATTATGTCCTGGCACACTTACTTTCATCTATGGCAGCTGGGGTTGGGGGGGCCCTGTGGGTGGAGCCCCCCTCCCCAAGTCTTGAAAATCAAAGACTGAGTAAATAAAATATTATCAATCAAGAAATATTAAACACCTCACTCAGCACTTAAATACTCTTTCTGTAAGGAAAAGATATGGCTTATTCCTATCTCTCATAAAAGTGTCAATTAGTTGTGTAGTCAAGGCAAGAAACCATTAACCATTTCTACCATTAATATCTAAGATAGCACATAATGCTAAAAATCTCAGTATGAACATTTGCTGCTACTCAAAGGCGTTACATAGAAAACCTGCACTTCACTTTTTGTCACCTTTCAGTTGTATCTTTAAGTGTTTCTGCCATTTCATTCGACACTGGTTGTGAATAGTAACTCATTGAGAAAGCTAAAAGAGAAAAAAGGTAGCTCCATCCATTGGTGGTTTAAAAAACATAGTTCCATAAGCATAAGTGATTTTTTAAAAATATATTTTGATTATACCATTACAGTTGTTCTATTCCCCCCCTTCATTCCCCTCCACCCGTACCCTCCCTCCCCCACAATTCTCCCCCCTTAGTTTATAACCACGTGTCTCAAGTTCTTTAGATTCTATATTTCCCCCACTATTCTTGCCCTCCCCCCTATCTATTTTCTACCTACCATCTATGCTATTTTCTGTGCCTTCTCCCCCCTTCTCCTCCTCCCACCCCCCTGTTGCTAACCCTCCATGTGTTCTTCATTTCTATGGTTCCACTCCTGATCTAGCTGTCCTCTTGGTTTGCTTTTGTTTTAGGTGTGGTTGTTAATAGCTGTGTGTTTGCTGTCCTTTCACTGTTCATATTTTTCATCTTCTTTTTCTTATATAAGTCCCTTTAGCATTTCATATAATAAGGGCTTGGTGATGATGAACTCCTTGAACTTGACCTTATCTGAGAAGCACTTTATCTGTCCTTCCATTCTAAATGAAAGTTTTGCTGGATAAAGCAATCTTGGCTGTAGGTCTTTGGATTTCATGACTTGGAATACTTCTTTCCAGCCCCTTCTTGCCTGTAAGGTCTCTTTTGAGAAATCCGCTGACAGTCTGATGGGTACTCCTTTGTAGGTGACTGTCCCCTTATCCCTTGCTGCTTCTAGGATTCTCTCCTTCATTTTAGTCTTGGCTAATGTAATTATGATGTGCCTTGGTGTGTTCCTTCTTGGGTCCAACTTCTTTGGGACTCTCTGAGCTTCCTGGATTTCCTGGAAGTCTATTTCCTTTGCCAGACTGGGGAAGTTCTCCTTTATTATTTGTTCAAATAAGTTTTCCACTCGTGGCTGTTTCTTTCCCCCTTCTGGTACCCCTATAATCCGGATGTTGGAACGTTTAAAGATGTCCTGGAGGTTCCTAAGCCTCTCCTCATTTTTTTGAATTCTCATTTCTTCATTCCTTTCTGGTGGGATGTTTTGTTCTTCCTTCTGGTCCATTCCATTGATTTGAGTCCCAGTTTCCTTTCCATCACTATTGGTTTCCTGTGCATCTCCCTTCATTTCAATTAGTTTAGCCTTCATATGTTCCTCTAATTTGTGACTTTGTTCCTCTAATTTGTGACTTTGTTCCTCTAATTTGTGACTATAATCTACCAGTTCTGTGAGCATCCTGATAAATAGTGTCTTGAATTGTGCTTCTGAGAGGCTGGCAATTTCTCGGTCGCTTAGAGTTATTGGCTCTGGGACTTTTAGTTCTTCTTGTGCCATCTTTCGGGTTGTTCGTGCCTGTTCCATAGCAGGATCAGAGCCCTAAAGTGTTCAGTAGAACAGGGCAACTAAGTCGCTGGGTTGTGACGTTGTATGTGGGGGCGGGGTCACAGAGGGACAATGGTTCTCACTGGTATTGCAGGGCAACTGAGTCGCTGGGTTGTGATGCTGTATGTGGGGCGGGGTCAAAGAGGGACTCTGGCGTCCCGTCTGCTGCCTGCTGCCCCGGCCCTCACCAGTGCCGAAGGGCAACTAAGTCGCTGGGTTGTGACGCTGTATGTGGGGGCAGGGTCAAAGAGGGACTATGGTGTCCTGTCTGCCGCCTGCCGTCAGGGCCCTCACCGGTGCCGCAGTTGCTGCCGTCACTGGGCCCCAGCATTTCGTCCCACTGCACACGAGTGTGCCACCGCCGTCAGCCCTCGCCCCCTGGGGCCTGCGTGGTCTGTCTCACTGTGCACAAATATGCGCCCGCGGTCTGCCCCGCACCCCAACTGGTTCCCGTCTGCCTGTGCGCCTGGGTCGGGGGCCCTGTCCTGTCCGACCCTGCTCGCTGCTGGCTCCACCCCCTCTTACCGTCCCGTTGAAAGGTTAGATGTAATCGGACTTCCGTATAAGTCAATTTTCTGTCCTTTGGTTGTGTCTTTGTTTCTCCAAACCTTTGTTGTATTCAAACTTGGTTTTGGGAGAAGGCACAGTGTTTCCACCTATGCCTCCATCTTGGCGGAAGTCTCAGCATAAGTGATTTTTAAAAAATATATGAGGCTCATATCAACATGACCAGCTAGTAAGAATGTTCTTATCATCCCAACCAAGGCTGCCTTCATTGTGATGTGGACTGGTAAGATGGGAACAGGGAGACAGAAAATTAACAAAAGGATGAAATTATAGAAATTCCTATATTTGAAGTCCTCTGAGACTTCAGATTAATCATCTGTAATACTGTAATTGCATCATATATGAAAATGTTTTGACTGTAAAGACCTACGCTGTCAATGATTTGGGATGCTACTGAAAATTAGAGGTTAAGAAAGGAGGGGTAACGCCAATTCACAAACTCCTCTTGCAATGGGAAACTCCTTCTCTATTATCACTTTGACCTACGGACAAGGACATTTTCAACATCAATTCCAAGATGAGGAAAAACTTCTGCCTTTTCCTCTACCTCCTCATAGATGCCACCTCATAACTGAAGTAGTAGTGATAACCAAACCAAGCTGCATCCACAAACAGAAGAAACAAAACTGTGCAAGTCTCTCCTCCAGTTTCTCAGCCTGTGAAAGGATGGATGTTAGCTGCTCCCAATCTGTTAGGAGAGTATTCCGGGGGAAATAAAAGGAGGTGCCACTTAACGCTCAGGTTGCACCCATGTATTCACATCTGGTTTCATCCTCAATAAAACTGAACTTTTCATTCTCATCTGTTGTCTGTATGTTTCAATTGTTGTAGCAGAGGAAGGATGAGTGATTAGATATTCCATATTCCAACATCATGGAAAGCCTTTGTTTGTTGGTTTGTTTTAAGTTACTTAAATGTAAGTCATATAAATCACTTCCCCCATAAATATCACTTCAAATGTAAAGCGGTGAACAAATTTTTAAATTAATTCACAGCATCTCAGAGCTGAGCGAAACAGTAGCTACCAAGGTAAATCTCAGTATTATATAGAAACAGAATAAAAGCTACAATATTTAAACTTAATATATTAATTTCAGACAGTCAATAGTACAGTGAAAAACAAAGTACTTTTTCCAATTGCTTATTTGGTACACTGAGATCTTATAATGTTATTGTGTCTGATGTATTTTTTTCAAGTTCCAAGTCCATGGAACTGCTCGTATAAGTTACAAGAAAAATTTAAGAGAAGCAGATATCACTGAAGGTTGAAGATGTCAACAAAGA
Source organism: Sturnira hondurensis (assembly GCF_014824575.4). Classification (NCBI taxonomy): domain Eukaryota; kingdom Metazoa; phylum Chordata; class Mammalia; order Chiroptera; family Phyllostomidae; genus Sturnira; species Sturnira hondurensis. The sequence goes on along the minus strand of NW_028078194.1, from coordinate 5,669,250 downwards.
ATTGACTTGATAAAAAATAAATAAAGCTTAATCTCTACAGGATGAGGTATGTGAGCAGTAAAAATAAGATAACTGTATTCTGAAGGCAATAACATGAGCAAAGGCATGAAGGCAAGGAGACTTACACAGATCTGACTGTAAAATAGAGGATGGTGACAAGAAAAAATTGTTTGAAAAACTGTCTAGCACAGAACTTTTTGCATAGTACTTTTATAAACTCTTTCTGGGAAGAAATGAACATTTCTGCTAAAAAAAGTTAATCCACTTTGGATGAATTTTAACAAGTTTAAGCTCTTCTGGGACCTTAGTCATCTACCTCCTCAGTCAACTGTCAGTCAAGATTCAAAAGGTCTTTAGCTAGGTATTCTTTTCTTGGTTATCTAATCACTCTTTTAATAGGCCTAGTTCATTCACCTCCTTGTCAACAAGACAAATAAAACTGTGATACTTTTCATAATTAAATTTCTAAAGAGCTGTTTTTTTCTTACCAATAGAAAAATATAACATTCACCAAATCCTTAAAGAAAGGAGCAATGTGATCACAATTCTTTGGCATAAAAATATAAAAAAGGAACTTCAAAATAAATGTACTTATGTCCAGAGTTTCTTCTCTCACAATGAAAAAATATTCAACCTGTCTGTTTGGTTCCAGGTTCTTTTATATACACCTCGGGATAATGGGTTGAAAAAGCTGCAGACCAGGAAAATGACAAAAAAAAGTTAGGAATTACTATCCTGGAAGGACAGAGAAGTCTAGAAGAAGAAAAAACAACAGATCCAGAGACCTAAGAAGGGTATGCTTTGTTTGACAACAAGTCAGAGACAATATTTTGAAGAACAACAACTTTGCGGACCACTGGGATGGGAAAGTCAGGAATGGGAAAGAAAGAATTTAAGATGGTTTTCTGGGTCTTAAGAATGTATTCTTAGTAACAGTAAACCAAGAGGTGGACAGTCATTTCAATTCTCCAACAGGCAAGGACAAATACCTTTAAGTACATGTTAGATGTTAAGAAAGAAAAAATTGCTGCCTAGTCATGTTAAGGTAAGGCAGAAGAAGGCTGAAATAGAAACAAATACAGACAGCTGAAATGTTATGTCTCATACATTGACTCTTAGAGAGACTTCTAAAAAATATGCCTAAGGCTTAAACATCAACAGTATATTCTTTCCCATTAGTTTCAGGATATGTAACCGGTATTTAAATTTTTTTAAATTTTAATTGTTGTTCAAGTACAGTTTTCTGTTGTTTACCCCCATCCCAGCCCACCCCCCACCCTCCCCACCTCCCATCCGTTTCCACACCCCCTTGTTATTGTCCATGTGTCCTTTATATTTGTTCCTGCAAATCTTTCCCCTTTTCCCAAAAATCCCTCCTCTCTCCACTCTGGTCACTGTCAGCCTGTTCTCAATTTCAGTGTCTTTGGTTATATTTTGCTTGTTTGTTTTGTTGCTTAGGCTCCTGTTAAAGGTGAGATCATGTGGTATTAGTCTTTCACCACCTGGCTTATTTCGCTTAGATGCTTTCCAGTTCTATCCATGCTGTTGCAAAGGGTAGGAGCTCCTTCTTTCTTTCTCCTGGGGATTTAACTTTTTTTAAAAAATAAAGCCATTTATATATCTAGTTTCTTGGTGTTTTTTGTGTGAAATAGTAAACAAAAGTATACTTAAGTAAAATATAAACAGCGAGCCAGATGAGCATTGGATTACTTACGATGGTCGGTCCTCGAGAATCAGGGCAGTGGTAGAAAGCGGCTCAAATTCAAAATTCTTGCGTCTCGAAGACTGAGGTGGTGGTTTACAGGTCCTCCCTGTTCGTGCTTCGTATTCCTAGAGCAGAGAAAAATATACTTTATGCAGAGACTTCCCCAATTCTCATCATATCCTAAATCTGTATCATTAAGGATATTATACTATAAAGGGATACATACAATTCACACATTAATCTGGGAGAATATTAGGCAGACCAAAAAAAGTCACTTTTTTCCCTGAAGCAAACTCATTTAGAAATTTATATTGCATATAAAGCATCAAAGTGTGGTAGGAGAGGGGAAAACAGAAATAGATTAATGAGGTAAGGTTTTTAGGGAGATGTTCCTGCTGGCATCTAAGGTACCAGCTATCCAAGTCTAGCTTTGAACCTACTTCCTAAACCTTCAAGCAAATCAATGATGGAAATGTTGGCACAAAATAATCCCGCTGAAATGCTCTAAAGACCTTTTTCAAGCGTGACCCTGAACCTCTAATCAAATGCTTGTTTTGAATTCCAACCTACTTTGAATCTAACTACTATAAATCTACCTACTTACTTTAAATTCACCAATATATCTTATACAATAATATGTCCAAAGACTTAAATTAAATACTTCACTAAAACTAATAAACTGCTACTACAGTAGTCTTCCCTTATCTGCAGTTTCACTTTCAGTGGTTGTATTTACCCACTGCCAACCACAGACCAAAAAGATTAAATGGAAAATTCCAGAAATAAACAATTTATAAGTTTTAAATTGCATGAATCTTGAGTAGCCTGATGGAACCTCGAGCCATCCCAGTGGGGCATGAATCATCCCCTGTAGTCTCTCAGTGGCCCTTAAGCTACCAAATTGAGACGACTGCAGTCCCTTCACAGTATTCTAGGTTATCATGCATCAATGCTTGTGTGCACATAACCTGTCAGAAAGATCAATAACAAGCTTAATTATTTGTTATTTCTAGAACCCACATTTTTCCTTTAAAAAAAATAATAATTAAGCTAGTGCTTGCTCATCACTGGGTAACACATACAGTGTGGAGCAAAAGTAGGTTTGCAGTTGTTCCTATGGGAAATATAGTAATTAATAACTAATAACACAAGAATAAACACTGTTTTGCATACTCACAATCATAAACCTACTTCTGCCCTACCCTGCATACTTTTCATGAAATCCTGAAAGACTATTCAGTGATTTCATGAGTAGACTTACAAGCTCACTGGCAGCTAGAAAGGCCTTAATTTAAATGCAGAAAATTCAATGCACTTAGAGCAGTCAACTGTTTGACTTTCAACGTCTTTCCTATCATGGCCTTTTTCTTTCTATATTATCATTTGCTTTTCTAACTCACACACTGCTTCTCCCTACTAAATCAGACATTTGCAAAATATGAACAATGGTTCCATCCCTCTTAAAATTTGATGATCATGTTGAACCTTAATCTTATTTAAGATATTACCTTAAAAATAATTTATGTTGTCTTAAACATTTTCTGTAAACTTCAGCTTACTTTATGATTTCTGCTACTGTTTATAAAAGCCTGTAATTTTATAATTATCTTTAGTTCTTCATCTTCCCTTCCATCAACATCTCTGTTGACCTGAGAGTTCCTTTTTTTGCATAACTGCATTAGATTTTTAAAAACTTCTTTCTCAAATTAAATAGTACTGTGTATGCTCATTTTTAACTCCCATCTCAAGGGACTAAACAGCCTTTCAGAGTCAAGTCATTGAAGGGGTCACTCATTTTTTTTTCTTTTGCAATTTTCTTTCCTAATAACTATACACATTATATATATTACACAGTAATATACAGTTTTATATACAATATATGGCAATTATGTATAGTTTTACATGTAGTATATAATAATGTATTATAAGTATATTATAGTTCTATACATATGAGGTTTGTTATCATTTAAATGGCACTGTTTTCCTAAAATGTGACTTTGACTCACTGCCAGACAGAATACAATGAGGTTTATCCAATAAAGCATTTTCCATGCAAATAAATACCAGTGCAGAACAGCAAAATAAAATTTCTAAATCAATATATTAGTAACTAGTATTTACTGACTCTTACAATGTACCATGTGCACTGTTTTAAACACTTCAAACATTTAATCCTTGAAACAACCATGTGAGATACCTAATTCACCGTGGGAAAACCAGGCACAAAGATCATTTGTCAAAGATCATAAATGACAGGCAGTATAGCTCTAGAGCCTGACCTTTCACCATCTACATGTTATCCTACTATGGTAACAGTCCTGAAGCTATCTATGACAATTTAAAACAATGGTACAGATAAAATCACTCAGTGAGAGGCTGATGGGTAGATCAGACTGACAAAACCTCAATCACTGATGCATCTAAATACCACACAGACCACCAGACAGTATGTTTCCTGTTATGTTGCAATATGAAGCATATAAACCAGTCCTGAAATGTTTTTGCCAAAAGAAAAAATCAACCTTAAATACGATTACACCTCTAGAACTGTGCTCTCCAATATAGTAGTCAAAAGTAGTGATAACCAAGTAAGTCATGTATGTTTAGATATATATATATAAAAAGTATCAAGAATCAGTACTATTAAGAGGTTCTCTTCTGGAGGGCTGGATTAAGAATGAAGGGCATTTGTTTTACTTTAAATTATTTAGTATTGCTGACTTTTCTTACAAGAAATAAAGTAGTTTTTGAGGTAACTTATGGTCATGATGGATAATTGACAAAGATTTAAGTGAAGAGGTTGAATCAGAACTGGGACAAGAAAGATAGATATTAATCACATAGGCAGAAAGCATTGGAAAGAACAAGCTCTGGGGAGGAAGCAAAGGCATGGGAAACACGTTCATGTCACTGAATATGAAAAAAGAGGGGAAATAAGGTTTGAATGGTGTAGGCTAAATTATGGGGCCTTTCATTGGCCAAAAGAGTATCTGGAATTCACAATGAACAAAATGGAGAGCCAATAAAAGTACGAATAAAGTCTAGCTTTGATGGAAGTTGTCTTTCATTAAAAATTAACTGAAAAGTACACATTCAATATAAAAAGCTATACAAAATGAGGTATCTATATATCATTTATCTATCTTACAAATAAGCTTTACACAGAATTGTCACTCAAATATTTTTCACATGAGAAAAAAGTTGTATTCTAGCATTGCCTATCACAGACCCTTAGCATAAAATGCTTTTAAGTTTCTAGAGGTTAATATTTTAAAAAGCTTAAGAACATGGTACGGATCTATTGTTATCTGTAATTACTATAAACTTATATGTCCTGAATGACTCAAATACTTGCTGAATAAATTAAAGATGCTATTCTAATGTGATTAAAATTACAAATATTATTAAAACAGTAAAATATTAAATACCAGTACTTTCAAAATTGATCACAAGTTGATATACTGATTATTAGTTAGGATGTTTATTATACGCAAAAACAAAAAAAAACCAAAAAACCCTCAACAAGGGTTAGGCACATTTATCAGATCACCGAACTGACTGCTGCATGCACAGAGCTGTGGAATAGCTATGACCGAGAGACTCAAACATTGGTCAGAGACTCCACCTCTCTGCTATTCTCAGCAATGCCCTCCTCCATGTGTGGGCTTCTCCTGGAGGCTAGCTTGCGTCTCGGAGAAATGACTGCGGCAATGCCAGTTGTCACATGTTGATAACATAATTTTCAAAGATCCTCCAGCAGCTTTCCTAGTAACTCCCACAAAAAAAGAAAGCGTGCTCCCAGGAAGTTCCCAGTAAATATCCATTCCACAAGCAATCACAATGACCTAAGAAATAAGTTTTATAGATGAGTTTAAGTCAATGAGGCCCTATTTCTGCTGCTGAGCAAATCACATGACCCTTAACTCTTGAGTTGAGTGAAGTAGAAAGCAATAGCAGTGCTCAAGTTATTGAGAAGTAGTTGAAACACGTAACATTTCACTTAAAAATATAACCAAACAGTATCTCATCAGTGGAATGCCTAAAGTCAATCTCACTTTAAATCCATATGTACCAAGTCATTAAAAAAAACCAGTATGTTTTTTCTATAGGAGTTTAATAATGAACTAAATATAATTCCATAGGTTATAAAAAAGTACAATATGCAAAAGTGACGAAAATCATAGTCCAAGGAAATCAGTAAATAACACTAACTACTGTGCATTCACTGTTTGAAAATACCTTATCAATATGCCTTATTTTCTGCCAACAAAGCTCAATTTTAACCGACCTATTTTAGCAGTTAGTTGGAAGCTAACTACCTCCCAACTGTAAGAAGCATTTAGCTTCTGTTTTAACATACGTAACAAAGGTTTGTATTTCTATGGGATGTTGTAACAAGGCCTGTTAATTTTTTTAATTTAATTTATTCTTCAGTTTCCATTTGAAATATTCTATCCTGTGAAATACATTTACTTTAATTGGGGTAACTAAAACAGTAAATGAAACCAATGCTAGGAGTAGGCTGGCAATTATCTGTAGGATAATTTATTCCAGCTATTAGAAAAAAATTTGAATCAATAGGCAATTCATTCTAATGCTTATCAAAGGATGATAGGCAACTGTTGTCATCTTCATGAGCATATAAAGTAGAAAAATCACTTACAGTTCCAAGGCAAAAAAATACTGTATACTTATAGAGAGAAAAAATGTTTTTCCTCAAAATAATCTCTCAGAAAAAAGAAAGGGCATTTGCTTAACATTGCTCATACTACAGATGCGTTTTCTCCAAGAATTTTGAACAGGAAAGCACTATCTGGAGAAAATGCATTATCCTGAAATTATCTCAATCACTGTTAGTTTGGAAGGTCACTTTTTGATCAGTGGGGTTTTTGCTGTTGTGATTGTTTGTTTATTGTTTAACTGGAGTAGGAGAAGAAGAAACTGAACAAAAGGAAGGATTCTCAGAAGTATAACCATCCAATTGCAAACTATCATAAAAAAACACTAAACATTTCCTTAAGAAGCAACATAGCACTGTGATATAGTCAACAACATAGTGATAAGTATGTACGGTGCCAGGTGGGCAGGGAAAACACTTCATAAAGTATATGACTGCCTAACCAATATGCTGTATACCTAAAACCAATACAAAATAATGTTGAAAGTAAACTGTAGTTGAGAAATTAAAAGAAAAAAAACATAGTAAGAAACTGGGTTGTAGAGATGATAATTTTATAACTAAAGACAAATGAAAGAAAAAACTGTAATGCATCTGAAAATTTGTGGCTTCAGATTATTAAATTTCTGGTAATAAGACAGTACACAGAATTAAAGAGCACTGTATCTCTTACAATTTGGACAAAAGTGAAAATAATGAGCTCTGGGGTTAAAGACTACAAAACTGGTAAGAGTGATAATGAACATATTGATGTCAAAAACGTTTGCACCCTGGCCGGTATGGCTCAGTGGATTGAGCACTGGCCATGTAAGCCGGAAGGTTGCAGGTCTGATTCCCAGTCAGAGCACAGGCCTGGGTTGAGGGGCCGGTCCCCAGTTCTGGATATGTAAGGGGCAACCAATGTTTGTCTCGCACATGTATCTCTCCCGCTCTTTCTTTTTCCCTTTCCCTCTGCCTAAAAATAAATAAACAAAATCTTTAAAAAATATGCAAACAGTACTGAATAAAAAGGTACTATTTCTGAATGTATTACTTTATAAAATATATTATTTGAATATGTGATTATAAATTCAAATCTTTATCTATATTTCTAAAATTATATATACATGCTGGCCAAAATTTTTCAAAATGATTGAGTAGATTCGTACTTGGTGGACTGGGTAATTCATCCAACTTTCCTTCTGAAAACAACCTCTACGATCTCTAGCAAAAGGGAAACAAACAAGGTAGCCTAATGATCACCCAGTGCTTTACATGGAGGCAATTGTGGACATCAGTACAGGAAGGGGGAACTCAAAGAGAGCCTAGCAGTTAGTTTGGAAAGGCCAAGAAAGGCCAGAATTTGTGTGCCAGAAAGTAATAGAAAAGAAAGCACTCCTTTGAGAAAGAGCTCCAAAAATCTGCATAGGGGTCCCCTTGAGTCTTTAGCTGAATACTGATCTGCACATATGTAAGGCAAAACTGCAGAGCTGGGCAAAAACCAACTTCTGGGGAATAGAAGTTTCCAGAATTCACTCAGGGCTGAGGAAGAACTCACATTCCCACCAACCAGAATGGAAAGTCATCATAGAATACATGGGACGTTCAGAAGAGACCTGTTTAGATTCATCTGAAACTGTGCGAATCAGAAGACATAGAAAAATCTTTAATATACTGAAAGAAAAAAATGGTGGGAAAAACCCTGTTGACTTAGAATCCTATATCAAGAGAAAATATCTTTCAAAAGTACAATACACATTTTTTTTTCAGAAAAACAAAAGCTGAATCTATTGCCAGAAGGCCTGCAGTAGAAGCTATTTTAAATTATCAGGCAGAAAGAAAAAAAAATATTAGGCAGAAAGAAAAAAATTATCAGGCAGAAAGAATATAATATATGAAAACATGAATAGACAGGATGGGGCAAAAGTAGGTTTACAGTTGTGAGTACACAAAACAGGATTTATTCATGTATTATTTATTGACTATGATATTATTTTCATATGAACAACTATAAATCTACTTTGCTGTACCCTGTACACAAAATAAGATAAGCAACAAAAATAGTAAATATGGAAAACTATAAAAAAACACTTAAGACATAAATAAAAAACAAAAAGTAAATTATGGTAAGTTAAAGGTACTGTATTTTTTGGACTATAAGACACACTCCTCTAGGTTTTAGAGGAGGAAAATAGGAAAAAATTTTTGAAGCAAAGAATGTGGTAAAATATTTAATAACCTGTGACACTGCTCCACCTCCCCCCACCTGTGGCAGGCCAGGTAAGCCACATTCAGACTATAAGACGCACCCCCATTTCCCTCAAATTGGGGGGGTGCGTCTTATAGTCCAAAAAATAAGGTAGTTATCATAGGCAGCTGTTCTCAACAGTGACCCAGAAATGCTTTCATGGGCTCTGCAAAGTCAAAAGTATTTACATAACAGTTAGTGCCAATAGTTTGCCTTTGTCAGTGTACTGACAACTGCACTAACGGTGCTAAAGCAGGGTGATAAGCCTGCTGGCGCCCTAGCACAAATCAGAGCAATGACACCAGATTATAAAAAAGGTTCACATAAGAATGTCTATGGTCAAACACTAAAAATGACTAATTATATTAAATATTGGCCTATGGGTAAACACCTCTAAATAGTCTATGTGACCAAAGGAGACATACGCGTAAGGAACTTCTGCTGCACACCAAAGTACAACAGTGTCTAGAGGAAAGGTATCTATGCAATTACTTGAGTGGTGACCTGGACAAACCTTTTGATCATGAACACTATTTTTACTTACTAGAAAAACTGATAGCAAGCCACAGTTATTCCGACATGACTATCTGGCAGACATTTTCTCAAATTTAGACAAAGTGGACACTTCACCTCCACAGTATTTCTCCCCAAAAAATATTATCCCAGTCAATTCATAGGTAAGTCATCAGACAAACCCCAAACTGAAGATCTGACAAAACAAAAATATGTATGTATTTGGTCTTTACCTTGAAATGTACAAAATGATGAGTGTCTATTTTTTTTTAGATTTTATTTATTTATCTTTAGAGGGGAAGGGAAGGAGAGAAGGAGAGAAGTATCAATGTATGGTTGCCTCTTGTGAGTCCCCTGCTGGGAACTGGCCTGCAACCCGGGCATGTGCCCTGACTGGGAATCAAACCACGATTGTGTGGTTCGCAGGTCCGTGCTCAATCCACTGAGCTACACCAGCCAGGGCACAAGTGTCTTGACTGGTGGCACAGACTACCAGATATCCTCAGGACGGGAAACGGTCGCTAGGGGAACCAACCATGTGATTAAGCCCCATCCTGACCTCTGGAGAGGTGAGATGTGCTTAAGGTTGAGGTATTCACTAATAAATCAATCAGTTATGCCTACTTAGTGAAGCACTCCTATGTTGGGGATTACATCAAGGTCCTGGGCGGGTGACACACCCATAGAGGGTCATACAAGCTCCAATGCCCGTTCCCATATAGCCTGCCCTAGGTATCTCTTCTATCTGGTTGTTCATAAATTTTATCTTTATTTTATAATAAGCTGGTAATCTAGTAAGTAAAATGTTTTCCTGAGATCTGTGGGCCATTCTAGCAAATTATCAGACCCAAGGAGAGAGTGGTGGGAGTCTCCGATTTAGCTGGATGGACGTAAATACTAAAAACCTAAACTTGTGATTGGCATCTGAAGGTGGGGGCGGGGAATGCAGTCTTCTAGGACTGAATTCCCTTAATCTGAGGCATCCAATGCTAACTCTAGGTAAATAGTGTCAGAATTGAACTGAATTATAGGACACCCAGTTGGTGTCAAAGAATTGGTTGGTGTGGGTAAAAAAAAAAACAACCCCGACAGTTAGTGTCAGATTGATTTACTGAAGTTAGACAAGAAACAATAGGCACTGGCCAGTTGGCTAAGTTGGTTGAAGCATCATCCCGATATGCTAAGGTTGCAGGTTCAATCCCCAGTCAGAGCACATATAAGAATAAACCAATGAATGCATATATAAGTGAAACAATAAATCAATGGTTCTGTTTCTCCCTCTTTCTCTTCCCCCTCTTCCTCTCTCTCAAAAATCAAAACATAAATTTAAAATAATTTGAAAAGAAATCACAGAACTTTTCTTTCAAGCAACATTCTGGAAAATACCTGCACAATATTCCTTGAAAATATCAAGGTCATAAATCAAGAGAAACTGTCAAAGACCATAGACACAAAGAAAAACAATAATGAAACATAATGTGGTATTCTGGATTGGATCCTGAAAACAAAAAAAGAATATTAGCATAAACTGGTAAAATCCAAATTAAGTCTGAAATTTACTTAATTGTAATGCACCAATGTTGGTTTCTTAGTTTTGTTACTGGTCCAGAGTAATGAAAGATGTTAACATTAGGGAAAACTGAATGAGTATACAGGAGTGCCCTACATTTTTTTAACCTTTCTGTAAATCTAAAGTTATAACAACATAAAACATTTATTAAAACAAAAAAAGAACTGAGTCAGAAATTTCAAATAAAGCAACTGAAAGCAATCATTGCCGATAATAAAAGTCAACCTTTAAAGTGAAAAATAAATTCTGTAAAGCTTGTAAAAGGCACAAGTTTGTGCCTTTGTTTGAGAGTGCCCAATACTCACTATATTGCTCTATTTTATTGTTATTGTATAATAAAATGTTATAACATTTGAATGATCTGTATAACATGGTGAACCAGCATTTTCTAAATCATCAATGCAAAACCACGTGCAGGTAAAAATCATTCATTCAAAGTGCAAGAGAGATTAATGGATTTTAATACAACAGTTATATGATTTCAGATTCCATAGTATAACTTACCTTTATGAGTTTTGAGTGATGTCAAAGAATATCCATAATTATCTTTAAAAGGCTATTAAAATGTCTTCCCTCTACTAAACACATCTTTGTGAGGCCACATTTTTTTCCACATACTTAAACTAACACAAGATTATAAAGAAGTCAATTCATCAAGAAGATACAAAAACAAAGTTTCAAAAGGAACAAAAGGAAAAAAAGCCAAGTAGATTGAGGTAGATAATATATCACTTCTCTCTCAGCAATTAATAGAACAAGTAAAGTGAAAATCAGCAAAATTACACAAGACTTGAATAACACCATCATCTAACATATCTGAGATTTATAAAACTCAACATTTGCAGGACACATATTCTTTTTAAGAGCACCTGGTTCAAATAAGTTCACTGGCAAATTCTACCAAACAGGGAAGAAATGATACCAATTCTCTAAAATCTCTTCCAGAAGACACAAGCAGAGGGAATACTTTCTAACTTAATCTTTCAGGCCAGCATTACCCTAATGTCAAAACAAGCAAAGGCATTATAAGAAAAGCAAGCCACAGAACAGCATCTCACATGAACATAGACACAAATAACCTCAACAAAGTACTATTAGCAAGTTGAATTGAACAATGTACAAAAAGGATTATACACCATGACCAAAGAGGATTTATCCCAGGTATGCAAGCCTGGCTCAACATTTGAAAGTCAATCAATGTAATCCATCACATTAAGACGCTAAAGGAGACTTCTGGCCAAGATGGAGGCGTATGTGGAGATACTGTGCCTCCTCCCACAACTAAGTTTAAAGACAACAAAGTTTTAGTAACAAAAACACAGCCAAACACAGAAAATTGAACTGTACGGAAGTCTGACAACAACGAACCATTCAGCCAGACCGGTACAGCATCACAACCCAGTGACTGGGTCGCCCCACCCTGGTGAACACCTAAGGCTCCAACCCTCACACAGAACAGGAGCGAACAGACCAAAACATTATGACTCAAGAACAGCTCAAAGCCCCAGAGGCTATAAGTCTAAGTGACCAAAAAATAGCCAGCCTTTCAGATGCACAGTTCAAAACACTGGTGATCAGGATGCTCACAGAATTGGTTAATTTTAGTCACAAATTAGAGGGACAAATGAAGGCTAAACTGATTGAAATGAAGGGAAATGCACAGGAAACCAATAGTGATGGAAAGGAAACGGGGACTCAAATCAAGGGAGTGGACCAGAAGGAAAAAAAATGACCAATAGAAAAGAACAAAGAAACAAGAATTCAAAAAACTGAGGAGGGGCTTAGGAACCTCCAGGACGTCTTTAAATGTTCCACCATCTGAATTATAGGGGTAGCAGAAGGGGAAGGAGAAGAGCAACAAGCGGAAAACTTATTTGAACAAATAATAAAGGAGAACTTCCCCAATCTGGCAAAGGAAATAGACTTCCAGCAAGTCCAGGAAGTTCAGAGACTCCCAAAGAAGTTGGACCCAAGGAGGAACACACCAAGGCACTTCATAATTACATCAGCCAAGATTAAAATGAAGGAGAGAATTCTAGAAGCAGCAAGAGATAAGGGGATAGTCACCTACAAAGGAGTGCCCATCAGACTGTCAGCGGATTTCTCAAAAAAGACCTTACAAGCAAGAAGGTCTCTTGCCTATAGGGGCTGGAAAGAAGTATTCCAAGTCATGAAATCCAAAGACCTACATCCAAGATTGCTCTATCCATCAAAGCGTTCATTTAGAATGGAACGGCAGATAAAGTGCTTCTCAGATAAGGTCAAATTCAAAGAGTTCATCATCACCAAGCCCTTATTATATGAAATCTTAAAGGGACTTATCTAAGAAAAAGAAGATAAAAAATATGAACAGTGAAAGGACAGCAAACTCACAATAGAAATGGAGAACATATAGAGGGTTAGCAACAGGGGAGTGGGAGGAGGAGAAGGGGGGAGGAGGTACAGAGAATAAGTAGCATAGACGGTAGGTAGAAAATAGATGGGGGAGGGCAGGAATACTATGGGAAATACAGAATCTAAAGAACTTGTGAGACATGGACATGAACAAAAGGGGGGGAATGGTCGGGGAGGGGTGTGCAAGGTGGAGGGGAGTGAAGGGGGGAATGGGACAACTGTAATGGCATAATCAATAAAATATATTTTTTAAAAAGATGCTAAAGGAGAAAAACAGATTATCATATTAATAAACACAGAAAAAGCTTCTGATAAAATCCAACACCCATTCATGTCAAAAATTCTAATTTTGCATAGAAGAGTACTTTCTCAACCTGACAAAGAACGTCTACAAAAAAAAATTAAAACCCACCTGTAGCTATCTCACATTTCATAGTGAACACCTTAAATCTTTCTTGCTAAGCCAAGAATAAGGCAGGGTTGGCCCCTCCCACCACTGCTTGTCAACATCCTATAGGAAATCTTAACCAATACAATAAGAAGAGAAAGGGAAATAAAAGATATACTAATTGGGCAGGAAGAAATAAAACTGTCTTTGTTCACAGATGCCATGATTGTCTATCTAGAAAATCCAAAAGTATAGACAAAAACAACTCCTGGAATGAATAAGCAATTATAGCAAGATTGCAGATACAAGGAAAGTCATTTTCCTATGTACCAGCAATGAACAAGCAGATACTTAAAACAAATTAGTAATTATTTTAGCACTTAGGTATAAATCTAATAAAGTATGCACAAAATCTACATGAGAAAAACTACAAGAGTCCAACAAAAGATATCAAAGAACAAAATAAATGGAGAAATAATTCACACTGGTGTAGAATCAATCCTATCAAGATATCGGCTCTTCCCAATTTTATCTACAGATTCAACATAATCCCAATCAAATTCCCAGCAAGTTATTTGTGCATACTGACCAAATGATTCTATAATTTCTATGTAGAGGCAAAATACCCAGAATAATAAACTGAGCATTAAAGGAGAATACAGTTAGAAGATGAACACTACCTGATTTCAAGATTTACCAAAGCTACAGTAATCATCACAGTATTTTACTTAAAAATAAATGTGTGGTACTGACAAAGTAAACAGATCAATAGAAAAGAAGAGACAGCCCATAAACTGACCAACATAAATACAATCAGCTGATCTTTGACAAAAGAACAAAGGTAATATAATGGATAGAAGACAGTCTATTGACTATTAGAATCCTGGACATCTACATGCAAAAAAAAAAAGAATCTAAACACAAACCTTACACTATTCATAAAAAATAGATCAAAATGTAAAATAAAAAACTAAGACTATGATAATCAATATCTTTATTTTTTTATTATTGTTATCCTTTTACAGTTGTTCCAATTTCCCCCCCTTTGCCCTCCTCCACCCACGCTGCCCACCCACCTGACCCCACCCCAGCCCCAGCTCTGACAGTCAATCCCCACACCACTGTCCATGTCTGTGGGTCACTCATGCACATTCTTTGATCCCTTCCCCTTCTTTCCCACCATTGTCCCCCTCTCCCCTCCTTTCTGGCAGCTGTCAGTCTGCTCCACATTTCCTTGCCTCTGGTTCTAGTTTGCTTGTTAGTTTGTTTTGCTCATTAGATTCCTCTTATAAATGAGATCATATGGTATTTGTCTTTCACCAAATGGGTTATTTCACTTAGCATAAAGGTCTCAGCAAAAATAAAATTCTTAATTTATTTACTTACTGAGAGAAAGAATGATTTAATGTTCCACTTAGTTATGCATTCGTTGGTTGCTCCTTGTATGTGCTCTGACTAGAGATCAAACCTGCAACCTCGGCGTATCAAGACAACACCCTAACCAACTGAGCTACCCGGCCAGGGTAGATAATTAATGTAATTAGATATAACACCAAAGGCATGACCCATCAAAGAAATAATTTAGAAGCAGGACTTCACTAAAATTAAAAACTTTGGCTCTGGGAAAGATACTGTCAAGAAAATAAAAAGACAAGCAAGACCAAGTGGGAGGAAGTATCTGCAAAAGATACACTTAATAAAGGAGTACTACAGAATATATTCAAAAAGACTCCTGAAATTCTGTTGAGTTCTGTCTTTATTGTTATAGGAAAGTGAACAATCCAATTAAAAAATGGAGCCCTGGCTGGTGTGGTTCAGCAAATTGCAGGCCAGACTGCAAACCAAAGGGTCACCAGTTCGATTCCCAGTCAGGTCACATGCCTGGGTTGCAAGTCAGGTCCCTGGTAGGGGGCACGCAAGAGGCCCTGTGTAGTTACACAATAATGTTTCTCTCTCCCCCGCTTCCCCTTTCTCTAAAAATAAATAAAAAAATATATTTTTAAGTGGCGAAAGATCTGAAGAGATACCTCACTAAAGAAGACATCTAGATGGCAAGTAAACATGTGAAATATATAACAAGATGTTCTAAACTTCTTATGTTAACAGGGAATTGCAAATTAAAACAATAAGATCCTACTACATATCAATTACAATGGCCAAAATCCCAAACACTGACAACACCAAATGCTGGTGGGGATGTGGAACAACAGAACTCTCATGCATTGCTGGTGGGAATACAAAGTGATACAGCCACTTTGGAAAACAGTTTGGCTGTTTCTCACAAAAATAAACATCCACTGACCATACGATCTAGCAATCAAACTCCTTGGTATTTACCCAAATGAAATAAAAACTTATATCAAAAGAAAATCTGCACGCAAATGTTTACTATAGCTTTATTCATTATTGCCAAACTCGGAAGCAACCAAGAGGTAACTCAAGATGTAAACAGATAAATGAACTGATGTACCATCCAAACATTAAAATATTATTCAACACTAAGAAAAATGGGCTTTCAGGCCATGAAAAGACATAAAGGGAATAAATGCATATTGCTAAGTGAAAGAAGGCAATACAAAAAGGCTGCATACTTCATTATTCCAACTATTGAACATTAAAGAAAAACAACAATATGGAACCACTAAAAAGTTAATTGGTTGCCAGGGATTAGGAAAGTAGGGAAAGATAAAGAGGCCGAGCCGAAAGGATTTTTAGGGCAAACAAATTATCCTGTATGATGCTCTAGTGGTGAATACATCTCATTGTACATTCGTCAAAGCCCACAGAACATACACACACAGGGTGAACCCTAACGTAAACCACAGACTTTGGCGGACAGCAATGCATCAATGTAGGTTCACTGTAACAAATGTACCACGCTGTGTGGAGGAGGTTGTAGGTGTGTGGGGACACAGGGTATACTCTCTGTACTTTCTGCTCAAATTTTGCTGTGAATCCAGAACTGCTAAAAAAAAAATAAAGCATATCAATTTAAAAACATACACATACAGTCAAATTGAATCCATCAACATACAGAATGGATAATAATCATATGGCTACCTGGAGTTTATCCCAGAAATGCAAAGTTGGTTTAACAATCAATAAACTTTTACAGCTTAATAAGAAAAATGGCCAAAACAGACTTTATCTGAATTTTGCCTCATCTGGATAGATGAAAAAACTACACAACTCATGCCAATCAGGCACCTAAAACACACAAATTTAAATTTCTAAAGGATGGCATCACCTTGGCCTTCAAATAGTTTTATACATATTATGTTTCAAATATTATACCTAACACCCAATCAAAGGTAACTAGGCACATACAAAGATAAAAATAGCATCTGCTAACAAAAACTGTCAGGAACAACATTCAATATAAACAGGCCTACAGAATTTCCAGACATTGGAATTATCAAACACTAACTGTGAAACAACTGTATTTACTATGTTTTAAGGAGATAAAGAACAAGCTTGAAATTTCAGTAAGAACTATAAACTGTAAAAAGTGATACAACAGATTTGAAAAAGAACCAACTAAAAATGTAAGAATTGAAAAAACAAAACTGACACTAAGAACCCAATGTATATGGCCAATGGACCTGTATCCTCGACATGTTCCCTAGGTTAGCCACTGTGTCTGGAAACAGGATCACAGAAAACTGTAATAAATTTTAATGTCCTCATTTGCAAACCCACCCTTTTCTAATATAGCTTGTATAATGCCTCCAGAGTAATGCCTTACTTTTCTGATATATGAATTTATCAGTGCCTTATTTTATAGCATTTTTGATAAATCCCAACTCTCTAACCCTTAATGACCCTTGACCATCTACTCTACATCCCTGATACTAACTAAGAAGTCTTGTGCATTCCTGGTGTGCTCATTCAACTTCCTCTTTCCAGGGTGGTTTTCCCTACCTTGTCTGCTTGGTGAACTATTACTAGTATACCCACAACATAACTCCTACATCTTATCTGAGCAGAATTCATCATTCATCTGTATTCTCAGACTTTGTTCACAACTAAACTACAGCACTCACCACACGAAATTGTGTATGAACCTCTCCACCTCTCCTCCACATATAGTTACACTGGAATAATTCAAAAGCTACAACTCATTTATATCCCAAGCACCTGGCTCATGATTGTTGTATTTAAACATAGTAAATGTATGTCGAGTAAATTATGCATTCATTGAAATAAAATGAAAGCCAGACAATCCTAGAGAAGAATCTAGGATCAAGTCAAGAATTTTGTCCTTCAAAATTCTTGAAAGGGTTTAGAGTTTCCAGAGAAAGGGTTTAGAGTTTCTGAACCTTTCACAGTCCGAGGCTATACCACACTCTGATGCCTTGGACTCCACGGCTAAAGAGACCTACCAGAAAGGTGTACTAGGTGGGAAAGGAGAAAAAAGATCCAACTATGGGTTCAGAAAGAGGGTGGCAGGAGTCTTTGAATAATGTCTCAAAGAAATAAAGTGCAGGAGCTGGGGAGAATATGGAGCTTCTCTTTCCAAGACAATATGAAAACCAAAGCAGCCTGATACATATACAGGGTGGGACAGAAGGAGGTTTCCAGTTGTGAGTATATGAAACAGAGAGTTTATTGTTATTATTATTTAATTATTACATTATTCCCATACCAACACCTGTAAACCCACTTTTGCCCCACCATATACATTAACTCAATGTACATTTACTTAAATTACAATTTACAAATGTAACTAAACTCTTGATCTCTATAGGCTGTGAACAGTTTATATAGAGAATCAGAACAACATTTCAGAAATGGAAGAAGTTCCTCATGGGGACATTTCTACCCCATCAAAACCACGTCTGCTCACAATAAAAGTTCTCTTCCTCAGCTTGATCCAAGAGCCAGGGAAACCATCATGCTTGCAGTAGAGGGGGTTAAGGCAATTATTACGTCTTTAAAAATTCTAAACTTTCTTCCAGAATCTATCAATTAGTAGAGATAAAAACCCATCCCAGACCTCGCTGGTATGGCTGAATGGACTGAGTGTGGGCCTGTGAACCAAAGGGTTGCTGGTTCAATTCCCAGTCAGGGCACATGCCTGGGTTGCTGGCTAGGTCCCTAGTGGGTGGTGTGCAAGAGGCAACCACACATTGATGTTTCTCTCCCTCTCTTTCTTTCCCTCTCTCTAAAAATAAATAAATAAAAAATATATTTTAAAGATTTTATTTATCTTTAGCAGGGAAAGGAAGGAAAGAAGGAGATATCAATGTGTGGTTGCCTCTCATGGGTCCCCTGCTGGGAACTGTCCTGCAACCCAGGCATGTGCCCTGACTGGGAATCGAACCGCGATTGTGTGGTTCGCAGGCCTGCGCTCAATCCACTGAGCTACACCAGCCAGGGCTAAATAAGATATTTTTTAAAAACCCATCTGATAATTCAAACTTGATAGAAACCTTGAAGCAAAGTATTTCATATCCCTCTGGCATATAGGAGGAGTGCTTTAGTAAACTTTATTTTTGCAAAGTTAGTCTAATTTTGTTTAGTCTAATTGAAGCCTAACATAATATATAAATCCAACATAAATATAGAATAAATACAACTTTACCGTAACTTCGATACTCAAGCTGTATTTATGGAATCATACAACAAGCAGTCAAGAACATTTCCAAGTCTGTCTCTGACAACAGGAAAAAAATTTCTCCCAAATCCTACCCTACTGAATTTGAGAATTTGTCGTTCTTACTCCCTGAGTTTAACTAATTTAAGTTTCTCTCTTGTGCTGCATACTCCTCCCTATCTTGGTTGCTCAGAACCAGAGCTGTTATAAATTCCTCCCGCAATCTTTGGACGACACAAATTAACTTTTATAAAATCAATTTATTCTCACATAGGAAAGACTAATTTATCTTGAACTATAAATAAAGCACACAAATGCAGCCGCAAAGGTAGTTATTCACTACCTTTTCAAGGTAATAATATATTAGGTAAATAAAGGTGAAAATAAACATGCAAGGGTGTAACATTTTTAAACTTTTCAAAAATAGTGAACATAGTTCAGTCACTCCACAACTGAACAAAAATGAATGAAGTAATTATTTTTTGTGGTATTCAGTATTACACCAAAGATATAAATACTTAATCATAATTAAAGCCAATGAACTCTTTTCAAATGTTCTAATGTTACACAGACCAATGAAGTTAGTAACCAGAAAATCAAGCTCTAACACTTTAGAAATGGTTATACATTTAGCTATTGCTTGCAAAGCACATGTATTCAAGTCCTTTCTATGTTCCTGTTCCTACAGTACAAAAACTCCAAAAGCAAAGGTTTAAATGATAACAGTGACCTATTCTACTTTTACACAATTTAAAGTGTTCAGATTAAACCCTGGTCAGAGTGGCTCAGTTGGTTGAGTGTTGTCCTGCAAAGCCAAAGGTTGCTGGTTTGATTCCCGGTCAGGGCACATATGTGGGTTGTGGGCCTGGCCCAACCCCCCTGGTTGGGATGCATGGGAGAGGCAACCAATCAATGTTTCTCTCCCTCTCTAAAATAAATAAATAAAACCTTTAAAAAATAAATTAATTAATAAAGTGCTCAGATTAAGAAATCAGTCCGTCTTAAAACTCTTTTTTCTTGCCTGTTAAAAGTTACATGAAAGGTATTCAATCACTGAACTAAAACTTCACTCAAAAAAAAATACACAAATGATGAAAAATCTGAAACATCACCTAAGTACTACAATCTTCTTTTTTTAAAAAAATATTTTATTTATTTATCTTTAGAGGGGAAGGGAAGGAGAGAGGAAGAGAAACATCAATGTATGGTTGCTTCTCGTGCATCCCCTGCTGGGAACTGGCCCCTGCCGGGAACTGGCCTGCAACCCAGGCATGTGCCCTGACTGGGAATCGAACCGAGATCATCTGGTTCACAGGCCCGCGCTCAATCCACTGAGCTACACCAGCCAGGGCTCTTACTTTCTTATTAAAGGTGACAATATAAAAACAGTGCTTATTAAAAAAAGAAAAAATTACTTTCCACTGAAAGATGGTCAGTTTGACATCAAAAGGTTTATACACATTCAATCTAGTATGCAATCATGTTCAAGTACATATAACGTGGCTCATCTGTAATCATTCTCACTTGCAGTTTGGCAGTTATAAGATAAACTATGGAGCTGTATTCAAATTTTAGCCTATCAATTTTTAGAAAAAAAACAACTTAGGTCAATTGAATTACAATATAACTGAAGTACTACTTATAATTAATAGATGCAATTTTTAACATGGCTCACCAACTGGTTCAAAAGGCCACAAGCAGGAATTTCACACCTGCAAGAGAACACATGTGATAATCCTCATAAAATAATATTATGAATATTCACGTGGTTTGGGAATTGACTAAGTTAAATGCCAAACTTGAATCAGTTTGACTTTGCTCTTATCCTAAAATGATTTTTATGTTTCTTCACTGTTAATGAACATGGAGAGCTAAAATTGATTAGATCTTTAATATAATTTACTATAAGAATACAGTTTAAAAATAGTTAACCTACAACTGTCTTTCACTTACAAACTTTATGCATCTCCGAAAAGCTACAGATGCACAACATGTAAAGTTAAATTAAGCAAAATAAAATATACATACATAGACATGTTATTTTTGAAATGTTACAGAAAAATTTATGTAACACCATACATACACACGTGAAAAAATGTTTTCCATATGAAAAATAAATTTTAAAAAGCCTAAAAATGTGAAGGGAAAGTGAAATGAGATGTATCTTCTATAATGTTTTATATTTTATTGAGAGAATATAATCATGTGTTATTTGTGTAATCAAATAGAGAAAAAGTTTATAAATCAAACTTTACTTTCCTATATAATTAGTTTATAACCATATATCTTTCCACTAAAGAAAAAAGTCTGACCCAACAACATAACTATACTCACACTTTAAAATATGGCAAATATATCCCAAATATCTGCTTTAAAAATCATCCCATAAAATAACACTAGTCCTGTAATCTCCAATAAATTTACTGTTTTGTCACTTAAAAGCAAGTAAGGCATCTTTAGAAAGCTCAAAGGAATTGATTATAGTACTTCTAGCACTGCTCAATTTTTCAGGCAGATTTACACTTGAATTACTAACTACATTCATTTTCTGCAGCCTCAATAACTTAACAACCTACCCTGAAACATGACAGATGTGTCCTAACATTCTTCACGGCTTTACTGGCAATATCTTCATTTTTTATTTCTGATTCCAAACATGTAACATTCATTTGAAAGGAGTACATGGTAAAGGAACTAAAATACAGTTTTATATTCATAATGTTTTACAAAGTTTAAAGTCAGGGCTGCTAAAAAACGTTCCATAGGCATTTGCATCTCAGAGACACAAAGCTGTAAATTTATTATTACTAATAAGTGAAAATTATGTCCTCCTTGAGAATGACAATGGCAAGGAAAAGGACAGCAAAGAGACGAACGGGGAGCAGAGAACACACAGAAGTAGAGAAAGAGAGAGGCAGAAACCTGTCTCATTACATGCTGAAAGAGATACATCTTTGAGGGTGGAAAAGGGTCAAAAGAACAATTTCACCATCATCACGCCTCCCCAAAACGAAGGGACCCATGATAAAGGCACCAAAATACATACTAGTACCTACACACAATTGAAAAGTTCAAAAATTAAAAGAAGTAGCTGGGAGAGATGACCATTTACCAAGCCAGAGAAGGCGCTGTAGAGGACAGCAACTGCATTTTAATTCCACTCCTTCCTATATGAAAATAAAAGTTCTTTTCCTAACCAGTCATCAAATTTTCATATAATATACATAAAAAAGAGAGAATGTGGCTTTCCAAAATGAAAAACAGCAGATTAAAGGCATACGGAGTGTCAATGAACAGACAATTATCCACCTAGTAATTTATTTAGGTACCTACAATAAGATATTGTATAATGTTAGTCTACATAAAGATATAAAAAAGGACTGCACATGCATATTCAAGGTAAACTACCATAAAATAAGAATACAAACCTTCGATAGCAAGACCACTGTTTTGCCTCTAGAGGGCGAACTTGGTCTTCTGGAAAACTCTAAACAAGAGAAGTTACTTTCAGACTTTACAAAAAAAAAAGTTAAAATTTAAGGTATGGAGATAGCAAAGATTCCCAAATTTTCTTGGTTATCAGTACCCTTAAAGTCTCCGTAATTTTTCAGTGTCCCCCAAACCAACAAAGCTATCTAATCCTTCTGTTTAATAACTACAGTAGTTTTGCCCAATAATTTAATAGCATTTAGGTACTAAATTTAGTAGATGTTTGAAAAAATAATATACATATTTACAATAATATACATAATTAAAGACAAAAAGATCTATTTCACTCTTAAACAATTACAGTTAATGACTAATTGGGCATCTATACCTGTTATGCACTATATAACTTCACAAAACTTGAAATCAAGACTGGACACCATCACCCTCATTTCCTGTTCCACAGTGATGTTTGCACAGTATCTGATTTTTATTAAAACAACCTCAGAACCAGGTTCACAAAAATGCCACAGAAAAGAACACAGTGCCATTTAACACTGAAATTTCATACTACCTCAAGCTGATAGTCTGTATCGTATCTGACAGATGTGGAATATCACCGACCTACATTAGCTGCAGCACATGGGGTGCCTGAGCACACACCTTGGGAATCAGCATAGTTTTTTAAGTCCCAGCAGCTATTTAAATTACTAGTCAATATTTTAATTAATTGTATATAAAATTAACTACAACAAATGTTTTTAAAGGTCTAAACATTATTTTCTTATATTATTTGGGAAACCACTTTTTCTTTTGAGCATAAAAGGGATACTATTAAACTCTTTTTTAAAAAATATATTTTACTGATTATACCATTACAGTTGTCTACTCCCCCCCTTCATTCCCCTCCACCCTGCACACCCCTCCCCTACCATCCCCCCCCTTTAGTTTATGACCACGTGCCTCAAATTCTTTAGATTCTACATTTCCCCTACTATTCTTGCCCTCCCCCTATCTATTTTCTACCTAGTGTCTATGCTACTTATTTTCTGTACCTTCTTCCCCCTTCTCCTCCTCCCACTACCCTGTCGCTAACCCTCCATGTGATCTCCATTTCTATGTTTCTGCTCCTGATCTAGCTGTCCTCTTGGTTTGTTTTTGTTTTAGGTGTGGTTGTTAATAACTGTGAGTTTGCTGTCCTTTCACTGCTAAGATTTTTCATCTTCTTTTTCTTAGATAAGTCCCTTTAAGATTTCATATAATAAGGGCTTGGTGATGACGAACTCCTTGAATTTGACCTTATCTGAGAAGCACTTTATCTCTCCTTCCATTCTTTTATTTTCATAAATTTTTTATTTAATTCTTGTTCAAGTACAGCTTTCTGTCTTATATTCCCAACCCTGCCCGCTCCTTCCATTCTAAATGAAAGCCTTGCTGGATAGAGCAGTCTTGGATGTAGGTCTTTGGATTTCATGACTTGGAGTACTTCTTTCCAGCTCCTTCTTGCCTGCAAGTTCTCTTTTGAGAAATCAGCTGACAGTCTGATAGGAGTTTCTTTGTAGGCAATTGTCCCCTTATCTCTTGCTGCTTCTAGGATTCTCTCCTTCATTTTCATCTTGGCTAATGTAATTATGATGTGCCTTGGTGTGTTCCTCCTTGGGTCCAACTTCTTTGGGACTCTCTGAGCTTCCTGGACTTCCTGGAAGTCTATTTCCTTTGCCAGACTGGGGAAGTTCTCCTTTATTATTTGTTCAAATAAGTTTTCCACTTGTCGCTCTTCCTCTTCCCCTTCTGGTACCCCTATAATTCAGATGTTGGTACGTTTAAAGATGTCCTGGAGGTTCCTAAGCCTCTCCTCATTTTTCTGAATTCTTGTTACTTTGCATTTTTCTGTTTGGTCATTTCTTTGTTCCTTCTGGTCCACTCCCTTGATTTGAGTCCCAGTTTCCTTTCCATTGCTGTTGGTTTCCTGTGCATTTCCCTTCATTTCAATTAGTTTAGCCTTCATATGTTCCTCTAATTTGTGACTGAAATCAACCAGTTCTGTGAGCATCCTGATCACCAGTGTTTTGAACTGTGCATCTGAGTGGTTCGCTATTTCTTTTTTGCTTAGATTTATTGGCTCTGGGGTTTTGAGTTCTTCTTGAGCCATATTTTGGACTGTTCATGCCTGTTACATATGAGGAGCAGAGCCCAAGGCGTTCACCAGGGCAGGGCAACTCAGTCACTGGGTTGTGACCCTGTATGTGGGGGCGGGGTCAAAGGGGAGCAACGGAGGTCCCCTCTGCTGCCTCCCGCCGCCAGGGCCACGTGGTCTGTCCCACTGCTCACTCCTCTGCTGGTTTATCTGCATGCGAATGTGCGAATGTGTGGCCTGCCGCAGTGAGTGTGCCCTCACTGGGTCCGCCCAATGCTACCCCAGCTGCTTGGGCGCCTGGGGTCCGGGGATCTTTCCTGCCTGACCCTGCTCCGCTGCTGGCTCCACCCCTCTTACTGGTCCCAGTTGAACGGTTCGTTGTTATCGGACTTCCGTATAGTTCAATTTTCTGTTCTTTGGCTGCGTCTTTGTTTACTAAACCTTTGTTGTATTCAAACTTGGTTGTGGGAGAAGGCACAGTGTTTCCACCTATGCCTCCATCTTGGCAGAAGTCCCTATTAAACTCTTAAAGGAAGATATTTTTTCCAATTTGAATGACGGCTATTGCCTCATTCAAATTATGGTAATTATTTTTTATAAGGCTGGTTTTGTTTAATCTGATAAACTGCACTGGGAAGCAGAGAAATAGGAAATAAATTATATAACTCTTTCTAAGCAATAAGTTCTCCTAACTTAAAAATGCTACAAAGTGATCCTCTCCTGCTACTTTCCAGTCTTGCTGATCTCCTAGCTGTGTTAAGGCAGGGTGTCAAACTCATTTCCACCATGAGCCACATCGGCCTTGCAGTTGCCTCACGGTTGCCTTCAAAGGGCCAAAGGTAATTTTAGGACTGTATAAATGTAACTACTCCTTAACAGTTAAGCGAGAGCTCGGTACTGCCACTGGGTAGAAACAAGGTGCAGGGCAGGATAAAACAGGTGGAGGGCCATATTTTGCCTGTAGGCCTTGTGCTTGCCACCTGTGTCAAATATAAAATCTGAAATTCTTAAAAGTGCAAGAATATGAATAGTAATACAGATTTTAGAAGAATTTGTTCCTAAATTACTAAAACAGATTATGTACCTACCCATCCCACAAAGTCCTTCGTTTAGGCAGACCACCAGAAAAGTAACCAAGAAAAGAGTTTGATTTCAAAACCTACTCAGTTTTTGCTTTTTACTGTTTCCTAAGTTCACAACTAACTATATCCATAAAATCTGTGCAGTTGGCAATGCTACCATGTTCAATTAGAAGTCAAAGTGTGTGGTGAGAGTAGTGAGCTAACCGCCACCAAAGCAACAACAAAAAGCTCTCCAAGGAGCAACTAAGAAACAAAATCAATGCTCTATAAAAAAATTTTCACAACCATAAAAGATAATTGAAAAAGTCATGTTTTTAAAAATAAATATTAATGTTACTACATATACCCATAATCCCAAAATTTTATATGTACATAAGGATAAATGAGAGCAGAATATGATTTAATTATCTAGAAAAGAATTTTGAAAAGCTAAGACAAACCACATGGTCATGTTAATACTTACCTGCTGAATAATTTTAGAAGTTTTCTGAAGATTCTCTCTGGGAGGGACTTTACCAAATAATTTCCAGCCAGGAGCACTATGGACAACTGATTTGAGGTCCTTTGTCCTTTTTAGAAAAAGGTTTCTGAAACATAGAAAAGTTACATGAATTGTGTTTTTTATAACTAGGGAACTACTTACCAATAATTTTTAAAGTATGTTTATTCCCAAGAAAAACACAAAATATTTTTAAAAGATTTTATTTATTTATTTTTAGAGAACGGAAGGGAGGGAGAAAGAGATGGAGAGAAACATCAACATGGGGGACCTGGACTGCAATCCAGACATGGGCCCTGACTGGGAATCGAACCAGTGACCTTTTGGTTCACAGGCCAGCACTCAATCCACTGAGCCACACCAGCCAGGGCACAAAGTAATTTTAAATAAAATTATTTCTATTACTTATAACACTATTAGGCTAACAAGACTCAAGAATACTTGGCTAGTAGAAATATTAAAAGAATCATCAAAAGAGACATTAGAGAAATAAATTAAAAAGAAAACAACAGCTATAAATAAAATGTAAATATTTGCTTTGAGTCAGCAAATATTTGTCACTCTGAATCAGCTACAAAGTGACAAATTAACTATACACGCACTTGACAATAAAAGCCAAGAAACTGAGAAGAAAAAAGTTCAAGAGAACCTGTATAAAATATGTAAAGGATTGAGTAAAAATCTTTTGGGAACATATTATTTAATGATTTTCAGTAGTAATTTGTTATTGTTTATAACAAAAGGTTATCAACTGATCCTCCACTGTCATAAAACAACTGTATGTAAATTATACATTGTTTTTTTTTTTCTAGGACAGATGTGTGCAAGAAAGTTTACTGCAACTAAAGAAGAAAAATTTCTCACTGAAAAGGATAAAAGGGGAAAAAAATGAAATAAATAAATAACCTCCACGATAAAAAAAATCTAGTTCCAATATTCATTATAGTACCATTATAGTCATAGTAAGATCTGAATGAAGTTTACATTCTCACTAAATCATTTTTTAAAAGCTAAATACTTTAAATTTACATAATCTAAAACCTTTGGCTACCATAATAAATTTTCCAAAAAGAAATGAGCCAGAGGTCCAACTGCTAAGAAAGGCCGTCAGATAATGTTCCACATTAATTTCTCATGCAATTAACAAATTTTGGATTGGGTTTTCAGTTTACCTCCTGCTACAAAAACTACTTCCAATGCAACTAACTGGCATATATCAGCAATAAAAAGTAATTTAAAAATATTGTTACAAATGCATGGAATTGTATTAAAACAACATTACAGGCCTGGCCAAGTAGTTCAGTTGCTTAAAGCATCAACTCAATATGCCAACATTACAGTTTCCATCCCTGGTTAGGGACATACAATAATCAACCAATAAATGCATCAATTAGTAGAATAACAAATTGTTGTTTCTCTCTGTCTGTCTCTCTCAATTCAATAAATAAAAACAATAAATAAAAATAAAACAGCATTACAGATCAAATGGGCTTCTACCAGTTATCCTAGGAAGAGAATTACCACTTTACTAAATTTTAAGGGGAAAACCCCAATGAAAAGGTACATAAATAAGCCAGAAACGTATAATACTCTGTTGTTGCTCTCATCCACCATCCTGAGTCCACCCAATCCACTGGTAGGAACTGGTAAAGTACAGGTCCCAATGCAAATAAATGTGTGGGACTAGGTTCCTCATTACCTTTTCAAACCACAGACACACACACACACACACACACACACACACATGCTCTTCCTTTTTTCCTAGCCCCCAAGATATTCAAATTTCTTACATGTAAATCAACAATAAAGGCTTCTTAGCAAAACAAAGTAAATGCATCCAAGCAGCCCTGACCAGTGAGGCTCAGTGGGTCAGGCACCATCCCACAGAGCAAAAAGTCTCCCAACTGCACTCCTGGTCAGGACACATGCCTAGGTTGCAGGTTCATCCCCAGTTGGTAGGAGGGGCAAGAAGCAACTGATCCATGTTTCTCTTCTTCTCTTTCTCCCTCCCTTCCTCTCTCTCTAAAAATAATACTAATAAAATAAACATTTAAATGTGTCCAAGCACTCACACACGAAAGATACGACGACTCTTTCTCTCTGGATTCCAGAAGTACAGCCTGACTGTACACATGAGATTTATATGACAGTGCTGGGGCAAAGGATCACTCGTTATATTCTTCTAATTTGGGGGGGGGAGGAGCAGAAGGGAGGGACACTTCTAGCTCCTCTGTGCCCCCTTAGTCATCTCCACCTGTGGAGCTGAAATCTAGAGAAAGACACTGCCGCCTAACAGCAGGGAAGATGCAGTTTGTTCAGCTTTCCTAATATGAGGCTAAATCAGTTTCTGCACCCCTCTGTCCCTAATCCCCACGGGAAAGGTTATGCTGTGCTAGTAACCAGCTGGATAAACTTAAATCAGGTGAAGTATCAGGAGGCCCACTGCAACCAAGGGCATGCCTTTTGAGCCATATTTCATCAGTATTAAGGCTGGTGTTTTGAGGTTTCAGTTGTATGTGTCCTATGTCTTTTTTCCTACTGATTCCCAATACAGAGGAGCTGATAAAGAAGTGTTATTTATTGGTTCTGCCTAAACCCCAGTGAAGTTTTTATAAGTTGTAAAGTATCTTACTTTTCAGACATGCTAGAAATATTTAAAATTATGTGTTTTCTAGTTTGGGTTTGTTTTTTCTTTCTCATTCTGTGACACATTTTTGTCAATGTATATAGGAAACAGGGAATGGCAATGGTAACCCATCTTTCTCCCCCATTAAGTTCATTCTCCACCTCAACCAACTCTATGTTGACATACACAACTATCTACACACACACAGAGACAAAAACACACCATCTTCCATTCTCTCTACTAATTTGTGCCCACTCTTTTTAGCAAAAAGAAATTAAGAAAATCCATTGTACCAGCTGAGAATAGCAGTTCAATATTTTCATACTGCTGAAACATAAAAAAGAAAAAAATAAGAGGCACACCAAGAAAAAAACTGATGTGGGGATTAGAAGAGAAAGATGGAGGGGAAATAAAGCTCTGGCCTTCTCTGTTAGTGGCTTTTATAATAAAGGTTGATGAATGAATGACTCTTGCTCGTTAATACCTATTAATATTTGTTTCACATATCTGTCTCTGTTTCATTTTTCCAAGATTTCTGTTACCACACAAAAAGTTTCCAACCACTTGCCTACTACACGCTACTAAAAGATAAAGCTAACCTAAAAGGGCAAAACGTATTTACACCACGTAAGCTCTCTGCTCATGATTTCTAATATAGCAGAAATCTCCAGAGCTTGGGTCATTAAGAATTGGCAAACCACTTATAAACTGAGACAAAGCTGTGTAAATTCCAGCTTCTCAGACTAGACTTTGACACTACAGAAAACTGGCTAATTCTGAATTTTCTTACTGCCAATAATGTCAGCTCTAGCCTAAAAAAATTCACTGTTTTTACCTAATGTTTACATCTATAACTATTTTAAATTTTTAGGGTCATTAGATAAATTCTGATCATCATTTAAATGGAGTTGAACATTAAGAAGGGATCACAATACGTTTCCAAACAGGAAAAAAAAAACATACTTCAATGAAGAGTGAAATCAGCTTGAAAAGTTAGAAACCATGACCTGCTCTTCAAACTGTCTCAGTAGAAGTTGGACTACTGAAAACACATCAACTTCCTGGACTTTGTACTAAGCTTCCCCAAAGTACAATACAAAGTCAAACAGACAACACGATCTAGTGATCATGGAATGCCACAGTTGGCTACATAATTCACTCAAAGAAGTGTAAGTACTGTCTCTTTAAAATGCAGTACTTTGGCTACCCTTGAGTATTTTGGATTAAAGAGCTGGCATGAAGATTACTTACATTCTTTCCAAACCTCAATCATTTTTCACTTGGAAAAGACTTTCAGCTGACTATACACAAAAAAGTACTTTTTCTGTTTTTGTTTTTCAACAGATAACTAAAGCTTTTTTAATTTCAAGAATTTTCTTTTTCATGCTGCTTCTGGCTCTTGTCTTTGCCATTATTACATATCCTAAAAATTAAAAAACAATATAGATTTTTATTTAATACACACTGCTTATAACCTCTTTCCATAGATCAGACTATCGCACATAAAAAACACAAACTTCAGTATCATTTACTGTTAAAAATAGAATTTCAAGGCTGAGAGTAAGTTATAATTTTTTGTGGTTCACAGGCCCGCGCTCAATCCACTGAGCTACACCAGCCAGGGCAAGTTATAATTTTTTTAAAGTATGTTAGAACTGTCATGGACTTCAGAGAGCAACCAGGCCAAAGGTTCTTCATCAAGAATCAATAAACCTACATGAATGGGCCAGAGGAGGTCCATAAGCCTTCCCAAACTATATGTGCAATCTGAAGTAAGTAGTGTGATTATGAATATTTTTCTTGGGTAGCTATCTAGATCTTTCATCAAATTCTCCAAGGACTGAATATGCCACCTACCACCCCCAAGAAAGGTCGACGAGCTACTTGCCAAGGTCACACCACTAACTAGTACTGGAGCCAGGTCTCTTGCAGGTCCTTTTCTTCCTAATCTTGTTCATGTTCTCACAGAACGATCAAGCTGTAACAGTTTCACAACCATCTCTGTTTTCTTTCATACTACATATTGCCAAAAGGCCTCTTGACATTAATTTAAACAGTTCAAAAATACAAATTATTTTCTTCTTCTGCTCGTTGTGTTCATGTCAGCAAGTCGCGTTATGGTATGTCTTATTTGTTATAGCACATAAGTTCCAGGTGCTATCTTACTGATTGAGACCTTTTTATTCTTTTGTTGAGGGGAGAGAACAAAATTGAATATAATTAAGGAAAAAGAAAAAGCAATATAATATTCTTGCTTCTGTGCTGGATACTATTTATATTCTCTATCAAATGCTTCATTAAGAGAATCTCCATTGCTTTAAGCCCAATGGAGAATCTAAGACATTCAGAGGGAAGACAGAAACCACCAGAAGAAGAGGAAAAGTATAGGACTGATGCTCCAGACAAGAATATGAACAGTCACAAGGGACAACACGCAAAATATTCCAGTCACCAGGATGTAAGCTATCTTTTAACACTAAGAGAAAGTTAAGAAACAAAGGCAAGATGGTGACTGATGATGATGAATAAAACTAACCATGTGTGTGAATACTTTTCCACTTATGCCTCTTGTATAGAAATAAAACAGAAATTATGTGAGTATTTTTGTTGACAATTGGAGGAAGCAAATATTTAATCTTCATAATGGGGATAGGATTTTCTTCTGAGATAATAAAAATGTTCTAAAACTGACTGTGGTGATGGTTACATAACTCTGAATACACTAAAAACTACTAAATTGTACACTTTAAATATATGAGTTGTATGGTATGTGAATTATAATATCTCAATAAAGCTGTCATTTTAAGTGAAAAAAATCAAGTGACAATATGTGAAAAGAAAAATAAAACCAAGTAGGGTTTATCCCAGAAATGCAAGGCTCATTCAACGCTCAAAAGTCAGTCAATGTAATTCACTGTATTAACAGACTAAAGAAGAAATCCCACATGCTCATATCAACTGATACATTTGGCAATATCATAAATTCATTCCTGATTTAAAAATACTCAGAGAACTGGAATAGAATACAAGTTCCTAGTTAAGGGCATCTACAAAACAAAAACAAATTAAAAAGAAACTCTCTCTCTCTAAAATCACTTTTTAAAATTTAAAAAAATCCTATAGCTATTATCATTAAATAATGAAAGACCAAATGTTTTGGAGATTGGAAACAAAGTAAGAATGTCCATCCACACTCATCACTTCCATTCAAAATCATTCTGAAAATCCTAGCCAGTGCAATGAGGCAAGAAAAACAGGCCTTCCTTACAGATTTAGAAAGAAAATTTTAATTTTCTGTTTGCAGACATTACTATTTACATAAACAATCCCATAGGATCCACAAAAAAGTTCCTAGAACTATTAACTAAGTTTATCACAAGGCTATTAGATATGAGGCAAACAAAAATCATATTTCTATACATGGTATTATCAATGAATAAAATTTTGAAACTGAAATTTTGTTAAATGCATCATTTATAACAACTCCAAAAAATATTAAATCTAACAGAACATGAGTAGGACGTGTATAATAAACACTATATAAGATTGATGAAAGAAATGTAAAAAGGACCCAAATAATTGGAGAGAGACATTGTGTTCAAGAAATGGAAGATAATTAAAACAAAGATGTCAATTCTCCCCTAATTAACAAGGATTATCTGTAGATACAGACAAGCTGATTCTAAAAATGATATGAAAAGGCAAAGGAGGCTCTGAAGCTGCCCCAGGTGCTGGAGCTTTCATAACCCCTACTTTTCTACTTTCCACTGCAACCAATAAAGGTTGTTAGTACTATTGTTTTTTAAGTAGGCAAAAGAGTAGAACAGCCAGAACAATTTTTGCACATTTATTTAGATTATCTTCTGCATTAAATGTGAGCTCTGTTCATCATTGTACCCCTGGTGCTGCACTTGCACATACAAATGAAAGTCTGCCAACTTGGGGAGGGGGCACTACACAGAAAAAAATCACTTCTGCCCTCACACTTAGTCATTTTAGTCCATTCTGGCTGCTGTAACAAAATACCACAGACTTGTGGCTTATAAATAACAGAAACTTATTTCTTACAGTCTGGAAGCTAGGAAGTCCAAGATGCAGAATCTGGTGAGAATCCACTTCCTGGTCCACAACCACCACCTTTTCCCTGTGCTCCCACAGGGCAGAAGGGGTGAGAGCACTTCTGGGGCTTCTTTTACCAAGGTACTAATCCTTTTTACCAAGGCTCCGCCTTCATGACCTAAGTACTTGCCAAAGGCTCCACCTCCAAATACTATCATATAGGGGATTAGGTTTCAACACAGGAATTTTGGGGTAACACATTCAGGCTACAGCATTAGTTTAATGGGAGAGCGCAATCTGGTGAGCCACTATTTCTATGAAACTTTCTCCTCTATAAGCTATTTCTTCTAGGAACCATTCTCTTCTGATACTTTTCACTTTCTGCTTTATATAACTGATCTTAATGCTACAATGACTCTATAAATGCATGAAAACAAAATCTGTGTAACCTTTACAATGCTCTGCATATAAGGTATTTAAACACTCAGAAAATATTTTATTTTTTAAACTAACATGGAATAAAAATTGGCTGCCTTTTTGCCATACATACAGATATGTGTAACTACCACAAAAATTGAGGTACAGAACATTTTACCACCCCCCAAAAACTCCATCATACTAACTCTTTGTAGTACTCTCTCTCCCCTGGCCCCTGAAAAGCACCCTAAATGAGCCTGAAGATGAACTTAAAGGTAAATTCAGTGCCAGAGGGCTGAATCTTGCTTCTCCCATTGCACGCTCCCTGCTAGTAGCACATCATAGCACTTCAACTTATGTTTGCAATATGATTGCCATGTCCTTACCAGCAAAGCTATACCCTTCTTTTCCTGCTATATAGTCAGTGCTCAAATATGCTTGCTGAATGTACAAGGGAAGATTCAGACAAACCGAAACTAAAGGAAAAGGAGTAACAGATGTTTTATTCTGGCTAGTATAAATGACAAAGTACAAGCAGAAAAGAATAAAGCACTTAATTTCCTTGCCCCCAAATCCTCAAATTCCTAATATCTATGGAAAAGCTTTAATTCCTTATCTTTTTAAAAAGATGTATTTTTAGAGAGAGGGGAAGGGAAGGAGAAAGAGAGGGGGAGAAACATCAATGTGTGGTCGCCTCTCACGCACCCCTACTGGGGACCTGGCCCACAACCTAGGCTTGTGCCCTGACTGGGAATCAAACTGGTGGCCCTTTCTTTTTTGTTCATAGGCCAGCACTCAATCCACTGAGCCACACCAGCGAGGGCTAATTCTTAATTTTTTAAAAAGATTTTACTTATTTATGTTTAGAGAGAGGTAAGGGGGGAGAGAGAAACATCAATCGGTTGCCTCTAGCACCCACTGAGACCAGGGATCAAACCTGCAACCCAGGTATGTGCCCTGACCAAGAATCAAACCAGTGACCTTTCACTTTATGGTACGATGTCCAACCAACTGAGCCATACCAGCCAGGGCTTTAATTCTTTCCCTTAACATTAAAGACTCTTTGCAAATTGGATCCAAATTATCTTTCAAACATCATTTCTTACTACTCTTTCTAAGTAGGACAAACACAGGATCCACCACAAATAACTGCCCTTTTAACTACAAAATCCATATTAAGCAGAAAACTAAATATCACTGGTTCAGGCTTTTAAAACAAAATACAAAGATATTGTTCATGCCCTGGCCAGTATGACTCAGGGGGTTGGGCATCATCCTGCAAACCAAAAGGTCGCCAGTTCAATTCCCAATCAGGGCACAAGCCTGGGTTGCAGGCCAGATCCCCAATTGCGAGGAGTATCAGAGACTACCAATCAATGTTTCTCTCTTTCTCCCTCCCTTCCCCTCTCTCTAAAAATAAATAAATAAATAAATAAATAAATAAATAAAATAGAGTGCAAGAAAAAGTTAGATGCATTTTAGTTCTACTAAAATTGAGAGTAATTTGTTTTGCTAATTAGAAAAGCTATCTAAGGCCATACCACCCTGAACACACCCAATCTTGTCTGATCTTTGAAGCTAAACTGGGTTGGGCCTGCTTAGGTTAGTACTGCCCTAGCTGGTGTG
The DNA here is from genome assembly GCF_014824575.4 of Sturnira hondurensis. Taxonomy (NCBI): domain Eukaryota; kingdom Metazoa; phylum Chordata; class Mammalia; order Chiroptera; family Phyllostomidae; genus Sturnira; species Sturnira hondurensis. The sequence continues at coordinate 5,634,307 of NW_028078194.1, read as the reverse complement.
GCTCATTTGGTTGGACCATTGGCCTGCAAACTGAAGGTTGTGGATTCAATTCCCAGTCAGGGCACATGCCTAGGTTGAGGGTTTGGTACCTGGTTAGGGCAACAGATCAGTGTTTCTCTCCCTTCCTTTCCCTCTCTCTAAAATCGATAAGCATGTCTTCAGGTGAGTATCAAAAAAAAAGAAGAGCTAAAGAATTTACTTCACAAGTGGAAAACTATATAAAGGATACTTCAAAATTAGCAATAGCACTAAGGCAATATTTGTAATACAAAGTTGAACACATCTTTCACATTTTAATATTGCCAGTTACAGATGCTGTATTAAGGATTTTACCACAATCTATATTTTTGTTAGTCCTTTAAATATAGACTGCATTGCAAACACACTAGTAACAACAGTTTTAGGCTTCACCAAAATTAAATTGATACAACCACATCCACCCAAGATGATCAAATATAAGGGTGGCAGACCCCAAGTCATTGAAAAGAGTACCAGAGGTGAAATCGTTCATTCATGCCTATTTGTACAAACCTCAACTATTTAATATCATGTCTATTTGCCTGAGGATGACTCTTTTAAACCTAGGATATTGCTTACAGTTAATATACAACTCAACGTGTTTAGTTGGCTTTTTAATGTATTTCAGCTATGATTCCCCTCCAACATTCAATTCTTCAGTTCCATCTTACATCGGCACAACTGATTTCTCTCCTACAGGAACATCTCCCCAAAACAGATACCGAACATACTTTGAGAAATGGTACCATTAAAGTAACAAGTGGAGAGCCTCCCAAAGTGAACCACTACAAAAGTTCCAATCATTTGATTATATAAATTCTGGTACCTTCTAAAAAGTTTTTAATCCAACAAATCTTCATGTTCCTATTATATTAGGCTCTATGTTTCTATGCAGAGACAAAAAAGATACGTCCGCTATCTCCAGGGAGTGTGCACCATAGTAAAACAGACACATTAACCCCTAAGTAATTATAGAAGTCTCAATACTTTGTTTTTACCTCATCCAATCCTCAAAAATGGCAGGTGTGTATACTGCCACCATCCACTTTTATGAAGCAATGTATAGAATTTGTGCATTGAATATAAAGACTTGATTTTACAACTTTACACTCTCAGGGCTTTCCCTGAAGTTTTTCCTTTCTGAGCCATGAGAGCAAAACAAGTAGCCTAACAGCCATTCTGGCTCTTTTCCCCTCACCAAATTTCTTACAAACATGGTAGACAGAATTTTTCACATGACTCTACCATTTTCACACCAGCCCATTTCCCTCAAAACAAAAATCAGATTCGAAGTTTACCTTTATTAAAGCTTCACAAAAAGCCTACTGGTGTAAGAATATGGAGGTCTGTCCAGAAAGTATCCAGCCATGTGCTATGAAAAATAGAGACATTTATTGAGAAAGATACAAGATACACGAAACAGTCTACAGCCATACCACCCTGAATGCAACTGATCTCATCTGATCTCAGAAGCTAAGCAGGGTTGGGCCTGGCTAGTACTTGGATTGAAGACAAGATACAACAAACATTGTACAAAGGACAATGACACCTCAGTCCTCTTCAAAGTAGGCACCTTGAGACCTCACACAGTTCTCCCAATTGCTATCAGCTGTCCTGTCATATTTTCCTGAATCTCATCAACAGTCTGAAATCTCTTCATTTCAAAGGTGATTTTAGTTTTGGGAAAAGCCAGAAGTTCCAGGGCACCAAATCTGGGCCACATGAGGGCTGAGTCACCTGTGGGTGATTTGATGTTTTGCCAAAAAACTCTGCATGAGATGTGATAAGGGAGCAGGCACATTGTCGTGATGAAGCTGCCAATCACCAGTTGCTCATAGCTGCAGCCTTCTGAATCATCTGAATAATTTCCACAGAAATTATTATGTTCAAGCTTAACAAATTTGATACAGATTTGTTGCTCTACTCACTCAGCCATTTTTAATGCGGCGATAGCTACAGTACACATGCCCACTCCATGGTGTCTACTGCGCCCATTGACTATTACGCAGAGGTCCTCACTGTTCATGCATGTGCATTCCAGTCCACTCTCCTTGGCTGCCAAGTTACATAAATGTCACACAAACTGTTCTCATTATATTAATAATGGCTGGACTTTTTCTGAACAGACTTTTTATGTCACTCAAACTGTTAGCTACCCCTTCTAGCAAGGAATGAATTTAATGTTATTTAAATCAATTATCTGCATACTACATTCTAATAAACAAACTTCTAAGCACCTATTCCTATAAACTACCACAAAGGTATTCCAGCCCCAGTTTCTTACGTCCCAAATCACGTGCCACCCTGCTACAAGAGTGACTGTTCTCATGCACAATTCAAACCATATTGCTAATGTTCTAAAAATCCATCGGTGATCCTAGGCCCTTCATGGAATCCATTTAAATTGCTTAGTTCTGTTACACAAACTCCAAATTTAGCCCTAACCATTTGCCTTGGTTTTTGACACTGTACCTCACCTGCCTCAGGACAGTCACACTAATGAGCATCTGCAGCCCCAAAACCGCTGTGCTGTTTCATGTATAAATTCTGCATGTGCTGCTGTGTGCCTGTACTGTCCTCAGTCTCATCCCAACCTAAACCCTCATTACTAAAAGACCAGGCATTCATGTTTAATCTCCATGAAGAATGCCCTAATTTCCCATCCCGAAGCTGATCACTCTCCTTCAGTGCTGTTGCTGCATCCTTACAGCTTCCTTTACAACACTCATCAGGTAATACTGTAAGTATTGCTTTATATGACTCCCCTATCTTAAGTTTATTAATATCCTGTTTACCTCATTTCCTTAATGCCTCACTTAAGTAGTAAGGCTCAACAGCATTGTGAATGAATAAACAATGAGAAAATTGCAAACTAGTAAGAACTGTCTATGGTTAGCTGGGAGGATTTGTAAACAAAAACAAAGTTAGGTAGCAATAGTTAAATTGCTGGAGGGAAATTCTGTAAAAGAACTGTCTTTTTCTTTAAAGGGCAAATTAGGACCAGGAACATTACAAAGAAAAACACTGTGCTTCCACATAAAGAACCTTCTAACAACTAATAACCTCAATAGGCTGCCTTGAGGAAATTGAGCTCCTTATTAGTGAAAGGATTCAAGCAGAAGCTAAACAACACCCATCAGGTGCCTAAAAACTATCTAAGAATAAAGAAGCAGAAACTTAGCTCCAGGGTTGTTGTTGTTTTGCTTTGTTTTATGGACATTTTGTGCATGTCTAATCTATAAGTACTTCCTGAACTGACTATAGAACTTGTGATACAACCTATGAGAGATCTTACATCCCAGTGGTAAAGTTGAAGTCTTTCTCCTGACAAGAATAATTGTCTTTTTCTCCCATACAGATGTTATAACGTTCCATCAAATGGGCAATTAAACCAAAAAAAAAAAGTATTTTAGTGCTCTCATACAAGAGCAAAAAAAACTTCTCTCCTCATTAAAACATGTACCTAGTTACTATTTTACTCAATAAAGTTTTGTACGGGTTATTTTCTATTTTTTAATATATTTTATTGATTATACCATTACAGTTGTTCTATTCCTCCCTTCATTCCCCTCCACCCTACACACCCCCACCCCCACCCTTCCCCCCTTTAGTTTACGCCCACCTGTCTCAAGTTCTTTAGATTCTATATTTCCCCCACTATTCTTGCCCTCCCCCCTATCTATTTTCTACCTACCCTCTATGCTATTTTCTGAAACTTCTACCCCCTTCTCCCCCTCCCACTCCCCTGTTGCTAACCCTCCATGTGTTCTTCATTTCTATGGTTCTGCTCCTGATCTAGCTGTCCCCTTGGTTTGCTTTTGTTTTAGGTGTGGTTGTAAGTAAATGTGAGTTTGCTGTCCTTTCACTGTTCCTATTTTTTATCTTCTTTTTCTTAGATAAGTCCCTTTAAGATTTCATATAATAAGGGCTTGGTGATGATGACCTCCTTGAATTTGATCTTATTTGAGAAGCACTTCATCTGCCCTTCCATTCTAAATGAAAGCTTTGCTGATAAATCAAATGGATATAGGTCTTTGGATTTCATGACTTGGAATACTTTCCAGCCCCTTCTTGCCTGGAAGGTCTCTTTTGAGAAATCAGCTGACAGTCTGATGGGTACTCCTTTGTAGGTGACTGTCCCCTTTTCTCTTGCTGCTTCTAGGATTCTCTCCTTCATTTTCATCTTGGCTAATGTAATGATGATGTGCCTTGGTGTGTTCCTTCTTGGGTCCAACTTCTTTGGGACTCTCTGAGCTTCCTGGATTTCCTGGAAGTCTACTTCCTTCGCCAGATTGGGGAAGTTCTCCTTTATTATTTGTTCAAATAAATTTTCCACTCGTGGCTATTTCTTTCCCCCTTCTGGTACCCCTATAATTCGGATGTTGGAACATTTAAACATGTCCTGGAGGTTCCTAATCCTCTCATTTTTTTGAATTCTTGTAACTTTACTTTTTCCTGTTTGGTCATTTCTTTGTTCCTTCTGGTCCACCCCCTTGATTTGAGTCCCAGTTTCCTTTCCATCGTTATTGGTTTCCTGTGCATTTCCCTTCATTTCAATTAGTTTAGCCTTCATATGTTCCTCTAATTTGTGACTATAATCAACCAGTTCTGTGAGCATCCTGATAAACAGTGTCTTGAATTGTGCATCTGAGAGTTTCGCTATTTCCTGGTCACTTAGAGTTATCGGCTCTGGGGCTTTGAGTTCTTCTTGAGTCGTAATGTTTGGTCTGTTCTCGACTGTTAGGTATGAGGGGCGGAGCCTTAGGTGTTCACCAGGGCAGGGCGACCCAGTCACTGGGTTGTGACGCTGTATGTGGGGGCAGAGCCAAAAGATGGCAATGGCAAGCACCCTTTGCTTCCTCTCGCTGCCACCTCGGGCCGCGCGATTCATCCCACTGCTCCAGAATGTGCGACCACAGTCAGCCACTGCTGGGTTTGTTGCTGGGGGTTGCGCGGTCCGTCTCACTTCTCACTGCCCCCATCCCAAGCCCTCACTGGGTCTGCCGGCGTACCCCGGATGCCTGGGCGCCTGGGATGGGGGGCGGATCCTTCCTGCCCGACTCTGCTCCACTGCTGGCTCCGCCCCTCTTACCTGTCCCATAGTAGGGTTCGTTGTTGTTGGACTTCCGTATAGTTCAATTTTCTGTTCTTTGGCTGCGTCTTTGTTCTTCAAACCTTTGTTGTATTCAAACTTGGTTGTGGGAGTAGACACAGTGTTTCCACCTACGCCTCCATCGTGGCGGAAGTCCTGTACTGGTTATTTTCTAAATATTTTTTCCTTCTGGTAGTATAATTCTCAGCTGTTTTATTGGTATGCCCAATATTGAAAGTTAATCACTGTTCTACTATTCTCCACTGTATTAATGTGCTTCTGGGAGTGTATCACAAAGATCGGTATCCTCCTCTGGTTATACGTTCAGCTGCTGTGCTGGTTATGTCACACAATAATTATCCACCAAAAGTTTTATGTTATCAGTCTTTAGTTAACAAATTTTAGTGTTCAACACCCAATTCTGAATCACAACAAATCCTATGTTTTCCAAACAACATCCAAGGATTATCAATCTCTTTAATTCTAGGTAGCACCAATGAAGTTAAAAAGTCAGTCCAGCCCTAGCTGGTGTGGCTCAGTTGGTGGGCTGTTATCCCACAAACCAAAAGGTCTTGCACTCAATTTGATTCGATTCCTGGTCAGGGGGCACACCCCTGGATTGAGGGTTTAGTCCCCAGTTGGGGGTATGCAAGAGGCAACTGATGTTTCCCTCTCACACTGATGTTTCTCTCCTACTCTTTCTCCCTCTCTTCCCTTCTCTCTGGAATCAAAAGAAAAAAAAATTTTAAAGGTCTAACAGGGGGTGGGGTGAGGAGTATCACCATGTAAACAAAAAAAAAAAAAGTCACCTTAAATTTTATCACTCTTCAAAAAACACAGAAACTGCTTACTCAATTGAGATTTTTTACTAATTTAAAACTTCAATAACTTACTTCAGAACTTATATTTTTACAAAATATATCTTCCTGGTAATGAATAATTACTTTTTTCTCTCATGCATGAGAGAGCCTCTAATTCTGTTTGCTAGATTTACCATGGTACTTGTAAGAGTACCTTTTAGCATTGGAACTCAAGTAAGAAAACATTGTGTAAAACTGTATATTGCATTTATTTTACCCTTTCATACAATGTACTTTTTACTAATATCTTAATCTATCATACTAACAACTTAAACTTTTAAGGCCTAAATTAAACCTTATATAATCAACCTCTCATTAAAATATTTTTTCACTTGTACAATAAAGCCTATAAGAGTCCATGAGGGGATAAGGACACTAAGGACATTAAGAAGGAGAGACAAAGCAGGTATCTTTAAGGAAAGAAGTTGCCAGAAACATTCACAAAGGCACTGAGGTAAGCAGAACAGAAAAATATATATGGAGATGATCTGTAGTAATACTCTGAAGCCCACAGGCCAAAGTACAGAGCTAACTTCTAGCTAACAATTACTCTCAAGCAATCTTTTCTGTACAAACCTCTTCAACTTCATTCTCTAAGTTTCTTCAGTCTCTAATCATACCTCTATTACCCTCTGATTTTCATCTTCTTTCTCACCACCTTAAATGGAAAAGTACGGAAACAAAGTATTTATCTTTAGTTTTGTATTTCCTATCCTGCTTTTAAAAAGCAGATTATATGAGCACTTGGGTTTTTTAAGCATTTTTTAAAGATTTTATTTATTTTTAGAGAGGGAAAGGGAAGGAGAAAAAAGGGAGAGAAACATCAATGTGTGATTGCCTGTCGTGTGCCACAACTACCAGGGACCTGGCCCGCAACCCAAGCATGTGCCCTAGACTGGGAATTGAACTCGCGACCCTTTGGTTTGCAGGCTGGTACTCAATCCACTGAGCCACACCAGCCAGGGCACATTTTGTGTTTCTTAAACACAAAAAAATTAAACTGTTGTAGTCTTTGAATAACTTTTTCCTGAGACAACACAACAGTATTTCCCCCACTTAACTAGAAGACTACCAACGGATTAGATGAAAAACAGATTTGAAAATTCTAAATAATGCCCAATTTATGATGGGTAATTGTACATTACAGTATTCAGAAAAATATGAGAGAATAGCACATAATTTGATATCAAAACTATCATGTTCAGTTCCAAACAAAATATTTTCATCTGTGTGGCACTGAAGACAGGCAGATGGAAATATTTTTTAACCAAAAAATGTATCCCAAAATAAAATTCAAATTAAAAAGAAATCAAGAGCCAAATTCAAAGATAAACTGAACACATTACCAAGTTCACTGTCAAACTAGCTCTCTGTAGTGCATAAACTGTAGCTTGGTTTCCTAAGGTAAACTTCTCTTAATTGCAGGAAAGAGCCTGCTGAAAACCCAGTCACATGGGTTTCCCTCTCTTTCTTCTTTTGGCCATGAAAGTGTAAGAAAGGCTGAAGCAGCAAATTCTAAAGAGGAATAAACTGTGTGTAACGTTGCAGGAGTTTTTCTTAAAGTCATGGAAAAGAATTATAACTATTAGCAGAAAGAAGGAAAATTAACACCTTTTTGATAAGCTGCAAATAAAGGGAGGTAAAGTTATGACTGCACATTAGAGACCTGCGTAAAGGTTTAGGAGCTAAAGCTTAAGAACAGGCAAGCATAGCTATCTAAACAGCATAAAATCAAAGTTAAAGACCCTTCTCACTAATAAAAATGAAGCTAAAATTTAATTAAGCAAAGATAATTTCTCAACTAGTGGAAGTTAAAAACAGAGTTCTACATTTGTATTTATCTGTTCTTTGTTGTATCTCTGTTTATACTCATGAATTACACTGTACATAAACATGTCCAACTTTAAATAAATAAGGCAATCTGAGCTGTAAATATATGCTGTAACCTATCTATCAACAATTATTTCAGTGATTGATTATAGTCTTGGAACCATCGGTATTAGAATCACCTGCGAGATTTACTTGGTAAATATGTGGATTCCTGCTGGGCACCACCACCCAAGATCTACTCCATCAAAGGGCAGGGGGGTGGGGAGTAATTCAAGGAATCTGCATTCCTAAAACCACCCCCTCCCCCTTTAAAACACCAAACTTTAAGAACTGATGTAGTAGGATGCAAGCAACTATCAACCAAAACTACCTGGGCACAACTCTTAGTGTAGCTAAGAGTTCCTAGGAAGAAATCCGCTGCCTCGAAAGGGACTGACTTTCCCTTTCTGAATAACACATTGAGAGATGCATAACAGATGTATCTCCTCAAAAGCTCCAAATGTTTCCACTCTTCCCCAAAGCTTTCCTACCACAACACACTAAGTATGAAATGTATGAGTAAGCCAAGTTAAACATTTTAAGAACTTAAACTTAAAAATTGGCTTTACCTGTCTACAAGAAGTCCTTAAAACAATAAAAGACACAAATACTTTACTATTTCTTAACACTCCCTCCTTTCAGTTCCTTCTTGGATTTGTTTTAGTCAGTGTTTCAAGACTTCTGGAAATTTTATATCACTACACTAGAGTTCATTTTAATACTCATCCAATCCCAAATACAAATTATGTTTGAAAATCTATTACCCAAATTGTGTAATGTTTCTTCAGGTAGTATAGATAATATTTACTCCAGTCTCTTCCTTTCTTTAAATCAGTGGATTTCACCGATGGAATCAAAAAGAGGACTGTGGTGGTCTTGCTATAGTTTGAATGCCACTTGAACCCTCACTATATGCCACATAATAAATACAAAGCACTTAGAATATTATCTCAATTAACCCTTGTGGCAATCTTATGAGGTAGATATCACTATTATCCCTATTTTATGGATGAGTTGCTTAAGGTGCAGAGAGATCAAGTAACTTGTCCATAACTTTGTAACTAGGAAGCTACTCTAAACCCAGGCACTTATGTAACTTCAGAACTAGCAATTTTTAACCACTGCAATATCCTGTAGTTCAAAGATGCCACCTGCCAAAAGCAAATGCCCTGAATCCAGCGAGGCAGGGGTTGTGGATTCTGATGAATCTTGTTCTTTAAAATGCTATTCTTAGGAGATTTTGAAGTTTAACAAAAGCTAGAAACTATTGCACTAGGCTACTAGTTCTCCAAAGTGGAACACTGGCAACCTTTGAGAAATAACTCATGGTCAGGGAGTTAATGCCTCAAATTCCAGTTCACCGATTAACTAGAATTTATTTATTACCTACCCTCCCCACTCCAAAGAATAATAAGGGAAAAAATCTAGCATTGTCTAAAGGGAAAAAAAAATTGGATCTCCTGATCTCTACTGTCCACACCTAAGAAACCACACAAAAATCACTCATGTTTTGCAATAATTACTCTGAGACAGAGCTGGATCTTTACTGAAAGAAATGTTCAAGTTAGAATTTAGAGTTGAAGGGGATATATCTATCTCTGGCAACCTTATTATTTACAGATAAAAAATACCCTTTTTTTAAAGCATCCTCTTTAACTCAGTTCACATTTGTAATATTTAGCCAGCAAATATTTTGAGTCTACAACAGGGTATGCAAGAGAATTGTATAATATATCACAGTATACTGGGTCCGAAAGGGTCTCTGAACCTCCTAATTTCACAGATAAGGAAAATGAAGTCTAGAAATTTAGTGATTTGCCCAAGGTCACATAATTATTTAATGGCAAAAGAAGCTTCCCAGGACAAAAGCCAAGTTTCTTATCTTTTAGGCCAATAGTATTTTCACTACACCAAAACTATGTTTTTCTTCATAAACTTCTTATATTGACTTATTCACAGAAATCAGCACATTAGCTTCAAACCCTAGGAATCAGACTTATAGTCTAGTTCTGATTTTTTAAAATTAATTAATTATCTGACTCTGGGCAAATAACTGTAAAATAAAAATACATGCTACCTTTCCTAGGTCACAAGTGTATTTCAAGAATAAAAAGAAACTTACAAGAGTAATATATATATATATAAATAATTTTGGAGCCCTGGCTGGTGTGGCTCAGTGGATTGAGTGCCAGCCTGTGAACCAAAGGTTCGCCGGCTCGATTCCCAGTCAGGGCGCATGCCTGGGTTGTGGGCCAGGTCCCCAGTGGAGGACGCATGAGAGGCAACCACACACTGATGCTTCTCTTCCTCTCTCCCTCCCTTCCCCTCTCTCTAAAAATGAATAAAATCTTTAAAAAATAATAATTTTGGAAATATATATTATGTAGATATATATTTTCATATTTTTTCTAGAGGTCAATGGATACTGGTTAAATCGTGTAAATACTACCCCAAATAGTTGGAACTTAAAGGCTTCAAAAATCATTGCTCTATGTTCCCCTAAATAACAACTTATTACCATGCCTAACTCATTTCCGGTATCTAATTCATAACACCTTACTAGGTGATGTCTAGCAAGTAAAAGACTTATGACAAGAGCACTGTGGTTTTCCATGGGATATTAAACAATTAATATAAGGATCCCTGAATTTCCTCTACTTTAAACATTTCTAACTTTACAGTAAAACAAAACTGCTCCTCAAATAAAAACCTTTTAGTTAATACCTCTATGACAAATAAACTGTAAGGTTTAAGTAAGAGCATGTATAGCAGGTCCTTGAATATAGTCATTTCATTAGAACATAGGTGAGATGCGGAGATACCATAGACAGTACCTCTGTTTATATCAATTAGCCTATGGTAGAATTGGTTTGGTTATGCATCCTTTCACTTAAAGTTGCACAACCTAGCAACAATGTTAAGTGAGGACTTACTAGACAAACGTTGCTTTCTAAGTTGTGACAAATATACCTGAGTAATATGATGTTGACAATATGGGAACAAAGTGAATGGTATGGGACAATTTTCTCTATGTAGTTATCTGTGTCACTTTTCTGCAAATCTAAAACTTTTCTAAAATAAAAAGTATTAAAAACTAAAAAAAGTAAGTATCTCTGCCCATTTTGAATAATTTAGAAAATTTCTACTGAATAGGTAACTCCAAGTTAATATTGGATTAATAGTCTGCTTTGCTCACTAGAGTATAGCATTAAAATATTAACTTAGTTTAATACTTCAAAATGATGTTTGAGCCCTTTAAAATTACCTTAGTCCCACAAAAACTGAAGTTTCCCAATACTACTCTACCAAATTTAGATTCACATTATCATATCTCTAACCACCCACCTTAAAACCATTATCAATAAAGGAAAGATAAACAAATGGGATCTCATCAAAATAAAAAGCTTCTGCGAGACTAAAGAAAATAGCATTACAATGAAAAGAGAACCAACTGTATGGGAAAACATATTTGCCAATGATACCTCAGATAAGGATTTGATCTCTAAATTATATAAAGAACTTACATGCCTCCACTCCAGGAAGACAAACCACCCAATTAAAAAATGGGCAAAGGACCTAAACAGATACTTTTCCAAGAACATACAGAGGGCTCAGAGACATATGAAAAGATGCTCAGCATCACTAGCCATCAGTAACGTGCAAATTAAAACCACAATGAGATACCACTTCACACCCAAGAGAATGGCCATCATAAATAAATCAACAAACAAGTGTTGGAGAGGTTGTAGAAAACAGGGAACCCTAGTGCACTGTTGGTGGGAATGCAGACTGGTGCAGCCACTATGGAAAACAGTATGGAATTTCCTCAGAAAACTAAAAATGGAACAGCTTTTTGACCTGGCAATTCCACTGCTAGGATTATATCCTAAGAACCCTGAAACACCAATCTAAAAGAACCTATGCACCCCAATGTTCACTGCAGCACAATTTATAACAGCCAAGTGCTGGAAGCAACCTAAATGCCCATCAGTAAATGAATTAATCAAAAATCTATGGTACATTTACACAATGGAATACTATGCAGCAGAAAGAAAGGAGCTCCTACCCTCTGCGACAGCATGGATGGAACTGGAGAACATTATGCTAAGCAAAATAAGCCAGGTGGTGGGACAAATACATATGATCTCACCACTAACAGGAACCTAATGAACAAAAGAAACAAGCAAGCAAAATATAACCAGAGACATTGAAATTAAGAACAAATGGATAGTAACCAGAGGGGAGATGGGAGGGGATGATGGGGGGAAAAAGGGTGAGGGGTTTTCAGGAACAACCATAAAGGATTCATGGACAAAACCAAATAGGGAGGGAAACGGGGAAGAGAGAGGAGGGAGGTGGGGATGGCTGGGGTGGTGGGGATGGCTGGGGTGGTGGGGAGAGGTTGGGGGGAAAGGCAGAAAACTGTACTTGAACAATGATAATTTTTTTTTAATTTCAGAAAAAACAAAATTGTTATCAAATTCCTTGAACCAATGCTGGACTTCCAATGGTTTTGTGTAGATCTCTATTTCCTATCCTGGGGTGTGTGTGTGTCTAAGAAAATACTGAATCTTTCCCCAGCCAGTGTGGCTCAGTTCGTTGGATGTTGTCCCACAAATCAGAAGGTCACAGGTTCAGTCCTTGGTCCTGGTCCCAGCATATGCCTGGATTGCTGCTTTGGTCCCTGATTGGTCAGGGTACATGTGGGAGACGACCAATAGATGTTACTCTGTCACATCGATGTTTCTCTCCCTCTCACTCTCCTTCTCTTCCCATCGCTAAATTTTAAAATTTTTAAAATTTTCCCCTCTCTAAATTTTTAAATTTAAATTTTTTTTAAAAGAGAAAATACTGAATCTAAGTGTGGGGGGTGGGCCAGACACAAGGAAAAGATATAAAAGTCTCTTGAGTAATTAGCTCCCCCCTCTAATATTATAACAATTAGCTCCACAATACCCTAAAATCTTCAGACTCCTATTTTTAGTCTAGAGCAATTAGTTATATTCTTTTCAGCTTTTCTAAAATTTTAATTTTTTTCCATCCTCACCTGGGGCTACCTACACTCACTAATTTCAGAGAGAAGGGAAGGGGGAAGAGAGAAAAGGAAAGAAACATCAATGCGAGAGAGAAATATATCTATCAGCAGCCTTGATATGGCGGCCTCCCTATGTGCCCAACAGGGGGCTGAACCACCACCTGCACATGTGACCTGACGGGGAACTGAATCAACTGAACCTCACCCTTTCAGTCTATAGGACAACACTCCAACCAACTGAGCCACATCAGCTGGTGCTTCTAAAATTTTTAACATCCTTATTATATTAATATATAAGTAATATACATAAATAATGTCCAATAGAATCCACTAGTGACATAGAAATGAGTATTTCTGCATTTTTATATCTTGTAATCAAAATTTGATATTTGGATCAAAATAGTTCTTCATTCTCCTTTTCATTATATACCACACCTATATTTAAAAACTGCTTGCTCCAGGTAACTACAAAAATTTTTCAAGATTTATGAGAAGTTTGATATGTTGCTTTTATTTAATCAAGATGTTGAAAAGGAATTATTTTTAAGAAACTGATTTTAAAACTGTAGTTTTTATTTTAGTTGGCTGGGAGGAATACACACTGTGGAACAAAGCCTTATCTGACACAGGTGTGTGATGGCTCATTCAAGTGAATTATGATTTTGTCAACTAATATAAATTCTAGAGGAAAAAAGGATGTGCTGATTCTGATGTTTCTGAGAACCTTAAGAAAATTTATAACTGGAGGAAGTCTAAATTCTCAGTATCATACATAATTAACAGAAAATGTATTCTCAACAATTTTCATACTGGAGAGAATGAAGACTACCTATATGTATAAAGAAATCACTAAAAATACTTTTAGTCTTCCCTATTCAGCCTAACTAATAAAAAGAGCTCTGCAAAAGGTTTTTTGGGGTTTTTTCCCCACAACATTTAGAAAGTTCAGAAGTCAATAATTACAGGGAAAACTACATCAACCTGTATGTTCTAGAATCTAGAAAGCCAATTTTCTTTCAGATAGGAGAGGAAAAAAAAAATCTCCAAACTTTATTCCCTACCTTAGTCATGCTATTTAAAACCACCAAATTCTTGCAATTCATCATGAAGACTTTGTAAAAAATTATCAACACTACCGGGAAACACAGATAATGTGGGCTCCTAAATAACAGTAACTATGACAGTGCAGTGTGAACAATGCTCAAAGCAATAAATGGCACCCTGGCTGGTGTGGCTCAGTGGACTGAGCACCAGCCTGTGAACCAAAAGATCACTGGTTTGCTTCCCAGTCAGGACACATGCCTGGGTTGCAGACCAGGTCCCTAGTAGGGGGCACATGAAAGGCAACCACATGTTGATTCCCTCTCTCTCCCTCTCTTTCTCTCTCCCTTCTTCTCTGTCTAAAAATAAAGAAATAAAATCTTTAAAAAAAGCAATAAATGGCTTTAAAAAAATATGCCCTGGTCAGGTAGCTCAATTGATCAGAGCATTGTCCCAATATGCCAAGGTTGCAGTTATAAACACAGAGATGCCCTTGTGTAGCTGAGGCAAGCCCCCGACAAGGACAGAACTACAAGTCACCTCATCAGGAAGGGAGAGAGAGCAGGAGATCATGACAGTGGTCCCATCCTGGACCACATTCCTTTCTCTTCTGTAATATTTCTACCCCAGTCAATGAAGCTCCTGTCAGTGATGTATATTAACTGAACATAACTTTACAGTAATAGATATAATGCTGTAAAGTGTTTCCCTCTCTTTACCTAAGTTAAAACAAACCTGAAGCTATTCTTTACAAGTATTTCTGTTAAAAGATTTTTGCCCAGGTAAGGGAAAGAAAGAAAGCAGGAAGGAGAAGGAAAAGATGGAGGATAATCAGGTGGGAAAGAAAAGAGCCACATGTAAACAGCACTTGTGATGGAATATAAACCTGGACTGAAAATTAGGGATCCTGGTTCCTAATCCCAACTCTGCCATCAACTAACTAAACTACCTTCTTTAGACAGTGAGTTTCCTCATCAAAAAATGAAATGGGTATAGGGGGTTGCACCGAAGAACAAGAATACAAACTAAAATGAGATATCCCCAAAAGGAGCCCTGGCCCAGAGCTTCAGAGTTGAAAATGATAACTTGCATAGGAAGAAAACAAAAAACCTCTTAGGCTGCAGAAGCAAAGGAAATTTCTGATTATTCTGCCCAGGGATGGAAGATTGTTCAAAATTACAATGTACAAATTACTACCTAGAGTGGGAGAGTCCATGCAAGTTGCCAATTCAACACCTGAGTGGGGTTATTTATACTAGTGTTAGGCATTATAGATTCAGAGATGAATGCCATAGTCTCTGCCTTTAAGGTGTTTGGAATTCAGGTAAGGTTTTGGCAATATGCTGAGAGAAAAACTGTGCCTCTGTCTGACTCTGCCCTCTCCCATCAATGTTTCATAAAGGAAGCAATGACACCTAGAATTTTAACATTCGGATCTCAACAAAGAAAAATTAGGTTTAGAGAAATTAACTTCAGAGTACCTAAGGTTTCTAATTTCAAACCTAGTGCTCTGACACACATGACTAGTGTGGCCATATGAATGTCAACCAGCTACATTAATTAAAATTCTATACAGCCCTGGCTGGCGTAGCTCAGTGGATTGAGCATGGGCCTGCCAACCAAACGCTCGCAGTTCGATTCCCAGTCAGGGCACATGCCTGGGTTGCAGGCCAGTTCCCAGCGGGGGACTCATGAGAGGCAACCATACATTGATACTTCTCTCCTTCTCTCCTTCCCTTCCCCTCTAAATATAAATAAATAAAATCTTTAAAAAAAAATTCTACTAACCTACAGGATAAAAATTTTTTAATTATATCAAAATTCCTGCCTACAGTTAATATTAAAGCCTCTTATAATAGATTTGCCTTATTAGTCATAAATTGCAGGGCACACAATATGCATATGTGTGTATATGTCTATATATATATATATATATAATTTCCAACTTAACCCCCACTAGCCTGTACGCCACCTCCAAGTTAGGAACCATTACTATTGCCCAAGCCATCTCAATGGCTCCTGTTCCCAATGGGGAGCGCAGAGCAAGCACTCTGGGGCCACCGTTTGAATTAGTGACCTTCAGAGCCCCTCCCAGGTCTAAAACTGCCTGACACTTGACATCAAAACATGACCAATAAACATCTACAGTCCACACAAGGTTACAAATATATACACTTAACTCACCTTGAGATCTTTTAAAAACACTGGCACCACAAACTTCAAGTATATTTTGCAACCACAAATGCAGATCTTATTACTCTATATATTTTGTCCATATGAGTAACACAAAATCAGTATTTCCCAATCTTGATCTAAACACGTTACAATTTACTTGTAAGTTTATACAAGTAGGGAAAATAAGTGATAATAAAGTAGAAAAAAGAATAAAAAATATTATTTACAATCAAAAAATTGTGACTGTGCATCTACAATGTATACTAATTGTACAATTCTCTGAAATTTGAGCTGTAGAATTTGTGTGTGTGTGTGTGTGTGTGTGAGAGAGAGAGAGAGAGAAGATAACTGAAATAGGAACAAAAACACAGGAGAAAGAACTCTGAAAGGGAGGGTTTTACAAGTTGGGAATACTTTCGTATTTGCCTACAGATCTTTTTTTAAGCAGGTCAAAATCTGACTCAAGGGAGATTGCTTTTACTTTTCATTAATGTGCATTAAAATGAGTATTTTCTGACTACTTACTTATCCCTGACCAATCAACAAAGCCCCATTCTGAAATCTGCAATGTCCAGCACCATAATTTAATTTTAAGAATAGCAGGTCAAATAATATAAACAATACCACAAAAATTAAAAATAAGTTGTTGAAAAAAGTGGAAGTCTATCTGTCAGAATTAGAGAAGAGGGGTTTTCTAGATAAACCACCATAGTAATTTGGCTTTAAAGACTGGGATCAAATTCTAAACACCAAATTACATTTGAATAAAGGCCACTGGGAAAAAATGGTTAAACACTGTGAAACATAGCCTCCTCTACTTTCAAGAATTCCCAAACTATTTAAATGCATTGACTCCATGCAGACAGCTCTGCAAAATGACTTCCCTCTTTCACAAACACAACCCCACACATACCGCCATCCCCTCCCCCTAATCCTTTTAGTACAAGTAAAAAACAAATAAATAAATAAAAACGGGGACGGAGAAGGCTGTCTGCTTTTCCAGAAGAGGCAAAACTGCAGGCAGGGCACTATCAGGCTGGCAGGACCTGAATACACAGACACCAGGTGTGAAAGGGAGGTATAGCCTCCATCCGACAAGGAAACAGAAAGAGTCGCTCCCCTTGGAGCTCACAACTTCCACAGGCAGCACAATACAGACCTGTTCCTCTTCCCTGGGTGACAAATCAAAGCTAAGTCTGGACGCTAGTGAGAGCCGGCCCTGAGGCAGCCCCCAAGCCACTCTTGGCCAGCACCCGGCCTTAGCCCAAACCCAACCCGAACCCCAGAACCCCAGTTCCACCTGCGCTGTACCTGGCGAAGAAGTCCGCAAAGCCGCCACTCCGACGAACCCGGGCTGCGGTCCCCGCGGGGCCCTGCTCCTCGGTGCACGAGGACACTGGCGGCCCCACTGGGGGCAGGTGGTCACTGTCGCTCTGGCTGGGGCTCACCTCGAACGTGTTCCGAGAATTCAAGTGGACGTCGGAGAAGCCGAGGAGCAGCTCGGCGCCTGCGCCCCTACTAGTCCTCTCATTCGAGGTGGCGGGGGATGCACCTTCCTCGGGATCTCCAGCTCCAGCTCCCGGATGCTCAAAGTCCTCGCTTCTGCGGCCACCACGGACTGTGCTGCCCCCCGCACTGCAGCCCGAGCCCTCAATCTCCTCTGCATCTGCCGCTGCAGCCAAGCAGCAGCTGCGCAGCGGGTCCTCCAGCGGAGCGGCCCAGTCAGAACGGCCGCTCGCGCTGTCCGCGCCCTCCTCGCCAGGCCCCTCCAAGCGGAGGCGGCGGTGGCGTGGATTCGGGAGGCCGGCGCGGGCCAGTCCGTGAGACTCCTCCAGGTCGAGACAGTCCTGGCTCAGCAGAAAGCCCGAGTCACCGTTGGTCATGCCTCCGCGCCGAGGAGCAGTGACATCCGCCACCTCCGCACCTCGATGCTTGGCGCCCAGGTCCCGCGGGCAGGCGTCCGAGCGCTGGGCTGCTGAGGACGGTGGAGAACAGTACTGGCCCGCGGGGAGTGGACAGTAGCCAAGCCCGGGCTCCAGCTGCCCCCCGGCTGCCGCGAGGTAACGCCGAAGGAGCTGCTGAGGCGGCGTCTCCTCTTCCTCCCCCTCCTCCTCCTCCCCCTCCGGCGGCTCCGGAGCGCCGACAACTCCGCCAAAGCTGCCCGTGGCCCGGATCGTCTTCCCGTCCCGGCCCGCCGACTCGGGCGCCGGCACCGGGAGCAACTTGCGATTTCTTCCTGAGCAGGCTCCGGCATCCTCCGGACCTACCATCAGGGCCGGGTGAGCGCCTCCCAAGGAGGTGGCGGAAGACTCCCCGGCGCAGGCTCGGTCTGAGTATAGCCCTAGGTGCTGAAGCCACGGCGGCGATCGCCGCAATCTTTCCAGACCCACTCCCAACCAGGGTTCGAGCAGTTGCGGGAGGGCGGGCCGGTGCCTGGGCTTGCGCACGCGCAAAAGCCGGACCGGTCAAGCCCCGACCTGGCGATCCCACGAACCATAGAGACGCCGGCTAGAGAGCCGCGCTCCATAATACTCGAGCGGCCAATCTGGGATCAGCCGTCTGGGTGGTGGAGATTGGTTGGTCCACTCCGAGTATGACAGTTCTCACAGAAGCATGGCAATGGCTCACTTAGTAAAAATTCACTTGACGTACTTAATTTATAGGAGTAGAATACAGGATGTTAGATGTAAATCCTTTCAGCTCTAATTGTTCACCAGTCGACTTTACCCATTTACATCTATCTTCTCCATCACCATTGCCATAATTTAGGGCTTCATCTCCTCATGTCAACACCCTGTCGAGTCCTCCCGTTCATCTTTCACAGTACTACTTAGGTTATATTTCTTGTCTAGCAGCACACTTCATCCCCATTGCTCTTCTTACAGATTTTCTTTATCGCTCAAGGAGGGAGAGGAAGTAGAGTCAGGAAGAGAGAGGCTATTGAAATAATTCCAGCATGCTGTGAATATAGGTTTAAATGGAGTGATAACCATTGAGTGGAGATGAAGTGTATTTCAAGTAAAAAATCACAAGACTTGATAAAATCTGTTATAAGGAGTGATTGAAGAGGGAGGGGGCAGCAATCACTACAAAACTCTTGAGATGGAAACCAATGTAGTTTGAAGAAATAGGGGCTGGAAAAACTTGACTAATTAGGGAAATCTATCTGGTAAAGTAAAAGAATGGTACTATCAAGCATATATATAGTTACAGGTGTAAAACTTGGGTTAGAACCTAGGTCGGGATGCAAGTTGAAGACTCATCTGCATAATACTGCTAGGTGAGTCATGAGTGACAACACCTAGGAAGAAAGAATAAAGATGGAGGTGGGGCAGAGACTCAATAGCGTCATTATTTCAGGATGGACAAAGAATTGTATTACAAGGTGTTAAAGAGGCACCGCTTGTGGATAAAATGACGCAACAAATACAGACTACTCATTCCAGAAGTATGTCAGTGAAAGAGAGCAGAAATAGGAGAATGCAGTAGTAGAGAAAGCAGCATTGTCAAACTTCAAAATTTTTTCTCACAAATATACATCCATACACACAAAAGAGTGAATATAACCTATATGGGTGATAATGTATATTAAATATGTATATTATATTTATATATTTTATATATATTTAAAATGTATATTAAAAATAGATATCCATGTACCCAGCAACCAGTTTAAGAATCATCAAGCTTCTTTTATAATGAGCATTTTTGAAGGCCCTAAGGAAGGACTAAGTGGTATGGGCATAGTTAACAATGTATTTATTTCAAGATCTTCTGGAGAAAAAATGACTTCCAGGACAGAGGTGGAAAAGTTAATTTAGAAAGTGAGAAAATACTTGCAAAGCATATATCTCATAAGGTTTGGTATCCAGAATATATAAACAACACATGCAACTCAGCAACAGACAACCCAATTATAAAATGGGTAAAGGACTTGAACAGACATTTCTCCAAAGATATGCTAACAGATATTTTTTAAATTCTTATTGATTTGAGAGCGAGAGAGGGAGGGAGAGAGAAACATCAATTTATTTATGCATTCAATGATTGATATTTGTATGTGCCCCGACCAAGGATTGAACCCACAACTTTGGTTTATTTGGACAATGCTCTAACCAACTGAGCTATCTGGCTAGAGCACTAATAGCTATTAATAGCATATGAGCCCTGGCTGAGAGGCCCAGTTGGTTGGAGCATCATCTTGTACACAAAAAGGTTGTGGGTTCAATCCCTGGTGGAGGCACATACAGAAGGCAACTGACTAATGTTTCTTTCTCATATTGATGTTTCTGTTTATCTTTGTCTCTCTTTCCCCCCTCTTCTCTCTCTAAAATCAATAAACATGAACCTATCTTCAGGTGAGGGATACACATACATGTGTGAGCATACACATATACACCTATGTACATATATGTGTGTAGACATATATATAATGATACTCAACATTATTTGTCACCAGAGAAATGCAAATCAAAACCACAGTGAGATAGCATCATACCTACTAAGATGACTATAATCTAAAACTGGAAAATAACAAGTGTTGCAGAGAATCTGGAGAAAGTGGAATCCTCATACATTGCTGAAAGAAATCTAAAGTGATACAGGTGCTGTGGAAAATTCCTCAGTAAGTTAAATACAGAATAAGATAACCCAGCAATTCCATTCCTAGGTATATTCCCAAGAGAGTTGAAATATGTTCAAACCCAAACTTGTACATAAATGTTCACAGTAGCACTAATTATAAAAACCAAAACATGGGAACCCAAAAAAAGTCTATCACCAGAGGAATGGATAAAGGAAATATGGTCTATTCATACAATGGACTATTAGCCACAAAAAGGAAGGGAGTCCTGATATGAATTACGAAGGGAATGAATCTCAAAAACCTTATGCTAATTGAAAGAAGCCAGACACAAAAGATCACATATTGTATAACTCCATTTATATGAACTATCCAGAATAGGTAAATCCATAGAAAAAGAAAACAGACTGACGATTGCCAATGGCTGAGGAAAGGGGGAAAGACAGAGGAACTGACTAATGTATATGGGGTTTTCTTCAGGGGTAATAAAAATCTTTTGAGCAACAAAAGTTGGTAATTTCATGGTATTGCAAATAGACTGAATTGTACTTTTTCTAAATGACTTCATTTTATATGAATTTCACCTCAATTAAAAAACTTAAGTTATACAGGCAATGTCTAGACATAAGTATAGTTATTCGATGGTTAAAGATGAGGGTAGCTGACAGTTCAATCTTAATCTTTTGTCTTTTCAACCTCTTCCCTCTCTACCTAGAGAATTTATCCTTGTGATTTTCTTACTGCCATCAAACCTTTCCTAAATAACTTGTTAACTTATTAGACCACTCCATTTCTTCATCTATAAAGTCATACTATTTTTAAACTTGTTTCTCTAAATGGCTTATTTTGCTATCTACTCTCTCTCCCATGATCAATAGTAGCAAAGTTTTTATGAACCGCACTAGCCCATGTTACCCTACAATTTCTCAGTGCAGACTTCAAAACTGAAACACATTTACATTTTGTAACTTTGTCTATAATCATATGTACTGCATACTACTAAATTATGTTAACGCTTCTTATTAGGAATGAGAGGTTTTATTTCCCACTTTCAGCAATAAGAGTTTGTCTTACTTGATAAGTAATAGCAAATCTTATTTTACACAGAAAAAAAAATCTACTTTCAAGGTGTAGCATATCTTTCTTGCAGTCCTTAAGAGTTTGACATTAAAATCTTTTGATACTGGGCCTTAGCCCGTTAGTTCAGTTGATTAGAGCATCGTCCTGATATGCCAAGGATGGGGGTTTGATCCCCATTCAGAGCACATACAAGAAACAACCAATGAATACATAAATAAGTGGAACAACAAAGAACAGCAAATGGATGTTTCTCTTTCTCTCTCTCTCTACCTCTCCTTCTGTCTCTGTCTGTCTTCCCCTTCTTCTCTTTCCCTCTGTCTAAAATCAATAAATAAAGCATTGTCAACTTAAAAAAACTTTGATACCCTATTACTACATTACTACAACTCTAGGCATAAATAATATTAGCTGGTACTTTCCTATAAATAAGACCAAACTATTATAATAGAAAAGATATTCATAATCGCTGCTGTAAAATATTAACAGTTAAAAATATGAAAAACTATTGGTATACTTGGATTCTTACATTTTGTAAGAAAATTTGACTTTCATAGAAATTCACAAAATACATATAATTGCTTGTATTTACATATCTAACCCATCCTCATTATTGAAGGGCGAGGCATGATATCATTATCTCATATTATTATTTTGTATGCAAGGAAATTACAAGGGCCTTGAAGGAAAGGCTTTGGAATTCCTCATATCTTTCTTTAATCCTCCAACTTTTTCTTGTTATACTAAATTTCCAAACCACATTCAAGCATGCTTTCCCTTCTATCATGTTAAATCAATTACCACCACCTCCCACATACCCTTCCAGCCAAGTTCCTCAAAATTAGCTGTACATTAGTAACATTTAGGAAGTTTTTTAAATGCTGATATCTGGGCTCCCACCCAAGACCAGTTAAGTCATTATCTCTGGAGGAGGGGGAACCTTACACTGGTATTAAAAGCTACTCAATCCTGACTTGTGTGGCTCAGTTTACTGGGTGATGTCCGCAAAGAGAAAAGCCCCCACTTCGATTCTGGATGGGGGCGCCAGCCTGGGCTGCAGGTTCGGTCCACATAGGCGAGGCAAACAACTGATGTTTGCCTCCCTCTCTTTTTTCCTTCCTCACCTTCTCTCTAAAAATAAATAAATAAAATTTTAAAATAAAGCTACTCAAATAATTCTAATTCACAGCTAAAGTTGAGGAATACTGCCTCATAGCCACAACCTTATCTTTCTACTTCCCTGAACAAGTAAGCTTCTTTGAAAAGATGTTTACACATTGTGCACCTACAGATGTGATACCCTGAGAAAGATACAATATGGTAGAGAAAGTGTAACCTCACATGAACAAGTATAGAGGACACATGGGCAATAACTAAGGTGGAGGGCGGAAATGGGAGGGAGGTGGGGGCACTGGAGGGGCAGGGCTAGGAATATAAGACAGAAAACTGTACTTGAACAAGAATTAAATAAAAATAAAAATTAAAAAAAATAAAGTGTAACCTCAATCTCATCACGCAAACTCCTTAGACAAATACTAAATGAAGAAAATTCTATTTTAATAAAATGAGAGGACTCTGTTCTTCAAAAAGTGTAAATATCATAAAAGGTAAAGAAAAGCTGTGGACATGGTCAAGATTAAAGAAGATTAAAACAATGTGACAATTGCATGCAATGCCTGACCCTAAAATGGATTTTGTACTGGTTAAAGGAAAGAAAAACATCCTATGAAGGAAGTTATTAGACCAACTGATACTATGTCATATGCATAGTGGAGTAAATAAAGGTGTCAATGTAAATATTGATATTCACAATAAAAAGTTCCTATATCAATCTATAGGAAAATATTTCTATTCTTAGGAAATGCTCACTGGACTATTTAAGATATAGGTCAATGTTGTATGCAATTTACTGTCTAATGATTCAGAAAAATGCATGCATGCAAATACACACAAAGCAAGTGATAGAGGAAATGGAATAAAATGTTAACAATAAGCAAATCTGGGAAAGATATATATGTTTCTTGTACTATTTTTATGTTACAACTTTTTGTAAGTTTAAGATTCCCCCCCAATTTTTTAAAAAAGTTATCTCCACTTTCTCACCTCCCATTTACTCCATTCTAGCTTCTGTCTGCAGTTCTTTACTCTTAGTAATGACTTCTCTGTCCCCAAGCCAACAGAAAGTTTTCCATCTCCATCTTGCTTGACCTCTCCATAGAATTTTTACTGTTGATTGCTCCCTCCATTTTGAAACATTCTTTCCCCTTCTAAAAGAACATTTTTCCCTTAGTTTTCACGACGTTATTGTTGCAGTACTCTCTCAGTTTTCCTCCTACCTCTCGGGCCAATACTTCTCAGTGTCCTCATGGGAGGAATTCCTCCTTAACTGAAACTCCCTGATGAAATTCTTCTGACCCTCTCCCCTTCTCACACAACCTAGGCAAACTCATCAATTCTCATTATGTAGGTGATCACCTATAAACTGATGGCTCTAGAATTTGCTTCTACAGCTTCTGCATTATAATCCAAATGCCTTCCTGGTTTTTCCATATGGATATTTCTAGGCATCATAAACATAACATAACAAAAATGAGTTTCTCCTAGTGTTCTTTCAGCATTCTCCATTTTTATACATACTACCATCATCTACTCAGTTTCTCTGGATTTTTTAAAAGAATTTATTTATTTACTTTTACAGAAAAGGGACAGGAGGGAGAGAAACATCGATAGGTT
Source organism: Sturnira hondurensis (assembly GCF_014824575.4). Taxonomy (NCBI): domain Eukaryota; kingdom Metazoa; phylum Chordata; class Mammalia; order Chiroptera; family Phyllostomidae; genus Sturnira; species Sturnira hondurensis. The sequence goes on along the minus strand of NW_028078194.1, from coordinate 5,609,825 downwards.
GCCACTCACACACCCTCAACTGGGGACCTGGCTGGGAATTGAACCAGAGACCTTTCAGTTTGCAGGCTGGTACTCAAACCACTGAGCCATAGCAGCTAGGGCACTCCAGACCTTACATGCCAACTGTGTAGCCAACATCTTTGCTTGGGGGAAGTTCTCAAAGTCACCTCAAATTCAATAAGTCCAAGTTTAAACTCAAAATGGCCTCTTCTGAATCTGCTTGTACTGTACCATTCCATGTATCACTGAATGACAGTATTGTACATGTAGGTGCGCAAACCTAAAACCCCAGAGTCATCCCTGATAACTCTCTTTTACTTATTTCATTTACCAAGTGTAGTGAGTTGAACTGTGTCCCTCAAAAAGTTCAAGTCCTAACCTCTAGTACCTGTGATTTTATTTAGAAAAGGGCTTCTACAGATGTGATTAAGGTAAGACTCTCAAAATAAGATAATCTTGGATTGGACACTGTCTCTCTCTCCTCACAGAGCTAATAAACAGGTGTGATGGGTGTCTGCATGAAAGACAGACACTTGGGAAAGCCCATGTGAAAATAGGGGCAGAGACCGGAGTGATGCATCCAGAAGCCAAAGAACACGAAAAATCACTGACAGACACTGTAAGGTAGGAGAGTAATTAGAAGTTACAAATTCTCCTTAGAGCCTTTCAAGAAAAGCACTCCTGCCAACCCCTTCACTTCAGACGTCTGGTCTCCAGAGCTGTGAGAGAACAACTTTTTGTTGTTTTAAGCTACCAAGTTTGTGGTAATTTGTTATCACAGTCCTAAGAAACTAACGCACCAAGTAGTTATTAAAGGCTCTCTTATTTACCTCCTATTTTTATTCTTTTATTTTTTAAAGATTTTATTCATTTTTAGAAAGAGGGGAAGGGGGGAGGAAGAGAGGGAGGGAAATACTGATGTGAGAGAGAAACATCGAGCAGTTGCCTCTCACACACGTCCCAGCTGGGGAACAAACCTGCAAACAGGGCAGGTGAAGTTTTGCTTTGCAGGACAATGCCCAACCAAGTGAGCCACGCTGATTGGCGACTCTCTTTATTTTAATCGTATAAACAGTATTATCAGTTATACTCAGCATGTTTTACAGTAGGTCCTCTGCAATGAGAGAGCTAAAAGATCCTTACAGATTCTCAGCTGTAAAATGAATGAGGTCTGAGGAGCTAATGCAAATGGCTTAAATTTGTCCACTTCACATTAATTCCACCCACGCAGGCTAATTTACCATCATCTCATTCCTAGGCATCAGAATTAACCTCCAACTGGTCTACCCACATTCACTTGGGGCCATATCCAAACAATTCCCTATGCTGAAGCCAAAGTACTATTTTCATACATACAAATCGGATCATGTTAGTGCCCTGCTTTTTAGTCATCATATCAACCTTTTAACTTTTCAAAAACACTTTTTCCTTAGTTTTCCATTACTCTATTGGTTCCATTTTTTTCTCTTACATTTTTTGGCTGTTTCTTCTAAGTACTCTTTGGGAGGGTTCTTTTTCCTTAATCAAAATGAAGTGGCTTTCTATCTTCTTAAGGCCAGAGACAAAATCTTTTTCATGACCTTCAAAACTCTTCATGGTCTACTTGTCAAGCTTTCTCTCCCACATCTCTCCCAAACTTCCTGAATTTCAGTTACTTTGGCCTTCTTTTCAGCCTAGCTACTACAAATCTCCTCCAATTTCCTGAATCTACAATGTTCTCCATGATGATCTGGGTCTTTGTCGTCTACATCTCCAGTCTCATCTCACATTTATCTTCTTATTCGTGTTTCAGACACACCGCCCTTTTCCCCGGTTCTGATTTACGTGCTAAGTAAGCCTTTTCTCCCTAAGGATTTTCAAGCATGTTCGTCCCCTGACTAGAGGACTTTTCCCCACGTTGTCAGTCTACCTCTTACTATTTCTTCAGAACTCAGGTGTTTTTTAAATTGATTTTAGAGAGAGAGGAAGAGGGGAGAGAAAGAGGGGGGGAGAGAGAGAGACATTAATTTGTTGTTCCACTTATTTATGTATTCATTGGTTGCTTCTTGTATATGCTCTGACCAGGGATCAAATCTGCATTCTCGACCTATCAGGATAATGTTCCAACCAACTGAGCTACTTGTCCAGGGCAGGACTCAGTTTTAATGTCAGCTTCTCAGAGAAGTCTTCTTTGACCTCTCCTCCAATTGCTTAGATTCCAGATATATGTTTTTATAACACTCTTTTTCTTTGTAGTCAGATTACAGCTATAATTTGATGGTTTGGGGCTAGTTAGTGTTTGAACACACACACATGCACAAACACCACAATACAAGCTCTGCAAGAAGAGGGAGTATGTCTGTTTTGTTCATCTTAGCAATAGTATCTAGAATGGTGCCAATCACATAGTAGTTGTTCAATAAACATTTACCAAAGGAAAACATGAATAAACAAGTGAATGAGACTATCAAAATAGGGGTCTAGTCCCCAGGAAATTCTCAGTTCAACAGATTAAGCATATCTATCATCCTCAAGACTGTGATTCAGAAACCACCTGATGCTGATTCCTATTTATACTCTTAGATGCATACAATTTCATACCAATGAATGAATGTTTAACCTAAAGATGATTTGTTCCGTAGTATGCACCACTGAAATCCAAATAACCATAGGTTTTCCTCACTATATACTGATCAGAAAGCTGTGAGTCTTTGATGATGAATTGATTAAACAAAAATATGCTCAATATGTTCATTTGAAAATTGGTTGACAAGATGTGGAAATTTTGGTATCAAAAATCCAAATAAAAATTCTGTAAATGGGGATGAACAATCTTCTGTGGGACTACGTGACTTGGGTTGCTACTGAAACCATCTTCAACTTCTACAGATAGTAAACTCCATGCACATCTGGTGAAGCCTCAGCCGGTAAGAGAGGGTGACTAGAACTAAGGTTGTGGATTATGGTTAGCTTACAAGTATTGAATGGATGCATATTTCAGATTAACTTGGAAGGGCGAGATATGCATGGGAAATCAGTGATAGTAAGATCACAAAGCAGCTGCTATTTGGTAAGCCACAGTGAGACAGCCAGAAACCACGAGACCGATGAAGTGATTGAGAAATGCACACTGGCCCTTGGGGAAGCAAACTGATGCCACGTGTCAAGAGGCACAGGGGTTGCAGCTCCTGGGAATCTACACAAGGAAATCATTCAAAAGGATAAAATAAAAGCTATACAAACATGCTCATAGCAAAATGATTAATGGTCAAAAATTAAAAATTACCTAACTTGTCCACGATATGGGAAGTGTAGGAAAAACTAGGTATATCAAATATTTCTGGAGAAATATTAAGAAGAAAATTGAAATGATAAAAATGTGAAAATTTGGGAACATTTTACAAATAATATTAAATAAAAGGTAGAGATACACAACTGCATATCATAGTTACAATGATATATAAAACGGCATATCTAGCTTGATAAAGGTCAAAAGGATGAAGATGAAAAGAGAATGATGGAATTTAGATTTTTTTCCTTTTCTTTTTCGTGATATTTTAAAAAGTGGTTCAATGGTAACTTTATAAAAGAATGCTATAAAATTAACTTCCAGCCCTGGATGGTGTAGCTCAGTGGATTGAGCATGGGTCTGCGAACCACACAATCGCAGTTCGATTCCCAGTCAGGGCACATGCCTGGGTTGCAGGCCAGTTTCTGGCAGGGGGCTCATGAGAGGCAACCATACATTGATATTTTTCTCCTTCTCTCCTTCCTTTCCCCTCTAAGGATAAATAAATTTTTTAAAAATCTAAAAAAAAGAATAAATACAAAAAAATTAACTTCCAAATACATGCCACAACTATGAATCATGAAGAAACAAGAGCTGTAAATATTCTTTTATGTTGAGAGATGGCATTCAGCTACATTTAGAGAAAAAAGCATTTAAATTTACACACACTTGCAAAAACAGTGTCAGGTTCTGCAAATATTTACTACTAGTGTAATCAAGTGAGAGTTTTCACATAAATTCAATGTAAGGACTAACATTTGTCAAGTGTTAGTGTTTTCAGAAATGTTTGGGCCAGACCTGAAGTAGGATATGTATATGTATACAAGTATGTATGTATATGTATATATAAACACATATACACACTGTGTGTATGTGTGTGTGTATAAACACTTATGTACACTGTATTTTGCCATGTATAATAAGTACATTTGCCCCCAATTTTTGAGGGAAAAATAAGGATGCACATTATACATGGGTAGTACCTGAAATACCTTGTATCTGTTCATAAGTTTTGTAATTATTTGTCATATAAAACTTCTTGTACCAGATTGCGTTAAAGAATAAATGCTAAAATTCCTTCATAATACAAAAACAAGCATCTAGCCCTGGCTGGTGTAGCTCAGTGGATTGATCACGGGCCTGTGAAGCAAAGGGTCACCGGTTGGATCCCCAGTCAGGGCACATGCCTGGGTTGCGGGCCAGGTCCCCAGTGGGGGACACATGAGAGGCAACCACACATTCATGTTTCTCTCCCACTCTTTCTCCTTCCCTTCCCCTCTCTCTAAAAACAAATAAATAAAAAATTTAAAAAAACAAAAAACCAAGCATCTAAATATAATTTGATGCTAAATATAATTTGAGAAATATTTTTCCTTAAAGTTTGGGCCAAAAATGTGGGTTTTCATTACATACAGCAAAATATAGTATATATATTCCCAGTGATGTCTTTATCTTGATTACAAAAGTCTAATAGAAAGCCACTGGGCAATAGAACAGAATACAGAAATTTTTAAAAAGCCACAATTCTATCATCTAGAAATAATCCGTTTTAAGCTGGTGGAATACTCTTTTCAGATTATTTAATTTTCTGTGTTGTTTCCCATTCCATGGATGAAACAAAGTATATCTAACCAATTCCAGTATTGGACATTTTTATGGTTTCCAATTGTTTACTATTACAAACATCTTTGTGGTTTAATGCCTTGTATATAAATGTTCATACATATTTTTGGTTAATTTCTCTGGGAAATTTATCAAAATAGAATTGATAAGGAAAATGACATAAACATACATTTTATTTTTTGTTAGACTTGAAAGCCAAAGATTTTTGTATTGCTTTACATGTTTTCTTCCTATGTCTGATTAAATCTCCTTTCTGCCAATTAAATTCTCATCCATCCTCCAAAACCCAGTTTTAAGCTCCATTTTCCAAGACAATTTCAGTGAATCCTCCAACACTTGCTGATCCCCCACATCTTTTATTATTTTTAACTTTGAAATCATTTGAGACTTATAACAATTTGCATAAGCAGTACAAATTATTTCCACATGCTCTTAATTTATCTTCTCCAAAATTAACATCTATCATAACCACAATATAATGATCAAAATAATGACATTAACATTGATATAATACCCTTATATAATCTACAGACCTTATTCAAATTTTTCTTTTTGTCCCACTAATGTCCTTGATCTGGTGCAGGATTAAAGACGTGTCGTTTTCACCTCTCCTTCTGTCCCTCCACCGCAGGATAGCTTCTGTCTTCCTGTGTCTTTCATGACCTCAGGGCCCGCTCATGGGCCTGCTCCCGGTCCAGTGCACAGGGCCCTGCACATTCGTTTAATGTTCTGCTGTTGCTGTCTTGAAATTCTTAATCACTCTGGAAGTAGAAACCTCACATTTTAATTTCAACTGGGTACTGTCAATCATGGAGCTGATCCTGAATGACCTTGACACTTTTGAAGAAGTTTGCCCAATTATTTTTAAAAATTTTTTAAACATTTTTTATTTTTTAAAAAGTTTATTCATTTACCTTTAGAGGGGAAGGAGAGGAGAGAGGGAGAGAAATATCAATGTATGGTTGCCTCTCGTGAGTCCCCCTTGGGGAACTGGCCCGCAACCCAGGCATGTGCCCTGATTGGGAATCGAACCGTGATCTCTTGGTTCGAAGCTCAGGCCTGTGCTCAATCCAGAGCTACACCAGCCAGGGCCAATTATGTTTTAAGATGTCCCCTAGTGTAGGCTGGTCTAACTGTCTCCTCATAATTAAATTTAGATATTGCATTTTTGGTGAGGATACCACAAAAGCGACCTTGTGTTCTCCTCCGTGCATTGTATCAGGAAGCTCATAATGTTGCTTGGCTCCAATCCTGGTGATAGTGATTTCAGTACCTTAGTCACGATGATGCCTGTCAAGTTTCTACACCGTAAAATTTCATTCTTCTTTGATACACATTTTCAAATTACTCTCCAGAAAGATTTTACATTTCCCACTTGCCTATCTTCCTGAACCCTCACCAAAGATAGATCATAGCTCTTAAAAAGTATTTCCTAATTTTGTATAAGTAAAAGGATTTTTCTTAACTATTTCAAATTACTTCCCTCTGACTATTAATGAAGCTGAATTCCCCCCTCCACCAGATTTTCATATTACATAGCCATTTATGTTTCTTCTTTTGACAGTAAATCAAAATTTCTTTGGCTCAACCTGCTTCCTGTCCACCTTAGTGACTAAATAATTCTAAGAAATATTGGTGAATTGGAAGTGTACAATTACAGGCTAAGCAATAATGCTATGGTGCTTTATTTTTTATTTTTTTATTTATTTAATTTTATTTATTTATTCCCCCTCTTATGAGAGAGGGGAAGGGTGGGAGAAAGAGAAGGAGAGAAACATCAGTGTGTGAGAGAAACATCAGATTGGTTACCTCTCATAATCACCTTAACTGGGGACCAGGCCCACAACTCAGGCAAGTGCCCGGACTGATAATCGAACTGGTGACCTTTCACTCTGTGAGACGATGCCTAACCGAGCCATGCTGGTCAGGGATACAGAACTTTAAATGTCTAGGAAAAGAAAACAGAAACCTCCTTTCGAAGACAGGGATGACCATATAGCTGTGTGCTGTGAGTTCTCAAGGGGATACTGTAAACTGGATCTGCATCTAGGCTACTGGGGAAGACTAGAACCGTGGCAGCTTGTCCACAGTGGGTTTGTGAAGTATGAAAGGAGTGAAGAAAAAATAATTGAAAAGGAGAATCCAGGATGGCCTGTTGGAGAGCAATGGGGATGAGATAACCATATTGAGAAAACCTCTGATGACTGCAGGTATTCTGGAGACCCTGCGGGCATGACTAAGTCAAATGAAATGCAGGCATGACCTCTGAACCAGCAACTCTATTCCTGGTTATACCCTTCAAAGGAATTTTCTTACCTGTCCCTCAGGGGAAAAGTTTGAAGATGCTCATTAGATTGTGCAAGTGTTGCTGTTGTTTTAGGTAGAAAGGAATTGTAGAAAATCCAGATTTGGAGTAAATACAGTAAGTCACAGATGAGTCATGATAGAGAACTATGCAACAATCAGAAGCAATAGATTAGATATACACAGAGCTCCTGAGATGGACATTAAGAACATATGCCAAGTGAAAAAAGGAAATAATAGTACAGTATAATTTACATATGTTAAAAGTACACATACAAAACCATAAATGTATATTTTCACAAGAACACAAGTAAATTTTAAAAATCTATGTTAAACACATGAAAATGATTACCTATGGAAGAGAGGAGAAAGGAATTGCTGAAAGGGAATAAAATTGAATATACTGATAAATAAAAAATGCAACAAACAGGCTTCACATGAATTAATGATGATAATGTGTCAAGAACTGAGGAAGGTGTTAACTTTTTTGTGATTTTTCTTTTAAATTTTATTTATTTATTTTTAGAGGGAAAGAGAAGGAGAGAGGGAGAGAAATATCAATGTAGGGTTGCCTCTCATGTGTCCCCTGCTGGGAACTGGCCTGCAACCCAGGCATGTGCCCTGACTGGGAATCGAGCCTCGATACTCTGGTTCGCAGGCCTGTGCTCAATCCACTGAGCTACACCAGCCAGGGCGTAGGTGTTAACTTTTTACATTTGAGGAGGAAGGAAGGAAGGGAGAGAGAGGGAGGAAGGAAGGTAGTAAGGAAAGAAAGAAGAGAAAGAAAGAAGAGAAAAAGAAAGAAAGAAAGGAAGGAAGGAAGGAAGGAAGGAAGAAAGAAAGGGAAAGAAAGAAGGAAGGAGGGAGGAGGAGGAAGGGAAGAAGGTGGAGGAGGTCAGAAAAGAGAGAAACTGAGCAGGCAGTTAACTCTGAGTAGTAAGCCTGTGCTCCCTTTGGCCATGGGGCTTTGCACATACTGTTCCATCTGCTAGAAAGTCTAATCACCAAACATACACAAGCCCACTTAGACGCACATACACTCCTTCCAATTTCCTTTAGAAAGGAAATTCCTCCCAGGTAGGCGTTATTCCTATTTTAAAAACTAGTGAAGACTGACTTCCGGCCAAGAAGAGGGGTAGACACACTGTGCCTCTTCGCACAACCAAAAGAATGACAGTGACAATTAAAACAACAACAACAAGAACTGCCAGAAAATCGAACTGCATGGAAGTCCGACAATCAAGGAGTTAAAGAAGAAACAATCATCCAGACCAGTAGGAGGGGTGGAGACAGGCAGCAGGGCAGAGAGGACTCCTGGCAAGGCAGTGGCTGGGGGCCGGGCAGTCCCACATTCGCATGCTGATGAACTGGGAGGAACAACTGGGGAGTGAGACCAGCCACACAACCCAGGGTCCCAGTGAGGGAAATAAAGCCTCAAACTTCTAACTGAAAACACCTGTGGGGTTGAGGCGGGAGAGACTCCCAGCCTCACAGGAGAGCTTGTTGGAGAGACCCACAGGGTCCTATAAAGTACTCAAGCCCACCCACCTGGGAATCAGCACCAGAAGGACCCAATTTGATTGTGAGTAGTGAGGGAAGTGACTGAAAAATGGCAGAGAGAGGAGCAAGCGCCATTGTTCCTCTCTGACTCTTCCCTCACATATATATGCACAAGGCAGCCAGGTGAGTTGCCCTGCCCTGGTGAACACCGAAGGCTCTGTCCCTTACTACGTAACAGGCACACTGAGACCAAAAAAAAAAAAAAAAAAAAAAAAAAAGAAGGCCCAGATGAAAGAACAGATCAAAGCTCCAGAAAAAATACAACTAAGCCGTGAAGAGATAGCCAACCTATCAGATATACAGTTCAAAACACTGTTTATCAGGATGCTCCAGGAACTCACTGGGTACTTCAACAGCATAAAAAAGACCCAGGCAGCAATGGAGGTCACATTACGTGAAATAAAGAAAAATCTACAGGAAACCAACAGGGACAGGAAGGAAAGCAGGACTCAAATCAATGGTTTGGAGCAGAAGGAAGAAAGAAACATTCAACCAGAAAATAATGAAGAAACAAGAATTCAAAAAACTGAGGAGAGGCGTAGGAACCTCCAGGACGTCTTTAAACATTCCAACATCCAAATTATAGGGGTAGCAGAAGGGGAAGGAGAAAAGCAACAAGTGGAAAACTTATTTGAACAAATAATAAAGGAGAACTTCCCCAATCTGGCAAAGGAAATAGCCTTCCAGAAAGTCCAGGAAGCTCAGAGACTCCCAAAGAAGTTGGACCCAAGGAGGAACACACCAAGGCATATCATAACTACATTAGCCAAGATTAAAATGAAGGAGAGAATTCTAGAAGCAGCAAGAGATAAGGGGACAGTCACCTACAAAGGAGTGCACATTAGACTGTCAACAGATTTCTCAAAAGAGACCTTACAGGCAAGAAGTGGCTGGAAAGAAGTATTCCAAGTCATGAAAGGCAAGGACCTACATCCAAGATTGCTTTACCCAGCAAAGCTTTCATTTAAAATGGAAGGGCAGGTAAAGTGCTTCCCAGATAAGGTCAAGTTAAAGGAGTTCATCATCACCAAGCCCTTATTATGTGAAATGTTAAAGGGACTTATATAAGAAAAAGAAGATAAAAATATGAACAGTAAAATGACAACAAACTCACAGCTATTAACAACCAAACTTTAAAAAAAAATTGCAAACAACTAGAACAGGAACAGATCACAGAAATGGAGATCACATGGAGGGTTATCAGTAGGGGAGTCGAACAAAAGGGGGAAAGGTAGAAGTGAATAGTAGCATAAATAGTAGGTAGAAAATTGACAGAGGAAGGTTAAGAATATATAGGAAATGTAGAAACCAAAGAACTTATGTGTATGACCAATGAACATGAACTAAAGGGGAGGAATGTGGGTGGCATGGGGTGTGCAGGGCAGAGGGGAATAAAGGAGGGAGAAGAGAACAACTGTAATAGCATAATCAATAAAGTACATTAAAGATAGAAAAGATTAAAAAAACAGTAAAGACTAAGTCTTTGCACCCTCCACTTCCACTTTCTCTCATGTACAATTTAGGATGTGGGCATCAAGAAAGTAGGACAAAGAGACTCCACAAGAACGCTGACTGAGGGCAGGGAAGAGAGATAGAAAATCAGGTTTAACAGAACCAGGGGATCACTGACTAAACTAAAAGGGGAGATGGCTACCCATCAGCGCTTTTGAGATAAAGCCAAAAGTGATCTACAGGAACAAGCTCACTCTCAGGATAGAGAGGAAGAATAGGCTGAATGAGACTACACAGTATAATCCTATAATTTAAAATCTAGATGCATGGGTCTCAGACTCACATGCATTTAGGGACCAATAGGCTGATGGATACCAGACAACAGGAAGTAGTGGGGCCTGTGGGGAATCAGGGAGTGCATACTGAGTGTGTTCCCCACCTAAAGGTATTCAAAATTAATTAAAATATCAGTCTCACACACACTGCTTTAACCAAACAAACAAGTTCCCTGGCAGAGTTCAGTCCTAGTCTTCAGTTTGTGACCCTGTACTGCATGATCTAAGTTCTAGGGGAAAGAGCTGACTATGTCAAAGAAACAGGTAACAACAAGCAGAACTTCAGCAATGGAAACACACAACAACTTGGGGGGATACACGTGTCTAAGGGTCCATCTTAATTCACCAGTTAAATTTGATGAAACACACCAGTAAATAGATTTAAAAAATAACGACTAGGGTGTAAGGCATTATAGGATGGAATAATTCACTACTGCTGTATTTTGGTGTTTAGTTCTCAGTTCAGGTCCTACAAAGTTTTATGAATACGCAGTCACACATGTTACAAAATAACCTGTCTCCCTGCTCAGTAGAAAGTCAGTCCCTCATGCTGTACATGATGTAAATCTCGCCTTCACATTCATTTAGCTTTAAACCTGCTATAGTTCTAAAATGTCGTATATGCTAAAATTGCTTCTTTTTTTTTAAACTTTAGAGGGGAAGGGAAGGAGAGAGGGAGAGAAATATCAATGTATGGTTGCCTCTCATGCACCCCCTGCTGGGCACTGGCCTGAAACCCAGGCATGTGCCCTAACTGGGAATCGAACCGCAATGGTCTAGTTTGCAGGGCTGTGCTCAATCCACTAAGCCACACCAGCCAGGGCTTTTAAAATTGCTTCTTGTCTACCCACAAAAAAATTCTGGTTTCTTTAGTCCTGGTTGATAGGAAAATAATTTGTATTGGAATTCCAGTGTCTACTTAGGTCCCAGTAAAGATGCTCAATAAATGTTCATTGAACCCAACACTCATGTTTTTAAAATATGTCCACAAACTTTTTGATACTCCTCTCTTTGAAAAGTGAACTCTATTACTTCTATCACTGAGTGTGGTCTGAATTAAGCACTGTATTTTTTGGACTATAAGACATACTTTTCCCTCCCCAAATTTGGGAGGAATAATGGTTGTTAACGCTGCTATTCAGTTCTGTTTACATTTACATTGGCAAAATATTATGTTATACATTTTTTTGCTTCCAAATTTTTTCCTCCTCTAAAACCTAGGTGCATCTTATGGTCGAAAAATATGGTAACTTAGGTCTAATAAATTGAATAGTGGAAGTGATGACGATTGAATTGATCTTAAAAAGCATTTGTCTTCCCCTTGCTCTCCTGGATAACCTGCTCTGGGAGCAGCCAGCTGCTATGTCATGAAGACCCTCAAGGAGCCCTACAGAGAGGTTCAGGTAGTGAGAAACTGACGCTTCCTGCCAACAGCCAGGAAGGAACTAAGGCCTTTGATCAAGAGCCATAGAAGTGAGCCATGTTAGGAGTTAACCCTTGGGTCTCAGTATAATCTTCAGATGACTGCAGCCTTGTCCAGCATGTGGACCACATCTCCCAGACCCGGTACCATCCTGCTAAGCCACTTCTAAGTTCCAGACCTAGAGAGACTGTGTGAAATAATAAATATTTATTAATGTTTGAATTTGCCAAGTTTTAGGGTAATTTGTGAAATACAAATACGTAATTCATATGCCCACTGAAACATTATTATATTATGATATATACACACATCATTATGACGTTTAAAAGTTAGCTGCTTTGGCCCTGGCCTGCTGTAGCTCAGCTGGGGTGTGGGTGAGAGGCAAGGCAACCGATTGATGTTTCTCTCCCTTTCCCCCTACTTTTCCTTCTTTCTAAATAAATAAATAAAATCTTTTTAAAAAACTTAAAAAAAATAGCTGTTTTGAAGCTTGGTTCTTTTACTTACATCCTTCCCCTCTTCCACTTCCCATTTTGCCACCTCCAAAAGCCACCAATTCCCTTTTTTTTCTTTTGGATGTTAGAAGTCCTAAATAGAATATTAAAAAGTGCTTTCCCCTCTAATGGGCCCCCCAAAAAGATTCCTTAAGTGCAAATCATCAGCTTCTTCCCAGTGTGACATGTAGAAGATGTTTTGGATCCTCTAGACCTCTCATCTTATTTCTATCTTAATTAGAAATAAGATAATATACTTATTTCACTTACATATCCATTTATCCACCCAAGCGGGTTTTTATTATAACCAGCAGCATCAGCTTGGAAAGTGCAGGAAGACAGTCAGAAGCCTAAAATGCCACTAAGCAGGTCTTGGGAGTGTATGTGGTTTTAAGCCCATGAACAGAAGCATTGAAACTTGGAACAAGAGGAGAGGAGCTTTGGTGATGGTGGGGGAGAGAACATTAAAATAAGCAGGCACAGCACTGTGGAGGTGTGAGAATGACACACACCCCACTCGAGATGTTAGTTTCATTCTATAGTCTCTTCCCTGCTCGGCTACGCTTTCCCGCAGCTTCGGAATAGAGGCCTAGAGACAACGCGCCTTTGTTTTATGGAACATTCTTTCAGAGAGCTCCTAGCAGAGTCTGGTACAGAGAGGAGAGTGAGGAACTATTGCTGCCAAAGGGACTGTCAGAAACTGTACAGGACTTTGTGCATGGAATCTACTTCCTCTTCCCTAGAGATTTTGAAAAGCAATGAATAAATAAAGAATGGCTGTGAACAGCCCATGTAAGTAAAGAAAGAGGAAATGGCATATCTTAGAAGCTTACTTCATCAACAAAAATCTTAAATAGAAAAGAACATATATTATAACCCTAGGAAAATCCCTCTTTAATTTTTTTCCCAATCTATAATACTGCAGATTAGGAAAACGGCTTAAGGTATCTGATCCCTTTTGCTGAAAAAACACTCTCACCATTGGGACTGACAACTTGTTACATTTTCCACCTCGTGTAAACACAGACTTTGCTAAACTATAAATCTAATCCTCAGATTCGCTAATTTTAAAATGAAGCAAATATTTATCTCACAAGATTATTGAGGATAAAATGAAATAATTTAAGGAACTGTAAAAGGTGCTTAGTAAGTTATAGCTGTCTTATATTGGGGGGTCTCCATATTTGACCCCGGAGTCCAGTGTTAGGGATTGAATTGTGTACCCTTGCAAACATGTTAAAATCCTAATCCTTAGTACCTAAGAATCTGAGCTTTTTTAGATATAAGGCCTTTGCTAACATAATCAAGTTGAGATGAGGCCATGAGATTGGACCCTTAAGCCCTGGCCAATGTGATTCAGTGGGTTGAGTATAGTACTGCAAACAGAAAGGTCACTGGTTCAATTCCCGGTCAGGGCGCATGCCTGGGTTGCAGGCTGTGCTCTGACCCCATTGGGGCCCTTACAGAGACAGAAGGTGACCAATCTAAGTTTCTCCCTCACATCAATGTTTTTCTCCCTCTCTTTCTCCCTCCCTTCCCCTCTCTCTAAAATAAAAATAAAAATAAACTTTATAAAAAATTGTAGAGTGGATCCTTAATCCAATATAACTAGTGTTCTTACATGAGGGGAAGACACAGAGTCACAGGGGGAATGATATGAAGGCAAAGACTGGAGTGATGTACCTACCAGCTAAAGAGTGCCAATGATTGCCAGCCGTCACCTGGAAGCTAGGAGAGAAACACGGAACAGATTCCCTAAAAAGAAATCAACTTTGCCAACACCTGTATCTCTAACCTCCAGAACTATAAGAGAATAAAATTCTGTTGTTGTAAGTCCTGCAATTTGTGGATCATTGTTATGGCAGCCCCAGGAAGCTAATGCACAAGGATCTGAGTGGTTTATTTTGGAGGGAGTCCAGGAGCCACGATTGCAGGATGGAGAAGTGGGACTGGGAAGAGGAGGACAGCAACAGAGTGGGCTGAGGAGTAGGTTACCTCTGCAGGTAGAGCTCAGTCCTTTTGTGAACCTCCAGGAGGAAATGCAGCACGCATCTCAGAGTTATCCTACCTTGAGGAGGACATCGGTATATTTATTATCATAGATAGAGATGTATTAATTCTCCATGGCTGATGTAACAGATTACCACACACGTCGGGGCTGAAAACAACAGATCTAGAATCCAGAAATCCAAAATCATTACCACAGGAATAAAGCTGTCAGGAGGACCTCATTTCCTCCAGAGGCTCTAGAGGAGAACCTGCCTTTTCTCCCTTCTGGTGGTTATTGCCATTTCTTGACTTCTGTCTAAATCGCAACAATCTCTGCTTCTGTGGTCCCATTGCCTCCCTCTTCTGTCTGTATGAAATCGCCCTCCCTCTAGTGCTTATAAGGACACGTATGATCACATTCAGGCACCCCCTGGATAGTCCATGATAATCTCCGCATCTCAAATCCCTAATTACACCTTTGGCCACGTAAGGTAATAGTCACAGGTTTCGGGGATTAGGGCCCGATACCCTTGGAGGACATTTTTCAGTCCACCATAATTGGCACAGTTGTCCTTCTACTTATACAGATCATTGGTTGAGGGCGAAAATTCCTTGGCACTCTGGCCTGCCCTGGAAGGGTTGAGAAAAAGTCCTCAGGACTTTGATGAAAGTTGCAAGCTCTCATTGAGAACTTTTGGGGGCATGGACGAAATGGGAAGTCCTGAGAGGATGTCAATGGGACACCAATAGCATTGCTATATGACTATTATTTTTGTTACTAGTTTGCTTTAACAATTAATCATGGTTATTATGACTGTTACTAGCTATTTTAATCTAACTTCCTAATGGACCACAATATAAATTTTTTGCACTATCTGTCTAACTATGCTTAGAAAATGCTATCCCATCTATTTGAACTTGACCCTTTCTACAAGGGTACATTTAAGCATATATTGCTCTCTCATTTCCACCAAAACACCTTTTCTTAAGCACCTATGTAATATATTTTATTAACCTCTATTTGGTCATGTATAATTATCTTTCTCAACTCTATATTTTCCTTAAGTATATTTTAACAATGTCAAAGGTAGAGAGCATGGCATATATATTTTCAAATACTTAATATGATTTTGGAGATTTACATTTATAATCTGGAATCATTTAGTCATTTTTCATCAGGAAATATAAAGCATCTCCTTTGAGCCTATTATCCATTTTTAGTTTCTTCAAGGTCCCTTGTTATAACTTATATAAATCATCTTGTGGGACTGGAGCACCAGCAGCCTTATCGTGCCATGCCCACTCAGTGACAGGTTCAAACCAGTTTGTTTATAGAAAATGAAAGAATTGTGATATGTGAGTGGCCAAGAAATCCCTGGCTTGTTTCCCAAGGTCTCTGGAGTATTGGGATTTTCAGCAGTGGGTCCATGAATGAAACAGGGAATGTTGGAAGAGGCACAAGGGTAAAAATAGTTTGGAGTTTTGTTTTAAATGTGGTAAGTTGAAGTTGCATGGTTGCCTTGTGGAGATGTGCAGGGGGCAGGTGGCTACAAGACGGAAGCCTGAAGACTAAGCTTGAGGGAGAGATAGGAGAGATAGGAACTGGGGTATTTCTGCAATAGGTAGATGGATGAGACCACACTGGAAGCGCAATAGAACAAGAAGGGAAGTAGCAAAGTGGGCCAGGACTAGACCCCTGAGAGCCAACAGACACTGAACTAGCTGTTACTAGCTATTTTACTGGAAGCCGGAGGAAGCAATAGAGGGAGGAGAATGTGGGGAAGAGGTTGTTAGGGGAGCCCCAGGAGTCAAATTCTAACATGAGAAAGGAGAAATGGAGTGGAGAAATATAGGGAGGTTAAAAAAGAAGGAAAAAGAAATTATGTAATTCAGTGCACACTTAAAAAAGAAAAATATCAGAACCTGGAGGGTCTTGATGGCCTTAATGAGAGCAGTTTCAGTGGGATGTTATGAGCAGAGCCAGATGGGTTAACAGACTTCTCATAAGAAAAGAGCTCACAGGAATCTCTGGGTACAATCCTTGTGAAGCTAGTTCAGGGTCGCCCAGTGACCACTTTTAGCCCAAATGTCCAGGAGAACCCTGGGGGAACCAAGAGAATCTAGAGTCCAAACTGAGCTTAGCAATGGATTGAGTGAATAGGAAATGACACAAAGCTGAAAAAACAGGATTAAGGTAGTAAACTTCCCTTTTTAAGTTTTAGTTCAAATAGTAGATTGCTCAAGTTCAAGATGGAAGAGATTTAGCTTCGCAACAATTGCTTAAAAATGATCCAACAATTTTAGTTGATTATAAACTTAAAATGGGCCAAGACTATGACTTAATTCCCCAAAAAGCTAGCTTACTTGGACTGTAATAATAGAAAAGAGGAAGTGGAAACACCAGTAAATACTAGTGTTTTTTTTAAAGGACAGCAGAGAAAGAGGAAAGTGAAACAACAATCAAAGGGAAATAATGTTAAATTAGAAAAAATATTAAGGGTGGAAGAGATTTAAATATTCTTATAAGCCAAGGGGAAGGATCCATTTGCGAGGGAAAGAACACAGGCAAGAAGGGAATTAGTGATATAGGAGTGGGAGGAAGCTGGAAGTTGGTTTTGAACTGAAATGCTGGTGCCTCTCCCTTGGAGAGACTCAAGGGAAGTCTGAAAAAAAAGATGGGAGTAACCACAAATAAGTTGTTTTGGGGGAAGGAAATCAGACACTTGGGAAGACCATAGGCAAACGTTTTCGATTTGCTTGATGAAGTAATACTCCAGGGGGACAGGCTCTGCTGTTGGAGAGAGCAATGGGGAACTTGGGGTAGTTGGAAGGGATGGAAAGAATTCCAGAAAGACTGGGATTCTTGGCTTTTGAAGTGAGATCCAGAAACTGGGAGGTTTCTTCTCAGTCACTTTAAGACCAACGCCCACAGGAAGCTCAGACTCTGGAGCCTGCTGGCTTTTCCCAGTTGGCTCAGGACTGGTAGGCCAGCCAGTGCTGAATATATGCTCAAGAATCACAGGCTTTTGGAATGCTTAAATTTGTTCATTAAAAAAAAATCTTTTACAGCCAATCATTTTGAAAAAAAACCATGTCTTTATTCTCTTTAACAGATATTAATCTACCTGTTAAAATTTTGGCAGAATTACTGAGCAGGTAAGTATAATTTATGCAAAGGTAACGTTGTTGCAAAATACTGAAATGCAGATGAGTCTGATATAATTCTTTATCAGACAATGGTTATTAAGGCAAAACGTTTCAAAATAAAATAAATATCACAAACTTTCGACTATCGGAAGGTTCTGAGAAATTCGGCATTGCCGAAGGGAGCTGTTCGAGGGTCAGGCCTCCAGGGTCAGGCGAGGCGCGGGCTTTACACAAAAGGAATAAGCTTTTCTCGGCCTTTAGGACTTAACGGGAGGGAACAGACCCAAAACTCAGTATCTATAACAGAACTATCAGGTAAGCCACGTGAGAAGCACAAAACGAACTGAGGTGATTGAAAAAAATGGAGTGTTTTCGTTCTGAGATGTGCAGCCCCATTTCCCAAACGCTTTCAAGGAAATCCGGAAAGAGTCAAGGGCGCAGAGACCTTGTAAAACATCCGCCCCGAGCCACCCACCTTTGGCTCACGCAGGTCTGGGCTTGGCGTGCCCAGGCCCGCGCACCGCAGGGCGACTGTCACCACGAGAGGGCGCGCCCCCCCGCCCCCGCCGAGCCTGACTACGGAAGTCCCGCCTCCATTTCCGGCTGGATTTCCGAATGGGGCGGGCCTAGCGGCAGCATCCATTCCGCGGTGTTGCCGCTGCGACACGTGTGTCTTCCCGTTGGGATTCCTGGATTATTCCTAGCCCTGGTGAATTTGTCGCGCCGGAGCTTCCTCATATTTAAGGATGAAGGCGGTAAGGGTCTTCAGAAGCCCAGCCTCCGCGATTCAGAACCTCTTTGGCTGAGAGTCAGTGCCCGGTTTTTCGCCCTTGTTTAGGGGGCGGTGGCCTAGACTCCGGGCCCCCTCCTGGTTCTATGCGCTGTCCGCTTCCTAGCTTTTTCACCTGATTCTTCTTCCTTCATTGCTCACTGTGCTCGCGCTCGGTTTCTGGAGACACGATGAGACGAGCATCGAGTCTTCCATCTCTAGGATGTCAAACACTGAAGGGTTTTTCACGATTGTCTTTTTGAACCCCTATTTTACGGATGAGAAGCAGGGTCTTATTCTCATCGAATCGATAGTGTGAGTCATGGGATTCGAAACGAGTCCGTTTCCTTCCCCTGAAGGGTAAGAAGATATGAAAACAAGTGGTTTGCTCTGGTTCTCGCAGAAAATTAGAGCTAGCCCTAGGATTTGGATTCTGAATGCGGGGTCACCAGCAAGAGAGTTGGAATCCGAAGACCCGAATTCAGTGTTGCGTTCCTTAGTTTAAGGGTCTTTGACAAGTCATCTGTAAGGCTTAACTTTATCAGTAATGTGAGGATAACATCAGTCATTGCTTAACTAAGCTATTGGAGGTAATATGTTGGAGAACTCAGTAAATGGTAAAGCAGTATATAAATGTCAACTGTTGAAGACAGCCATCATTTACATAATTTGTGGTAGTGGGAGATTGCGTTCGGGCTCTCCCCTTTTAAGAAAAAAAAGACAGCCATCAGTTTGCTCTGAGTATGCTAAACTAGTTAAGATAGTCTCGAATAACCACTTACCACTAGATCAGTGGTTCTTAACTTTTCTAGGGGTCTTGGACCCTCTTTAGTAGCTGTGGCTTTTGGTCGTCAGTAAGACCCCTGGTTGAATAACTACTGCCCTAGTGCCATTTTATAGAATTAATGCCATAGCTTGGTTTTAGTTCATATATGCAAGATGCTTGACTGTGAGGCATTAGAATTGTGGAATTAGTCTAGTGAAATTTATAATCAGTTCTCTTTAATCTGATTTTAAAAAGAGAATAATACAAATCTCTGCACGCAGCAATCCTCCTGTTGTTGTTTTCCAGAGAAGAAATAAAAAACAGGTCCCAAGCTTTAGGAAGTTGATTAAGACAAGTAAAGTCAAACTTGAGAACAAGCTAAAAAATAAGCAATTTAAACAACAAAGCAACCTCAAGAAGTACCGAAAAGAACAGAGGAAACTAAGGCAAGCTGTCAAAGATGCTGTGTCTAAGAGACCCATTCCCCTGGAGGACCCGAAGAAAAAACGACCAGGTAATCGTGAAAACATTCATGTGCTCTAATTTCCATTGATTTGTTTTAAAAATGTTCTTAATGAAGTAACTGCATTCTACTAGTCACTGTTCTTGCTCACAGATCTTCGTAAGGGTTGGTAAGGATAGTAGTCCCTTATGCTTTATCAGTCAGTATAAGAAAACATTTCACTACAGTATTCACTGTGAGAAAGGGCTGGTCTCAGCTTTTAGTATGTTTAGAAAGCAAATCTGAAGATACAGTACTTGGGATAACAAACTCAGAACTGCGCTGTAAATAAATGTCAGGCAGTGTGCCATGTCAATTTCCCATTCACTGGCAGTTAGCTAGGGTAAGGACTTTGCTCTTCTCTGGTGTGTTCTTCACAGTGTTGCCAAAATTCATGCATTATTCTAAACAGCGGGCTTTCTTTTTATTTGGAAACTTGGAGTAAAATAGAGCTGTAATTGTCAGAGTTATCTGTAAAACTATCCAAGAATTCCCAAGTATTCAAAACAGGTAGGGAATATGACTGTTTTGAGTTAGTCCAGTTCTACAATGTTATTCATACTTTCAGGGTAGTTGTGTTTGACTGTATCTGACCTATTCAGTCTTCCAATGTGCATCTCATTCTGTTAATCCTGACCTATTTAGTTTGATCTCTTGGCAACATATTATTGTGATATATAAAAGGTCATGGCCATGGAAGTCCAGAAACTTGGACTTTTTTCTCAACTTTGATACTTAATAGCAAAGTGTCTTTAGTGGGTTACTTAATCTTCAGGTATTTAATCTGTAAAAAAATGTGATGGTTGAGTTAAATAAAGGTCTCTTCCATCTAAATTTCAATAGAATTTAAAAAGCATGATGTGTTAATAATTATATATTAAAATAAGCAAACAATTTCTTCATTCTTACATTCTTGGAGTCTATCAGGCAGTTGGATATGAGAGTATAAGGTTCAAAAATAAACAAAATAAAAACAGAAGCATAGATACATAGAACAGACTGACAGCTGTCAGAGGGGAGGGGGGTTTGAGGAGCTAGGTAAAATGGTGAGGGATTAAGTGAAAAAAATACTTATATGTCACATAGACACATAACAGTATGGTGATAGCCAGAGGTTGGCCTATACATTTGGTCAGAGAAGTGAGTGGCAGTAACTGAATGAGGCTGGAAGGACAGAGGGTTATGGTCTGAGAGTGGGGTGGGCACCCAGGTTTGGGATGTGGCCTTGGGAGGGAGTGCCTGAAGTGGAATGGAGGTGAAGGCTATTGGCGATCAGACAGAACTGAGGGGCCAAGTCCCTGGTTCTCAAATACCCTGAAGACATTGTAGAGAGTGTGGAGACATTTGGTTTTGGATCGTTGCAGTGACCTGGGCGTGATCCTGGCATTTAGGTTTCAGGGGTCAGAGACATTAGCACTTTGGCTAGCTCAGGACACCTCGGTATGACAAAGAATTGCCCTGCCCAACCTGTGAGTTGTGCTCCCATGTAGAAACAGTGGGCTAAGGTACCAGAAAAGCATACGTTTTTCCTATATGCAGAGTTCTACATCTCTTACTACTTGTTTCTGATTTTTTTTTTTTGATGGAACAGGTAAAAGGATTGAGAGGGAAGAGGAGGAAGAAGAGGAAGCCCTTCCTTTAGATATGCTGGACGAAGATGATTTACAGTTAATGAGGGATTTAGGACAAAGAGCATCTTTTCTAACGAGAGATCTTTCTTCTAGGTAATACTTCATTTAGATTATGATCATGCATATCTTTTTAGTGTAAAAAACTTGGTTCTGAATTTTACTTAGGTGATTAGTGCAAAACTTGAGCTCTGAACACAGTGTTGACAAAGAGTAAACCCTATTTATTATTCAGTTTATTTCCTAAATGAAGGAAGTTCATGAATAAAACAAGCTGAATTTATTTAGCATACATCTTTATTTCGTTTGAGTCTGAATAGTGAAGTAGAGTGAATGGGAAGAATGCTGTTCTTTGTTTGAGGAACTGGCAGAACAGTCCCGAGTCCTTCATGGCCATGATCTCAGTCCTCGCTACCCTGTTAGGTAGGTATTATTCCCATTTACAGAGAGGAGACTGATGCTTCCTCGAAATCATAAGTAGTAGATCTGAAATTTAAACTTAGATCTTTTTAACTCCTAAGTCCATGCTACGCTGTGAAGGTTTTTGGTATCGCAGGATCGCATCACGTCCCCCTTGGCTCTGGCATCTTCATCAAAGAGAACCCGCTGCACCTCACCTTTATTTTGCATCTCAAGGGAAAACTAGATATAGCCATGCTTTGACTCCTTGTGGTAGACCACACGATTAATTAACTCATTTACTAGATATTTGAGTTCTTCTGTGTGCCTGATTTAGGTGCTAATGTCTATATATCTGTTGAAATTTTGGCTAGGGGTTTATTTTTCCGTGTTTAAAAAATAGGTCCTTGCATTCCTTTTTAGTATGTTAAAAGTGAAAATTGTTTTTTTTTATAGTGAGCCTGTTCACGTTAAAAAACGAAAGCATGAGAACATTATAGACAAATATGAAAAAATACCAAGATCTCTGCAAACTGTGCCAGAGAAGGAATTGATTCACTTGCTTCCTATCAAAGACAAAAGCGGCATAATCCCACAGACCAGGGAAAAGCCAGGTGAGTCCCCTCAGCCTGTGTGTTAGTTACAGTTTTAGCTCCTTAGTAATACCACGTCTTTCTTTCTTTAAAAATTTAATTTTACTTTGAGTTTTACCTATGTCTACAAAATAGAGGCAGCTACAGTTAGTCATATAGCAAGCTTGATGATTTTGGCCAGAAACACAGTCCAGTGTCGTAGGTGTTCGTTGTACTGTGAGTACAGCTGAAGCTATGAAGCCAAGGTGATTATTTTCTTTTCAGAGTATTTCACCAGGTTTTATTGTTTCTAAAATTAGAGCACATTAGTCATCCTTTATTAGCATTTTTTCTTATATGGGTCTTTTTTCTTATGAAATAACACACAGAAAAGTCCAGAAGTTATGTGGTTTATCCCAAAAAACACCCATAGAGCTACCGTCTGGACAAGAAACAAATACCGCTAGCATGCAGAACCATCCCTCCTCGTGTTCCCCTTAGTCACCAACTCTTTCCTCCTCAAGAAGTAACTGCTTTCCTGAGTTTTATGTTAATCACTTCTGTGCTTTTCTATGTAGATTCATCACTTAAGGATATTACCATGTTTTTAATGTACATATTTTCCAGTTACTGACACTATCCAAGATGAAGAGGATCAAAAAGAGATGGAACCTGAGGAAGGTAATGGGGTATATCTTTATAGTCACTAAATTGTTAATTGAGAATTACTTTTTTTTTTTGCCTAATTTGTGAGTTAATTTTAGATAAAATCTGGAATGTGCGTTTTGGAGTACTGGGCATTTCAAGGTCATTTTGAACATTTCCAGCATTTTGAAAGTTTCACCTTGTGGAATTTGATTGTTCTTTTTATTATGGAAAAATTTATGCAATTAAAATTCATAATGTGTAGGAATGCATGAAGAGTCTTGTTAATTGCACTGTTTTGAATTCTTTTTAATCGTAAGTAAGGATCTACCTACAGATAATATTAACTGTTTAGCTTTAAATTACAAAAACAATTCTGTGGTAATGCAGTCATTTTGGTTCTTTAGAAGAGTTACACTTTGTGTATATCTGTTTTAAATCATTAAATGTGAGTGTTTAATAGCTAGTATAGTTCTAATTCAAGTTAAATTAAAAGAACATATTTATTGTTTGAAACCGTATTGCTTTGGAATTTGTGACAAAACAAACTAGTTAGATTTTACTTCTGCATTGCAGACCTCACTAAGAGTGTAAGTGAGATTCCCGGTCCACTATTTTACCTGTGCTCAGTCAGCCTGCATTGGCTTCTTGCAGATTGTACCCATGTGTTTATTCAATCTAGTTCCCGATGAAGTTCTTTTTAAAAAAATTTTGTTTTGGTACAGTTGTCCCAGTTTTTCCCATTTTGCCTTCCTCTGCCTATCGCTCCCAGCTGAATTCTTAATGTGAACGTATTTGACTGTATAGAGCTGAAAACAAAGAATATAGTGTACTTTTTAAAACCACAAAATCACATATACACAATGGAATTTTATGCTGCACAAAGAAAGAAGGAGCTCCTACCTTTTGCAACATCATGGATGGAACTGGAAAGCATTATGCTGAGTGAAATAAGCCAGGTGTTGAAGGACAAATACCGTATGATCTCACCTTTAACAGGAAGCTAAATAACAAAATAAACAAGCAAGCAAAATATAACCAAAGACACTGAAATAGAGAACAGGCTGACAGTGACCAGAGGGGAGAGGGGAGGGAATTTCAGGGAAAATAGGGGAGGGATTTAGAAGAACATATATAAAGGATACATGGACAACAACTGAGAAGGGTGGAAATGGGAGGGAGGGGGGAGCACGGGGGTGGGATGGGAGTAATAGACAGAAAACTGTACTTGAAAAATAATTAAATAAAAAAATTGGAAAACCACAAAATCACACTGCCCTTCCCCTAATGGTAGTACCTGCCTCATGATTGTTGAGAGGATGAGATGAAATAAGGTTCTTGGATACTTGTAAATAAAGGAATGTTTGAGAGGGAAAATCTGATCTGTTTCAGAGATTATTGAAGATCCCATTCCAGAGCTGACCGTAGAAGAACATTTAATTGAGAGAAAGAAGAAACTACAGCAAAAGAAACTGCATATTGCTGCGTTGGCATCTGCCATATTATCAGATCCAGAAAATAATGTAAGTAGTAGTGATTTCTTTAGGTTCCTCATATTAGATATGGTCTAAATGGCTAATGTTTTAACATTCTCCTATTACCTATAAGGAACTTACCTGTAAGTTCCTCTAGTTACCTGTAAGGAAAAGCATTAGTAAAACATAGTAACTGAGTTAGAATAAGAGAGTAGACAGAACCTTAGCCTAATTCTGTGTTTGAACTTAATTTCTTCTGTAATCTTAGAAAAGTCTTTTAGGCTCTCTGAGTCTCTAAATGTAGGTATCAGACCTACGTTGGGACTCATGGTGCTGGGAAGGAGGAACTTCCTCGCAAGTTTGCTTGACTGACTGTAGAGTTTGTAGTTAGGAACATGCACACAAAAGACATTATTTTAGGAATAGTTGTAAGTGTAAGATACTTTAAGTGCAATAAATCAGAAGGTTATAATGAATGATCACTGGGCCATTGGTGCACTAGGGAAGGTGATGGTAGTTACAACACATCAACTCGAGAAACCCAGGGTCTACTCCTGACTCTGCTAAGTACTATCTGTTAGACTTAGGGTAAGTTTTGTACCCAAGATTCATTTTCTTTCTTTCTTTTAAAAAATATATCTATGTATATATACATACATACATATATATATCTTTATATGTGTATATATATGTATATATATATACATACATACATACATACGTATATTATTTTTAGAGAGGGGGAAGGGAGGGACAAAGAAAGGGAGAGAAACACTGGCTGGATGTCCTCAGTACACACCCTGATCAAGGACCGAACCTGCAACCCAGGTGTGCTGCCCAACCAGGAATCACCCGACACTGACAACCTTCGGGTTTGTGGGATGATGCTCAACTAACTGAGCCACACACCAGCCAGATACAAATACATGAAGTTATATAAAATGGTGTCCCCAGCATTTTACTATGATAAATATTTGTTTATTGAAAATAAAATAGATTATATAGAACAGGCTGACAGGGACCAGAGGGGAGAGGGGAGAGAATCAGGGGAAAAGGGGAAGGATTCACATGAACAAGTATAAAGGACACATGGACAATAACTAAGGTGGGGGTGGGTGGGAGGGAGGTGGGGAACACTGGGTGTGGGTGGGCAGGGCTGGGAATATAAGACAGACAACTGTACTCGAACAAGAATTAAATAAAAGTTAAAAAATAAAATAGATTATTTATGTCTATAGAAAAAGTTTCTTGTGGTTATGTTTCAGACTAGTATTTGTCCTTTTCTAACGAAGTGGGAAGATCTGGAGCAGAATCGGGGAGGGGAGCTTGGACTATTTCTCATCTGTATTATCTCATTTAGTCATTGTGAAACCGTAGAGACAGAAGCTATTAATCTCATATCACAGCAGAAAAACAGAGCCTTTAAAAACTCAAGTGATTTGTTCCAGATTTTAACAGCCGCTGGGTTGGAACCCAGCTCTCCTAACTCTGGTCCCTTGTGCTCTTTTCGTAAAAGCTGGGGGAGTGAGTAGGCGGTGACATGCTAATCCGCTCCCGCTGGGGCGGACATCGCTCATCAGCCAGGGTGCTGCTTGTCAAGGCGACGCTCCAGCAGGCAGTAGGAGCTCGTCAAAGCAAGCACATTAGTGGAAACCAGTTTTTTACTTCTGCATTACATCATGTACAAATGACTGTTACACCAGTAACTTTGAAGCTTACGTTAATGTGGATACATTATATTAATTTCTGGTTAACTTGCGCATATGCGATTACATAATATATGGGTGTGTGTGTGTGTGTGTGTGTGTGTGTGTTTAAACAAGCTATTTCAGAAGTTGTTTTTAGGGAAACAGGACACATGTCCCTCTAAGAAAATCCAATTAAAAATAGGCAAATTAACAAATTTAAACTATTTTTTTAAGTTCTTATTTTTCAACTACTTGCTTAACAAAAACATGATTAATGTGTAACGTCAGCGACTTGTCTGTAGATCATGGAAGCAGGCTGGACCAGACTCTGAGTTGTTGTGTGGACTCTGCTCACTGCCCAGATCCAGTTATGGCACCGTTGCCTTTGCTCATAATTATTTTGCCATTATTTCTCCAGCCTTATGTGTTATTTCTGTAACAGGTGAAAAAATTGAAGGAATTGCGTTCAATGCTGATGGAACAGGACCCTGATGTGGCTGTTACTGTTCGAAAGCTGGTGACAGTTTCTCTGATGGAGTTATTTAAAGACATCACTCCTTCATATAAAATTCGTCCCCTGACAGAAGCAGAAAAGTCTACCAAGGTATGTTAAATAAAACTACTATATAAAATAAGCTGAAAATTTTGGAGAGTGAGAGATGGGAGAAACAAGGTTTTGATTCCTCTTAGGTTTTTAAATTGATTTCTTAGAGAGGGAAAGAGAGAACCATTGATTTGTTGTTCCACTTATTCACGCCTCTACTGGCTGCTTCTTATATGTGTCCTGACTGCGAATTGTGCTCAAAACCCTGGTGGATGGGGACGGCACTCTTACCAGCTGAGCTACCTAGCCAGGGTGGGTTTTTTTATTTTTATTTTTTGGTGGTTTTTACATGACTGGGTATATAGTAGGCCCTCAACATTTTGTCCTACTTTTCAGATTTCAGTATTTTGATGTTTAAAAAAAAGTGCTTGATCTTTTGGTCTTTTCAGATACGCAAAGAAACCCAAAAGTTAAGAGAATTTGAAGAAGGCCTTGTTAGCCAATATAAATTTTACTTGGAAAATTTGGAGCAAATGGTTAAAGGTATGTTAAACATCTTTAAGCCTGTGACATGACACATTTAGCTTTGGTCAGGAGGGCGGATTCTGGGTTCCGTGCTGTGTGCCGACTGTCAGTACAGTGTGTGGTCCCGAGCAGAGTCTCGAGTCAGACTCTGGGCTCAGCTCTCGGCTCATCACTTAATCCCTGTGTGATGGGCAGATCGTTGAATCTCTCTGGGCNTATTTGGAAAATTTGGAGCAAATGGTTAAAGGTATGTTAAACATCTTTAAGCCTGTGACATGACACATTTAGCTTTGGTCAGGAGGGCGGATTCTGGGTTCCGTGCTGTGTGCCGACTGTCAGTACAGTGTGTGGTCCCGAGCAGAGTCTTGAGTCAGACTCTGGGCTCAGCTCTCGGCTCATCACTTAATACTTGTGTGATGGGCAGATCGTTGAATCTCTCTGGGCTTTGGTTTTTCTAACTATAAGTGAGAATAATGATAGTACGTAACCTCATGGAATTGTTGTGTGAAAGTAAATGGACTTCTAGATATAAAGCACATTCAGTTATGCCTAGCTTGTGTTAAGGACTGTGTTTTATCAATTATTAGTATTGTTACAGTTCTTTACCTGGTAAGTAGTTGTATGTGTGTTAAATTCATGAATGGTTGGAATTTATTCTTCTGGTTTTTAAAATTTTTTATTTTGGAGAATGAGTAAGTATCAGGAAAAGGATAACTTGTAATGAATCCTTTGAAAACTTTTATGAGTCAATTCAGGATGATAAACTCTTCTGCCGAACCCTTGTTCTCAGAACAGAAAGGGCATAGGTAAAATTGGGGCGTGACCGGGGAAGGGATTCCATTGCCTAGGCCAGGTGCTTTCATTGACTAGGCTGGGCTCCTTTACTCAGTGCTGGGCCTGAGGATCACCCAGTTGCTATCTCAACTGGCACAAGACTTCCAGATGCTGTTGGCCCCAAAATGACATGAAGGTGGTGGGGGTGTAGTGGAGGTGGGAGTGGGTGGGATGGGTATTGTTTGTAAGCTCTGACATCCCTCCTGAGCCTGCTTTCCAACATTGGACTCTCCCAATGACACGGCTCGGAAGCGTTGTGTAGACCAGCACTATAGCGGCACATACCAGCACTGTGTAGAAGCAGAATATGATAACATGAGACACAGAAGTCACTAACAACAATGCAGCCACAGTTTTAAAAAAGGTTAAAAGCAGTGTTGTTAATTTTAATAGTAGATTATGATGTCTAAATGATCATTTTAACATGTAATCAATTTTAAAAATGAGTGAGGTGTTTTGCATTTTTTTGGTTCTAAGTTCAAAATCTGGTGTGTATTTTACACTCAGCACGCCTCAGGCAGGAGTAGCCGTATTACAAGCGCTCGGTTGCCCTGTGTGCCAGGCGGCCTCTGCATTGGACCCTGCAGGTGCAGGCCATTCTAAGTGGATTGAACCATATGAAGTTTTTTTAAACTTAAAAATAATTGGTAAAGCATGTATAATATAACATTTATATTATTTTAACTATTTTTAAGAGTACAGTCCTGCGGCATTAAGTAAAGTCACCAGCATCCATCTCCAGAACTTTTTATCTGCCCCAACTGAAATTTTGTAACCATGGAACATTACCTCCCTTTTCCCTCCTCCCTCAGCCCTGGCAACCAGTCTACTTCCTGCCTCTGAGTGTGACTCCCCAGGAACCGTGTTTTAATGGAACTGTGCAATATTTGTCCTTTTGTGACTTGCTTGTTTCACTTAGCAAGAGGTTATGAAGCGTACATTCTTGTAGCAGGTGTCAGAATTTTCTTCCTTCTTAAGGTCAAATAATAGTCCATTGTATGTAATCACATTCTGTTCACCCATTTATCTATCCATTATTAAGTCTTGTCAGGTTTGAGTAAATAGAACATATGGGTCTTACGGTGAACACAGTCTGTTGAGGGGAAAATTGTATGTATGAGAAGCAAGTTTAAAATGAAGTCACTGTCACCCATGTTGCCTTTATCATCTCTGGCTGCGTGTGACGTGGAGGGAGGTGTTGAACCTGCTGTAGAGAGGCCAGCGTGTTTTCACACTCTCATATTCAGGATGCTGTGTTACTGTAATGATATGTGCATGCGGAAATTTCCAGAAAATAGGTACTGTGCATCATCAGTTACTTTGAAGGGTAATTTGAATCTCTTTTGGACCTCCCAGGTGAAGATACCACTGTGAGTTTCAGCAAGAATTCAGGAGAAATGATGTTTTAGGTTCTTTGGATTTTTAATTAATTAATTAATTAGAGAAATGCTGCTTTGTTGTTCCACTTATAACATTCATTGGTTGCTTCTTGTATGTGCCCTGAGAGGGAATTGAACCCACAATTTTGATATATTGGGTTGACGCTCTAACCAATTGAATTAGTTGGCTAGGGTCGGATTCTTGGGAATTTTAGAATGTGAAAGAGGCTGGGATTCAGAGAGTTTGGAACTTGTTCATATTCACCAGCCAGTTACTGGGTGGCTAGGATTTGAACCCAGGCTTCTTGACTTTTAGTCGAGTGTTTTGGGAAAAGCCTTGGGGAGTCCAGTGTGAGGGCTCCTTTAAGGTATCCAGCTCCTGGTCCCCTCCTTTCTTTTTAACCTCCTGGGGACCCTTTTCATCTAATGATATATCTTAAAAACACAGAAAGCTGATATTCTGGTAATTGTGGTTACAGTCAGAGGGCGGGTGGGGTAGAAACATTGTAATGATAACCTTGTATTTGTGTAAGTGTAGTGCAGCTCATATTTAAGAATTTGCATGGCCTAGTGGGTTTTCATATGACCACATATTACCATAAAAGAAAGATAATTAGTTGAAGCTTTGACCAATGAGAAAAGTAAGTAACTAACCACAGTTGTCTTTGGGTTAGACTGGAAGCAGAAGAAGCTGAAGAAAAGTCACGTGGTTTCCCTGAAGGCATACAAAGGCCTGGCAGAAGTGGCTGTGAGGAGCCTGTGTGAGCTGCTGGTGGCCCTGCCTCATTTCAACTTTCACAACAACATCATCGTACTGATTGTCCCTCTCATGAATGACGTGTCAAAATCGGTGGGTTGCTCATTGTTCCTGTTTGTGATTAATAGAAAATTATAGACCATGTGTTTTTTTTCTCTCAAAATTCTTTTGGAGCACTTCCATATTACTAAAATAGAGTCATTTTGCTAAATACTGCTTCTTTAAGAAAACTCTTTGAACTTAATTTGGGGCAGTGGTTCTGAACAGGAGGCGGTTTTGCCTTCCAGGGAGCATTTGTCCGCACTGCGGTGATGGGGGCCTGGGAGCGGCCATGTAGTGGGTGAAGGCCAGGCCCCTAAACGTCCTGTGACGCACAGGACAGCCCCCACGGTAAAGCATTCCAGGGAAAATGAAGTCCGGTATTTGGTGTGAAGAGCTGAGGTTGAGAAACAGCAGTCTAGAGTAACGTTTTATTTTCCAGGTATCTGAAATGTGCTGTGAGGCTGTAAAGAAACTTTTTAAACAAGATAAATTAGGCCAAGCATCCCTTGGAGTAATTAAAGTGATTTCTGGTTTTGTGAAGGGGAGAAATTACGATGTTAGGCCAGAGGTAAGCTTTTTGTTTTTGACTCTACATTTTATTTGTTTTTAAGTCGCAGAGTTAATTTTCAGTTGTCAGTTTATTCTTTACAGAAGTGTGCGAAGTACAGAGGGAAAGTGCTCAGTGCCGCAGACGCAGCCTTCCGTTTAGTCCTGCAGTTTTCATTGCTCACTCTGCAGTTTCCGTCGTTGCAGTTCCCCATTTCAGAGTCTTTGCCATGAAATCCCCTGCATTAAAGCTGGTAATTTTAGAGCAACTGCTAAAATAACTAATACTGCACTTAAGAGAAAATATTTAGTGTCTTTATTCAGGATTGTAGAGCGATGAGATAATAAAGCTTGAACAGGAAACTTGTTCATAGGGAAACATTTCCACTTTAGTGATGTTAGAATGATAAACTGCATTCTTTAATTGGTTGTTTTGGTCTGTATTCAGGTTATACATTGTGACTTTTTAAAGGTGTGCAATGTGGTAATATTCATACACATTGTGAAATGATTAGCACACTCAAGTTAATTAACACATTCATTACCTCTCATAGGTACCTTTTTT
Source organism: Sturnira hondurensis (assembly GCF_014824575.4). Lineage (NCBI taxonomy): Eukaryota > Metazoa > Chordata > Mammalia > Chiroptera > Phyllostomidae > Sturnira > Sturnira hondurensis. Next base: position 5,578,594 of record NW_028078194.1, on the reverse strand, counting down.
TTGGTGGTGAGAATATTTAAGATCTGTTCTCTTAGCAGATTATTAACTGTTACCACCATGTCATACTTTAGATGTCCAGAACTTACGTATCTTTTAACTGAAGGTTTGTAGCATTTGATCAACATTTCACCATCTTCCCCATTCCTGGCAACCACTGTTGTCTCTGGTTCTGTGTGTTTGACTTTAGATTCCACGTAAAAGCGAGGCCATCATACAGTGTGTGTCCTTCGGTGTGTGGCTTGCTTCACTTAGCATAATGTCCTCCGGTGCCATCCACGTTGTTACTAGTGGCAGGAGCCTTATTTGTAATGGTGGAATAGTATTCCATTGTGTGTCTGTACCACATTTTCCTTATTAATTTATTTGTGGACACTGGCTGAATGTTTCCATATCTTGGCTATTGTGAATAATGCCACAGTGAACACGAGAATGAAGATAACTCTTGGAGATACTCATATCATTTCCTTTGGGTATACACCCAAAAGTGGGCCTGCTGAGTTATATGATAATTCTCTTTTTTATTTTTGGGAGAGTGTCTATACTGTTTTTCTGAGCGGCTGTCCTGGCTTATACTCCACCAGCCGGGTACAAAGATTCCCTTTCTTCATACCACCACAAACACCTGTTGTCGTGTCTTTTTGACAACAGCCATTCTAACAGGTGTGAGGTCGGATTTGTGTTTCCTTGACGATTAGTGCTGTTGAGCACATTTTCATATAGACTTGTATGTCTTTTTTGGAAAAACGTCTGTTCAGATCCTCTGACCATTTTTCATTGGGTTATTTGTTCTTTTGCTGTTGAGTTGTCTGAGCTCCTTACGTATTTTGGATGGTACCCTTTTGTTGGATGTGATTTGCAGATACCTGTTCCCATAGCTGGCTTTTCATGCCGCGCAGGGGTCTTCTCACAGCACATGGCCGCGCCTGTGTGTTTGTGCTGTTGTTGCCTGTGCTTTCCGTCTTACAGCCAAGAAACACTTTGCCAAGACCAATATCAAGGAGCTTTTCCCCTATTTTTTTCTAGTAGTTTTGTGGGTTTAGGCCTTACATCCAAGTTTTTAATCCATTTCGACTTAGTTTTTGTGAGTGGCTTAAGATAAGGGTTTAATTTGTTCTTCTGCGGGTGGAAATCATTTTCCCCACACCTTTTACTGAAGAGCACACCCTCCCCCATTGTGTATCTTGGCGCCCCTGCCAAAGGGTAGCTAGCTGTGCACCACGTTCTTCAGTCTGGAGTTATTTTCATCTGTGAGTAAAATGTAAGGAGCACACAGAATACATGATGTGTGAATTGATCTTTCTGACACCTAGAATTGTTATAGAACACACAGGGGCCTGGACTCCACAGGATGGTAACTAATACCGTCCGGATCACCTGGGCTCGGCTGTCTGCCACCAGAGGAAAGACGTCTCTCGGTGCCAGAGATTTGTGAAAAGGGAAGGAAAGGAAGGGTTTATTTAAAGCTGTACAGACTTAAAGTAGTAGTGACCCAATGTCCCCATTAAAATATCAAAAGTCCTTTTGGATACCCACAGATGCCCACAGACGCTCACAGCGCTCCCATCCCAGCTGCCCTAATTCAGGGTACCGTAACTCAGGAAAAGAGCACACATCCGTGTTTCAGGCCGCTGGCACCGTCAGCTGTGTCGCCGTCCAGGCAGGATCTCTAATTAATCCAAAACCATGTGGCACCTTCTCATAGTCTACTGGCAAGAGTTCTTTGTACCCATTTTCCTAGGCAAAGTCTCTTCTTTCCTTCACCAGAGTTGCAGGGGTCTGCACTCTGGCCAAAACTGTGTGGATCTCCCCGCAAAGCTGTGGAGAGGGTAGGGTCCCCACTCTGGCAAAGCCGAGTGGCAATTCTGCGCTAAAGCCACATGTTGATTCTCTCTACCCCAGCTGCGGGGGTCCCCATTCTGTCCAAAAGCACGTGGCGCTCTCTCTCTCTCTCTGCACCGCCACAGCTGCGTGGTTCCCTCTCCTTAAAAGGCTGCTGCGCCTGGGGTTAAATCCCCACGCCAGTCCTCCTTTGCAGCCCCATTTCCGACTCCTCCTATAATCGGACACACTTGTCAGCATTCCTGTGTTATTCCAAGTTTACTGGGCTGCTTTACATCTTGGGAGGAGTGACTTCCATGCCCCTGGCTCAGAGCATGGCCACAGCCATTTAACATATCTATGCAGCCAGTTAAAGGTTATAACATGTTAAATGACCATGCCAGAGGTTAGCTGCAAAGCTGTTGCTGCATAAAACAGCTCTCAATGGCCCTGCTCCATTTGTCTCTTCCTGAAACTCTCATACCTGTGCTATATCTCAGCTTAGCGACCAGTTTGCTGCTCTTAGAGCATAAAGAAGTGAAAAAAAGTGGTATTTTATCGAATTTCTGTATAGTATCTGGTCTCATACCTGTGGGGTGGGAGGAAGGACATCCTTTATATCTTTCCAATATTTCCTAGCCACCTTGAGTTCTGGACCCCATTCCAAATCCCTTTTGGGGGCACCCCTCTTGGCTGCACCCTGTTATAGAATGACTTTAGGTTCATTATTTATACTGTTAGTTTTTCCCTGTTGCCATTTGTATTCTAAGCCCTATAATCTGAAATACCCAGTTTTCTTTAAAATGTTCATGTTGGAATAATAGAAAGCTGTATTTCTCAAGTATTTTTTTTTTCAGGAATGCTTCTGTGATTTCAGGAGGTCAATGCAGTGGTTTCTTCCCAAGAAAATGTAGGGTTTAACCCTTTTGTCTTTGTGTTTGGATGGTGGCCAATTTCCGAATCAGCTTCTGACTTTTTTGGAATGGTTTAAGGCCACAGTTCTCATTGTGGTCCCTGAACCAGCATCATTGGGAATGAAAAATACAAGTCGCGTGGCCGTACCCGATTCACTGAACCAGGGATTTGTTGGGCCAGGCTGCTAGTGTTTGAACAAACCTTCCAGGTGTTCCGATGTTTGCTGAAGTTAGAGATCCATTGACTTGAAAGAAGATAAGTTGTCTTAATTAATAATAACACTAGTCTTCATGTAATTTATTTTTGTGGAGTGGGGGGAGATGAATGTTAGAACCATTTTCTGTAAAACCGAAGCCACTGTGGTAGGTTAAAGCTGGTTTAGAAATACCTAATTTATATCTTCTCCCCTAGTGCTGTTCAGACCTTTAACTGGCCTGCCTGCTCTCTGTGACCCTTATCTACCAAAGCCCAGTGACCTGCACTTGCTGCTTGTTGCCTTTGGCCTGCAAAATCACGTTACATGTGTTTACCAAATTCCAGACACAACGTACCACATATGTCTAGCAAAAAGATAATAGTCTGTGTAAAATGTGACACAAGATGTTTTGAGAGTTTTTCTTCTTTTTTTTTTTTTGCATGAAGGAAGGAAATAACATCTTTCAATGCTTAGTTTTCTCAATAAAGTTTTTGAGGGCAATATAAATATTAAGCTGTATATTGTGTTTTCGTCCATATTAGATGTTGAAAACATTCTTGTGCTTAAGAATCAAGGAAGTGGAAGTGAAAAAAGATACAGAGGACATTAATAAACCAAAAAAGTTCATGACTTTCAAGGAAAAGAGAAAAAGTTTGTCAAGAATGCAGAGAAAGGTTTGGTTTATTTCCTCTTTTGTTTTGATTTTAGATTAAAATAGTATAGAAACAGGTAAAAATCATCGTTAAATAGTTATTGTAAATATTTATAAGTTCAATATTTAGAGAGTTTAATTCTTCCACTTGTTACAAAGAAATATTTTATTAAATCAATTTAAACTGAACTCATTGGCAGAGAGTAATGGTAAAATAGACATTGTCGCCATGCTGGCCTTCAAGGTCACCTTTGATTCATTGTGTCACAGAGATGGTTTCCTCAACAGAAAGACTATTCATGTGAAGTAGCAACAAAGTGGGGTTGTGTTAATTGAATCAGGCTTTTTATTGGTTCTCATTTGAAACCTTTTATTTATTTACTAGGAAACTCTGGGTACATTTTTAAAATATTTTGAGAACTGGAGCTATTAACAGTCCCCACCTTCCAGAGTCGTTGCGCATTTAAATGAGATGACGCAGGAGAGCACCCAGCAGGGCGCACGCACTGGCCTTACAGACCTTAGCTGCCGCCACCACTCTCCTTACTAAAAAAATTCCTAAACAGTTTCTTAGTGTTAGCAAATTGCTTATAAAGACAAAATAATTTCCAGGATCCCCATTTTTAAGTGTGGGTAATCATATTAAAAACATGACATAAATATCAAATTAGACTTAGTAACTGCAAACAAATGAGGGCAAACGCTTATTTTCATTGTTGATAGTACGCTGTCCTGAAGCCAGCTGGGTAGTAGCTGTGCTGGGGGAACAAAGACCCAGTCAGAACTTGGCAGCTCGGTAACAGCCTCACCTGGAGGCAGGAGAGGATTTCTCAGTCAGTGCCCTGTGTCCTGGGCAGCTTAGCGACGAGTTTGCTGCTCTTAGAGCATAAAGAAGTGGAAAAAAGTGGTATTTTATTGAATTTCTATATAGTATCTGGTTCTATGCATTGTATATAAATGAATTTGGGAAGTTTTGGTGACAGCTGGCTCCTGTTATAGATGATTTGACAAAAAGAATTGACCCTAGTATTTCTGGGCTCAGCCTGTTTTTTTTTTTAACTTTAATTTGAATCAGAAAACTACAGAAAGTAGTGTAGTACATCCCATGTCTCCACCTTTCTGAATGAGCAAGTGTTAATAGACTGACTGCGGGTTTTTTCTTGAAAAGGAAGCCAGCATCGGTGTTCAAGTTAGAGTCCCCTCTGGTCTTCCTGTTTTCATTCTGGTGCCTTCCTCCCGGGGTGCCACCGCTCTCTGTGTAGACTTCTTACCATTTTTCTACTTTTGCTTATATTTGGATTCATAGGCAACCTGGTATTGCTGTATGTGTTTCATAGTATTTACATGTTATAGCGCTCTGAAGCTTGCTATTGACACTCCATGGTATATGCTCTTTATTTTTCAATCTATTTTCAGTGGAAGAAAGCAGAAGAGAAACTAGAGCGAGAGCTTCGGGAGGCAGAAGCGGCAGAAAGCACTGAGAAAAAACTTAAATTGGTAGGTGGTTTCACATTCTCCTGTGCTGGCAATAATAGCCGTTCAGTGTGAATGAATCAAAATTATACCTATATTTCTTGTCATGTCAGAAAAATATAGTTATTTTTGATGTGCTGTAGAATAGTTTATGTGTATTGTAAAAAGGATAAAGGTTGAAAATTGCTGTTCTATGCTTTTTAAATGTTTGGTTAAATAATTGTAACTAGGGATTTATTGTTTCAACTTATGGCTATATAATTTTGATTTCTTTCTTTTTCTATATTTTTAGAGAGGAGAAGAGGGAGAAAGGGAGAGGGAGAGAAACATTAATGTGTGGTTGCCTCTCAAGTGCCCCTGCTGGGGACCTGGCCTGCAACCCAGGCATGTGCCCTGACTGGGAATTGAACCAGCAACCCTTTGGTTCACAGGCTGGCACTGAGTCCACTGAGCCACATCAGCAAGGGCTAATTTTGGTTTATTTCATGAGGCTTAGATATGAGATGTACAAGAAATTATAATGTGATCAGTGCTTGTTTTATGAAATCACTGGATGTGTATCTTCATTCTGTTGAAGCTTCATTTTGTTAAAGCTCCTAAGATGGAATTTGGGGGAGGGATGGAAAGGGACAGAAAAAGATTGCGCTTAAGTGATAGTTATGGCAATTCAGGAGAAAGGTACTGGGTTCTACTAAAGCCATGCTGTCTCTTTATCCGGCCAGCACACGGAGACTTTGAACATCGTGTTTGTAACCTACTTCAGAATATTGAAGAAGGCCCAGAGGTCACCTCTCCTGCCAGCAGTTCTGGAAGGTCTTGCCAAGTAAGGGCTGTACAGGTTAAAACCTTTTATATTCTTTCCAAATAAATAAGACCAACATAACCATGAATTTTAAACAGGGTTTAGTAATGCTGACACAGTGTTCTCAGTTCTTTCTCTCTTTTTGGGGGATGGGTGGTCACCAGCCTTTCTTTGCTTTGCTTTGTTTGTATTTGGCTAGTCCCTTTTGCTACACTGGAAGTATTTCCATGCTCTTGGGGTTCATATAATTGTCAGCTCAAAGGGTATGCATTTAAAATTTTTTTTTTTTTGCATTTTAAATTTTGATAAATATTGCTAAATTCCTCCCCCCAAAGATTTTACCAATAGACTGGGAACGTATGGCTTCTGAGATCCTTTCTTGTTCTAAGTGTTCAAGGCTCTTACACTGATATTGAAGAGACGTCCTTTAACTGCTCAGTGCCTCATGTTTTACAGTGTACAGAGTGCTCTGACATTGTGTAGCTCCCACGGTTCTTTCTCTTTGGCTCTCTTTTGGGTGATCTCAGTCATTTCTAGAAACGGAGGCCCTTGCCAGTCACGTGACTTACCTAGGATCATAAAGGCAATTCAGAGCCTGAACTAGACTCCGAGTCCACCTTCTTTTCTGCTTTGTTTTCAAAGCTTTCATAGTGTCCATATTCTTATAAATAGCAGAATCTTTCCTCCTTCCTTCTCCCTGCCACCCATCTTCCTAGAAGCTGGTGCCGCCTGCTCTCTTGTGGCTTTGAACAGTGCTATGCACCTGGTGAACTTGCCCCGGGGAACCCGTTTGCCAAGGCAGCTTCCTCCTCAGGGCAGCAGGGTTTTGAAATGCTGTTTGAGTTTGTTTAGTGCCTCACATATTCCTGCCGAGCATAGTGTTGGGCTGTGGATTGTCAAAAAGGTGAAGCTGAATAATTGAGAAGTAACATAATCTCTATAGTCTCTATGATAGCTAGGAATAAGGAATATTAAAAATACAATGTTAAAGTCAAGTTTAAGTTTGGCTCGTTTATTTCTGTTTTTAGATTACCTTTTAACTAAGTTTTATTTGATTTTAGGTTTGCTCACCTTATAAACGTGGAGTTTTTTGATGATTTATTGGTAGTGCTGTATAACCTCATTGAGTCTGGTGTAAGTAACTTAATGAATTACTTTTTAAAATATAAATGGTACTGTTATTTATAAATATGTAAATATACATACCTGTGCACATATATGTATTTTTTGTTTTTTGTTTTTGTTTTTTGAAAGAACCTAAGCTATCAAGAAAGTCTTCATTGTGTCCAGACTGCTTTCCACATTCTTTCCGGGCAAGGTGAGGGGTCCCCTTCCTCCAGTTGTGTTTGCTTCCCTTGGGAGGCTGCAGCTCATCGGATTGTGTTTGTCGTCATTTCGCAGGTGATGTTCTGAATATTGATCCAATGAAATTCTATACACATCTTTACAAAACACTGTTCAAGTTACATGCAGGTATGTATGTGTCGATAACGTGTCTTTAATGTATATTTCTTTTAAGAATTTGTTGTGACTGGAATGATAGCCAATAAAAAATGAGAACTAGGAACTGGTGTACAAAGTGCTGGCCTGCCGGTTCCCACGTCTGTCTTGCCCTCCTGTAAGTCAGGGAGAACAGGACCTTTCGGAATGGGCTGGAGCTGCCATCAGGCCCACCACATGGGCTCAGTGATGATTTGGGACAGGCACGACAGCTGATCTTGAGTTTCTCCGGACTTAGGCGAGGTTGCAGCACGGGAAAGTGATGAAGGGTGTACCTGCTGTTTCAGGTGCTGCCAACGAAGGGGTTGAGATCGTGCTCCAGTGCCTTGATGTCATGCTAACTAAGCGCAGGAAGCAAGTTTCCCAGCAGCGCGTCCTTGCCTTCATCAAGCGCCTCTCTACCCTTGCTCTTCATGTTCTTCCAAACTCAAGCATTGGCATTTTAGCAACTAACAGAATATTAATGCACGTAAGTAGTGATAGGAATGAAGAGAGCTATGCCCTGGCCACGCAACAGGGGTGTTTTGTTTGATGTGTGTTCTTTTCTCCCCATGCACATTGTTATTTAATTACAAAAGTAATTCACACTTGTAAGAAAATCAGGCACTAAAGGAGGTACATAAAATTATAAGAGACAGCATTCCACCCCATTGACAGTCTCTGGAGGTGACCGTTTTTTTTTTTTGTTTTTTTTTAGCATTTGGTGGATATCCTTCCTGCTGACTTTAAAATTCATATGTAAACGCATACACAAAGCACATGCAAACAGCACTTAGTTCTCAATGGAAAGGGGGTGTGGAGAGTATGATATACACAGTGTTCTATAATAGTTTTTAACACAATGGTGAGGAACACATTTTATAGCTTCTTTCTGCTGTTACAAATAATGCTATAGTAAATATCTTTATGTGTACCTAATGTAATTATTTCTGTAGGAAAGGTTCCTAAAAGTGGGTTTGCTGGGTGAAAAGAATATTCTATTTTCTCTTGCAAGATAAATTCTTCTCAGAGCAAGCCAAGAAAAGTAATCTTTTGCAGTTTTTGTTCCCATGGTATAAGCTTAAATTTACAAAATATAAAGTTTTTATGTTTATAGCTCTGATATAACCATAAAATCAAATGAAATTTCAGTATAAATAAAAGTACAGTAACCTTCTTTAAACTAATTATATTAATGAATCCTTTTTATGTGACATTTCTGCAGACTTTCCCCAAAACCGACCTGTTACTTGACAATGAATCCCAGGGCAGTGGGGTCTTCCTCCCCGAGCTGGACGAACCCGAGTACTGTAACGCCCAGAACACTGCCCTCTGGGAGCTGCACGCCCTGCGGGTGAGAGCGCCCCTCCCTCTTGTTTGTGAGCAGTCTGTTCGGCTTTTCCTCAAGCAGTTGCTATTGCCAGGGTACATAATGTACCTTGTTCTGGGACCGTCTCTCCTAGGATTCGTGTTTTAATGTCTGCGTTTCACTTGGCTTTTCCTGCTCTTTAAAATGTTGAGGTACTTTTTCTAGGGAAGCTGAGAGGGAGTTTTGTGGGGTAAGATTTATTGCAATCTCTCCCTTCCCAGGCACATGTGTACTGGCTCATGCAGGGAGACTACGGTAGGCCCGCAGGTTTCGACAGGGTCTCCCCTGTGCCATGGTCCTGCAGTGTGGACAGCGTTAGAGTGAGACACAGCAAAAACATGTTTCAGGAGGCCTGTTGTCAACTCACGTTGTCATCTGAAGTAGAGGTTGCCTTTTGGTTTTTCTGTTCACACTGCAAAGGCGAGACTAGCCTATGCCACTGGAGACTTGCTCATTGAACAGATTTGTGTGATAATCCTGTGAGCAAAGACAGTCTTTTCCTGTAGTTATGTGGTTTTTATGAATTACATATACATCTATAGTTTTTTAAAAGTATTAGCATTTATGAAATAAAGTCTTCGCGGTAGCCAGTGTTTTATAAAATACTGACCTGTGCAAAATGTGCTTGTCCTGCTTCCCCCCCAGCGCCACTTCCACCCCGTCGTGCGGAGGTTTGCGGCTCACCTCATCGCCGGGGCCCCCCTGGAAGGCTCCGAAGCACTCAAACCAGAGTTGAGCCGAAGGTGGTATTTACGTTGCTTTGTTATAAAACTGGACATTTCAGTGGATAGGTCTTGACTGTGAGAAGTCTGTTTTAAAATGTAATAGGGTTTTAAAATGTAACGTGTTGGTTGGGTATCTGCATCTGGTCTCACTTCATATTCCTGAATTGTTTTGAAGAGAAAGCATGCTGACTGATTTTAGTAGTTTGTTTTGGAAAAGGACAACTTTTGGGGGATCATAAACATTTTTACATATATAGATACATAGAAAGAATAGTGGATCCTCACATGCCCATGACTCAAGTTCAGCAATGAATAAGACAGTTCCATGTGCACTTGTGTGAAGATCCATGAGTCAACTACAGTGAGATCCCTTTTTTTTCTCTTGGATGGTCCTGCAAGGGCCGGAAAGGGAGAAAGGAGAAGAAAGTACTTTGCAGCACTGCCACCCAGAGGGGCCGTGGCTTCTCTCCTTGGCGTCCTGACCTGCAGGAAGCATGGATGCTACCCCAGCATTCGCCTTGTGCTCTTCCAGATGGGGAAAAAGGGCCTGAGGAAGTTTCTCTTCCTGCACCTTTTTAAAAAAAATTGAATTCATTTTTTAAAAAGATTTTATTTATCTTTAGAGAGGAAGGGAAGGAGAGAAGGAGAGAAATATTAATGTATGGTCGCCTCTTGTGCGGCCCCTGCTGGGAACTGGCCTGCAACCCAGGCATGTGCCCTGACTGGGAATCGAACCGCAATTGTGTGGTTTGCAGGCCTGAGCTCAATCCACTGAGCTATACCAGCCAGGCTGAATTCATTTTTTTAAAAATGTTTTATTTATAGATTTTAGAGAGAGGAAAGGGTATGATGGGTGTGTGGGGGGAGATATCAATTTGTTGTTCTACTTATTCATTCATTTATTGGCAGATTCTTGTATGTGCCCTGACCGGGGATCGAATCCACAGCCGTGACACATTTGGGTGGCACTCTAACCAACTGAACCGCCCAGCCAGGTCTTCCCATAGCTTTTTATTCTGAAAAAAATTTAAAGCACAGAAAAATTGAAAAAAGAATAATTACCTACCCCTGAGAAACCAGTTAGAATATACCTTAGTTATACTAAAGAGAAGATTATCTAAAAGACACCTTGTAATAAAGCAACTACTCAGAATTATTATTTTGTTGGAGATTTTTCTCCTTTGCAAATGCATTGGTTTTATTATATTCAGAGATCATTGGCAAATGACCTGTAGGTGAGCAGACTGATTTTCTGGCCTCTTGAGAGTTTGAACAGAAAATGAGTTAGTTTTTATATTTTTAATATTGGAAGAATTCACCTGAAAGTCCAGTTTCTTTGGGACTTTGAAATACTGATTCGGCAAAATAGGTCTGTATTTTTTCACATGGTGGCCCTTAGCTGGTTACCTTTCGAAATGAGGTGTAAACTTTGTAGATTTCCATAAACCCTTTTCCTTCTGGGTAGGATAGAGATACCTTTGGGCCATAAAATAATAAAATGGCCATTTACTTTTTTCTTCCCTCATTGTTTTTAAAAGGGGGAAAAAAGGAGAAAAGTTTTCTGTCATCTTTTTCACCAACCTCTCCTGGCAAGTTCTCCTTAGCGATCTTGAACATTTGCCCCATTTACACCAGCGGTGGCCCTTTCCAGAGGGAGAAGAGGGGCTGCTTTACCCCAGAGAGACTGGGGAGAAAGGACTGGGGAGACTTGAGAAAGGAGACTCCTGAGGTGTCTTCCCCCGGGGAGTGGAGCTGGGGTGTGACCCCCCACACAGCCCTTGCCAGGCCCCTGCCCATCCGTCTCCTTTGGGGGTGTCAGCCGAACCATTAAGGATTCATTGACATGTGCTGTTTCAAATCCATGGAGGATAACTCCATGCTTCACTCCTCTGGCTCCCACGACCAAGTTACATGTAGTTGCATATTGTTTACATAGCTGTGGTTGGTTGAGTTGGGATTTGATCACGTGGAACTTGAGCTCTGTCTCCTCCTCAGCCTTCTCCGTTCAGGCCTGTGTTTCTGCATGTGCATCAGACCTCTGTGAGGTGGAGTCAGTTGGATAATGTCAGTCCACGGGGATTTGGGATTTAATTATGGATGTTGACTTGGCAGGATTATATCTTAATGTGTGGGTTTAGAATAATGAGTCCTTCTCCGGGAACAGTTAAGTTTTGTCAAGCCACTGTCTTTTGTGACTCTGGGTTTCTGCCCGCGAGAGCAGGTCCGCGGTGGAGCTCTTTGAGGCTTACAGCATGGCAGCCATGGCGTTCAATCCTCCTGTTGAGACTGCAAGCCCCAAAAAGAAGGTACGTCATACCTGTTATTATTTTTTTAAAGATGAAATTTAAATTAATAAAAATTTTAATAACTGATTCCAATTTGCCTGATTGCTTCAGAGGCAGAATTTTTTTACATGTTCAGGAGTGATGGGAGGCTGGATCTCTGGGGCCAGAATTCTGTAGGTAGCGCAGCTAGGAGACAGTGCCACTCGGTGCGGGGGCGCCCGGGACCGTCCCAGCAATGTGCGCTTCGTATGTCAGTTTGCTGTTGGTGTTGCCGCTTGGCCTTTGCCGATAGCATAAGAAGTTTCAACTCACACTTTTAATATTTTTTCAGGATAAAGTTTTGCAAGGGGATTCATTTTTGAATGAAGATTTAAATCAACTAACCAAAAGACTTTGCAATGAAGTTGCTACTCATTTGCCTCTGGATTTCACCAAATATTTGAAGCCGTCACTGCGGTAGTAGAAGGAGGAAGAGTCCATGGACATTCCTGTGCGTTAGTGTGTTTGTGCAGATGCACCGGATGCTAATGGTTCGCTTGGGACCTTCTCTGTTTATACAAGGGAACGTCCTGAGAAAATTACCAGAGGAGGAATTGCCCTTTGTAGGGCACAGGGTTCTGCCCGAATTCTGCAAATGTCCTTTCATTCAGAAAGGAGAGTCAGAAGCCTTTTCCTCCCCTTATATTTGTAAACTTCTTTCTTAATGTGTTGCCTTTTTAAAATTTAATACACATATTAACTGATTTGGCCTCTGAAAAAAAGAATGAGTGTTCGTATGGCTACCTTAAAAGAAAGTTTGTGATTCTAGTTTCTTCGAAGTTCTTCACGTTTGCGGACATGCTGTGGGGGGGATGGGGGAGAGCGGCAGGGTGGGAAACCACCCAGTCTCCAGCTCTGTCTTGGGACAGAGGGTACCGAGTGGGGGGCTTGTTTTTCCTGTGCAGGTAAAATGCCATATTCTTGTAATTATAAACCAATATTTGATGTAACATCTGTTGCCGTAGTCTAAGAATGGCCTGTGAAGTAAGTATTTTAATGACCAGGTTATAAAAATTTCTCCTGTAAATAGTTGAATAAAACAGCTGCTTTTTTCTGCTTCCTATTTTTGTAATGTGAGAACTAAAAAGAAAAATGCACAGCAGTCCGACTAACAGCCCTGTTAGTGGTTCAGAGCTAGAGAAGCCAGTGATTTTGGCCTCGTAGAGCTTAAAGCTCTTTTTTTTTTGTCTTGAAGTAAATGAAAATAGAAAGTTCCCTTATTATTCTAACAGAATGGGGAATATCAGCTTTCATAGTGCATGTAATCTCTTCAGCAGATTCTTACATGTGTTTTAAAAAGTGTTTCCAAGACCAGTTTTTTTAGGCTTGATTATTTAATGATGAGAAATGTATGCCTCAGCATATAAATATTTGTTTTTAACCCACCTTTTAGATATAAAACAAAGGTCAGGAATGTTAGGAATGGTAGGGATGACTGGAGGGTCTTATGGAGCGCAAGTCACCAGTACATGCCACACGTCATTTATTTTCTAAACCCACAGATACGTCTATATTTCACTTTGGCAGTACAAGCTGTAGTTTAGAAGAAAAATAAATTTAAAAATAGAAATTCATCAACCAATTCACACTTGTATTATGCTTTTAACCTTCTGGTTACATATATAGAGAATCACAGTGGGACCTTGAAGTTATATATCTAGCTTTTGAACATCCTCTATGAATTTGAGCATTAGTGTATATAGCCTCATATTCATGAGTTTGATTTTCAGAATGAAGTAATGGTAGTCATTGGTAATAACACAGACAGACACACATACAGACATGCCCTGAGTCTGCACTGAGCTACAGCCCTATTTTTTTTTAACTAGACAAATACAGAGCACCTACTATGTGCTTAGCACTGTGCTAGGCACTTAAAAGTGAAGTGGGGTAATGATGGGGAGTAAGACACACAGCCTCAGTCTTCCATGGTCTTGAAAGCTAAGTCATTCGCACACACTGAAAAAAATACATTACCTAACAGCGTCAGAGTGAGTTGTTTGGAGACCTGTGTAATCGGAAGTAGAGGAGGTTTCAGAGGCCTGCTTGATGGCAGCCTTGAGCATAGTATGGTTTGGATGTAAGAGATGTCTGTGAATAGTTTGATAATCATGGAGATTCAGGAAATACTTGAAAAACATTCATTGCAGGTATTCCTGTGCCAGAGTACTGAACCACTGGTCAAGGATTGCTCTGAGGAAGCTGGTGTATGGGAATAGCAGGGAACACACACATTAACAAGCACTGTGTCATGGAAATGTTGGCCAAAGTGCAGGCTGTGTGTGAGGCCATTTCCCTTCTCTAAAATCTCTGGGAAGGGCCCAGGGCTTACTTCTTGCCTCACTGCTGATGTGAACAGCTGAAGGAGCTGAAAGGAGCCTGAGGCAGCCATCTAGGGAGCCCTCCCCCTCCAGGCTGCCTGTCACTCCACCAAGCGTGAGATCAGCCAGGAAGACCTGTCCTCTTCTATGGGTGTGGGAGCTGAGCTGTGGGGCTTTGTGTTTTTAGAGTTAATTCAAGTTTACCAGGCCAATATGCAAGCTCTGATTGCTTTTCAGAATTAAAGCCTGTGGGAGTCTGGGGAGAGGAGGGGAGGTTAGCAGAGACACTGAAGGAGAGAACAGCAAGGGGAAGACGGCCATACAGGAGGCCCACTTTCATTAATGAACTGTCAGAGTCTTCGGAGCTTTGGTGATGGGAGACCTTTGTATGAGAGCAAATTTGATTAAAAACAAGGCATGTGTAACTCATTTGTTAAGTCTGGGCCCCATGTTTACCCCCAAAAGGAGACATTATAAGTAACTTTTACTAAGGATGACATGATAAGGTGTTCCCCCAGGGGGACCCTTCCTGCCCAAATAGTGTTACTTCTACAGATTTGTCCAAACTTACTCCCAATTCCTTACCACCTTTGTATAATTTTCCATTTTGCAAAACAGCCAATTTCAGATGCACAGGTGACTGAGGAAGTTGATCTGTTTCTTCCAGCATCACAGTGCACCGTGGGTTTCTGCTTGAATTCTTTCTTGCCAGTTGCGGTTGGCAAGAAACAGTTGTCATTGCCTTAACTGAGACTGAATTCATGCTCTTTTCCTTTTGTTTTCAGTGAAGCCACCTAAAATATTTCTCCCTCAAATGTTGTAATAAACCCAGGTTGCATATTTGGATTCTTTTCCATATCAACTTTACTGGTAAAAGTCTGCTACCCAGATTTTTAGGGGTCTGAAAAGTATGGAGTGGTGATGGTTAGAGTTTGGGTGGCTATTATAGACGTATTCTAAACAACAGGATAGTGTCACTTGGTATACTAATATAGCTGTATACTTCAGATAAGCCATAAATTAAAATCTCATGTTTTGGGCACATACCAGGTTGGTTTCTTTCTGCCGGTTAGTTGTAATAGCAGAGTAGACCTTTTACATTTTTGAGTAATGTTTTCTTTCTAAAATCCCAGCGACTCAAATACAATTAGGGATGTACTTTCACCTTCAAATGGAGTGAATGACCAAGCTGAGTTGCAACACAGGTCACATTCTCACTGGGTACAACCCAGTCTCACATTCAGTCTCATGGTGTGCTTTAGATTTGGTGCTGTGGCCAAATCAACTATGTAAAAACACGGTGGGGCGGGGCGCAGTTGAAAGAGTCAAGGCCAGATGATAAACCGAGGGAGGCCGGCTTTGCTTTTCCGTTCCTTACTCTGCAGTCTTTATTCAGCTACAGCCAGGTAGGCCAGGAACTCACTTTTCAATTCGTGGTTGGTTAGCCAAACCCAAGAGGGGTAAATGCCTGTTGATTTATAGAAGCTTGAGAAAGTACTTCTGGAATGTATTTTTAAAAAATGGACAGCATTGTGCATTTGTTACAGGCTGATTATTTGGTTTAAAAAGAAACCTGTAGCTCTGTACAAACACCAAACTAGAATAGCCTGGATTCTGCTGAGAAACCACGTGGAGGTTCTTCCAGCAGGAAGGCTCGAGGTCAGAACTTAACACGAAAGCTGCGCACTGTGTTTTTAACACTCTGTTTCTAGAATCTGTGAAGGACTTGGGATTGCTTTCTTCTTGTTTATAACAGGTAAAAATAACCCACAACTTTCAAAACAGAGTTTAGGATTTTTAGTGTGTTTTATCATTTTAAGAAGAAATGTCTATTTTAGTTATCAATAGATAAAATTTGAATTTTATAGGAACACATTTTAAAAGTTGTAATTTGCTTCTTACACAGAATAAGAAGAATCCTTTACATGTACATGATAGTTTTACACACCAAGGTTTTAAAAATAATTTATCTTAAGTAGCAAGTATGACTTGGATCAATAGCTCTTAAGTTAATCAGAAATGAAAATGGAGCTTTTATACATGAAATTCTGGTCCACTTCACATATTCAGAGCATACATTTTTTTAGACTTGTCTTCAAATAGTGAGAATCACTAATGCTTCTAATCCACAAGTGATACCAAGAAGACTAGGTATAATAAATACACAAGTACAGTGTCAGTACAAACCTTGCAAAATAAATAAATTTAAACACCAATTCAATCTACTTTTGCTTTTAAAAATGGTTAAGTTTCCTAACACATCACAATTTGTAGATATTAAATTACACATCATTCTAAATCAATTTTGTGAAAACCAAAAGTGGAATAATCTGTGAATATATAGGCAATAAACTTCCAAGGAAAAACACCCCAACATTCTATATGTAAAAAATCCTAAAAAGAGTACATTATGGTACACAACATGGACACTAAACTGAATTCCTCCTGAATGAATCCTGTAGGACACGCTTACATTCGCGGCTATAAACTGTGTGACTAAACCAGCTTGCCCCCAGTTTTCTACGTCAGGTGAGCCAACTATGGCCCACGGGTCAAATCCAGCCTGCCGCCTGTTTTTGTATGGCTCTTGAACTAAGAATAATTTTTACAGTTTTATGTGACTGTGAAAAAAGGGAACATTTGTGACATGAAAGTGATGTAACTCCAATTTCAGCATCTGTGGATAGTTTTATTGGAACCCAGCCATACTCTTTCATCTACGTGTTGTCTGTGGCTGATTTTGCACTGTGAACACGGAGCTAAACAGTTGCAGCGGAGACCAGATGGCCCATAAAGCTTGAAAATATTTACTGTCTGGCCCTTTACATGCAATGTTTGCTACACCTGTTTCTAGGTCAATTTTTGCAAGCTTAATATATATAATGGTTTGGCTGGGGAAAAGTCCAGTCATTGTTAATATAACGAGAACGGTTTGCACAACATTGATGAAATCTGGCACCCAAAGAGAGTGGACTGGAAAGCACATATGTGAACAATGACGACTTCACTGTACTAGTCAGTGGAGGCAGTAGATGCCATTGAGTGAGCACATGTACTGAGTGACCATTGCATTCAAAAAGACTGAGTGGGTAGGGCAATGAATCTGCATCAAATTTTGTATTAAGCCTCAACATTCTTGCAGAAACTATTTGGATGACGCAGAAGGCTGCAGCTATGGGCAACTGGTGATTGGCAGCTTCATCGTGATAACACTTCTGCTTATGCATCACATCTTGTGCAGAGATTTTTGGTGAAACATCAAATCACCCAGGTGACTCAGCCCCCACAGCTCAGATTTGGTGCCCTGCGGCTTCTGGCTTTTCCCAAAACTAAAATCACCGTTGAAAGGGAAGAGATTTCAGACTATCAGTGAGATTCAGGAAAATATGACGGGGCAGCTGATGGTGACTGGGGTAACTGCAAGGTCCCTACTTTGAAGGGGACTGAGGCATCATTGTCCTACATACAATGTTTCTTGTGTCTGGTATTTTATTTCATAAATGTCTCTTTTTTATGTTACATGTCTGGATACTGGCTGGGCAGATATTTATATATTTACTTATTTTAACAACTGTTGACATTTGTAAGATGGAATCTCCTGGGCTCCTTTCCTTCCTTCATCAGGAAGACGGTAGCTCGTTAGCCCTGTGCCATTTTGCTTGTCCCCAGTGTGGACCTCACATCGTGTGTGAAGAAAGCTTCAGTCCAGAAATCGCCAATTTCCTGTTTAAGTTGAATGAAAACAAAGAAATTACATTTGTTTCCACCATGTTCATTCTTGACTTTTTTAACCTCTTGACAGAAGATCTTCACCTGTAAACTTGTATCCATAGGCTTGTTAGTATTTTTAATTTTTATTTATTAATGTGTGTGTGGGTGGGGGAGAGAAAGATCTATTGTTCCACTTATTTATGCATTCATTGATTGATTCTTGTGTGTGTCCTGACTGGGGATCAAACCCACAACCTTGGCCTATCAGAATGATGCTCTAACCAGCTGAGCTACCTGGCTAGGACTTTGTTAGAATATTTCAAATGGAGGAGCAGAAACATTTACAGTGTGCAGGGTGTAGTGTTTAACCAACTGGAACCCACAGAGCTCTGGTGGCTGGGTTTGGCAGAGAGCTATATCCTAGTCACAGTGTTACAACATGATGTTCCTAGCAGGTGGAACATTAGGCTATTTCTGTCCTGGGACACTATTCTTTTAGAAATTTTTTCTTTTGAAAATCACAATAAAGCTGTTCAACTTTTTTTTTTTTAAAGGTGAACTTTCTTCAACAACTATTACTTCAGATAAGAGTAAGGTAAATAGGACTTCTGGCCAAGATGGAGGTGTAGGTAGACACACTGTGCCTCTCGTACAACCAAAATAAGGACAATTTAAAAACAAAAAACCACCAAAACTGACAGAAAATTGAACTGTATGGAAGTCTGACAACCAAGGAGTTAAAGTAGCCACATTCACCTTGACTGGTAGGAGCAGCGGAGTTGGGGAGGCAGGACGGAGAGGGCTCAGTAGGGCAGCTGGCAGACCCCAGGTGTGCAAGGTGGCAGTGGGTGCACCCTGGGTGCGCAAAGCGGCAGGGGAGGCAGTGGATTGTGGAGGGGTGCGGTGCTCAAGGCTGCTGGCTGACACGGTGGTCCCACATTCATGTTCAGATAAACCAGACTAAACTGGGGAGTGGGATGAAACTGCACACCCAGGGTCCCAGCATGGAGAAATAAAGCCTCAAAACACTGAATGAAAACACCTGTGGGGGTAGAGGTGTTGGGAGAAACTCCCAGCCTCACAGAAGAGTTTTTTGGAGAGACCCACAGGGTCCTAGAACATACACAAACCCTCCCTCGAGGGAATCAGCACCAGAAGGGCCCAATTTGCTTGTGAGAAGTTGGGGAGGTGACTGAAATCCGGCACAGAGCAGAGCAAACGGCATTGTTCCCTCTTGGACCTCTGCCCCACATACAGCGTCACAACCCAGCGACTGGGATGACTTGCTCTGGTGAACACCTAAGGCTCCGCCCCTCACTATGTTAATAGGCAGGCTGAGACAAAGAAAAAAAAAAGGCCCAAAGGAAAGAACAGATCAAAGCTCCAGAAAAAATACACCTGAGTGATGAAGAGGTAGCCAACCTATCAGATGCACAGTTCAAGGAAAGTGTACAGGGAACCATCAGTGATGGGAAGGAAACTGGGACTCAGATCAATGGTGTGGACCAGAAGGAAGAAACATCCAATCAGAAAAGAATGAAGAACAGATTTCCAGCCAAGATGGAGGCATAGGTAGACACACTGTACCTCCTCACACAACCAAGAAAAGGACAGCAACGATTTCGAAACAAAAACAACCCGAACTGATGGAAAATTGACTATGGAATTCTGACAACCAAGGAGTTAAAGAAGAAACAGTCATCCAGACCAGTAGGAGGGGTGGAGACGGGCAACCAGGGTGGAGAGGACTCACAGCAAGGCGGTGGCTGGCGGGCCCAGTGAGGCAGCAGATTGCGGACTGGGCGGTCCCACATTCATGTGCAGATAAACTGGGAGAAACTACTGGGGAGTGGACAGACTGCACAACCCAGGACCCTAGCACAGGGAAATAAAGCCTCAAACCACCGATTGAAAACACCTGTGGGGGTTGAGGCAGTGGGAGGAACTCCCAGCCTCACAGGAGAGTTCATTTGAGAGACCCACAGGGTCCTGAACACACACAAGCCGACCCAGATGGGAATCAGCACCAGGAGGGTCCAATTTGCTGGTGGGAAGCAGGGAAGTGACTGATATCTGGCAGAGAGTGGAGCAAGCACCATTGTTCCCTCTTGGACCCCTTGCCCACATACAGTGTCACATCACAGTGACGTGGGTTGCCCTGCCCTGGTGAATACCTAAGGCTCCACCGCTCATTACATTAACAGGCACATTAAGACAAAAAAAAAAAAAAAAAGGCCCAAATGAAAGAACAGATCAAAGTTCCAGAAAAAATACAACTAAGCAACAAAGAAATAGCCAACCTATCAGATGCACAGCTCAAAACACTGGTAATCAGGATGTTCACAGAATTGGTTGAATTTGGTCGCAAAATAGATGAAAAAAATGAAGGTTATGCTAAGTGAAATAAAGGAAAGTGTACAGGGAACCATCAGTGATAGGAAGGAAACCAGGACTCAAATCAATGGAGTGGACCAGAAGGAAGAAACATCCAACCAGAAAAGAACGAAGAAACAAGAATTCAAAAAAGTGAGGAGAGGCTCAGGAACCTCCAGGACATCTTTAAATGTTCCAACATCCAAATTATAGGGGTACCAGAAGGGGAAGAGGAAGACCAACAAGTGGAAAACTTATTTGAACAAATAATAAAGGAGAACTTCCCCAGTCTGGCAAAGGAATAGACTTCCAGGAAATCCAGGAAGCTCAGAGACTCCCAAAGAAGGGAGCAAGGAGGAACACACCAAGGAGGAACACACCAAGGCACATCATAATTACATTAGCCAAGATTAAAATGAAAAAAAAATAAATGAAAAAAAATAAAATGAAGGAGAGAATTCTAGAAGCAGCAAGATATAAGGGGACAGTCACCTACAAAGAAGTTCCCATCAGACTGTCAGCTGATTTCTCAAAAGAGACCTTGCAGGCAAGAAGGGACTGGAAAGAAGTATTCTGAGTCATGAAAGGCAAAGACCTACATCCAAGATTGCTCTATCCAGCAAAGCTTTTGTTCAGAATGGAAGGACAGATAAAGTGCTTCTCAGATAAAGTCAAATTCAAGCAGTTCATCATCACCAAGCCCTTATTGTATGAAATGTTAAAGAGACTTATCTAAGAAAAAGAAGATGAAAAACATGTACAGTAAAATGATAGCAAACTCACAATTATTAACAACCATGACAAAAACAAAAACAAAAGCAAACTAAGCAAACAACTAGAACAGGGACAGAACTACAGAAATGGAGATCACATGGAGGGTTATCAACATGGGAGTGGGAGGGGAAGAGAGGGGGAAAAGCTACAGAGAATAAGTAGCACAGTAGGTAGAAAATAGAAAGGGGGAGGGTAAGAATAGTATGGGAAATGTAGAAGCCAAAGAACTAATATGTATAACACATAAACATGAACTAAAGGGGGGAGAATGTGGGTGGGAGAGGGTGTGCATGGTGGAGGGGAGTGAAGGGGGGAAAATGGGACAACTGTAATAGCATAATCAATAAAAATATTTTTTCAAAAAAGTAAAGTTAATTACTTGTTTAGAAATTTTTAAGAGTATTACAAAGGGGTGACTAACACTTTAGAGGTAGAAATTTTAGAATAAGCAACATGAAATATGTCATCAGAAAGCAGTAAAAATACTACGTTTGATTTTTATGAGTACACAAAGGCCCTTTCTTTTTCACGAGTGCTCTTCCTTGGAAACACCACTTGTAAAGGAGTTCATAACATGGATATACATTCCCATAAATGCACCAACGGCAATTTTAAAAGAGAAGCTTCCCTAAGTTCAAGCAAAGCTGAAGTCAACTGAATGATTCCAAATGTCTGTTTGCTACAGAAAAATTCAGTCCAAAGACAATTATCTAAATCACCACCCTCCCTACTCTCCTAAACCAGAAGCAATTAGTAATGCTCATTATAGCAAGCATATTATTTTTAAGTCAAATTTCTAGTGGAGTTGTATTCTTACACAGTTAAGTAATCTTGGGCTCCTTACGCGAGAGTGTAATTTCGCTGTATCATTACAGAGGTTATAATGAGATGTGTGTATATAACACCACGCCTATGATTTATTTGATGCTGAGTTCTGGACATGGGAAGCAGTATTTTAAGTTTTCATCACCGTCCTTTTGGCCTGCTCATAGACCCACTACCACGGTGAGTCATTTTCCAAACGGTGGAGAGGCTCAGCATCGGTGCTCTGTCCTACAGCTCACTGGGCTTTTGGAGACGGCTCGGACTGTCTCAGGGGCACTGAGGGAGGAGAGGGCGTGAGTCTGGAGCTTTTCAAAACTGGCACGCCAGCTGTTATCTCAGCCGCAAACAGGTGCTGAACCTTCTCAGAACACGGACCACCGGGGCTTCACCGTCCTGTGCGTGTTCCCCATTCTGATGCGGCCTGGTATGACGGCTGCTGTGGTTCTGACATTTCTCTCTGACGAGACTGTGTGTAGAAGCTAAGCAACCCTGACTCCCTGGGGACAGCTGTTGTGCAGACGTCCTGGGGAAAGTGGTCTCCTGTATTTGGTCTTGTCTGCTTTTAATTTTTTTAAGATTTTATTTATTAATTTTAGGGAGCAGGTAAGAGAGGGAGAAAGAGTGGTAGAGAAACATTGATGTGTGAGAGAAACATCAATTGGTTGCCTCTTGTATGTGTTCTGACTGGGATTGAACCTGCGCCCCAGGCATGAGCCCCAGGGAGGACTCAAACTGGGGACATTTTGCTCTGTGGGACAATGCCCAGCCAACTGAGCCACACCGGTCATGGCTGGCCTGTTGTTTTGAAAGAGCTCTGTAAGTGTGATACTGGGCACCAATTATTTTAAGAGTTGGCCCTTAAGTGTAGAAATATGGGTTCTTTGTATTGGGCTTTCTTTTGGGCAGTTACAAATCAAAGTCGGGCCTATCAAGGGGTATCAATGGGTTCTTTAGCTGTGAGCTTTTACAATTTAATATAAGAAAATTCTGATTGTAATAAGACAGATGATGAAATCCTGTAGTTATTATAAGCAGCAATACCTTCATTGTGGTCTCTCACGAATTTTACTTACTTGTTTATTTTTGTTGCTTGTGAATTTTAAATCTTAGAACTGCAACACCACAGCTGGAAAGTGGGCTTTAATGATCCCTTGGGTTCATTAGGAAACTAAGTGAAAAGAATAAATCTGTGTTTGGTTTCCTCATATGGTTCTTTAGGAAAAAATTCAGGTTCCATATAAATAAATCATTTGTTCTACGACAGGATGACATTTACTCTGCATGTGGATACCAAGTGGTGGTCTGGCAACCCAAGGCCTAACTTACTGCGTTTGAAGATGAAGGCTGTTACGATTCTTTGCTTTGTTTTTAATCATCACATCCTGAATGCCAAATTTTTATTTTTTTAAATGAGGCAGACGAAGTTGAGGTTGTTGAGGCCAAATCACACCTACATTAGAATAACAAAACTAGAAACCCAAAGGAATGAGTTGAATGACACACAGCAGCCCCTCGAGAGTGTTTGTTACCAGCAATTGAGAGAGTTCTAAGTCTGATGAAGTAAGGCCGGTGTAGCTGGGGCAGCGTGGTGGTCCTCTGGGACCCTTTGTTGAGTAATTTACAAAATAAGGTCTGAAATGACAACTTCTGAAGGTATGTACATCTTCAGAGCCCTTGTCCTGCTTTGGTACCATTCCTTCCTCCCTGAGGGGACTCCCCCGTTTGGAAAAGAACGGATACTGTACAGATCATGCCTTACAAAGTCGTGTAAGTGGAGCGCTGTTTCGGAATGGCGCGATGACTGTCTACCTGGTTAATGTGCTCCCACGGTCACTGTCGACAGTCCGTCACGTCGCTGGAGGACAAGCTGCCTACAGGTTTCTCCTCCTTGTTTTGCACACTTTCTGATGTCAAGACCTGAGAAGGTGATGTGAGTCCTCGGGGCTGTTTCGTCGACTTGGTGAGCTTCTTGAGTTCGCTTGCAAAAGAAATGCCTTTCCTTTTGTCTTCTCGGGATGCCTGTGGGGAAAAGAACGCTCCAGTTGGTATTAGGTTAAAGCCAGCGTCCTCCTGGCACTGTGTTACCAGAAGGACCCTCCCCTTCCCTGTCTAGTAAGTGGAGCTTTGGAAAGGACTGGGGAACCCCCTCTCTGGACTGCTTTCCCACAGAAGGGAACCCATTTTTTTCCCCACAGTGACAATGGAGCCAAATGATTTTCTCCCCGCTAAGAAACTTTCTCCTAGATTTCACTGTCTCCTAAATTTGAATACAGTGTAGTTAAGAACATCAAATAATTGGTGAAGAGAGCAAAATAACCTTGAACTTTACCTGCACCTGCTCCTTTAGCTTAAGGATGAATTTCCCTGCACCCTTCCACTTGCTCTGGGCTTGAAACACACACTCCTGATCCAAAAGGACCCGCTGGGAGGACTTGGGGGTGGAAGACTTCTTGTTGGTTGTGTCTTTCACCACCTCTTCCAGAAGTACGTAGTCACTCGGGTTGGGGTTGCTCAGAATGCTATAGGAGTACTTGGCTTTGCATAAGGTCTGAAAGGTAAGTTACGATCAACTGAATAAAGACACAGTGTCTCCAACACCTGCATTCATTGTAAATGAAACTTAAGGTGGAAAACAGTGGCAGAATTTTGGAGATGATGGGGATCTTTCAGATATATCATCCCACTCCTCACTTTACATTTGTGTAGCTTATAACATACTTTCCCACATTGCCTGGTTTAGCTTCCCAATACTCCATGATTTAGTTATAATTGTCCCCATGTTCAGACTGGGATTGATCCCAGAGGATGCACAGCAAAGAAGTAACAGAATAAAGACGTGAACCAGACTGGCTGCATGCACCAAAGCTAAAGACTCACCACAGAGTCTTGGGTGTTAAGACATTTTAGAATTTAGTTGGCCTCAGTTCTCATTTTGTACAAGACTATCTTTCTTTTATGCATTTATTCACTCATCACGCATTTAGTGAGGGCCTACTATAAATATGTCCTAGATACTTTGGGGACACAAAGGTCAGCAAAAGAAAAAAGAAACAAAGTTCAAAATCTATACTAACAAAATTATCCTGCAAAAATAGCAAACAGCACTTAGATAGTGCTTACCATGTGCTGGGAATTGGGCAATTTACATACACCGCTGACTTAATCTTCACAAAGACCCCTGTGAGCAGAGAAGTATTATCCTAGCTCCGTGCTATCTAAGTGGTGCCTTGCCACAAGGTAGTATGTTGGAGCCAAATGGAAGACTGTGAAATCAGACATGATGGGGGTGTTTACACAACAGCAATTGCCAAATGCTACACATCAGAGGGTTTTTTTTAAAGCATACCACTGTAACTAAGGCAAAGACGGTTGCGTAACTTGCCCAAGATCTTGGAGTCAGTGAAAAGTATACTTGAGATTTGAACCTTGAGCTTGTTGACTGAGAGTTTGTGCCCTTAACCATTATGCTATTCCAGTTCCTCAGGGTATTTCATGAATGCAAAACATGAGAAGGCTTTGGGGGAAGGCAATCTCGTTCTCTGAAACCACAGGCACAGAGAAGCATGACCTAGAGGTGGAAGAGGGTCAGGGTAGGCCTCTTGCTTGTTCTCTGGAGATGATCATTAGGTTGTGGGTTTTTTTAAAAATTAATTAATTAATTTTTAGAGAGAGGGGAAGGGAGGAAGACAGAGAGAAACACTGATGCGTGGTTGCCTCTCACATGCCCCCTACTGGGGACCTGGCCCACAACTCAGGCATGTGCCCTGACTGGGAATCCAACCAGTAACCTTTTGGTTCACAGGCTGGCACTCAATCCACTGAGCCACTCCAGCCAGAGCCGGTCATTAGGTATTGAGTTAGGCATTTCTGGGAATTGAATGAAATTCCCAGAATGAAATGATTACTTTGCAGAGCCACTTTCTAAATTCATTATCACCAGTGCTTCACAGTGGATACGAGGTAAGTGTCTGTTGAAGGGATGAACCATTATTTCCCACTCTCCCTTTTTAGGTCTCCACTGGTCTGGGTGCTTCGTTAATACAACAGGCTGACATTGATTTGTCCCAATAATTTACACAGAGGACAGGACCTAGGAGAGGAAGGGAAGGGCATTCACCTGCTGAATAACATCCTGCGCCGTGCTGACACGGGGCGCTTTGATGACAGTGCGAGGTTGCTCTGGGGAAACGTCATGCACTTGGACAAAGAAACTTTCCTCCTCTGCGGTCAAGATCACCTCTCTGTCATCTTGAACGATGCTTTTCTCTTCTAGGTTCTATGGTAAAGAAGAAAAGAATGCTAGGTGGTGAGATGATGCAGAATAAGAAAAGAAAAATCCAACAAAAATTCGAGATGTACCTCAGTGATGTGGAAATAACCTCTTAGCTTTAGCATTCACATACTCTTTAATACTTCATAAATTATTCTAAAAGGGCATACATGTCTTAGAAAAAGAAGTTCCTGCCAGTGTGGACAGATCGATAAGATCTGGCCCAGAATAAGCTAGTGAATCTACTCCCTCCCATTAGCCATGGATTTTGAGTCCAAATCAACTGTAGACAAATTTGTAAAAAAAATAATGTACTATTTTGACAATTACTAAAACAAGAGAAAGCCCACCCAATCCCACACAGACCTGGAGCATTGAAGAAATGCTAGACATGTAAAACGTGAAATGTGAACCTGACATTCAGCCAGGCTAAACGAACAAAACCCACAGTGAAAGGTTCAAACAATGGCTGGAGGTCAGTCCCACTGAAAGGAATATTGACACTTTGCAAAGTATGTGATTGTCTAACAACTATGCTGTACACCTGAAAAATAACACTGAATATAAACTATAATTAAAAAATAAAATAAAAAATAAAATATTGATATGATCTCAAAAAAGAAATGAATATCAAGAAAGAATTCAATAATTATGAGACTTAGTCATCAGGTTGATTGGCACTTGGTGACCGTCTTCCAGTGAATTTTACAGATGCAGTTATGCGTATTACCCATGCAGTTAGACATACCGATAGACATACGCACCTTACTAAAATTTTCAAGCGGTACAGAAATATATCTATAAAAAGGCAAACTTTTCCCACTCTCACTCTCTCTCCCACCTCATTCTCCATAACACAAAACAAAAAGAAGACTGTTGTTAACTACAAGTTGTATATCCTTCTAAACATGTACTATGTATGGGTATACAAATATAAGTTTGTGCATGTGAATAAATACAATGAAACCTTTGAATTATGTGAATTTAGCTAATGTGAATGTTGAATGGTCCCTGTTCTTTGTTAGCCCCGTTCTCCGATGAGGGTGATTTACAGTTCTGCAGGGAGGCGGGCAGGAAGGGGAGGGAGAGGCAAGGCAAGTAAACAGGAGGCAACTCATCACAGGCCGTGAGGATTTGGCAGGGAGGTCGTCTGGTCCCCAGCACCCCCTCACCTCATCTCCGCTGGTCAGGCCACTGATGTGGTGCTAACTAGCCAGAACCCAAGAATCATTGTCACTATCGTGGTAGTTAAAATCAGCCAAAGACCCAAGTGGTCCTCACTAATACTAAAAATCAAATGGGTAACTGCCACCAGGTGGCGCCAAACTGTAGCCAGGACCAGAGAGGACAGGCCAACCACCCACGCAGACTCACCCCTACCATTTCATTGATCTTGCAGTCCTGGTCCCTACAGTTTACATGACTGAAGCCTTTAGACCCCATTCATTCTATTATGGGCTTGGGCGACAGGGTTAGTCCTAAAATTAGCGTGTATTCTACTACATACACTGTTTTACAATTTGTTTTTTCTCTCTACTTCAAAGACTGTGGTCATCATTTCTTGTCAATTGCTAGAGATTTTGCTGCATTATTTCATGGCATTGCTCACAATGTACTTCATCAATCAGAGAGTGGGGTTAAATGGTAAGTCACACAACATAATTTATAATCTCAGGGCCCCGAAAACCAGGAAGCGAGTAAGCAACCAGGCAAAAAAGCACAAAGGTTCTAACTGCCATATTAAATATCCTGACAACCATGCACTTTTAGTTTTAAAAGGGCTCCTTGGAGCCTCATGCAGAGCTTATTTATTTTCCAGGAGTTTTCAGCTGCATTAGAAGCCACAAGCAGTGACCATAACAATAGCCCTCACTGTGTGACCCTTTACGGTTTACTAAGCATTTTTCTGCATACTGTCTACATGTTGATCATGTGTCTCATGATGATCTCTTTGAGTCAAACAGGGTAGCAGTTTCTGTCATAGATTTTACATATCAGGGCACAGAGGCATGCAGAAGTCAGGTGAGCCTCCCAGAGTTATCTAATACGTGGCAGAGTCAGGTTTGCCGGGTTTCGAGGCCAGCAGGTGTCAGAGGAGGGCATACTGGCCACAGGAAGATGTGCTGCCTGACAGCCTGACAGCCCAGGAGACAAGAAAGTAGGAAAGGCAGGCAGGAGAGACCAGAGGTCAGAGAGAGCAGTCTGGGGACTTTGAATACGTGGGCAAACTGCTGACGTATCTTACTATTTCCAAAGAGCAAACTGAATGAAAATACTTATAGCTGTAATCGAGCAACGATGCCAGTGTCTGCTTGTATTCAGTAATTGCTGAATTCATTCATCCAATCAGGTAATATGTATTGTGTGCCATTATGCACCAGGTAAACCTAGATACGTGAAGTGTGATTTGTTAATTTTTGAAATACATTTCAGTCATTTCAAAAATTGCATCCCAACAAGAGCATATAGAAGAGAGCTTGTATTCTCATCAGAAAATATTTTTTAGACTTCTCATTTACCCCTTTTGTTCAAAATGCTTCTGTTCCACCAGCCCTTGTTAAACATTTAATTGTGAACTCTCTCCCCCCCTTGCCTGTTGTCATACACACTTTAAGGTGTGTATGGGCGGCCCCAACGTCCCAGCCCTTCCAAACACACGAGGAAGGCCCACATGACACGCAGCAGCCCACCGTGTGTCCTGCGGCTCGCCGCCTCGCACAGTGCTGGGCGCAGGGGCCCCCGAGGACTGACTGCTCCAGCCCAGGCCGCACGGGATGGTGGAAATAGCACTGACCTGGAAGCTGTAAGACTCGAGTTCGTTCTATTATTCACGAGTCATAATTTAACCTCCCGAACCTCCGTTTCCTTATGATACCATGAGGCCATTCAAAATAGTGGGTGTTTGAGAGCTTTGAACTCTGTAAATCATTATGCAAACATATGATTTAAAGAATTCACTGAAATTGTCAACTACAGGGTACTTTTTTACATATGGCAAAGACAATTAGAAATAGGAATAAAACTGAGAAATTAAAGATGGCTTTAAAAGTCCAGCTACGCTCTGTTTTCTCATAAAGCTATTATTATTAGAACTGCTTTTTTTTTTCACGGACTTAGCAATTTGTATGCCTGACAGGAAGAGGAAGCTGGGGAGACAATTACATTTCTTTGCTTAATGAAGTCCCTTGTACGGTGTAAGGCAAGGTTAGAAGGGGAGGCGGTGGCTCTGGTTCCCAGAGGAGAGGCTGCAGGCCATGTTCACAGTCATGTACTGAGGGAAAAACTGACACAGGAAGCTGGCAATCGACTCCTTTTCTTCTCCACTGTGCCCCAGGGAGCGGGGACCACCAGTGGGCGCTGTGCCAGTCCAGCTTGTAGTACATTCCCCACGAGCGGACCGGCCGCCCAGAACAGGGCCTGCCGCCTCTCCTGTGCTCAATCAACGTTCATTTAGCTGCACTATTGAATGGGCTCCACTGCTTCGTTGTTGGCATATCATGTGGCGTGACTGTCTCTGTGTGGGGCAGTGACCTTATTTTAAATTCACTATCATTTAAGCAAAATGGCAGTAAGTTAGTGGGCTCCTATCCGTTTATTCCAGAAAAAAAGGGGGGTGTCTATCAATGAACCCCAACAGAAGCCAACCAATTTGGAGCTGACACTGTACTGTTTCCTTCGTGGGAATTATCACGGGAGTATCAGTGAACGTAATGGATTTGGTACAAATTCTGACTAAAGCCGAGAGGTTAGTCTTACTTTGTGGGAAGTTACAGAATATTTTATAAAGATACTGTTGTTTTACTTTAAAGCACTGAACCTTCTAGTAGCTAAAACTTTAAGAGGCACTCAGAGGAACGCAACCAACCCCAAACTACACGGTTCCCAAAAGGCCTACAGGCCTTGCATCGCACGGTTCTGTGCCCCTCACGGTGTCTTCTCACACATGCAGACGAGGTCCTGAGCCAACAGCTGACGATGTGTGCATGGGACCCTTTGCGTTCTTGCTCACTTTGCTTTTTTCCCCTTTATTGCATTTTTCCATTACCATTTAGTCCCCTTAGACCCCCTCCCCCAGCAATCCCCACGCTGTGGTCCATGTCCATGAGTCCACGAGTGCTTCTCCCTTTCTGCTCCATCCCTCCACCCCAACCTCCCCCCTACGCTGCTGTCATCTGCTCACTTCGTTTTATAAGGGATGATTTTTAGGCTGAATTTCTGTTACTTAGAGATAACGTTCTGAATATGCACAGAAGAATAAAATCATTTCTCCACATTTACTTAAGAAGAATAATATGTATCACGCTGGAATGACGAGAAATTCTGATTTTGAGGGGGGCGGCCGTGGCTGTGGAGGCGGTGCCCAGACACACTTACTCCCTGCTGGGCTTTCAGGACGATCCTGCCGACATAGCCCTCTTCTGGAAACCAGCTGTTTAAAATCTGCACGATCTCTTCTTCTGGACCAACGGCTCTCTGGAACGGCTGTTTTCTGCATTCATTCTTTTCTTTGGATATAAAATATTTTTCTTCCATCAAAAAATAGTCTGTGGCAATGGGTTTGGTGTCTTGTTCAGAGGTCAGAATCTAAAGATAAAGCAAAGGCAAATGTAGCACGCCTCTGAGGAGTGGGCAAAACCGTAATTCGAAACACGTCTATATTTCCTGTTATGTTACGTGAAATAAGCCAGTGAAAGACAAATACCCTGTGTCTCAGTCGTACATGGAACCTAATGAACAAAATAAACTAAGGAACACCACAGGAACGCAGGTGCAGGTACGTGGAACAGACCGACAGCTGCTAGAGGGGAGGGGGCCCGGGTGTGGGGACCGGATGAAAGACGGTGAAGAGACTGAGCAAGGAACACGTGTGCATGGCCCATGGACTTGGACGACGGTGTGGGGGCTGCCTCGGGTGGGGCTGGGAGGAGGAGGGAAAGGGGGGGAAAAGTGGAGACACCTTAACACCACAGAAATAAAATTAATTTAAAAATCACAAGTCTATTTTCATGCTCATTTTCATGGTGTTCAGGTAGCTGCGCTGTGCCCCTAGGTGGCGCCCACTCTGGAGTGCGGCACAGTTCTTTCTGGAAGGTCTAAGGATTCTCTTCGGCCCCCAAAGAATTGTTTGTGTCCATTCTGGGCAACGACACAATTTATTCACAATCCCCAGACATCATAACTATTTTTCTCACTGCTGGAATGAGGGCTCCTACTGAATTAAAAACTTTAGGTTTTTAAATCTGCGAATTTGGCTCTTTGTAATCTTACACCACAGGACCAAGGGCAACAAACCTAGTCCAGCTTTTACCAAGGTACTCTCTCCATCATCTCTAAACACACCTGATCTAAGTTCCTGGGAATTCTCCTTTCCACAGGCTCCTGACTGTGTGCCTGCAGGCCTGTTTTCTTTGTTGGCTACATGATCCTGGCAGTCAAACGAGGTGGCTGAGACAGGCTGGAGGGCCAGACAGACCTGGGTCTGAAGTATATCTTTAATACTGGCTGTGAGGTGCTGGGCAATATAGTTAACCCTTTAGAGATTCAGTTCCCCCTCTACAAAGTGGGAACAGTAAGAGTAATGAGGGGAGGCAGAATGTGCCACCCCTAAACATGATGTTTCGGATATTGATTATTTCAGGCTGGTTATTCTCAAGAAACAAGACTCAGAAAGAACCTTCAACCTTCCCCCTTACTGCCTAAAAACATTTAGATGCTCCAAGAAGGGGGATAACCATCACAGATAATTATAATTTAATACAGACTAGGGCACAGTGGGGGACCCTAGCCATGCTCATTTGTTCAGAGTCCCCTCTGTGTCCCACCGTTAAACATGGCCCATCAGACATTTATTTACCAAACATTCCTGTTCCATCTCCGTGAGAATCGCCTTCCTGGCCTTTTAGGTGTCTATGTCTATATTTATATCTATGTATCTGTATCTTTATAACTCACTCCCTCCTCTGTCCTCTGATCTCACATTCTTATAGAACTCCCATGTGTACATACATAATAAAATTGGTTACCAGTATTTTTTCCTGCTAATCTGTCTTTTGTTAATTTGACTAATTTGACTATTAGTTCAGCCAGAAGAACTTAGAAGGTGGGAGGAAAACTAGTTTTCTGCCTCCACAGTAATGGCCCCTTAATCTTATGATCTGTTTTATGATTCACGCACTGGTTATCAAATATAACGTGGGCACAGTATGATGACTCAATAGTCAAGGGCCATCACATAGTCACTCTTGGTGACGAGGGGAGGCTGCCACCATCAGGCCTGGATTAAGCCAACAGCCTCCTCCTCCATCCCTGTTGCTTCAGCGGCGTCTCACTTGGAGGAAAAGAATGGACTGAGGATGGTGCGGGCAGAGGAGTCCCAGGAAGACTCCACTCCCTTCGCCCCAGCCCTTCATCTGCAGTGGATGCTGGGCTCTGGCAATGACCGCTGCAGGAACTATTCAGGACGCACAGGTTCTATGGACCTGCCAGTCCAGACTCTCAGCTCCCTCCTCAGTCCTGCTTTACCTCCACGTGGTTATGCATAGGGGTGACAATCAAGTTATGGGCTGCCTTTTACAGGTGGTCCATGGAAATGCTTCCTTATTTTGTATCCTTACATTTTATAGTTTCCAAAACCCCAATGGGGCTTAAAACTTAAAATTTTTTTTTTAAAGATTCTTATCTATTTATCTTTAGAGGGGAAGGGAAGGACAGAAGTATCAATGTACGGTTGCCTCTCGTGAGTCCCCTGCCAGGAACTGACCTGCAACCCAGGCATGTGCCCTGACTAGGAATCAAACCACGATCGTGTGGTTTACAGGCCCGCGCTCGATCCACTGAGATACACCAGCCAGGGTTTTCATGGCTTTTAGAGAGGAATGGGGAGAGAGACAGACAGACACACAGACATTGATTGGCTGCCCCTTGCATATGCCTCGACAGGGGATTGAACCCACAACAAGGGCATGTGCCCTGATGGAGAATCGAACCTGCAACCCCTCAGTCTACAAAAAGACGCTCCAACCAGCTGAGCCACAGCAGCCTGGGCAACAGTGCTTTGTGATAGGAGACACGAAATTTCATAGACTGATTGCTTTGAAAAATAAAAATCCCCCTCCAAAAAACAACCAGCTTGGTAGTAGCTTCTGTTTCATAATGTGTGGAATTTGACACTTAAGCTGTCTTCTCTGACTCTACCTGAGTCAATGATAGGATGCTGGGGAAAAGTTGGCCTATGCATAGCACTTCCCTCAAAGGGCAGAGCTAGTCACTAACATGCTCTATGTGTGGCTGATCACTGGATTTTTAGTCCCCCACCCATTCTATGACCCAGTTACAGTTCATCACACGCCCTAACTTCAGAGAGAGCTCCACAGTCATTCCCTTTGGTCACTGCTGCCCTTTGCCTCCCCTCAAGTAGAAGAAAGAATTTTTAAATGGGTTAAGGATAAAACAGTCTGCAAGGACATTAGGTCACTGTAGCAAGCAGGAGTGGAGCGAGCCTCTGGTGTGAGGAGGAAAGGAATCACTCATGGGCCTGCTTTGCTCTTCTGAGTAGCCACCTCCCTCTCTTGCTGCTCCTTGTTCTTGGCTTTCTCCCTCTTACAAGTTCTGTGGGGCAGTGTTCTTGCCTGCAGAAGGCCTCTGAGATCCCTGGGGGGACCCACAGCATGAGGGGACTTGGGCCAGGTCTGCTACAGTGGTCGGGTAACAGGCTCTCGTCCTCTTGTGTTGGTCCCTCCACGCCTCTCCACATCACTAGAGGGGTAGGACCTCAAGGATCGAGATTGAGTGCCAGGGGAAGGGGGCCAGGGGGCTGTTCAACATGCAAATGAAGGCTAGAGGCCGGAGGGGCAGAAGATGCCTTCGTGGCCTGTAAGATGCATCCTGATGCTCCAAGTACTTGATCCGGTTCCTAGAATGACTTCATTCAGTTCATGTGCAGATTCTGGAGGATTAGTAGGCTCTGCACTCTGAGGCCTGTGTCTAGGTGCAGAGGGAGACAGCACACATGGTTGGAGAGCCACTCATCCTGGTCTCCGTCCTTCCTGACCCTACTGTTTTTTTATGTAGCTGAAGGATTCTTAAAAATTCCTCTCTACAGGTTAAGGTAGCTTATTCAGTGGTACCAAGATCTGTCAGGTCAGCTGTAGGGTGGATGTCAATATTGAATATCACAAAAAACCAAAAGGCAAATCATCGACATAGTTACACACATGCAGGCTGAGTGCACTTACTTGTTGGAGAAGCTGCTTTGCCCTGGTGCCTCCATTTATAGAGAAAACGGTAAAGGGTTCTGGGCCTGGGACCCCATGTACTGTGACTCTGTGAGTCTGAAAACATTTTCTTTCTTCTGTAGTAAACATCTGTCAGGGAAGACCACATGGTTTCTCTTTCTTTCTCATTCTCATGCAATTTCTAGTCTGTATCCAACACTGAAGTGCTGGTCCTCAGAAGGACGTACAGGGACATGTCAATGCACAAGCAGAGCATCCTTCACAACCTGACCCATCTTTCTGGGGCTGAAGAAGCAACAGTGCATCTCCTTCAACAGTCTAACGAGGATGTGTAGAGTATACCAACGACACATTAATTTATTTTAGAAAACAGTATCTCTTTCCATCATAACTACGGAACTGATATCATCTGAAATGTACCTTAGTCCTGACTTCTGAACTGACATTCAACAGTGTCTACTGAGTTCCATCTCTCCTGGGGGCACTAGGCTAGAATTTTGGATGGTAAGATAGTGAACAAAATATTCTGGTAAGTAAAGCACTTCCCTGAGGTCTGCAAGTCATTCTAGCAAATTACTGAACCTGAAGAGGGACTTGTGACTGGCACCTGAAGTGTGGGTAGTCTTGTGGGACCTGATACTGACTCCAGGCAGAGAGTGTCAGAACTGAACTGAGAGGTGGGACAGCCAGCTGGTGCCGGAGAGTTAAAGAAATAACGTCAGAAAGGACACGACACATTTGGTGTCAGAAGCCTTGTGAGGGAAAACAGTTCTTTCGCGGCATGTTAGACTCTGCAGCCCTGATAGGTATTGAGGGC
This sequence comes from Sturnira hondurensis, assembly GCF_014824575.4. Taxonomy (NCBI): domain Eukaryota; kingdom Metazoa; phylum Chordata; class Mammalia; order Chiroptera; family Phyllostomidae; genus Sturnira; species Sturnira hondurensis. The sequence continues at coordinate 5,543,516 of NW_028078194.1, read as the reverse complement.
AACCAACCCAGAATCAGGCCCCTGCCTTGACTTTCAGAAAGCATCTGATTCTGGCTGATAGGTGCCAGGCGGCCCCAACCCTGTTTCCCAGTCTTCTGCACAGGACAGAGGCAAATATCTCCCTTCACTTTGGCCAAAGTGCTATTCTCAATCTTGGCCACACTTTGAAGGGAAAGGATGGAGAACACAGGGAAACAAGGTCTGGGACAGAGAAAGAAGAAACTGATGAGGCGAGGGGAAGCAAAGCAGAAAACAAAGCCTGAATGCTTGCAGGTGCCAGTGGTCAAGCCAGCGCCATCGTGAGCCCATAAGGTGCCTTTCCAAGGGCTGTTAGGACTATGTTGAAGAATAAGATGGATACAACAGTGATCAGACTAGTAATATGGACATTCTGTTAAATTAATTTTTAACGAGCAGGCATAATGGAACGAGCCGGTTTACTATAGCAGCATTGCTTGTTTATGTAAACAACCCTGGATGCCTGGAGAGCACAGGCCCTTTGGTTCTTGAACTTCAATGGGCAAAAGCCTTCCCTGGGGACTTACTAAAACACTGATTCTGCAATGGTGCACTTTTTGGCTGCAGTGTCCTTCCCCCATTCCCCAGAGTGCAGATTCTGCAATCTCCCCAGGTGCCAGGGCGGGGGGGGCGGTAAAAGTTATGCATCGACAGCAGCGCCTGGCTGCCTACCCCAACCCCACTCGCCTGACATCTGCCCCCGGACCACTGAAGAAGTAAAGGATTTCCCTGGTCTAACGTAAAGCTTCTAGAAGCACTGAATGCTTCCTAGCAGGTTTGCTTAATTAGCTCCTTTCCTGCACATTATTTTTGGCTCATATTAAGAGTATGGGCTTTGGCACTAGATGAACTTAGGTTTATAGTTGAATGATCTCAGGGGTACTTAGCTCTTACCTCCTCATCTGTAAAACAGAGACGATACTCATAGCTCTTTCATAAAGTTATTGAGAAGTTGAATGAATTAATATATATATGTAAAGTGCTTAGAAAAAGCCAAGTGTCAGCCTTTTTAATTATTATTTCCATAGCTACCCAGTTATCACTCTCCTGTATCACAAGTAAGCCTACCTCCAACACAGCAATCCCTCAAATATGCTGAGTGAAACAGAACTTAATTACCAAAGAGGCTGGCACAGTACTGCCAGAGGAGTTTTCTTCCATCCTTCTGCTGTTTATGAACAAACTAGAGATTTCTAGGACTTCATTGTGGAGATTTCGCAGCTGGAGATGTCGATATCCTGGAAAATGCAGAATTGGGAGAAGCCGTTAGCCACGCACTGCAGAGCTCTGCTGAGACGATGCCCCGGGGAGGTGGAGAAATGGTAGGCAGAAACAAGACCTTACCATGGGCAGGGGGTGGCAATGGGCATGCAGCCAACTGACGCCTTGTCACCAGGAGAGTGCAGCCCCTGGGGACAGATTGGGGCCCCCTAGTGGTCATTAACTTGTCTAGGAACTGTTTCTAACTTCAAGTCAAATTCAAACAAAATATAGTAGAAAATTCTGTTCATTTTTGTATGTACAGTCACTGTTTTATAAATGCTTTGTCTTAAAACAGCTTTAGTGATAATAATTCCATTACAGTGTGAATGCTTGTATAGTATAAAATGGAATACTATGCAGCCAGGGAAAGTGATACTGTAGATGTATAGTTATTAACACAAAAAGTTGCTCACTACCTACATTAATTAGTAAGTGAAAACCAGCAAGCTGCAAAACATTAAAGTGAGTAGGAAGCTTGTTTGTTAAAAATATATACTATATACCAATGTGAATGTATATATGGACAGAGAAATAAAGCTTGCAAAAGATATACACCAACAGTGACTATTTCGGACAGATTAAAAAAAGGATTTATAAAAGCTTGTTTTTGCTTCTCATACTTTCTCACATTTTTGTAAAACTGTTATGGTCTGAACTGCGTCCTAGAATTCATAAGTTGAAACTCTAATATCCAGTGACCTCAGAATGTGACTATATCTGGACACAGGGCCTTTAAAGAGGTGATGAAGTTAAAATGGGTCTCCAGGGGGGCCCCATCCAAAAGGATGTGTCCCTGTAAGAAGAGAAGATCAGCACCCAGAGAGAGACACCACATGCTAAGCACACAGACTGAGGGACGACCACGTGAGGACACGGTGGGAAGGCAGCATCCACAAGCTAAGGAGACAGACTTCAGACAAAAACCCAAACCTGCTGACACCCTGATCTTAGACTTCTAGCTTCCAGAACTGCGAGAAGATAAAATTTCAGTTGCTGAAGCCACTCAGTCTGTGACACTTTGGCATGACAGCCAGAGCTCACTAATCAGTGACCATATGCTACTTGCACAGTGGAGAGGAGAGACAGGAAGGGACCAAAATGTATGGGACTGTCATAGGTCTACGGAGCTCAGAGGCTGGCAGCCTGAGCGTGGCTGTGGGAGGAGGTATGCACTAGAACGCGGGTACTCAAAGCAGACCGACAGGGCCAGCACTCCTGGGAGTTTGTTCAAGATGCAGAATCTCAAGCCCCACCCCAGAATCCGCGCCCCCCCCCCCCCCCCATCAGAGCCTGCGTTTTATTACTAAGAGCCTCAGGAACTCCCATGCACACCAGACTTTAACAGGATGTGCCCAGACGGTCCGGACAGGTGCAACTGGAGGAAAGCCCCTGCAGGTCCACAGCTAAGCCAACCCACCGGTCAACAGTCGTGGCCGCTGCTCAGGATTCTGCATCCTCCCTGTTCTACCCCTAACACCCAGCCCTGGCTTCTGACACTGCACTTCCGCCAGGCACTGACTCGAGCCTTGGCCCACTGAGCCGCTGCTACATCCCACACTCCCTCTCAGTTTCCGCTCCTCACTTCAGTCTCTCTGCTTTAGAGGCGCCAGGGGTGCAGAGGGCGCTATTTGGGAAGGGATGTGGGGGTGAGAGCCAACCACCACTGCTCCTGGCATCAGCAGTGGTGGGGGAGGCGTATTCCCTAAGGAGTGCTGTTATCTCCTTGGATTTTAGGATAATGTAAAAGAAAAGCTTGTTCTGAGATGCACTTAAATGGTGTTCAGGATTGTATTATTTCTGCCTGCCTCTTATTTTAACTTTTTAGTGTAAAAAATCCAAACCATGGGAAAGTAGGGAGAAGAGCTCTGGGACATCTGTCAGGCAGCTGCAGCCACTGTCAACCTCATGACAACGCTATCACTCTACCTCGTTTTAGAGCCTTGAGTGGGAGGATCCTCTGAGCGGTGACTGCTGAGCTGTTGTTTTCCACCACGGCAAAACGAAGGAACACGAGGTCTTCGAAGTAAACCCGGAAGAAGAACTGCTCGTTCCACAGGGGGTTCAGCGTGTTCCGATGGATGGGCTTCGTGCGGAAGTGGCAGCTGTCCAGCGGCATGCCCAGGACGTCGACCTCGATACACGGGCTTCCTGTGCCGTTGCTTGGGCACACGTTCTGCCCAGAGACGACCTGAGGGAGGACGCGAGGACCAACGTCACCAGAGATACAAAGGCACCCTCTGCCCCTCACTGCTTGCCCACACAAAGCACACTCTGGCATGGATGAGGGAGATGGTTAATAAATCGGCTGAACAAACAAGGGAAGGGATTGCAGTCAGGCGACCCCATGGCTGGAGTCACGGGAAAAGCTTATTTTGTCACCTCACTGATCTGTGACCGTCCAACCACCAAAATGTTCAAGTATCTTCAAAACTAAGCAATTAAGATGCAATTGAGTTTCTCAAGAAGGCAAGAGAAAAGGAGGGGGGCCTTAAGCACAAATTTGTTAGGAACATTCTGTTCAAGATGTTTTAGGTGTATATGTTGTAAGTTCAAAGTCATTTTCCTGCATAGTTTAGTTTAGCAGCAAGTCACAGGGAACACTGTTAAAATTTAATTCATAGCCTTCTGTTAGCAGATGGGACTCTGCTCGAGTCTACCTAGGATGGTCAACAGAAGAAGGGCCCCTGCCCTAGTCTTAGGGAAAGAGACAAGCAGTGGAGATGGAAGGAAGATCTGGGAGTGGGTGCTCCCAGGGGTCTGAGGTGTCGTGAGCGGAGGCTGCTTGGTCTTCTTCCTCTGGAGTTGAACGGACAAGCTGTAAAGTCAGACAGAAGAGATCACCTCACCCCTCTTCGCTATCCCCCATCCAGTGGGCTTTTCCTCTGTCTGCTAAGAGGCAGAAGAGGAAAGAATGGGCAAGTAATGCTGAGTGATGAGCTACCAGGGGCTGTTGTTAAGAGCAGTCTGCAGAGTTTTGACATTTAGCTAAATAGGCAATGAAAGGACTAAGGAAAGGCCCAATGATAAACTTTGAACCGTGAGGAAAGGTATTTGTAATTGATTTGTATACTGATGGCTGTTTCATCTCATAAGAGCCTGTTAGAGGTTAAGACGACCTGCTCTAACAAGGAGCTCAACTTCTAGGGCAGGCACTCAGGGACGACTCCGAGGGCGCTGGAGGACAGGGTGGCCTTCGTCAGTGTGCGGGTGACGCAGGGAGCTCGCAACTCCACCGGCCGGGCACTGGCAGAGACATGCCTGGTGGTGGCACTCCTAAACCACAGCCGCAGCTTTTAAAAGGCAAAGAAATCCTTTTGGGGACTGAACTGCATGAACCAAACTGCCACACGAGAACTCTGTAATGCCTTGAACTCAAAACCAGTTCGTATTCAGCACGGCTGAAGCACCTTGCTACTTCGGATGACAGGAGCCACACTTACGGTTAGAGAGTAGACGGCAGGCTCCATGTTGTCCAGGTCTCTTTCCAAGGGAGAAAACTTCTGGTACATGGGACAGTTCTTGTCCCACAGAACCGGGGGTTTCAAAACATAGCCACAGCCACCGTTGGCCTCAAACATGGCAGCATTTAAATGTAAGGGGAGATCTGCAAAACAAAGTCAATATTGCCTGTTACTTTGTTACTTGTAAATGCGAAGTTCAAGAGAACCTTGTGTTGATTTTCCCAAAGTTTAAGCATGACAAAGAGGTGACCATCCACTTATCCCATAGCCTGATGGAGTGGCCGTGCGCCTGGTTGTGTTAGGCGCCAGAGATACACCAGGTACCAAGACACAAAGTCCCTGTCTCCATGGAGCTCAGTTTAGGGATAAACCTAGGATTCTCACCCCATCCCAGGTTCCACCACTTAGAAAAACTCCTTTGGCAAATAAAAATTTACAACACCCATCCCCAAAATATCTTTGACATACATCATTTTATACTGACTCTTAGAAAGGAATAATAAAAGCATTTTCTTATCCCCATACGCTAAACCATGCAGATAAGTGTATGACCAATTCTTGCTTTTGCAAGTATAAGATAAAATCTCAATAATCCAAGAAAGACTGGGAGAAGAGCCAGAGAAATATATTTTTCCATGAAATCTCAATTTCAACTCATATATTACAACACTTTTACCTCTTTTTTAATTGTAGTTAAATATGAAAAAACATTATCATCACATGTGATTCACATCATGTCCACGATCCCCTCTGTCGTAAACTCTGGGAACCCTCACAACGGCTTCCAGTCTTCCCTGGCCGGATTTCACTTGGCACAGCTCTATGCTGAATGATGGGATTCCTGCACCATTTTGGGCTCTTACACGCTCAAATGTTCATTTGATTGCGCAAGTCTGTATGGAGGTTGCCCAAATGAACAGCGAGTTTATGAGACACACCTGACAAATATTCCCTCTGATAGATTCCTTCCATGTGCAGACTGAATTTTGCTACATGGACCGACATCAAGGGAAAGTGTGGTAAGCACCACGGAACAATATGCAGTTGGCCTCCACGTGTCTCGTGAGTAAAATCTGTCTGTGTATGTGGAATTGGCTGAGATTGTATGCAGGATTTCTTGGGGTAAGATGTCTTAGACCTGTGAAAGCTACTTGGGCTCAGTCTCCTTACCTATAAAATCTATGCCCTGGACCCCGTGTCTCAGGCCCCTTCTAGTCCTAAAGGGACTGATTCACTGAGGCTGACTGTCTTGCCTGCAGTAAGAAGAGAATTCTCTTCCCAGGCTGCTTGGTGACAGAGGAACACAGACTTGGGCTCGGATGGCTGAGTAAATGAAGCAAACTAGCTCGTGCAGAGCTGAGGAATGTGAACTGAATATATGTTACTGAAAACTAGCAGTGTACACTCACTACGCTCTTCTAAGGTGCCCATTTTAAGCACTTTAATGGTATCAATGCTTCCCAATAACCCATGAGGTGTTCTCCTTTTTATAGGAGATGAGGAAACTGAGGCACAAGAAATGAAAGAACCCAAAGCACACTGTTAGTAAGAAGTGGGTGCTGGGGTTCAAGCCCCGACAGCCTACCCCATTGTTCCTAATCTTAACAGCCGAATTACATAATGTGCCTCCCACAGGGGAGGCATTATCTCGTCATAAGCGAGATAATGTGAGCCCCTACCCAGCATTTGGCACATAGAAGGTCTTGAGAAACAGGAGCTGTTAAGTTATTATTGTGATGTCAACACCTGTTTGGGTTTGAAGTCTGACTTCATGAAGTCTGTGTCTATCCTGTGACTTTCTAAAGCTCTAAGACACTTGTTGTTTACTACAATTGCATTTAGAAATGCAACAGGTAAAACAGGTCCAGGTGGAGCTGCTCAGTTTGAAATAAAGGGGGACATCAAATCTAGCCCTCCTACATGGCCTCGGGGTGGTTCCACAACTTCACCTGGGGCTGTAGGTTTAAAACCCCTGTTGTAACCAAGTGAAGGAGTGTGTATGAATCTGTGTCACACGATTACCCCTCTCGGTCCTGCATGTGATGGCAGATCAGGCATAGCATTACTTTTATGATTTTCTATTAATTTTAAAGTCCTGTGTTAGTTAGACACCATTCCCGTAATAATTATGCCTATACTTGGGGGCTGGAAAAATCATTGCAAAGAGTTTGACAATCATTCAAGAAAGCACGTTAAATACTAACAGAAGCTTTTGTTCGACTGGGGCCACACGTCTACACACTTGTTGGTCCTGGGACATGTGGCAGAAACTGTTCTGCCCTGAAGGAAAGAACATTGAGGGACAGCTGCCAGCAACAAGCAGGGCTCGAATACCAGGCTCCCGTCAGTTTCCAAACACAAGAGTCTGTTTTACTGAGTGTAGACCTGGGCTATTCCTGGTTCCAGACCCCTGCAGCCCTTCTTGGAGTTGATGGAGCCATCAGAAATCCTGGGAAGAGATAACTCTGAGTCTACAGACACCCTGCTGGGGCATCGGGGTGCCCTCAAATTCCGGAAATGGTGAGGCAGATGATCCATGGAACACTGCTGGGGGCTAGGGGGATACTGGAGAAGGTTCTGATATTTGTTTGGGATGTTTTATGGACAATCAAGCACTCCCTAAGCTAGGAATTTTTTTTGTAGAAATTAAAATACAGTGATTCCAACATTAACCTTTATCCCTCTATTTGAACTTGCAATTCACAGAAAAGTACCCAGAAAAGATCTGGATCAAACATCAAGAACCACAGGTTTGGATTGCAGTGGTGCAGACAGGGACAGTCTATTTCAGCTCAGCGTGTCCCTATCGAGAGTCTGCTGTGTGCAAGATATTTACCAGGCTCTCTCCCCTGTCTGCACAAATGAAGGCCATTTCTGCCGATGAACAGGCTGAAACCGCACGTTGCTTGTGCTTTTTCCAGCATGGGGAAATGTTTAATCATTGCTCGCCACAGTGGATCAAGGGAGGTCTTTGGGAGCACTGTCTCCTGTGCTGGAAGATTATGTAGAGAAACTTGAGGGTGAACTATCCACATACACAGAGCCATCTGCCTCCCTTGAGCAGGCAGCTGGTTGCCTGCGGACTCCCAGCTTGACTTGGGAAAGAGGCAAAGCCTTCAGGGGTGAGTGAAGACCAAGAGGTAGCCTCACTGTGTGCTTCTGGACTGCAGGGGTACCCAAGGAAGGGCAATTCCATTCAGCGGTGGTTCTCTTTGCCATCGTTGGAGCCAGTGTGTCTGCATCAGCCTCAGCACATCAGGAGAAAGGGCACATCCAAAACCAAATGAATTTCTATTTCCTTGAGAAAACCATTCGCTAGTCATTTCAGTTTACTTAAAATATTTCAGTATCATAATAACCAAGGGCGCCAGTGGACACAGGGCTACAGACAGGGTCAGAGATGTGAGCCCACAAGCCACTTGGGACAGATTAAAAAGAAATTTTTACAACTTTGAAAATATTTCATTATTATTTCCATTTGTGTGAGTCCAAATCATACTGTTTTCATAACTTATCAAAAACACTTAATCATCGTTAACATTTGTGGAATGCTCTCTATGAGCCAGCCTCTATGCTGAGAATGGTATTTCACCTGCATTATGTTATTTAATTTCAATCAAATATAACAAGGGCAAAAAAAAAAAGTCTGCACGGTCAGCCACAAATGAGCACTGTTGGCACTGTGCTAGGTAGCTAGCTGGTCCCAGAGCTAAAGGTGGCTTTGACCTTGGCTGGAGATAGGGCTATGCTGTGGTTGATGGGCCAGCACTATTAGTTAGGATCTGAGACAGCGCATGTGAGAGGATGAAAAGGCTGCATGGCTGTTCAAAGGAAAGACTGGCTTCTGAATGAACTCGAGGACACAGTCCTCACCTACGTTTGCTTTATCTTCTGCAGCTGCCCTCCTGCCTCCATAACCAAGTGGAAAAAAATATTTTATCCTCTAAACTCCCTGAGTCCTTGAATGTATTACTGTTATCATTCTGTGACCTTGAACAAATCAATCATTCTGTGCCTTGGTTGGCTCATCCGAGGAATGGGGATCATCACAGTACCCAGGGATGTTGGGGATCATCCCACTCGGGGGATCATCCCACTCATGGGGATCATCCCACTCATGGGGATCATCCCACTCAGGGATGTTGCAAAGACTGAGCGAGATAATGGGGGTCAAAGAAAATTCAGCACAGGGCCTGGTGTACAGCGAGTGTGCAATAAAATGGTAGCTTTTATTCTGGGTTTTTAGAACTCATCAGTTGTTCCTATTATGAGAGTTTTATCAACAGCGGAGAAACACAAACCCCACTTTCTCTCAGTTCATGTCATTCCCATACTTGTTTTGTCTCTGTTGGCTGCCCTTAGAGCAATGACCAACAGTCTCCATTTCAATCTCAAAGGGATGAGAAGAAGCTAAAATGGTTTTAACTTGCAATTTGTTTGGAGTGACAACTACTTTTTGATGGCAAAGAATACCTTAGCAAGGTAGCTTACCAAGGGGTGTTGGGAACTCTGCATCAAAGGATCTTGAGAAGCAAACTAGACGCAGACCTAAACAGTGTCCTGTTTAAAGACACACAAGAGCAGCCTTATGTTTAAAAGGTGCCTTAAAAAGTGGGCAAGAACAGGCTACTATTATCAGGGACCTTTTGAAGGTGCTTTTCTATCGCCTCAACTCTGAAACATCAAGGGTACAATTCAGCATCCAATTCACCTGTAGTTTCACTCTTCCATACAGTATGCCCCTGTCTGGAACCTTGCCCCTTGAAAGAAATATTTGTTGAACCAGGTTTACTGAAGTGTAAGACGCAGAGGAGAGAGGTGAGAGGCCCTCTCGGGGGTGCAGCAGGCCCATTACCATCGGTCTGGTAGTTCAGCGCCACGAGCTGTATCCCATGCAGCCAGAACATGAGGGGGTTGGGGTTGGACGAGTCGATGCGGGTGGCGGCCGGGTAGGTCCTGAGGAGCTGACAGGTGGTGTGCTGGATCAGTTTCTGAGAATACCTGCGACACAGACGTTTGGCGGCATTTTCATTCAGCGATGAGATATGGTAACATTTGGGAGTTCTAATGATAGCGCTGAGGGACGTGGTTGGGCTGAGGGGGGAAGAAGATTCCTCCCAAGCCTGTCGCATTCCTTCATAGGAACCTAAACCCCCCAAGAGATTAGCCTTCGATTAGTGCAGAAAACTTTAAATGTTTTAGATACACCTGAACAACATTCCAGTCAACAACTCTAAGCACGTAACTAGATCTTACTAGTGCTAGTGTTTCACTGTTAAGGGTACACTATAATAGCGTTACACTACGATAGTGTTTCTTGTGAGTGAGTCCACCACCTTGAAACAAAATGATGGCTAATGAGTTTAAAAAATGAATGTAGAAACACCAATTTAAATTAAAAGCCTGAAAGTCCTTTGCCTCAGTACCTCATCTGTCCTGTGGACATAGCTGCACAATACACAACAATATATGTACAAGGGTGGTCAGTCTAGCATTTTCATAGCAAAAAAAGCGCAACCCCCACAACCGCCAAAACCCAGGAGGCAACCCAACTGCTCTACCAGCGAGGAAGTGGTCCAATGCGTGACAGGAGGCACACAGTGGAGCGGCACAGAGGCACTGGGTAGAATAAGGGAGACATGCACAGAAAAGTATTTGAAGAGTCACAGCACTAGAAAAGTTATACAAGTGTGTTCAGTTATATCCCATTTGGATCATCTTAAAAAGGATCTTATTTTTCTTGAATAAAATACAATAAACTTAACAGTGGTTACCTCTGGGGAGTAGAACTGAGCCATTGAGAATGGAAAGGAATTTTAATAGTACCCTGTATTGTTTGCATTTTTAACTATAAGAATTTATTACTTTTATAATAAAAACTAATTAGTAATAAAATGGATATATCTTCTGGAGTTATAATGGTGAAGAGAGCAGTTCCAATAACCACTAGAATGTTCCAAGGTGGTTCCAATATTTTCCTTTTGAGGCAAACACTGTTAGAACATCTTCAGTGAAACACTATTTTTTAGCAAGTTAAAATGTAAATTTAAAAAGTATTTATACCACACTTAGGTAATATAAACATTCATGAAAATAAAAAAATAATTGAAAAGTTCAAGGAACATGCTTAGACGGTGAAATGTCGGACATATCCAGCATGCGAAACCAAGCAAAGATATTGTGAGAAGGTGACTTTACTTTTTCCAGATGTTTTGTTAAATGATGCCGTCTCCCCAGGGCTCATTCTGCCCGGATTGTTGCCAAAAATGGACTTCCTGCTTTTCCTTTCTTTTCCTCTGCTGGAGCCAGATGCATTTAGAGTTGACAGGCCTGTTCCCATAAAATGAAAATAAATAAGCCAAAAACTACAAGCAAGGAAACTCAACATTTTCCATCCTTGTTAATGTTTATTTTGAAGTCCTACTACTCCCTTGTAATCCAGTACAGAAGACCTACTAGCATTTTTAGCACTGTTAATAATAGTATTGCAGGAAATTAGAGCAAAGTTTTTTTTTTTTTAATCTCTGTGGGCACCTGTGCCGAGAACTACACGATTACTACAGAACCACCACGAAGTCACACACACCCCCACTTGATGGAGCACCAGGCAGATCTGGAAAAGGCACGTACAAAGAAAGTGCTCCGGTCCACATTAATTATGAGGACCTAATTACTCAATCTGCAGAGATGAAAGAATGGTAAGGAGCCAGATTTTAGAGTTGTATTTTCTAGGTTGAGTTCCTGCCAGTATGGGAGCCTTGACTTAACATCTACCTTCTCTCTTCCTCAGTTTCCTTACCCACAAAATGGCTGGAATGTTAGGACCTCACAGGGTTAGTGTGATAATTAAATGGGACATACATTTAAAAAAGATTTTATTTATGTCTTTTTTTTTAGAGAGAAGAGAAGGGAGGGGAAAGAGAGGAGAGAAACATCGATCCGCTGCCACTCCTACACACCCCGTCCACAGAACAAACCCAGAACCCAGGCACAGGCCCCAACCAGGAATGCAACAAGCGACCTCTCGCTCTGTGGAATGCTGCCCAACCGAATGAGCCATACCACTCAGGGCGATGGGAAATGCATTCTACGATAGTGATGTTCATGCTTCTCTTTCTCACTCTCTGGATCCTTTCTGCCCAGCATAGTGCCTGGTGCACAGCAGCTATTTAACAGATATTTGCTGAATGAGGAAGTGAATGCACACCACACAAGCCTGGACCCAGTGCAGGAAGCATGAGTGAAAGGCACCAGTGCAGCCAGAGTTGCCTCCAAACTGTCTGACTGTCTACAATTGTACATGAGAGAGTAATTCCTTCAGCTGGAGCAGTGCTCAGGAGGTCCTCTTTGAGATGGAAAGGCACTTCCCAAGAGCATCATTAGAGAAGACAGGATAAAGTAGTACGTAATAAAAGCATAAACTGTGGGGTTTAAATCCAGTTCCTGGTGGGGTGACCTCGTCAAAGTTGTTTAATCCCTGTGCCCAACTTCTTCCTCATCTGTAAAAGGGCTGTGGTTAAGATTAAGTGAGATAATGTGATATACATATTTAGTAGAGTGTCTTGTTCAGAGAAAGTGCTCAGTTCATAGGAGCTGTGGGCCTTCTTTTTTTCTCTCTGAAGCATTCATTAGTACAAAGATGCACAAACTTGCACTAATGAGTTCTCATGCTTTATCTTAAAATTGTGTATGAATTTTGCCCTCTACACAATAATGCAACGGTAGATTTTCTCCCAAGTAAACCGATGAGGGGCCAGAGTGAGGCCCCATGTGCATTCTGGGGCTTTTGCACACATCCTGGCACGTGCCCACACTCCCCGGGGATGGGGGACCTTCTGTGAAGGGCCTGATTGTTCCCTCAGGGCGGAGTAAGGAAGAAAGAGCAAGGGCTGGGCCACCAAGAAAGGGAAGAATCCAAAGAGGCTGCAGAAGTAACAGAAGGAGCAGCAAAGAGCCTTCGTCTGCCCTGTTGGCCCCTTTACCGGTGGGAACAGCAACCACTACCATTTCTGGAGAGCCAACTATTCGTAAATAGTGTAACAATAATGTACTTTATTGTTAATTTTTAGAACAACCCTGCAAGTTAGGACTATTATGTCTCTTTTAGGGATAAGGAATCTGAAGTGCAGGAAAGTTAACTTAGTCAAGGTCGTTGAGGAGATGAGTCCTACCACTGACGTGGGGCTGTGGTCTTGGGAAAGTTCCTGTGCTTCTGGGGAGGACCTAACACAATGTTCATGCTGCCTCACTGCTCTGAAGCTTTTTTTGCACATGGCTCCTTAGAAGGGACTTGGGATAGTGAAGGGTGAGATGCACTGAAATGGATAATGCAGGAAAATTAAAATCAATGGTGCAGAAAAATGAACATCTTATGGTATTTTCCCCAGGAGCATCAAAGCAAACTGTAATCACAACAAATATGCAGAAGGTATTGTAATAATGATTCTGGCAATACAACTTAGTTATTTTGAGGAAGGAAACATATTTGGGGAAAGAAACAGTTACAAACCTCAATTACTAAAAAAATTAAAATATGGTATATCTATAAAGAATATGTGCCATAGAAACACTTTAAAAGAAGAGCACACTGGGAGTTTTAAAAATAAGCCAGATGACCTCATGCTTAGTCTGTGCCTCAAATCAGAAGCTGCACCCAATGACCTTCTAACTCTTCTATAGTTCTCTGTCCATACAGAGACTTGATCTTCCACACTGACTTCGAACGCCTTTGGGAATGAGTGCTCTTTATTATTTCCTTGGTACTTGAGAAGAAAAGGCAAAGCCCGGAATGGTTTGGGTATAGTGTCAGCTGAATTTATAAAGAAAAGAGATGTGGTGAGTGGGACTCTCGGATGAAGTAGCCTTCTCGCTTGTTCCTGGGATTAAGGACACACAGGCCACAAGGCTCTTGTGACAGGAAAAGGATTTTTCCTCGTCGTAAGAACAATTTCACCAGCTGTGAATATGGTCATGTTGTAGTCACGTGAGAGGAAGTCATGATCTGTGAAACTAAACTTAAATGGCTAGGTTCCTGCATTTCTTTGAAATCTTTGCTTGTTATTCACCCATTCATATCCTCTCCAACAGCACTTGCTAGCAGATGAGCAACAGCAGCTGCCAAAAACTCCGAACGTTGCCCTAACCTGGTGGCTCAGTTGGTTGGAGCATCGTCCCGTACACCAAAAAGGTTACGGGTTTGATCTTTGGTCAGGGCACACACCTAGGATGTGGGTTCAATTCCTGGTCGGGGCACATACAGGAGGCAACTGACTGATGTTTCTCTCTCACATTGGTGTTTCTTTCTCTCCCCTTTCCACTCTCTCTAAAATCAATAAACATATTCTTGGGTGAGGATTAAAAAATACACATAAAATTTCTTCTGGTGTGTAAAAAGAACACTATTACCTAATTTTTATTTTTATTATTTTTGTTTTTTTTAAATATTTTTATTTATTTATCTCTAGAGGGGAAGGGAAGGAGAGAGGGAGAGAAATATCAATGTATGGTTGCCTCTGGTGTGTCCCCTGCCAGGAACTGGCCTGCAACCCAGGCATGTGCCCTGACTGGGAGTCGAACTACAATCGTCTGGTTCGCAGGCCCATGCTCAATCCACTGAGCTACACCAGCCAGGGCACTATTACCTAATTTTTAAATACTCCAATACCTTTGCCTCACCTTCAGGGTAGAGTGTGAGAACTGGTGCTGAACTTAAACCTCTGGAAGCCAGGATCTTCTTTCAGACCATATTGAAAATAATGAGGGCAGGTATTTAACTCCCTCTGCAGGCCAAGTTTATACACCCCGCTCACCAACATTTATACAATCCCCCAATTCCAGAGGCTTTTCTGTCTTCAGAGACCTTGCGCAAGGGAATCCTTTTGGTTAGTATAAGGAGATGAAGTTTTCTGACCTCCATATATTTATGGACTCTCATGTTGTGCCCTCCACTTCCTGCTGCCCCCTTTGCGGGAACACAGCTGGGGGAGCTCGCTGACAACACACCCTAACAAGAGAGGTGGGCTAGTGCAATGGAGATAGGCTTTACAATTGTGGTTCTGTCATTTACTGACTGAAATGAAGCTTTTGGGGGGAAGCAGTTTACCAGCACTGTACTTCTAGAAATGGCCAATTGGGAAAACCTTTTCTCCCACTGAAACAACCCCGCTCTCGGTCCTTGTAGTTTGGGTGTAGTCTTGCTACCCAGCTGAGGGAAGGGGTGTGTGACTGGGCCCTAGACTCTCAGAACACTGTTTGCTCTTGGCCACAGGGATTGGTACAGGGATTGGTTCAGGGATGGAAGAAGGACCTAATGAAAAACAATCAAACTGCTGCTGAAAGTTCTGGAAGAGATTCTTACACTGAAGCTGAATCTGGAAACGTAGTGTGAGCCTGTAGCAGCTGCCTGACAACCACGAAGGGAACAGGGCCAATGGAGTGGAGACAGTGACAGTGGTGTAAGAGACAGCCCTGGATCATGCTGTGCCTGAAACTGGATATCCCTTCACTTTTCTTTCTTTTTAAAAAATGCTACTTTATTTACTTATCTTTTTTTTTTTTCAGAGAGAGGGATAGAGAGAGAGTGAGAAACACTGATTGGCCACCCCTCATACATGCCCTGACTGGGGACCTAACCCGCAACCCAGGGATGTGCCATGACCAGGAGTCAAACTGGTGACCTTTTGTTTTGAGGATGACGCCCAACCAACTGAACCATACTGGTCAGGGCTCCCTTCACTTTTCAATTCATGAGCCAATAAACTTCCTCTTTGCTTAAGTCAATTTTTGCCACTTTTAAACAAAAGAGTCTTAATGGATACACTCTGAAATCTAGGGCCAATTACTTTCTCTCTCTCAGACTTGTTTTATTTAAAAACAAGGAAGAAATCCACTACCTCATAGAATTATTAGGAGGGCAATAAGATGATGTATATAAAATACTGACACAAATCCTGGTACTTAAATGCTTAATAACATTTAGCTGCTGGATGTTATGAATATTGTTATCATTATCACCTATTACGAAAAGACATAATGTAATCTAGAAAATAAACATTTTATGGTATTTTATTCATGAGCATCACAGCAAATAACAATAATAACAAATATTTATCAGGTGTTATAACAATGAATTCTGCAACACAGTTTAGCTATTTTGAGAGTATTCACAATGTGCAATTAAATAAATAGTATATTATTATCTTTTGATATCTTTAAAGGTTTTAGATGATTTTTCTTCTTCTTACCTGGAAATTTTACTGCTTGGCAATAGATGACAAGGTCAGAAAGCTCGGGTGCAATCTGTCTGCTTTCCTTTTTATTCTGAGGAAGATAAAATTCTTCTCCCAGCTCCATGTCATATACCTGTCAAAGGAAAAATAATGCCAGTTGACATGGAAGGCATATGCCACCCACGAGCACTTTATCTGTTCCCTTCTCATGTCACCAGTGTGTTTTACCTTCTCTATATTTACCCTTTTCTCCTAATACCTTTCCTAGAGTAAAAACTTTCTTTTTAAAAAAGATTTTATTTATTTATTTTTAGACAGAGGGGAAAGGAGGGAGAGAGGGAGAGAAACATTAGTGTGTGGTTGCCTCTCACCCCCTCACACCCACTGGGGACCTGGCCAGCAATCCAGGCATGTGTCCTGACTGGGACTCAAACTGGTGACTCTTTGGTTCACAGGCCAGGGCTCAATCCACTGAGCCACACCAACCTGGGCAGGGTAAAAACTTTCTGAGAATAAGAAATGAGTGTAACTCATGGGATATAGTCCAGTGTGGTAAATGTGGAACGGTCAATGTATATTTGTTGAATGAATAGATAATTGAGCATGCTTCTATAGCTCACATTTTTGACATATTATATTATTTTGTTCTTCAACAATGTCAGGGCTGGTATTGTATAGACTGGCTCACAGCCTACATACTGGGAGGCCCCTGAGGGTAGGGTGTGGGTATCTCATTTATCCTTCTGTCTCAGTGTTATTCCTCTATTAACACTTCATGACCTGGCCCCGTAAATCTTCTGGTCATCTCAAACATCTTTAAAGCTCCTAGCAATTCCTTGAAGGTACCAGGCTGTCTTCTAGGCCTGCATGACCTGTTTTTGTCTGCTATAAGCACTGTTTACAGGTTGGTCTCCATCACCAAACCACCTCCTGTGCCACCTCAGTGTCGGCCACACAGTACAGCTTCAGAAGGTATTGACTGGATGAGTCAATGACTAACCTTCTGCAAAT
Source organism: Sturnira hondurensis (assembly GCF_014824575.4). Taxonomy (NCBI): domain Eukaryota; kingdom Metazoa; phylum Chordata; class Mammalia; order Chiroptera; family Phyllostomidae; genus Sturnira; species Sturnira hondurensis. The sequence goes on along the minus strand of NW_028078194.1, from coordinate 5,526,535 downwards.
GGCAGGTGGGTGCCCCATAGCATCACCACGTGAGCTTTGGCATCTAAGGGAAAGCAAGGGGGAAAGGTGAAGGGAAGGGATCGGGAGGGAGTGAAATCCCACCTGAAACCAACACATGCAATTGCACAGAAACCATTCACCCACCTTTCCTTTGTTGCAAGCAGAGTTATCGGCTTTCTTTATCCTCTTGGGGATTTCTTCACTATACTCAAACTGAAGCTTGTCGTTACATGATTTATTTTCAGGTCTGTCTTCTAGAATGTTGTCTGAAAATGAGATGGCAGGTTTCAGCAGACAAGAACCAAATGCTTCACTTGAGGGCTGTGCCTACATCATTGCAAACATATCCAAATACTCATGCTCGCCCATAAGGCCGAGGCTACATGTTACCAAAATGGTGGCTTGAAGCATCGTTTTTCACTTTGTTAAATAATATGTCGTATACACATAATCTACATGAGAGGGCTCATTGTCATGTAGATGCAGTATGCAAAGATTATGGAGGATCATCTGTGACAAGAAGCTCTCGGCACACCAGTTTGGGAAGGGTTTAGTGGCTGAAGCACTTCCAGATGGTGCTACAATATTTACTCACTCTCACTTTAAAATGAAGCTGTTAGCTTCTTTTATCTCTAGAAAGGGCAAAACCAGGAGAAAAAAGGACATTGTCATTTGCAATGCACTTTTCACAATTATACATAATTGGAAAGTAAAGCTTTCACAATTTTAAAAATCAATTTATTAAGTGAGCATCTTAGGGATAGGAAATAAAATAATCTAAAATATGAGATAATTTTATACTTTGCTCTTGCTTTCAATTTCTACTCAAAATGACTTTAAAGGTATTAGTGGTATATCATGATTATATTCTTTTAAAATGAAAAACAAGAAAGCACATTTCTCACCTTGGATTTACTATCTCATCAGACCACAGATGCTTAGACCAAAATATCCTTATACCAAATCAGAGCCATGCAGGCTGCCAAGACGTCTGTGAGCTCAATTATTCTACTCTATTTTTATTTACACGAGTGCCATAGCTTCATGCTCTCAGGCCTAAGAAACTGGAAACTGACGCTCATGCAGTGAAAACGCTCAGTTCGAATGGCTTTACCTTCCTGACAGTTAGGAGCAGGAGAAGCAGTAAGGACATCTGCTACAGAAAAACAGAGTCAGGAAGGGGATAAAAGTAAGAAAAGTTAAGACAAAAAAGCCAGATAGATTAAACGAAGGTAGGAAGCAAAGCATAAATAACAACAGCTTAGGTGATGGGATAAATGAAGCAAGGGATCTTCCATCAATTCAATATTTTGACTGTTAAGGATGCAACAGCTAACAATAAAAGAAGGGCACATGGTGTTCATGTTGATCATGCCTCCACACTCACATTTTATATTAACACTCCCAATAATACATTATGTCAAATGGATGTAAGTTGATTAATTTGTTAGAGGCATGTAGTTATTATCAAAGAATAGCTCTATATTAAGTTGCCAATTCAAATCTGTACTCTGGTACATGTTCAAAGCTAGTCAGGATAAATGGCAAGGTTGGGGAAAATGAATCTGTATTTATTTAATAAAATTTACTTAAATAAATAGTCAGTTAGAACATTCTGCCTAAAAGTCAGCGTAGTGGTTCCTGAAGTACACGAGCCCCATTTGGAACTTTCTTTGTATTTTCTGGAAGTAGCTTTGGAATCATTACATCTTTATAGCCAAAAAAGGCTACAGACGAATTTGTTTTATAGATGTGAAAATTGAAGACCAGGGCTGTCACAGAAGTAAACTGGGCCACCCAGATTCTAAAGATGGGTTCCCAACCTGGGCTGCTTGGAAGGGCCAGAGAAGGCCTGGGAACACTCCTTGTGATTTTATGTAGAAATTTGAGAGCATGTTTATTTCTGTGAGGCAACTGGCCACAGCTCCCATCTCATCCTCAACTGCACCCAGCATTATAAGAAGCTTGGAAATCTCTGAGGTCCCCTTATGAAGCTGGGAACGGTCCTACCCACAGCAGGCAGGTTTCTATTTCCTTCTCTTCTCAGCTGGACAATGTGAAGGTGGTACAGAGAAGTAGAGAGGAGAGAGGCAACACACACCACAACCAAAGGTACAAGGCTGACAGGATACTTAACGTAGCAGAAAGAAGCCTGAATAGGCAACCTTAAACAAGTCACAACATAATGATAAGGCCTGTGTGAGAACCAGGCAGTGAGAGGAATCTATTAAGGAAATGGGAAATACTCGTGGGGTTGCAGTGGATTTAAGTGCTGTACATCCTAGATGGTAGTGCTGGAAGGAGGGAGAACATCAGTCAGTGTGTAGCAGAACCGGCTCATCACACATCTGAGGCCTGAGGCCTAGAGTGGTAAAGGGACAATGCCCAAGTCTCCTGTCCCCGGGGGACAGAACCTGCTGGGGCCCCTTTTCTCTGCATACCTCATCCCAGAACATGTGGGTCTTAAAGGAACACTAAAGTATTATAGAAATATGGTGGGGTAGGGTTTAAATTTTACTCTCCTGAAAATACAAGCATACCTCATTTTATTGTGTTTTACTAATGTTGCATTTTTCCCCCCACAAATTGTGTTTTTTCACAAGATCCTTCGCCAGCAAAAAGATTATGATTTGCTTCATTGTGGTGGTCTGGAACCTAGCCTGTACTGTCTTTGTCTGTAAACCAGAAAGATCCTTCCCCTACCTGTTCATTTTGTTATTTGAATATCAAAACACCTGTAATACTAGTAATTAAGAAAAGCCATCTCCTTCCTCGTTACAAAAGTACAGAAAATACACGGTATGGTTTATGATAGTGAATTATCTTCCAGTGCACTAACTTCTTACAAAAGCAAATGACATCTGGATTGGTTGATATCTTAAATGTGGTTTTCATTTCTTATCTGAATAAATTTGTTCTTTTATAGGAAAACATCACCATGACTGTCATGGGAACCCATGGGGAAAGAAAGATACGTCAATATAAAAATATTCATATTCCCACAGCGTTTCAGGAAAAAAAATACAAGAATTATCTTGACCCTTCTTCATTTTTTTCCCCTCTTTTGACCTCCCCATAAGAGAAGAAGCCTCTTGCATTATCTGATGGGATTTCAGGTCAAATAAATTGGTTTTTACTTGATGATATGAAGCAATCAACTATTATTAAGGTCAAACATTAAATGGACACAGCAATTCCACTTCTGAATATCTGAAGAAAACAAAAACAATAATTTGAACATGTATATGCATCTCTATGTTCATTGCTGCATTATTCACAATAGCCAAGATATAAAAGCGACCTAAATGCCCATGGATAGATGAATGGGTAAAAAAGATGTGAGACACACACACACACAATGAAATATTACTCAGTCATAAAAAGAATGAAATCTTGCCATCAGCAACAACAAGGATGGACCTAGAAAGTAATATGCTAAGTGAAATAAGTCAGGCAGAGAAAGACAAAGACCATGTGAAATCTAAAAAATAGAAACAAACAAAACAAAACCGAAACAGACTCACAGATACAGAGAACAAACCAATGGTTGCCAGAAGGGAAGGGTGTGGGGGATGAGTGAAAAGGGGGAGAAGAAGGCACAGACCTCCAGGTATTTAAAAAAAAGCCACAGGGATGTAATGTATGGCATAGAAAAAATAGTATTATCTTAGTAACCCTGTATGGTTACAGATGGTTACTGGACTTACTGTGGTGATCATATCATGAAAAATACAAATATTGAGTCACTGGGTTGCTTACCTGAAACTAATATAATATTGCATGTTAACTACACTTTACTTTAAAAAAATGGACAGACTAGTATTGGGGGGTGGGGCACAACGAGCCTATATGTAACTGCTGGCCATGATGGAAGTTCATGAACCAAACATGGCGAGGAGACAGTTCTGCTAGGTGAGAAGCAGACATTGGAGGGCTTGGCTGTCTTAACATCAGTGGTAAGTGGTTGCTGGTCTGTGCAAATCTGCATATTTGCAAAACAACTATCCTACAGAGAAGTAACATATTCTACATATATCATGTTTATGTAAATAGGAACTTTGGCACATTTTCCTTACTACACTTTGTCTTCCAGAAGTTGCCAAAATACAAGTCTACCATCAGCAATGGTACCTGAGAAAACATTTTGCAATCTATAACAAATGATACTCATTTAGTGCAAACAAAACACACTTGAAATTTAATTCTCACGTACAGAGTCCTTTATCTGTAATCTCTAGATAACATCATTTATGTGACTTTTTTGTATTGCACCATTAGTCATTGCCCATGTTTTTTCCCTTCAATGGGGCCAGAAGAAAATGTCTTGTTGGCGTAGTAATGTGAGAAGCAGGTAGTGGGAAAGGGAAACATGCTTCTTTCTTTTTCATACTCCTAGGAAGCAGGAGTGAAAGGAAGCAGCAGAGTACAGAAACATGATGCTGCCCCCTGCAGGTGGTGCAGGAGACAGCAAAGATCCAATTCCTGGATCTTTGCAGGTATTTTTAAAATACCTACAAAGTGTTTGTAGGATCTTTAAAAGACGGTAGGTATTTTAAAAGTCTACAGTTCCTGACAAAAGTATCCGTCAGTCCAGAACCTGAAAGGTGAGAACGGGGCTTCTCTACAGCAGTGAAACCCCATCCTCACCTCCTCCTCTAGAAATCCATTTAGGAATGACCCCTTTGTTGCTTCCCACACTTTCCTCTTCTTTCCTTGAGTGGTGGCTGTAGTAGCTAACTTGGTCCTCTTCACTGAGTGATGGGATTCAGACTCTTGGACACTATACTACGACAACCTGTACTTTTGGTCTGTGGANGTTCCTGACAAAAGTATCCGTCAGTCCAGAACCTGAAAGGTGAGAATGGGGCTTCTCTACAGCAGTGAAACCCCATCCTCACCTCCTCCTCTAGAAATCCATTTAGGAATGACCCCTTTGTTGCTTCCCACACTTTCCTCTTCTTTCCTTGAGTGGTGGCTGTAGTAGCTAACTTGGTCCTCTTCACTAAGTGATGGGATTCAGACTCTTGGACACTATACTACAACAACCTGTACTTTTGGTCTGTGGAATGCCAGGCTTATTTTTGGAAAAAAAGACAACCTCCCCCCCACCCCCCCGCCAATAAAAACAACAGAGAATCATCCAGGCACTTCCCTGCACACAGCATAGGGTCTGTTTCTCTTACCATCAGAGAGGGATTCATAGTCATAATCATACTCGTCCTCTTCATCTTCCTCCTCCTCGTTATTAGCAGGTGGGGGGTTGGCGTTCCCACCATTATAGGCCTGAGCTTGCATGGATGCTAACTGATGAGCCTGAAAGATATCAATAATTATCAAGAGTGCAGATGGTGAGCTAGTGAACCTTAACTTACAGCTTTCAAAATGACTATCTCATGCTTACATCAGTCAATAAAAGTGGCTTATACTATTTTGATTCATTGGGGAAAGGAAAAAAATCTAAATTTACTTGAAGTACAAGGTTAATCATTGGGTGAATGCTAACATCTCTGTAAGACGAATCCTGAAGCTTTTAGGAAAAACCAAGATAACTCATGGCTCCCTGAGGCAAACCCTCCAGGAGAAACCTTGGTGCTTCACAGAATCACCATCAATTCCAAACGATGACGTGAACCAGCCCATCAATTTCGGGAAAGTAAATCTCTGCTACGAGGCCATTTTTTTCTTCTTAAAATAGTATCAAAGACCTTTGACCTTAAGAAAAATGTTAGAATCTCTATGAATGGAGAGACCAAAAGAATTGCTGTTGGTTTAAATAAAGTTTTCTCTATAGGCTTTATCTAAATCATTAATCAGATTAACAAAATAGGCTTAGAAACTTTTCAAAAACTTCCTATGTGCTGTTTGGGACGTCACGTGCCTCTATCTATATTTGACTAGAATTACTGTGAGGGGATATCACGGGACACAAGAATAAATATAGGTCTGGACAACTAACATAGAAAATAATTGGGGATTGAGCATGGGCCTGCGAACTGGATGATCGTGGTTCGATTCCCAGTCAGGGCACATGCTTGGGTTGCAGGCCAGTTTCCGGCAGGGGCCAGTTCCCTGCAGGGGATGCACAAGAAGCAACCATACATTGATGTTTCTCTTCCTCTCTCCTTCCCTTCCCCTCTAAAGATAAATAAATAAAATTTTTTAAAAAGAAAATAATTGGAAATACAGGAAAATTTATATGTGTGTATATAATTTTTACACATGTAAACATATACAAGTGTGCATCTACAAAAATATTTATAAAAGTGGGCAAAAGTAGGTTTACAGTTACATTGTGATATTTTGAGTTAATAAAGCTACTGTAATAATCATAACCTGCATGTCTTTTTCCACATGAACAACTTAAACCTAGTTTTGCCCATCCCTGTACATTTCTATGTCCTTTGCTCAATATCTATACGTCTTTCATAATGATACAAGTACATGCATAAAATGCTAATATTAGATGTAAATACAGCAGGATTCTTGACCTGTTTTTGTGGCACAGGCCCCTCTGGCAGTCTGGTAAGGTAGGATCTCTTCTCAGAATAACATTTAAAAGCATAACATCAAATATATAAGATTACAAAGGAAAAAAAGAATGTTGAATAACAGTTATCAAATATTGATAAAACAAAATTGTACAATAGGAACGTGTTTCTTTTCTTTTTAAAATACATTTTATTAATTATGCCATTACAGGTGTTCTAATTCCCCCCTTCATTCCCCTCCACCCTGCACACCCCTACCCCACCATTCCCCCTTCTTTAGTTTATGTCCACGTGTTTCAAGTTCTTTAGATTCTATATTTCCCATACTATTCTTGCCCTGCCCCCTATCTATTTTCTAGCTACCATCTATGCTACTTATTCTCTGTACCTTTTCCCCATTCTCCTCCTCCCACTCCCCTATTGCTAACTCTCCATGTGATCTTCATTTCTATGGTTCTGCTCCTGATCTAGCTGTCCTCTTGGTTTGCTTTTGTTTTAGATGTGGTTGTTAATAACTATGAGTTTGCTGTCCTTTCACTGTTCATATTTTTTATCTTCTTTTTTCTTAGATAAGTCCCTTTAACATTTCATATAATAAGGGCTTGGTGATGATGAACTCCTTGAATTTGATCTGAGAAGCACATTATCTGTCCTTCCATTCTAAATGAAAGCTTTGCTAGATAGAGCAATCTTGGTTGTAGGTCTTTGGATTTCAAAACTTGGAATACTTCTTTCTAGCCCCTTCTTGCCTGTAAGGTCTCTTTTGAGAAATCAGCTGACAGTCTGATGGGAAGTCCTTTGTAGGTGACTGTCCCCTTATCTCTTGCTGCTTTAGGACTCTCTCCTTCATTTTAGTCTTGGCTAATGTAATTATGATGTGCCTTGGTGTGTTCCTCCATGTATCCAACTTCTTTGGGACTCTCTGAGCTTCCTGGACTTCCTGGAAGTCTATTTCCTTTGCCAGATTGGGGAAGTTCTTCTTTATTATTTGTTCAAATAAGTTTTCCACTCGTGGCTGTTTCTTTCCCCCTTCTGGTACCCCCATAATTTGCATGTTGGAACATTTAAAGATGTCCTGGAGGTTCCTAAGCCTCTCCTCATTTTTTAAATTCTTGTTACTTCATATTTTTCTGTTTGGTCATTTTTTTCTTCCTTCTGGTCCATTCCCTTGATTTGAGTCCCAGTTTCCTTTCCATCACTATTGGTTTCCCGTACATTTCCCTTCATTTCAATTACTTTAGCCTTCATTTGTTCCTCTAATTTGTGACTAAAATCAACCAGTTCTGTGAGCATCCTGATCACCAGTATTTTGAACTGTGCATCTGATAGGTTGGCTATTTCTTGGTCACTTAGAATTATAGGCTCTGGGACTTTGAGTTCTTCTTGAGCCATATTTTGTCTGTTCGCACCTGTTATTTATAAGGAGCGGAGCCCTAGGTGTTCACCAGGGCGGGGTAACTCAGTCCCTGGGTTGTGACGCTGTATGTGGAGACAGGGTCAAAGAGGGGCAATGGCAGTCCCCTCTGCTGCATCCCACCACTGGGGCCTGCGCGGTCTATCTCATTGCTCGCTCCTTCGCTGGTTTATCTGTGCGTGAATGTGTGACTGTGGTCAGCCTGCTGCCGTGCACCCTCACTGAGTCTGCCTGTTGCTACCCCACACCTGGGATCCGCCCATGGCTGCCTGCGCACCTGGGTGTAGGGGATCTTTTCTGCCCCACGCTGCTCTGTTGCTGGCTCCGCCCCTCTTACCGGTCTGCCTGAATGGTTTGCTGTTGTTGGACTTCTGTTTAGTTCAATTTTCTGTGTTTTGGCTACGTTTTTGTTACTGAAACTTTGTTGACTTTAAACTTGGTTGTGAGAGTAGGCACAGTGATTCCACCTACACCTCCATCTTGGTGGAAGTCCCAGGAATGTGTGTTTCTTTATTAACACAATAAAACCATATATAATGGTAGGCCAAGTAACATTTTTGAAATAGTGATGAGTACACATAATTCTTGGAGATATTAGCAACAACTGGGATATACTATGAAAAACCTGCTATTTCTGTTGGTGACAAAGACACAGGCACTGCCAACATCACTGTGATTTCTTCCCTATATTTATAATCCAAGGAAATGCTAAATTTCAACTACAGGTTAGTGAAAATAAAGATGTACATTTCTTTTTTCATAGAAGCTCAATGAACCCCTGAGTTTTATTTCTGGATATTACCAAGGTTAAACATTATTTTAATACAGGTTGTTTGGGACTTTGGAATTATGCATATTTTAAAATAAGTCTCTATTCCCTAAAATTCTTGAATTGTGGTCATATTACCTTTATCATAAAAATGTGTACATAAGGAAGATACTGCTTAGGCTGTGTTTATATCTATACCCACTCTGCATAACTGAATATTGTCCAGGCAGCAATTCCTCAAAGTGGGTTTGTGGAACACTGGCTGTTATGTAAAAACTGACAATTAACAGTAACCACAAAACACAAGGAAGTTTGGAAACAGCAGCTTAAACAACCTGGAACACATTCCTACTACGGAGCTTCACATGGCTTTTACTTAATATGCTGTAGGGCATCATGATTCGTCAAAGATTTCGAGTACAGCACTTCCCATGCTTATTTAATCAGGGAATTTTAAATTTTTTTCAGAGTGTCTCATAGGATTAGTGTTCTTCAAAGCTTCAGGGAATGTTTTCAAGGCACAAGTGAGATACAAATGCAAGTGTATTTGTCATGGATAAAAGAAGGGCCTCCAAGCAGCAAGCATTCAAGGTAGAGCCAACTGGAATGATGATGCAAAGAGCCCGGCTGGCCCACTGGTGGAAGAAGGTGAGAACTGTATGCTTGGAGAGGTGCCACGCAAAGACTCAGTGACTAGCAAATGTCAGAAAGTGAGTGCCAAGGTCCTTAGATGCCCTCATACTTCCACCAGTGCAAGAAGTATGGGTGAGGTGGTCAAATGGACAGCCAAGAGCAGACATCCCTATTCTCTCCCATGCCCTACTTATTCTGAGGCAGAACAACAGGACACTAGCCCTTGAATGAAAGCTATTCAGAGACAGGTCAGGGGTTAGAGTGAGGGGCAGATGAGGAGATGGGTCTTTGCAGGAGCCATGTATTACTATGCTCTGTTCCCTCAGAACCTAACATAGTGCCTACCATCTAGTGTGAACTAGTGGGTTGGAGTTCAGGAGGCCAAGGTCAGACAGAATATAGGAGATCTGGTGAGGTGTAGATAGGGAAGCTTAGTAAGAGTCTTAGCAAGGGCTTGAGGTAGAGGAGGGATTCAAAGATACCCCTCTGAGTCAGTCTATCCTTGCTGAGGGTAAGTTACTTGCATGGAAATGGCCCAGGCCTTCTGACTTAGGGGCTGGGTCTGAGCACACTGTAGCTCTAGACATTTATTCGGCCAATGTGGTGTGAGTAGACTACCAGGTACATACCCATAACCTGCCAGGTAACTGAAAGACCTCACTGGTATGACTGCCAACACTCCCTGGGAAATCAGGTTGGAAGTGGTCTTAAAAAACTGGAAATGGGATTACTTTGTTCCATTTTTCCAAAAGGAGAAAGAGGTAAATTGTGGAAATTATACAGCAGGAAAGCACCAAGTTACCTGACAAAATTTCAGATGAGATTGCTAATTAGTTGGTTTTAAGAACACAGGAAATGAAGAGGTGGTTAAGAAGAGTTAGCGTGATTTTATTGATAAACCTCCGGGTTTTTTGTATAAGGTAACTCACTTTGTTGGAAATAACAGATAAACAATGTTTCCAAACTTCCAGGAGCATAAGGATTATTTTTAAATAAACAGATTACCAGGGCTTCCTTGAAAATTCTGACCTCATTGGGCAGATTCCAGACCTAAGCATCTTTGTTTTTAGAAAATTGTTCTGGTGATTCTCATCAGTGTATCCTGACTTCTGAGTTGTGTTTGAAAAGGTCTTCCCTCAGGACCTGAATCTGAATCCTGACTCTGCTACTAGGAGCTGGGTGGCTTTGAGAAAGACACATAAATGTCTAGGCAAGCCCCAGTTTTCTATTCTGTAAAGAGGTTGAAGGCGACTCTGGAGAAATGTGGGCTGCAGGAGATGGGAGCACCAGCCAGGACAGATAAGCACTAAACTTTGGTGAGGTTCTGTGAGAAGGACCACCGCGCTCTCTACTTGGCAGCCTGGCTCAAGGGCAACCTGGGATGAAGACACAATTTGAAAAAAACTGCCAATAAATACATCGATGATAGATGTCAAAATTCACAAAGAACCTTGCATGCTGCAATAACATACCAACATCGAGGAGAATGAACTTAACAGAGGTAAATGTGAGGCCCCTGCACACGAAAGGTTAAAATGAACTGTGAACCTGGAAAATGGGGAGACTAGGCCTAAGAACAGTTCCTGTGAAAATAACTGAACTCTTCCTGTTTTCCACAAACTCAATAGGAGCCTGGTGCACATTAAAGATTTTGTATTTTTATTTTTTGAGGTGTTCTCACATTTTATTTAATTTTTAAAATATATCATTAAAGAATTTTTAAAATGAAGAGTAGTTCTAGGCCGCATTAATGGAGGTATAAAGTTCAAATTAAGAGAAGTAACTGTTTCACTGTCCTCATGCTGTCAGACTCAGCTCTGGAAATCACATTTTAAGACTGGCAAATTCAAGAATATCTGCAAATTCAAGAATACCCACAAATTTAAGACCACCCAAAACATTCTTAATGAAAAGGGAAGACTCTGAGCAGCCATATCCTGTCAGGGACAGTTGACACAACGAGAATGTTTAGCTTGGAGGAGAGAGAGCTGGTGGGGAGACACATGCTAGCTTTCTAGATATGCAATTAGTCCGTGCAGCTGCAGAGGGAAGAAGCACTGCCAACGAGTAGGAGGAACAGGAAGGAAGATTTGGGCTCAACATGAAGGAGACTTCCGAAACAACACGATCTATTCATCAGCAGAGTGGAGGCTGCAGAACAACTGCAAGTGACCGTGTGCAGGATGGGGAAGGCAACAGCCCCAAGAACCTTCAAACACATCTCGACAACCACAGAGGTATGCACAGGGCAGCTGTAGTTGCTGGGTAAAGAGAACAGCACAGAGGAACAGTGTTGTAGAGGAAAAAGCTCCCAGTGCTGGGCAGTGAATCAATGATGCAGCATTTGAGGAGGGCCAGACATCAGAGAACACAGGCTAATATTGTACAGCTGACCCTTGAACAACACAGGGGTTATGGGTGCTGACTTCCTGTACAGTTGAAATCCGAGTATAACTTCTGATGTTCCAAAAAGTTAACTACTAACTGCCTACCGTTGACGGGAGACCTTACCAATAACATAAACAGCCAGTTAACATATGTATTTTTGTATTATATATGTATCATGTACTGTATTCTTACAGTAAAGCTAGAAGGAAATGTGATTAAAAAATCATAAGGAAAAGAAAACATGTTTACAGTATTAATTGGAAAAATCTACATATAAATGGACTCACAAAGTTCAAACCCGTGTTGTCTAAGGGTCAGCTGTAGTCGAGTGACTTTATAATGTAGCCTCTGGAACCGAAGTAAATCCCAGGCCTTCTGAAGCAGTTCTGAGAGTGAATATCTGAACAAATGCAGACCTAGCAGAAGTCGCAAACCAGTGGCCCTCAGGGCCAATTTCACCTCTGGACTAGATGTGTTTGGCTGGTGCAGTGTTTTACAAAGAATGTAAACTTCTCTGTTCATTTACGAGGGCGTGCATGATCCACTCCTGTCCCCACCACTTCCAACTGTCACATACACTGTCCATCTGGCTCCTCGTATTTTCTTGTTTCTTGACTGGCCCCTGAAGGTGGCTGATTTGTAACTCCTGGCCTAGAGCTGTGTGTAATCTTCAAACAAGGTAACATGCACCTCTATGGTATACAAAGACTTCTAGAGATATGCAAGTACACACACTTAAAAAACAATTTCTAGATTCAAGATTTCAACATCTATGTGTACTTTTTTTTAATAAAATATTTTATTTATTTATGTTTAGAGAGAGGGGAAGGGAGGGAGAGAGAGAGGGAGAGAAACATCAGTGTGTGGTTGCCTCTCACACATCCCCTACTGGGGACCTGGCCTGCAACACAGGCATGTGCCCTGACTGGGAATCCAACCGGCAACACTTTGGTTCGCTGTGCTAGAATACAGTGCTATGTGTACTCTTAAAAACATGCTTGCCTAAGAACAAGTTTATGGTTGGCTAGTTCTTCCTTCCCATATTCTTTTCATAATTGCTCTTCTCCTACTTTACAAAAGAAAATATAACTCTCACTTATCAATCAACAACCTTACGATGATGCTTGAGATGAGGTGACAGTTGAGGACTGGAGCTCCTGAAAGTGTCTTGAGAAACTCAAAGAAGGGAGTATCTTATTTCATCCAGGTCCCAAACACATTCAAGGCTCCATGTCTTGTCTGTGTGTCTGTCAGCCTGTCTATCTATCCATCTACCTATCTTCCTTCCCTTCCCTTCCTGCTTTAGTTTGTCTGTCCATCCATCCGTCCATCATAAAATTAAAATTCAAAAGTAAGATAGTCATCACAGGAATGATAATACAATACTTACCTGAATTAAAAAAAATAAAGTAACACTTTTTTCTGACCAAACATAAGTCTGGCTGACTGGGCCCATTTACTTGACAATGAGGACTGTTTCTGTACATTATATTTGTATATAATTTATGAATAATAAATAATATATCTGAACATATATTCTTTGTAACTACATTTGTGGTACAACTTTTTTTTTAAATTATTTTTTTAAAGATTTTATATATTTATTTATCTTTAGAGGAGAAGGAGAGAGGGAGAGAAACATCAATGTATGGTTGCCATTTGTGTGTCCCCTGCTGGGAGTTGGCCTGCAGGGAACTGGACTACAACCCAGGCATGTGCCCTGACTGGGAATCGAGCCGCGATCCTCTGGTTCGCAGGCCCGCGCTCAATGTGGTACAACTTTTAATGTCACCTGATAAATGTATGAGGCGGAAAGTGTATGAAAGAGGTACGTAGTCTTAAAAATTCTTTTAAGGGATACTTGAGCACAAAAAAAAATCAATGACCATAAATCTAGAGGATCCATGATAATCCTGAGCTGCTCTAGCCAGGGAAACCTGATCAGTAGGGATCGGCTGGGCTGGATCTGCTGGGGTCCTTTCTGGTCAGAAGGATAAGTGTAAAGACGATGGAACCTCTGGCTTCACCTTCCCTCCTGACCCTGAGGGAAGCAGTTGGGCTGTTGGTGAATCACTGAGGTTACCAGGTGTTAAAACATAAGCCCCTAACTCAGCCTGGACAGTGGGCCACCTGGTCTTATTGTGGGTGAGTTGGACAATCTGAGAACACCCTGGTACTTTTTGGAACAGCAGATAACAGCATGCTCCAAGGGGACCCTGGGAGAAGCACTAACATTCTAGAATGGCAAGAAACACTGGACATGGAGGCTGCAAAGTGGGTTAGCAAATGTTTACGGAGCAGTCTGCATCCTGACAGGGGTCTTGTGATTCATTTGGACAGAGATTTTGTGGGACTTTAGTGTCAGGAGAGTCCTTTGAGGTTAGCCACCATAACATTCTCATTTTACAGATAAAGAAACAGAGGCCAGAGACATTGTTCCATGGTCACATGGTGAGTTTCTGAAAGAGCCAGTGGCTAGAACCTGGTATCTCAGCTCCCTGCTTAGTGCTCTTTCTCTGATATCATGTGACACATACGAGCTGTACAAATTAGAGCTTTTTTAGGATTGCTTCAAATTGACTACTGAACTAGGTCACAGTGGATACTTGACTCAATTCGACTTGACATTTTTACTAAGGACTTAGGACAAATTTGTTGGGCTCATAATTATAAAAGACTCCTCCCTTCTGCTGAATTCTGTTTTCTGGAAACCACTAACATGGGACTGGAGCAGGGCCTGGAGACTTGGAGATGATGGCACAGAAGGAAATGACATCCAGAGGCACAGTCTAGTTCTAGCTCAGGACCGTCCCTGCTGCTGGAGCTGCCTCGTTCCACTCCCGCGGGGCACTGAGGTTGCTGTAGCAACTTGTGGCTGCTGTAAGTTTCAAAAGTGGTGTTTTAGGGCCAACAGTGCCCTCCTAAATAGGACAAAGCGTTTTGGCAGCTGTCATTCTGCGGGAAAATAAGTGCAACCTGGCATATGGACTCAGTGGTCTTGGACTAGACCTTTTTTAGGGACCCTTGGGCTCGGGGCCTTCCTACACAGGTGGGATCGTGGTGCTTGGGGTGCAGATCTCCATGGGTGAGTCAGGCATGTGAGTTCCTTGGAGTCCACAAGCCACAGTGATACCCTGTGCCAAATGCCATGCTGGGACCGTAGGGCTATTGCTACTAGGATTCCACTCTGACCTCAGGGTCACAGTCCCAGGTTCAGATAGTCTCCCGAGAGAAGGCTCTCCCTACAGGGGATTCTGGCAGCTGCCATGGGATTGACAGCTGTGAAGTCCAGGTCCAGAGACAAGAGTCAGACATTGTCCCACTCAGAATAAATTTAATAACAAGTACATTCTACAAGGGAGCTCGATTTCACAAAATAAAATTTTAGGTGAATGGGATGAGCATACTTATCGATCTATAAAATGGAAAGTCAAATATTAAGTCTATCATTCAAAGAAACTCAATCTTCAAATCCTGATTTTCCAGCAGGTCATCTGGAAGCTCAGAATGACATTCATTTCTTTGTTCTGGGCCCATAGCATACCAATAACCTCTTTAGCAGGAGAAGAGTACCTTTTGCTTTAAGATATCCACCGGCGTCTGATGAGCTTTTAGCTTCTTGTTTTTAAGAAGCACCTTCCTTCTAAGTTGGTCAGGTGAAGGAAGCATGGGGTCATCTGAGAAATCACTCTCAAATAAGAATTTAGCCACCAGTTTTTCTCCAAACACAGTCTAAAAAGAATAAAGAAAACACAGAGCCAGTGCCTTTTGTCTAAATTTCAATTATTGTAGTCCAGTGACTTGTTTTTAAAATCCTAGGAAGAAGAAGTAGGAAAAAGGGTGTATCTTACTGGGAGGGAGGGAGGTGGTTAGAAGGAGGGAGGTCTGGGCCATTCTTCGGATGGGGCAGCTCTGACTCTTTAGGGAGGATGATGCTCTGAGGTCTAGTGCAGTAAAGCAAACAGAGACTCATTTAGAAGCTGTGGTTTGTAGCGCATGGCCCATTCCAGGCGTGGGTAAGAAGTCAAACGGATAGAAAACTTGAAGTGAGTATGGAGCAGGGACCCAGCTGAAAGGTAACGGGAGAGTTTGCCATCTGGTAGAGAGAACCACACACACCATCTCACAAGGACTTTGACACTTGGACTCCAAAGTGGAAGGTGTGTCCTTCCAGGAGGGGCAGCAGGGGCAGGCACAGGGTGATCCACTGGAGTGAGCGGAGGAAATACAGCAATTTCTATTTTTAGTTATTCTTAATTAAAAAGGAACAAAAACGGAAGCTTATTAATGTTTCGTGTGTGGATTGGAAATGGCTCCCTCACTCAGTCTGTAAGGCAGAATCAGTCTGTATGTCAGGGGCTGTTCATGAAGGTCCCTGAGGGACAAGGAGAAATCTCCTGATTCAGAAGATGTAAAATGGCAGAAATAATGAAGCATATTCAATCGCATCAAAACTTTAGAAAATAAATAAATAATAAAGTCACTTTAAAATTTTTTTTATGAAAGCCAAAGGTTTTTCTACCATCAATAAGTAACAGTATTTAAAAGTTATTTTTTTAGTTTATCTTTCCTGTCATTCCCTTTTGCATTCTACTTTTTACATGTTTTAAACAATATACAAAATATGTTAGTAAGTAGGATATGTAAATAATTTAGAAATAAATCAAACACACAATATGAATACATGTTTTAGTGTTTTACTGTTAGGAGTACATCATCAAAAAAGTTTAGAGACTATTCTTCCAAATGATGGCAAAGGGAGGACATTAAGAAAGGCTAATCAGTTTTACTGGCACTAGTGGTTGAGAAATTTCCTGCAGGCTGTGTCCCTCCCTCCCACTGAGAGACCTGTTTCCACAAATGCCTCTGCCAGTGGAGGAAGGGGAAAGTCTAATGAAATATTTGCTCCTAGAACTGGACAGCTATGTGCAAAAAAATGAAACTTGAACAGCAACTTATACCATACACCAAAATAAATTCAAGGTGGATAAAAGACTTAAATGTAAGCCATGACACCATTAAAATCCTAGAGGAGAACATAGTCAGGAAAATCTCAGATATTTTACGCAGCAACATTTTTACTGATATGTCCCCTAGAGCAAGGGACATAAAGGAAAGAATAAACAAATGGGATATCATCAAAATTAAAAGCTTCTGCATGGCTAAAGAAAACAGTATTAAGATAAAAAGAGAACCAACTGTATGGGAAAACATGTTTGCCAATGATACCTCAGACAAAGGTTTAATCTCCAAAATATACAAAGAACTCACACGACTCCACTCTAAGAAGACAAGCAATCCAATTAAAAAATGGGGAAAGGACTTGAACAGATACTTTGCCAAGGAGGACATACAGAGGATCCAGAGACACATGAAGAGATGCTCAATATCACTTGCTACCAGAGAGATGCAAATTAAAACCACAATGAGATACCACTTTACACCAGTCAGAATGGCCATCATAAACAAAGCAACAAACAACAAATGTTGGAGAGGTTGTGGGGAAAAGGGGACCCTAGTTCACTGTTGGTAGGATTGCAGACTGGTACAACCATTGTGGAAAACAGTATGGAATTTTCTAAGAAAACTAAAAATAAATATGCCTTTTGACCCAGCAATTCCACTGTTAGGAGTATATTCTAAGAACCCTGAAACACCAATCCAAAAGAACCTATGCACCCTGATGTTCATAGGAGCACAATTTATAATAGCCAAGAGTTGGAAGCAAAGTAGGTGCCCATCAGTAAATGAATGGATCAAAAAACTACGGTGCATTTACACAATGGAATTCTATGCAGCAGAAAGAAAGAAGGAGCTACTACCCTTTGCAACATCATGGATGGAACTGGAAAGCATTATGGTGAGTGAAATAAACCAGGCAGTGAAAGACAAATACCATATGATCTCACCTTTAACAGGAAGCTAAACAACAAAACAAACAAGCAAGCAAAATATAACCAAAGACACTGAAATACAGAACAGGCTGACAGGGACCAGAGGGGAGAGGGGAGAAAATTTCAGGGGAAAAGGGGAAGGGTTCACAGGAACAAGTATAAAGGACACATGGACAAAAACTAAGGGGGGTGGGGAATGGGAGGGAGGTGGAGAGCACTGCGGGGGGGGGGGTTGGGATGGGAGTAAAAGACAGAAAACTGTATTTGAACAATAATTAAGTAAAAAAAAATTTGCTCCTAAATCTGCATTATAGATTCCTTGTATAGGAAGAAGGGTTCAGTGTTAACATAGCAAGTGGTGTGGCTAGTCTGAGCTCTTTGCCACATTTTGCATCTGTGGTGTGGGCCATGAGACGATTATTCACCCTGAGATATTTCGGCTTTTGTATAAATGGCGGACAGGGAACATCCTGTCTTGTGGTTCCAGAAGCAGTGGAGAGTTAGCCTCTCCTTATCTCTGAAGGAGACCTCAGAACAATGCTTCTATTACTCCAGCTGAAAAGACGGACTGTCATGGAAAGCCCAAGCTTCCAGGATACCCCCATTTCTCAGGTCTGAGAGACCCTAAACTGTACATGCTTCACGGCTGAGGTCCAGGTGTAGTGTGGCCCATGGAAGATTCACATAGAACTCAACAGTAATGGCAAGACAAAGGCCAAGATACCATCCTGACTCTTACCTTGAAAATTTCTGCCATTTTTCGTTGCTGAGGCAATGAACAGTGGTTCTCAATCGATATGATGATTGGCAGGTCAGAGTTGATGAAGGCACTGCGATCAATGGCTTCAACCACTTCCTATGAGAGACGAAACAGCTCATTAGAGTCTGTTTTACTAGATATTTCATTAGATATCTGTCCAGGATGTCAGAGGGCCAGGTACTTATAGCTTCAGAAAGCATCTAAATTATTGTTTTCAGAAGACTGGCCAAAGTGGTTTTTGTATTTTCAAATTAAGCAAGAGAATAAGGCTATTTTCCATAAAGCCATTACACTGATCATATTGAGTTCTGTTCACTACTATACAGAACAGTTATCAGCATGGTGAATTTAACAAATCAATATATGTATATTGTACATACAGTAGGTAAAATATACTGTTTTAGTTACAGCATCAAAAATAGTAGGCATACAATACTTTTCTGCTCTCAAGGAGTTTATAATCTATTTGGGGCAACAATAGTCAGAGATCACATATATTTATGTGCATGTAGAAAGATGATTATCAACTTCTCGTCCCCTCAGTGTAAAGCACAAGAATTTTAAGAGGGTTGAACAGGAAAATGAATTAAAGACAAAATGTGTTTTAGCCATCATCTCCAATTATGACAGAAATGACAGTATTCTTTCTCTTCACATTTTTTATTGTTGTTCAAGTACAGTTATCTCCATTTTCCCCTCACCACTTCCCCCACACCCCAGCCATCCCCATCTCCCTCCCTTGATCCTACCCCCGCTTTGGTTTTGTCCAGGTGTCCTTTATACATGTTCCTTGACAACCCTTCCCCCTTCTCCTCCCATTATCCCCTCCCTACTCCCTTCTGGTTACTGTCGGTTTATTCTTTACTTCAATGTCTCTGGTTCTATTTTGCTTGTTTGTTTGTTTTGTTGATTAGGTTCCACTTACAGGTGAGATCATATGGTATTTGTCTTTCACTGCTTGGCTTAAGAAATAACAATATTCTTTCCCAGGCAAGCCACAGTTCATAGAAAAAAGATATTACATAGCCAAAGACTCTCTGAATGAGGATAGTAATTACACAATGAACTAACAAACTACTTAGAATTTGAAATAATGAGCCAATGAGACCAGTCTTCCTGGGTGACTAGTTCCCCAAGTAGAACCAATTCTCAACACTTTATGAGGTTAATTATTGAATCATCTCTTAATACATGCTATCCTCTGTTAGCAGGACACCATGACAAATGACCTTTAATTCGTACAGCACAGGAACAGCACCTGAATTTCATATATATCATCGTATGATGTAAATATTACAACAATAGTGTTATTATGTGAAAACTAGTTAAGGTAGTGATAACTAAACTTTGGTTGAATGAGAATCTAATGAGTTCTAGGTCAATTCCCAGAAAAGTGACCATGTGTGAATCTTACACAATACTGTAAACAATTCTGTGGGGTCTTTATAGGACAAGAACCTCTGACCTAAGGTATCATTTGATAGAGTCACTGATTTAAATGACAAATGAAGATAATGACTGTTTATGAGTTGGTTTAAACTAAGTTATGAAGCATTACCTTGAAGGGGATCTTGGTTGTCAGTGTGTGTCCATGATAAATGATGGGCATCCCATCATCTCCATCCCAGCAGTCCAACTCTACACTCCTGCAGCCTTGCAGGAGGACCTGTGTGATCAAGGTAGAAATCCACCCCGGATGAGCAAATGGTGATAAGGTCTCCAATTAAATCCAGCACATGATTCTGTATACCAGTGTTCACATTCAGGACTAAAGCAGAAGGAAATGCGATCTAAAATGAATATTGCTTCTTGGCCAAAGGCCACAATGAATCAGAACAGATTAAGTTGGAAAGAGTCCTTACCAGAGCTGAATACCACTGGAAAGTAAAATTTGATAGGAAAAGCATTTGACCATTGTCCCAGCAACTCTTGCCCCTCAAGGGACCTATATATACATGGCACATGCTGAAATGAGAGAGCCAGGCTGGAGTTCTATTTAGGCAGCTGTCAGTGGAGGTGATGCCAGAGGGCAGAGGAAATGCGGCCACTGATTCCTTAATTAACTGTCCAGACATTTCTATAAAGCCAATCAGGATCAAACTTTCCATTTAGATCCAAATTCTGCCACTGGCTAATATATTTGCTCTGAACATAGAGCATGTAAGACAGGGGTGTCAAACTCATTTTCACTGGGAGCCACATCAGCCTTGCCTTTGCCTTCAAAGGGTCGAATGTATTTCAACTCCCTAACAGTTAAGGAGTAGTTACATTTACACTGCCCTAAAATTACATTCGGCCCTTTGTCCTCGAATTACATTCGGCCCTTACATCAGTTTTACAGCCCTGATGTAAGAAGAGTATATAAGCAAGGAGTTACCAAGGATTTGCCTTGTTGTCTAATCCTAGAACAGCTTCTAGAGCAGGGATGGCAATAATCCATAAACTCACCTCTCCCATACCCTTAGCAGACATCAGCAATCAATCACAGCACACTTGCTCCCTAAGCTTTGGTATGTCATCTCACAACCTCTTCAGCAAGGTGCTTCAGCAAACCCTACCAATGAAGTAGATGAAGTGATACCTCTTTGCTGTCCTGGATCTTGAGTTGGAAGCAGAGTTCCTGACATGGGTGTGGGGGGTGTAGCTCAGTAATGTTTACTTGTAGCAATCTCTTCCTCCATAAGATCTATTTGTAGACTATCTTTTAAGAAAGTCTTGAAAGGGTATTGAGTGAGTAACTTGCACCAAGAGCAGAATATATCTGCAAATGGGCCAAGCCGCTGCCTTAAGAATCCACATAATTATGTCATAGCACTTCAATACTGGGGGTTAGTGGCCACTAGAGTTTCTGCAACAAAACTCAGGTAGTGGAATCCCTCTTATTTTATTATTTTTGTAGTGAAATATTCTCTAGATTCTTCCCATTGCACATCAGGCAGCATTCAATCTTCCTGGGTGACCAAACTTCCCAGCTGGAAGCCATTCTCTGGCCTAGAATCCCAGGGTTATCAGTTTCTCCCTACAGCTAGGGTTTCTAGAGGTACATTGTTTGAGGCTGCAAATTGCTGTGTGGATGACAGTGAAACACAAGGTTGCTCCATCTGTGTGGTGTGCCTGTCACACCGGGAAGCACGTCCACCTTAATGTCTCTATGAATGGCTAGAAAGGAAAAAACAGAGCTGGAAATTCCAGGTGAAAACAGGGTTTTTCTCAGTTCTGTTCTATCCCATAGAGTAACATTAGGAGGTAATTAGAAGAGCTGAGGAAGAGAGTGGTAAGAAATAAAATTAAAGGAAGGCTCATACTAGGTTTAATCACATCTGTAAATCTATTTGAGGGGCTTTTGTACCTATTCAAAAGCTGTAGCAATCTCTACTTGGGTTGTAATGTTAACAAGTTAAAAAAAAACTCTTTAAAATCAAATAGGGAAGTGAAGTAGGAATAAAATCTAATTGGCCTTTGCTTGTTTTCTTGGGAGAGATTCTCTCTCTCTCCCTTAACTTTTTGCTCCTGAGAACAATGGATTTCAAACTTCTTTAACCTTGGAATTCTCCATGCGGATGCAGGGCCA
This sequence comes from Sturnira hondurensis, assembly GCF_014824575.4. Lineage (NCBI taxonomy): Eukaryota > Metazoa > Chordata > Mammalia > Chiroptera > Phyllostomidae > Sturnira > Sturnira hondurensis. Next base: position 5,504,618 of record NW_028078194.1, on the reverse strand, counting down.
ATATGTACAGCACAACATTCTTGTACGAGTTCCGAAAACAGGCAGCAGACACTAGGAATTTGCAGGCAATATAACCAGGAGGCAATTGACATTCAGACCGTTGATAGTTGGATGTATAGGTCAAAAGGATGTGCTTTCTTTCTAGTCCAGAGAACCTACTGAGTTTCCAAGAACATCCCCTTGAATTAAGTGTGGGGACAGAGCCTACAGTCTGTGCAGATTTTTTTCTTAAGTTGGTTACCATAGGGATGGACTGCTTGTGTAACAAATTGCAAAGCAAAACAACCAATACTTTGGGAATAACTTCATAGAGAGCTGCATTTTCTACTATGCTTTCCCACTACAATATATTGATTTATTTAGCATTTAGGGAAATGATTAGATCACTTTCCCATGGGAAAATCTAATTTTAGTAGGAGTAGGTCAGACTAACTAGGATCTAAAAGCTATGAGTCTCAAATAAATACTTCTGTTTCTTTGGTTGCCCAGAATAAAGGTTAAGTATAGATAGTGGGAAAAAAGAAAACAAAAAGAAGGAAAGAAAACAACTGTATGTACATAGGCTGTTTTCCCACACACCATACTTCCTAACATTTCACATGTAGCAGTTCCTAAGTTCTTCGCAGGAGTTTGGGGTCAGGCTTTTGTGACTTTGGGGGTTATGTAAATAAGGTCTAAAGATGACCACATTCCAAGTGGAATTCTCAGTACCTGGCTGTAGAGTTCAACGGAGGATTCTCCTTTGAGCTGATGGCCCGTGAGGTAGGTATTGTGTGAAGATTCAATGTAATAGTAGGACAGGGGCAGCTGCAATTCTTTAATGTTCTCCTGTGATTCATCATTTTTTGAGGCAAAATTATCTTTATCCATCAGAAACCTAGGAGGGAACAAATTTTCTTAGGATTGCAGGGGAAAAACACATACTTTTAAATGATGGACAAAAGATATTTTAAAAGTTACCTTGCAAATCCTTCAAATGACATCAGGCCCTGGTGACACATACTAATGCTAGGCTCAAACTTCTGCAAGGGATACAAAAAGAGTGTTTTTTAGGTAAGGGAAACTAAGAGGAAGAAAAAAAAGCCACCACATCATTTTTAAAGCTGTTCTGTTTTCATCAGGAAACACCTAAACCAAATATTTGAACTAATTTAGTTACGTAGTGGTAAGATGTAGTTTTTTAGTCCAAAAGAAAACATTTGTTATAAGCGAGTTTATTATACAAGGCATATTTATATAAGAGAACAAGGAGAGCAAAAGAAAAGATTAGGCTGATTGATATGAAAACAACTGGTATCGGTTTATTCGGGTGAAAAGGGGATAATAATAGCAGCTCCCATAGAGCCAGTGAGAGGTGGCTCTAGACGATGCCCATAGAACACGTCGCATGGTGCTTGTACTCAGTAATGTTACAGTGAGCACTCAGCATGCGAGAATAATCTTACATTTTAAATATTTCCAGTGATTAAATCCAATCGCCGGAGAGCTAATCCACTGATTCTCAATCCACTGATTCTCAATCCACTGAAAAGGGAGACTGAAAACCTAAACTAATTCTGCTGCCTGTGCCGCAGCCACACCGAACCCCCTCAGGCCCCCGTCTCCTACCTACTCTAGTTGCAGCCGTCACCGTATCTTGCCTGAATTACGTATGAAAGCTTCCTGCCAGCCTCTCTGCTTCCGCTCCTTCCCTAGCACAGTTCATTCTCCAGTGGTCAGAGTGACCTCTTACAAACAGCAATCAAGGCGTGTGACTTACTTCCCTGCTCAAAAATTTCCATTAGCTTCCCGTTTCTTATGGACGTCAGTCAAGCTCCTTCTGTGGCCCAAATGCCTACATGGTTGGGCCCCTGCCTACCTGTCTGAAATCATGTCTGCCCTCGTTCCTCTGGCTTATGTGGCAACCATGACACAGCTTTTTATTGTTTCTCATAAACCCCGAGCTCGCTCCTGCCTTGGTCTTTGAGCTTGCTGCTCCCTGTCTGGAAAGTTCCTTCCTCAGACATTCAACAGCTTACTCACTCGGAGCCCAAGCGTCCCCCCACTGTCAGCCCAAGTGTCCCCTCTGGCACTACTCTGTCCGTTTATGCTGTTCAGTACTTTCCAGAACCCACTATTACCTGAAGTTACATTATATAGGTTGGGCAGAAGTCGGTTTACAGTTGTTCATATGGAAAATAATGCAATAATTAATAAATAATAATACAAGAATAAACTGTGTGCTTCACATACACCCAACTGTAAACCCACTTCTGCCCCTGCCTATATCTTTATTTATTTACTGTTTGCCTCACCCGCTTGAATGTAAGCTGCAGTGAGGGCCAGAACTTGATCTTATTTACTGCTTTTTTCCCAAGACCTAAACAGAGCCAGGCCCGTAGTAGGAGCTGACAAATATTGGTTAAATGATCAGAGAGACTGAAAACCTAGACTACTAATTCTATTGCATGTGCTAGAACAACAAGAAGGAATCATGTACTGACTGCTTATCATAGACCCTGAGTAACTGAAGGCTTGGGACCTATGTTAATTATATGTTAAATAAGAACTCATGTATGTGGTATTAAAAAAAACCCCTTCTATTTCTGCCCCAAACTTAAGAGTCTTTGAAAAGAAGTATAGAAAGAGTACATATTTAGCAGAAAATAACTAGAATAGTCACGTTTTACACATGCATGCACAAGGAAGAGGTACATACCTGGATGATGCTGAGGATTTCATCATACGTGCAGTGTTCTCCTTGGCAATTCACTAGGAAGTCGTTGAGCTGCAGTATGCCAACCCCAAATATGCCCAGGGATGTGCTCTCGACCCCAGTGCCGTTTGTCACGATGCTTGCAGCAGCAATGGCGTCAGAGATCTGCCTCTGGCTGTCTGACAGCTGCTGTTTACTCTTAATGAACAACCCCAAATCCGAGACATTTCTGGTCAACAAATCTGAAACGGAACCACCCACAGAACATGGACAAACTAGCCAGCATCTTTCACAAAGTTCATCTGGGAGATAATGGTGTTGTGGCTTTATTAAGCTGGAGAAATTCTTTACTAATCTGTCTAGCAAAGCCATCACACTCAGTGCTTACTCCTAACTTCACAAAGTAGAAGAATATAAAAGGAATCAACTAATAAATAAAAGGAACTAAGAGAGAGCCAGATAGATGAACTTGAAAGCCCACGAGCTTTGGTATTAGAGGGGAACTGAATGTACATTCACTCGGAGAATTTGAACTTCGGTTTTTGAGAATAACTTACATTTTTATATTTTCAGAGACTAAAGATGGCCCTTTAAAATGATAGTTTTTCTGTACTTTAAAAGCATAACTATAAATATTTGTGTGCAGGTTTCTGTGTGAACGTAAGTCTTCATTTCAGTAAATACCAAGGAGTGCAGTTGCCAGATGGAATGGTAAGAGTATGACTAGTTTTGTAAGAAACTGCCCAACTCCCTCCCAGAGTGGCTGCACCACCTTACATTCCCACCAGCGAGGCTCCAGCTGCTCTGCGCTGACACTAGCTTTGGTGTGGCCACTCATTTTAATTCCAGCCACTCTGGAAGGCAGTCTGGCAGCTTCCCACGGAGCTAAACATAGGCTTATTACACGAGCCAGCAATTGTGTTCCTTGGTGTTTACCCAGATGAGGTGAAAACTTGTATGTACATTAAAACCTACACACAATATTCACAGCAGCTTTATTTACAATTGCTAAAACTTGGAAGCAATCAGAAAGTCCTTCCACAGGTTAATGAACAATGGTGCTAAATCCATACAATGGAATATTATTCAGCTATACAAGGAAATGAACTACTGAGCCATGAAAAGACATAGTGAAACCTCAAATGTGTACTGCTAAGTGAAAGAAGCCTGTCTGAAAAGGCTGCATATTGTATGATCCTAAGTATATGACATTCTGGAAAAGGCAAAACTATGAAGACTATAATAAAAAAAACCCCAGTGGTTGCCAGGGGCTCAGAAGAAGGGTGGATGGGGTTTTTAGGGCAGTGAAGCTATTCTGTATAATACTGTAAAGGTGGGTACATGTCACTATATTTATGTCAAAGCCCACAGAATGGGCAACACAAACAGTGAACACTATGTAAACTATGGACTTCAGTTAACAATAATATATCAGTATTGGCTTCCTGAAACAAATATGCAAGATACTAATAATAGGGGAAACTGTGTGTGGGGGGGAGTATAGGTGAAATCTGTGCTTTTCACTCTTTTCTGTAAATCTAATACTGCTCTAAGAAAAACCTATTAAATTTTTAAAAAGTGTCACAGGTTGACTAACCTATAGTCATGCGCCTATCTGAGGACTGAAGTTGAAAAGGGTTAATATTCTTAGCATTAAAGCAACTGCATAAAAGAGGACAGCTTTTTTGCTTTTTTGTGTTTATATTTTCCAGCAAGAACGGAAGAGAAAGGTTATAGCCTTTAAAATGCATAAGGGGTGCTGGCGTGGGTGGGGGTGGTGAGTGGGGTAGAACTAGACATTCTGGTTTACATACTTGGGAAAACGTCCTGGATGCTGAGGCCATTAAGACTCTCACTGTTAAAGTGTAGGCAACTCCCAGCCTGAGGCTGAGCACCCACCTGCCTGCAGGCAGGGGAGAGACTGGTGGTTCTCACCTGGGACATGCCGCACACCCAATGGACATTCGAACTGAGCAGGAAAGGGTTTTTGGCTGCCAGAATAACTGGAGGGCTCTGTTGGTTACATATCCTGAAATACGTGACAGACCTACATGTCCTTGTCTCAAATGCCAATGACACCTTGAAAAAATTCTTCATGTGCTTTGCCATGCCCCAGGTAACAGCACACCACGTATGACAGGCTAAAGGTTTGTGTGATAGGCTCTCTAATCCTGTTTTTTTTTAAGATAGAAAGGTCTCCAAGAGGAAGATTAAACTGTTACCCAGACCTAGGTCAGGCTGCAGACCGCTGGTGTTTTCGTCAATGGTCAGGTTGGTGTAGAGTGGGGTGGACTCGGAGCCCAGTCGGTTGCAGGGCACGGCGTAGAGGTCAAAGAGATCTTTCAGGTCTTTGCGGCTCCTTACACTGGGCGAGGAATGAGAACACCCCCCTGTTAGTACTGCTGCAAAAATGTGGAACTGAGAAAGGGTAAGAAGAAAGCACACTGTACCTGAAGGATTTGAACAGCTCAACAAATTCAACGAAGCTCATGTTACTGTCGGAAACCATGAAGCTCTGAAAGCCCCTCATTCCTCCTTTGATGCGCCCGTGCCAGCTGCTGCTGCTCCAAGCACTGCAACAAAGACATGGCCTTGACGGGCAGAACGAGGCCCCTTCTGCCACTCTGCCCTAACGGACGCTCTCTGGTTAGCAACAGGACCAGAAAGATGGACTGCACGTCATAGGGTGGAGGCTATTTTCATTGCTCTCAGAACTAATCTATATTATGTCAGAGATAAAACGCTATACACTGAAACCACTTCATGTTCGCAGTCTATTCAATAAGGGTATAAAGTTGCGGTTAATATACTTCTACTAATCAAAACAGTTCTTTGAAATCACAGGTTAATTGGAGGAAAATGTAAATAAATTCAGTGTCTTTGAAGAAAAGTCATTTTAAAAAAAGAACCCCAAATCACTGTTAGAACCTGAAGAAAATTATGCATGTTTCCCCCTATATTCCGAATTACAGAAATGAATTTAAGAAGAATATCTTGAATGTATCAGCGTGTTCTCTTTTTCCTTTTTTTAAGCAGTTCTTAGATGAAAACAGGGAAGGGTTTTTATACTAATGGAAAATGTGAGTCAGAAAAATATTAAGAATGGCAATAAGCCAACTCTATCTAGGATCATATTTGCACCTGCCAAGAATGTATCCATTCAATATAAAAATATCAGTTAACTAGATGAAAAAATTCAGGCTGGTTATTTCACAACATTTTTTCACTTTCTACACTGATTCCCTGACAGGACAGTATGAGAAATGTTTTGGCTGGTTGTTCGCCAAATCGGTGAACAGGATCTTTCTTCTTCTTTCATTTTTATTTTTGTCTTTTATTTTTCATTTTAGAAATATTTTGATATATAAGAAAGTATAGAGAATATTGTAATGAACCCTATTTACTCTCAATCCTGCTAATAATGGTTACTCATGGAAAATTATTTTGTGTTGACATCTGAGGTTCAGAATATTACAAAAGGCTAGATTTATATTATTTTGAGGGAAAAATTATAGAGCACCCCCCCACCCCCACACACACACAGGAAACAGAGGGTGGAGTTGCAGGAAGAGGAAGAAGGCCCTGGGAAGTGGTTTATCATTTGCATTTAAACAAGTAATTCCCTGTCCTCCTTCTAGTCCCCAGTTCAGCCATGGTCTGTAGGCACCCACTTCCTCTGACTCTAGGAAACTCCATCCGTCCACTCTTTCCCTCAGTCTAGCTTTCTCCTAGAACAGCATCTGGGCTGACTTTTCTTCTCCTGCCTTGTCTTTTCCTTCTGTTTTAGAATGCTTGGTGGGCTGTGGTCCTTGGCCTCCTGTGAGGCCCTGTGGTCTTGCATCTGACATGTTAGTTTCTCTACTTCTACCTCTTAACTAGAGTTTCCTCCATTATTCTGACCTTCCTTCTCCTGTTCGTAAATGATTGAAAAAAAGGGGAAAGCTACTGAATCCCAGGTACTTGGCTATTTTATTTACCTGGGATGCTGTACAGGCTGAAATATAATATATAGAATTGTGATTCTTTGTAGCTTTTAACTGTGTTACACACCTAAACTTAAAGAAAAGTTGCAAGAGTGACACAAAGAATTCCCATGTACCCTTGACCCAGTTTTACCAAGTACAGAGTTCTCAATGTACAAAGCATGAATTATGATGTTCATTATTCACGGTGTGAAAGAATGCTCCCTTTAAAAGATGATTTGCTGTGGTGTGTGTGTAATTAATGTTTCCAAAGCCAATGTCTGCATAGACCCACTTTTCTCTCCCTGACAAACGGGAGTGCCCGTTTATCTTGGATCTGTCTGGAATCTCTGCATTTCGGAAACTTCAGGGTGGGGTTGAAGAAAACCGTGTGGCACTCTGATTTCTTTGGAGGGTTTTCATTTTAATATTATTTCTTCTGTGAGGGCAGGTGTTATTTTAAATCTGTAATTTGCATAGAGCTTATGAAATAATTTACTATAATACCAGCTTTCAAATTATCTAAACATATCCAACTTGCTATATAATACATTCATTTCTCTACACATGTATATGTTATATATGAGAAGAGTGTTAAATATATTTCACCCATTAGCAAAGGGCCAAGCAGCTTACTTTAAAACTTAATTTATTCTTCACTTAGCAGTGCCATTCAATATAACTTTTTTCAGTGATAGAAATATTCTGCACTGTTCAGTATAGTAGCCACAAGCCACTGTGGCTATGAGACACTTTTAATGTGGTCAGTGTGTCTGAGGAACTGCATTTTATTTTATTAATTTAAATAGCCACTTTCCCCACTGTGGCCAGTGGCTAATATACTGGACAGTGCTAGTTTCAAGAATCTCAGCTCAGGTTTGTTATTGCTATTGACCTTTGAAGGGTTGACGTGTCACATAATTAAAAGCAATTATAGTAATACGAGAAGATAGGAGTACAAAATAAAAAAAATTAGGAACATTAAAAAATTGGGGTCTTTCAGTTCTCAATGTAATTGTTAAGTCAAACTTTGAGGCAGTTTTTGCACAGAGCACTGGAAGAAGCCCCCTTGCTACACAACTTGAGTGATGTGAAGTGTCCTTCTGTTTCATCATGTTAAGGCCCCACCTGGACGGGCTCTTGTTTGAAGACAGCACAGGGGAGGACACTGGCCTGATGGGAGATGGCGTCCCAGCAGCCAAGTTAGGGGACCCGGCCGTGGTCAGAGAGTGGGCTCTTCTGGAAGGGAGAAGGTTAGGCGGGCTTGTGATGGCATTCGCCTCTGTGAGAGGGACAAACAGAAAAGAGACAGTGACCCCAATTACACTTTCCCTCAGAAATCAAATAAAAACCAAAGATGCTTCTGAATGTCTGGGCAAATCACTCTGTACAGGCAATTTCTGTACAGGGCGCATCGAAGTGTTCTGAAGAGCGGACTCATCCGGTGGGCTCTCAACCCTCACGCACATGAGGATCATCTGGGAGCTTAAAATGTACAGATCCCAGCCACAGCATCCGGACCACGCGGGGTGTGGCCAAGGCATCCAGACGTTTTTTAGAAAGCTCTAATATCCCGCTGTGGTTCAGAATCATGTGTGTGACTCATCAAATTGTATCTGTATAGCTAATATTCCCTGTTAATAATGGCGAGTTAAGTAAGGAGAATTTTCTTCTAAGTACACTGAAGTGCACTTAGAAGGTGATGGTTCCATCATCTAGTTAAAACAAAGGTAAGTATATTTAACAAGATAAAGAATGTTAAGAATGCCCACCATCCTTAAATCACAATTTAAACCCAAATGCAAATTTTTCCCTCCAAAAAGCTTCAGCTGTGGATGTGCTGCTGCTCTACCTGATTCTTCTTGTTCGTTAATGTCTTGAGGGTCAGAACCACTCCAGCTCCGACACTCCTTGTGCACCTTGGCCTTCCGGGTGGCCATCTCGTCGTCGGTCACCTCTCCGCTCTCCCCCTGGGAACACAAAATGCACAGTGTTTCTCATTCTGCATTTCTCTCCCATCACTGCTTTAGTTCGGGCCGGTCACGATTTTCCGATGGACCCACCTGCAAGGCTGCCTCCCCCCAGTGAAGCCATTAAAGACCCACGCAAAGGCTAAGTACTCTCATGGAATACTGCCCCATTTGTCCCTCACTATAAAGCAGCACTCCTCAGGGGACGGGGCCCATGAAAGGAGGCACATGACCCTGGAATCTCTGTGTTGAGACAGAATTATATAGCAGATGAAATTCAACTTAGGTATCGATGGCTTTCCATCTGCAAAGAGTGACACTTTTTCTAGGTAACCATGGAGAAAATATATTATCATGTTATAGTGATGATGAATATAATGAAATATATAATACAGAGTGATTAATATATGTGTATTTATTGTGATAAAAGGCATAACGTAAAATTTACCATCTTAACCATCTTTAAGAGTACAGTAGTGTAGTGCTAACTCCATGTGGCTTGTTGTGCAACAGATCTCTGGAACATTCTCGCCTTATAAAACTGAAACTCTAGACCCATTCAACCACCCCCACTTCTCCCTTTTCCCCAGTCCCTGGACACCACTATCCCACTTTTGGTTTCTAAGACTTTGACCACCCCGGGTACATCAGACAAGTGGAATCATGCAGTATTTGTCCTTATGTGACTGCCTTACTTCACTCGGGACAATGTCCTTAAGGCTCACCCATGTTGTAGCATACAAAAGAATTTCCTCCATTTTTCAAATGGAATATTTCATTGTATGTATATAGCACCATTTCTTTTTTTCCCTTAATTATATTTTATTGATTATGCTGTTATAGTTGTTCCAATTTTTCCCCCTTCCCCCCCTCCACCCAGCACTCCCCACCCCCTCAGGCCATCCTCCCGCCATTGCTCATGTACATGGGTCATGTGCGTATGTTCTCAGGCTACTCCATCTCCTCTCTTGTACTTTACATCCACATGGCTAGGCTGTAACTACCCATTTGTACTTCTTAATCCCCTCACCACTTCACCCATTCTCCCTCTCATCTGGCAACTATAAAAATGCCCTCTGCAATCCATGATTCTCTCTCTGTTCTTATTTGCTTAGTCTATCTTTTAGATTTAATTGTTGATAGATATATATTTGTGCCATTTTACTGTTCACAGTTTAGGTCCTCTTTTTCTTAAATAAGTCCCTCTAATATTTCACATAATAATGGTTCGATGATGAGGAACTCCTTTAGTTTTTTTCTTCTCTGGGAAGCTCTTTATTTGCCTTTGATGCTAAATGATAGCTTTGCTGGGTGGAGCAATCTTGGCTGTAGGTACCTGCTTTTCATGACTTTGAGTATTTCTTGCCAGTCCCTTCTGGTCTGGAAAGTTTGTTTGAGAAATCAGCTGACAGTCTTATGGGAATTACCCTGTAGGTAACTGACTGCTTTTCTCTTGCTGCTTGTAAGATTCTCTTTATCTTTAACCTCTGATATTTTAATTATCATGTGTCTTGATGCAGGCCTGTTTGCATCCATCTTGTTTGGGACTCTCTGTGCTTTCTGGACTTGCATGTCTATTTCCTTCACCAAATTAGGGAAGTTTTCTTTCATTACTTTTTTCAAGTAGATTTCCAATTTCTTGCTCTTTTTTTCTTCTGGTACCTCTGTGATGCAAATGTTGGAATGCTTGAAGTTGCCCCAGAGGCTGCTTACACTATCCTCATTTTATTAAATTCTCTTTTCTTGTTGTTATGATTGTTTTTTTGTCTCCTTCTGTTCCAAATCATGGATTTGATTCTTGGCTTCATCCACTCAACTGCTGCTTCCCTATAAATTGTTATTTATTTTAATTGGTGCATCCTTCATTTCTAACTGATCTTTTTCATGCTGTTGAAGTCCTCACTAAGTTCCCTGAGCAACCTCACCAACAGGCTTTTGAACTTTGCCAGCTTGCTTAGTTCTTTTTCTGGAGTTTTGATCTATGCTTTCATTTGGGCCATATTTCATTGTTCCCTCATTCTGGCAGGCTCCCTGTGTTTGTTTCTATGTATTAGGTAGAGCTGCTATGACTCCCTGTTCTGGTTACATGACCTAGTGTAGTAGGTGTCCTGTAAGGTTCAGTGGCACAGCCACCCCTATCACCCAAGCTGAGTATTCAACGCATGCCCTTTGTGTGGGCTGAGTACAACTTCCTCTTGTAGCTGAGCCTTGATTGCTGTTGGCAGGTCAATGAGATTTTCCCAGGCCAATCAGCTGCAAGGACTGGCTGTGGCCACTGACCAAGAACCTCTGCCCTCTGTGGAGGATCAGCTCTGCAGGGGCAGGGTGGTGGTGTACCACCTTTTCTTTATTCTTGATTTGTGGAGGAACAAGAGGTTTTTCCTCTTGATAATATGTTTTAAATTGTGTTCCACATCATTAGTGGATCCTCTAAGCCCTTCATAATATGATCCCATTCCTTTCTAGCCTTTCTTTGCCCCAGTAGAGTCCCTGCTCTAGCTCGGAGCATGAGCCCAGAACCACATGTGCTTTCCTGACCAAGCTGAATCTTTCATGCTTCTCTGCTGCCTCATCCGCCTGGGATGCTTTGCCCTGTGTTGTCTGTTTGGTAAACTCCTATACAACCTTCAAGACCCATCTATCAACTTCTCAGTGAAGTCTTCCTTGCCTGCCTCTCAGCCCTCTATCTTCCTTCTCTCTGCAGGCTGCTTGACAATGACTTATTAGGTCTCACTGTGTTGGTTCACACTCTGGGTCCCTCTACAGAACCTGACTTTTTCCTGGTTTTGACTCAGTTCCTGGTATGGGACTGGCATCCAGGAGGTACCTGGTAAGCCCTTGCACTTCATTTGCTTTTTACCTCATCCTATCCCCACACCAAATGACCTAAAATCATTTATGGTGACGTAGAACATACATTGATGGTCTTGGGTGATTTGGTGTAATGCTTAACAAACAAGTAACACTCTACCCTCATAAGGATTTTCTTCTTTTTCTTGGTGGTGCTGATGCCCAAGGTGTTGTTCCTCTGCATGTGGGGCTTCTCGGCACTCTTTGCAGATGTCCCAGGGCTGGGGTTTCGAGTACTCCACCGTCTGCCACCAAACAGCTCCACAGCGTGAGCCAAAGTCGGGCCTTCATACCGTCCATCCTCCTGTAAAAACAAACACACGCTGAACACAAGGGGACAGCAAGCAACGAGGAAGTAAACATATTCATGGCTCCCAGGAAATTCCCAGGGGTGGAAGAGCCCAGGCAGCTGCAGAAGAACCACAGTCTGGCCACCCAAGTGGCCCTGTTTTCTACTTGTCAGGACTCTTTGCTGGGGATTTCATCACATCCTCTAGAGTCCCGGTCACATCCCTCTTGAGTTCCAGTGATAAGCTTTAACAGGGACATGTTCAACTGGGGTTAACAAAAAAATGTTTTCTCTCCAGTTTTAGAGGTTATGTTTTAGAATTACCACTGTAAAAAAATTCATTAAGAGGTATTCTGCAAATTAAGGCTTTGGGGGACTTTCAGGGGTTGTATGTATGTGTATGAATCCATTTAAAATCAATCCTATTTGTTATTGTATCACTTTTTGTGGCTTTCCACAGAATACACAAAATGTAAAATCAAGTCAGACTTGGGACAGTCTGACTTGAAATATGTGGCATACCTAAAACTCACTTTGGAGGGCTCTGGGGAGCACTTCAAATAGTCTGGGCTGCCATCCTCCCAAGTGACTAAAATCTAAAAACAGAGAGCCCAAGGGACTCAGAACACCATGCGTATTATGATGCCGTGAGCAGCAAAAACATATTCAAAGGGTAGGCAATGATCTCCAATAAACAGCTGCTTCTCCGAAGACAACTAAATTTAACATGTAGTGAGTAGCAGCAAAGATTTATTTATTTATTGAATTGAATAATAATTTTTCAATTAACAATGGTAAAAAATTTTCTCTATAAGTTAGGAAAACCAGTTAAGAAAACTACAAAAAGTTGCATATGAATTAAAGATATTGATAGTTCACAGGTTGTCTAAAGGGGCTCTTTAAAAATTACTTTCTATTTACTGCCTTTATTTTCTGAAGACTTTTAAGGCTAGTCCTCCTTTGTAGTTCCAAAGAAGTGGTTGTAAATGGACTTGGCTTTGTAAATAGTAAAGATGTTTTGTGTGTGTGTGCCTGCTCCTTCATCCTAATGTTCAATGACTATCTGATTTTATTCCTAGGCTTCATTACAAATGCTACTATTTCTTCTTGTCTTTTGCGTTATCTCCTGTTACTATTTCCATTACATCAATTTTCATGCACTACTGCTAAAATACTTGTATTTGAAGGTAACTTCACATGTGTTCACCACACAAAAGGACTTCAATGTTAGAAACATTATTTTCTATACACGCCTTTTCCAAACTAGGAAATAAAGAAATACTCTTTTAGGGCCATTTAAATAACTTTGTAAGAATCCTAGAATTTTCATAAATAATCCTAGAATTGGATAACTTCTAGATATATTTAAATAGGTTTCTTTTATACTTAGGACTTATCAGAGCATTAAATGAGCTAAACCTGTTATAAGTCACCAAGAGGGGCCTCTACCATGATGCCTATCAGTACCCAGCTTTTTTTGCCACCAGGGACTGGTTTCATGCAAGACAACTTTCCCCCAGATGGGGCTGGGAGGAGGAGGTGGGGAGAGAGAGAGGAGGTGGAGCTCAGGTGGTACTGTGAGCCAATATTCGCCCACATGCCCACCACTCATCTCCTGCTGTGTCACTGGTTCATAACACACCATGGACTGGTACTGGCAGCAGCCTGGGGTTTGGGGACCCCTGATTGACTTCCTGTTCTCTAAGTATCAAAATAGCATCGTTTTGATGTTCTCTGAGACATTTTGAGAAACGGTCTGTATGATGAGCCTTTTTTACTTAAAAAAAAAATCTTAACTCTGTTTGGAAGACACGGTGCCTATCTTCCTAGGTGACTCATGTAGAAAAGAGTTTTGCCCTGGCCAGTGTGGCTCAGTTGGTTGGAGTGTCACCCCATAACTGAAAGGTTGCAGGTTCGCTTCCCAGTCAGGGCACACACCTAGGTTGTGTGTCTGAGCTCCTGTCAGGGCGCATATGATCGCAGGTCCAGGAGTGTATGGGAGGTAACCAACTGACGTTTCTTCCTCTCCCTTCCCCTCTCTAAAAGTAATGAAAAAGTGTCCTTGGGTGAAGATAAAATAAAATAAAACCAGCATTTGAGGAAGAACATCACCTATGTTTTCAGGAGTGACAGAGATACAAGGAATTGTTCTGCCTTCACACTGTAACCACTTAGTTCCACGCAGGGGCGGAGGGATGGGGACGTGGTGGGGAGAAAGGAGGGGTGTAGCTGGGTAGGACCGAGTCTGCTCCACGTCACTTCCTGTGTCTCTGCTCCAGCAGCACCTCTTCCCTCTTCCCATACGCTGTCCATGGTTTCAGCTGGTGCCTCCTTCAGCAAAAACTGAAGGTTGACAGGGAGCTCAATTACAACCATCCCAAAACCTATGTGATTTGTTTGCTCCATTTGTTTCCTTCCCAAGTGTATAGCATAAAGTAACAGAATTAACCCACTAAGTGTAGTTGGTTTCTCATTTACCCTGTCAACCTTCAGTTTTTGCTGAAGGAGGTACCAGCTGAAACCATGAACAGCGTATGGGAAGAGGGAAGAGGTGCTGCTGGAGCAGAGACACAGGAAGTGACGTGGAGCAGACTCGGTCCTACCCAGCTACACCCCTCCTTTCTACCCACCACGTCCCCATCCCTCCACCCCTGCGTGGAACTAAGTGGTTACAGTGTAAAGGCAGAACAATTCCCTGTATCTCTAAGACTGATTTGTGGCCAAGTTGAATGGATTTTCATGACCCTAGATTAGAAGGCTACGGAATGACTGTCACTGAACATTTCCCAGAGAAGAAATGTTTTCACTGGTCAGAAACATGTTAGAACTGTGAAAAATACATAAAATCGGTCATTTTATTAATTTAAGTTACAGTTCTATTTATTCCACGACACTAGTAAAGATAATTTTTCCCCAAAGATAGAAAAGCATAAAGAAGAGAAACTGAATACTTCGATACAAGTCACTGGACAATGCTAGCAATAGCGTTGCCTTGGGGCAGGGTTTACGACTCACTTTCCCATATCTGCCCTCCTCCCTCCACAAGCATGGTGTCTCCCCCCACCACCTCCTTCAGCTCAGTCCTGCTGCCAGTCCTGAACATGGTGCGGGGCCGGGGGGGCTGTTACAGTACCTGATAATTCAGGGTTAATGAGAAACTCAGTTTCAGCAGCCCACTGGGAGAAACTACCTTCTAAGGGCTGCGGCCACTACAAACCGGCTTAGGCGGAACTCCACGTATGAGTTAGCTCACATGTGGGAAAGTTTCTTTTGACATTAAAAGTTATAAGTTAGACAGAAATACAGAGTTACATAACTCTCTGAGAGTCACTTAGCATAGGAAGCACGTAGGTGATGAAGCAGGATTTTTATTCCCAAAGTGAAGGTTTCCAATGTATCGGTTCCTAATTAATAACAAAAGTATTCAGATTACAGTGTTTTCCGTGGAAACTTTAATTGAAAATGCTTTTAAATTAACTGGTTTCTTTCCAGGTGTGAGAAACCACTATTTTTTATACATATGAATTTACATGATGGCTTTACATGTATCAACTAAATTAAACCTCGTAACCACTCTATGAGTGGGTAATGCTGTTATTCTCATTTCGGAGATCAGAGGCTGAGCACACAGAGGTTAAGTAAAGGCTGCTCACTGTCACTCAGGGAGGAAGTGACAGAGCTGAGAGAATGAGCCCCGAGGGTCTACTTGCCAAGTGTGCTCTTACACCATTTATACCTTGAGAATATGCTACTGAGGAAGGAGGGGAGGGCTGCACCCTTACCTGATAGAGGCTGACGTACTGTTTCCGCAGCCACTGTTGTCTTTGGTCAGGGAACTTCCTCATCTTTCTCACAGCTCTGGTGAGTTCCAACAGCCCGCTGAAGAGCATCTTAGCTGTGTGCTTTGGTGCCACAAAGTGCAATAACCTATTGTCAGTGGTCTGAAGGCCATAGAGCAGTGTCACACCCGTCTCTGAGAGAAACACATGACTCAGCTTGTTCTGAACACACACAGTGTGTATATCAATGCTAGGGTGTCCCATGTACACAGCCTTCGCTGAAAACAGATCCAAGACCCCCTCCACCAGGCCATTTAATCCAGCGTTGCCCAATAGCGGGAATTTGCCAGGTTCAGATGTGTTACTAAGTACACCAAGTTTTGCTTTAGCACTGGCCGGGGAGGCAGTGGTGGGCTTTATCCAGGTCAAGGTGCTATTGTCAGGCTGGAGCTGGAGGAAGCAGCGGGCCGAGAGGTGTGTGTCCTGGTCATAGTGGATAACTGTGGCCCCCTGCAGCAGGAACTGGTGCACATCAGCTCGGATGGACAGGACGTACCACGGGATGAGCTCCGTCCCATGGTCAAAGGCCTTCTGAGGCTCTTCTAGTCCATGAGGGTCCCATTCTTTGGGCTGCTCAAAGATGTCATTTTCCGTTTCCAGCAAATCTCCAATTATAAACCTAATGGAAAGAGATGCAAATTGGTCTGTTTTATAACCAGAAGTAAGAACAACACAGAGCCTTTCACTGATGCTGGACATAATTTTTGTTACACTATGAAGTCAAATTAGCATAGGAAATATAAAAATGCTAAAAGTCATAACGTAATTTTTAATAGCTATATTCCAAAGCATTATATTTAGCAATATTGTGATCATAGGCATAACAGATCAGTTGTATTTTTAATAACAACAGCTATAATCTTTATTATGTATTAATTTCCCCTCTTGTGTCATGAAATGTGTTAAATATTTTATATACATTTTTTCATTTAATTTGATCTACTTGCAAAGTAAGATTTCTTATTTTTTTTTTCTTTTTAACCTGCGAGAATACCAGAGGTTCAGAAGGGGTAAGTAGTTTGTTCCAGGTTACCCAGCTTAGAAGACGCCTACCCAAGGCAGGATTCTGGTCTGTCTGACTCCTTAGTCTGGGATCTTCTTCACTAGGTTTGCTTGCCTTCTACTTGATCATTAACAAAACTCATAACCTGAGTACAATGGTGTTAAAATAGGCAAAAATAAGACTTAATAAGCTGGCTTGATAAGAGTTTCTGCTAAAAAGAAAATACGATAACTCTAACTGGTGCGGCTCAATGGGTTGGACACTGTCCCACAAACCGAGGGGTTGCCAGTATTATTCCTGGTCTGGGCACATTCCTGGGTTGTGGGCCAGGTCCCTGGTCGGGGGCATGCAAGAGGCAAACAACTGATGTATCTCTTGCACACCTGTTTCTCTCTCTTCCTTCCTTACCCTCTCTCTAAAAATAAATAAACAAAATCTTTTTAAAAATATGAAAAATTCAATGACATTCATTGGGAAATACAGTCCTGGTGGTCAGAGGAGCAAAAACAGCTCTCCTTGACTTAACCTTGGATTTCCATTGGGTGTGTGCACACACGCATGTGCACAAAAAGGACCTGTCTGCTTGGAAACTTAAAAAAGCTGCCTTCCCTGAGTCAGAAACCTATGTTGTTTGGGCCAGAAGAATCTGGGGGGAAGGCAAGCGTGATTTTATTGCCTCCTTTCTATCTGGCCATCTTCATAGGAACATGCCTAAGAAAGTCATTTTCTTCAAAGAACGAGGAATTGTTAGTATGATAAAGGTTTCTGCTGTTTGATCCATATACATAGCAAAGAGGTGAGCAAAACTGGGAAAGAGCTGGTCCGTACGTGTCTGGGAAGGAACGTTCTCATCGTCTGGAGGCCCTGGGTGGCCCGCTGCCTCTTGGCAAAGTGTGAGCAGCAGCACTGGGCTCCTTGGACTTGGTCTAGATCCTAGACCCTGAGCGGGATCCCATGCCTGCCTTCAAACGGCAGGTTCTTCTTCCTTGTCTCACACAAATAGATATTCTTAAAAAAGAAAAGAAACCTCCAGGAGATCTCACAAAGCTCATGGTCAAAATATCCCTTTCAGACCATCCACACTGGAAACAACCCAAATGCCCAGCAACAGTGAAATGTATAAGTAAAATGTGATGTAGTCATACAAAGTAATCCTGCACAGCAATGGAGATAACACACAATATAGCTAGCTATCTGCAACAACACAGACAAACCCTAAGCAAGGCATCAAGAGTAAATACTATGTTTATGTACATGTAAACTTCTAAACCAGGAAAAACTGTACTATGGAGAAATGCATAACACTGGTAAAATTGCAAAGAAAAGCAGGGTGCATGATCACAAAATTCACAGCAGCGAATTTTCCTCTAGGAGGAAAACTGGTGACATAATTAAGAAGGGGAAAAAAGGGTTTTATGGGCACTGGCAATGTTTTCACTCTTGGTGGTAGTTATGCATCTATTTACTTGATAATTATTCAAACACATTTGTTTTTATTTATTTTAAAGATTTTATTCATTTATTTTTAGAGAGAGGGGAAGGGAGGGAGAAAAAGAGGGAGAGAAACTTCAATGTGTGGTTGCCTCTTGTGTAGTCCCCACTGGGGACCTGGCCCATACCCAGGCATGTGCCCTGACTGGGAATTGAACTGATGACCCTTTGGTTGGCAGGCCAGTGTTCAATCCACTGAGCCACCGCAGCCAGGGCCAAAAGCATTAGCTTTTTAAAAACTTTAAATTTTAGAATAGTTTTAAATGTGTAGAGAAATTGTGAAGATAGTATACCCTGCATCCACTTTTCTCCATTATTAACATCTTATTTTAGGATGGCATATCTGACACAATTCATGAGCTAATATTGGTATAGTATTATTCATACAAGTCCATACTTAATTTAGACTTCCTTAGTTTTTTACCTTTGGCCTCTTTTTGTTCCAGGATTCCATCCAGGACACCAGAACACATTTACACTAGTTGTCCTGTTTCTTTAGAATGATAGATATGACAGTTTTGCAGACTTACCTTGTTTTTAACAATCTTGACAGTTTTGAGAGGTAGTGGTCAGGTATTTTGTACAATTAGAATTTGCTTGATATATTCCTTATAATTGGACTAGGGTTGGAGGTGCTGGGCAGGAAGACCACAGAGGAAGAGTGCCGTTCTCACCACATTGTCTCCAGGGAACACACTGTCCGCATGACTTACCCTGTTGACACTGACCTGGCTGAAGGAGTGCTGGGCATGTGTCACTGTGAAGTGACTTAAAACACCCCTCCTTTCTGAACTGTCCTTTTCGGAAGGAAGTTGCCAGGTGCAGCCCACCTTTAAGGAGTGAGCAGTTATGCTCTACCTCACAGAGGGCAGAAAATCTAGTAAGTTATTTGGAATTCTTCTGCCTGGGAGATGATCTCTTCTGCCCCTTTGTTTGCTTATCATCTATCTATATATATGAAGTCATTAATATTTATTTAATACTTTGGGGTATAATCTGATGCCAATTAATTTTGTTGCTCAAATTGGCCACCAGGAGCGTCTGCAGTTGGCTCTTGTATGCTTTTGCTATGACCCCACTGCTATGCAGGTCTGTGCGTGTGTTTTAGCACTTCTTTACTTCCTGGCGTAACAAGATGCTCCAGGCTCACTATGTACTTCCTACCCCAGTCCTAGAATCCACCATTTCTCAAAGGAGCTTCGCTTTCCTTTAGTGAAGAATGTTAGTAGAAGTTAAGATCTGGTTGCTGTGTAGAAAAATACATTCTATTTTATGCACTTAATGTTCCATTTAAACATAAAAAAGTGAAGAAAGGAAGGAAAAACAGTCCTTTGTGTCTAACTTAGCTCTATCCTCCCGAAATTGCTCTTAGTACCAATGGAACACCAATGCTCATGTGCTCATATATAAGATACCTGTGCCTGTGCTTCCTACATAAAGCATGGTGATTAGAAATGTGCCCCCCAGAATCACGCTGGGTTTACTGTGCAGCCCCACCACCTGTCTGCTGTGTGACCTAATGAACCACTCAACTTTACCCATCTGTTAAGGGCAAAAAGACAATGTCCATTCCAGAGATTAATGGTGAACCTCCAATAAGATAATTGTTGTAAAGCACTCAGCACAGTGTCTGGCTCAGTAAAGTTTATCACCATGATTAAATACAGGAAGACTGAGGTTTCGTCCCTCCCACTTCTTCCCCACTTCCTTTCCTGAGGCTAACCCAGCCCAGCTGTTCCTCTAGAGGGGCTTCCTTTTAAGTCATATCCAAGCCCTTTAATCTTTTTATTTCCTTTCTTTGGAACCACTTCCACATTCTCCACATGTCATAGCTTTTTTTTTAAGTACAAAAAGAATTCAATTGATGAGTGTCAGTACCTGTGAAATACAACATATGTTAATCTGGACATAGAACTTCTGATTTAAATTTAGCATGAAAAATGGTGTTTCCCAAATTCTGTGTAATTTGAATTCCGAACTAAATCAAGTATTTTTCCAGTTAAAAAAACCAAATTACATGCATAATAAAAAATACTGTCTGGAAAGAAAAATTATAATAAGGCTTTTCTGGAGCCTGTTTCTGCTGCTGGGAGATGATGTGAGCTGGGAGAGAGCAGGCGCTGTCTTTGTAGGGCCAGTTTCTGTTTTAGAACATGGAAATAACTAATGTTCAGTATCAATAATTCCATTAAAAAGCATTCTCCCGGGGACTAATGCCCAGATGAAACTGACAACTGCTGGTAAGGAAGTAAGTTCCTTTCAAGAAAGAAACCAGTAGCTTTATCTCTTGGATCACACAGTGAGTTTTACACACTCTGTGCCTGACCCTCGTGGGAGACAAGTTTCTGTGGGTTTACAAAAAGGAATAGGATGGAACTTAAAGATTTATTTGGGAACCA
Source organism: Sturnira hondurensis (assembly GCF_014824575.4). NCBI lineage: Eukaryota > Metazoa > Chordata > Mammalia > Chiroptera > Phyllostomidae > Sturnira > Sturnira hondurensis. The sequence continues at coordinate 5,484,120 of NW_028078194.1, read as the reverse complement.
AATAGTATTAACCAAATGTCCAATACGTGGTTTGCCAGTGAAGAAACTACCTTGTCACACTTGGGTCGTATGTTTTAAGGAATAAGAAGAGAGAGAGAGTCTGTCCCCGATCCCGGAAGCAGCTCTGTAGCATCCTTCAATTAGAAAGCATGAATTGATGGGCAGACATTTTTCTAATGTTCCCTGATGAAAATATTATATTAGGGGACAGTGTCTTTGCTTAATAAGTGTTCATTACTTCCTACAAAGCTAAGACGATTACACGAACAGAATTCATCAAGTGATAAGCCTAAGGTAATTTTGTTGGATGGGAGAAAATGTACACCTTTTCCAAAGGACTAACAACAGCTGTTCCCTGTAATGAAATCCAGAGTTTCAAACCTGCCTCTGGCAAATTCTTGCTTTTAATTAACCTAGCAGTTTCCTCAACAACAGGCAGCTTCTAAATTATATCTGGGTGGTGTGTGGAGCCGGTCATCCTGAGGTTAGATCTTAGCCCTGCTGGCCGTGGGATCCTGAGTAAAATGAACTGTTGGGAGGACTAAATAATTAAACATATGTAAAATATTAGGACAGTGTTTCTTTCAAAGTGATTCTCAATAAGCAGGAACATGTTAAACGTTACTAACATTAGTTTTGTCAGGATTGTATTTATGAAGTTGCTACGAGGCTCTGGATCAGGAATGGGTTCCCAGGTCCCAGAAACAGTGCCTGCTGCTCTGGCTTCAGTGAATTCTGCTCAGCGCCCACCTCCCTCCCACTTCGCGTGTTTAGTGCTCCATCTCTGAGGAGCAGTCACGTGGGGGAAGGAGAGTATTGCCGGTACTGACACCCAGGTTTCAATGTGAGCATTTCAATACAGCTTCACAGGCTTTGTAAAAGAAATATTTGCATTTTTGTGCTATTTTTCCCTTTTAAGAGTGCTTAAAAGCAGGTCTGAAAATGGGAAGTGGATGAGAAATGTTCTTAGGATGTAGATGATGATATAATTAGGAAGGGGACTGGAGCATAAGCCAGAAACTGGAAATAAAAATTGTATGAGAGGTGACAAGATTGGGTAAAAAACTTATCTCTTGAAAGAAGCCACAACAAAAACGAAAAGATGGTAAAGCGAAAGCTCAGGGCCTAGGGCTCCGAGGCTCAGCCGAAGGTAACATTCCTGAAGTATTTTGGAAACGCTGACACTTTTAATTAACACTCCACCCCCAAACAAGTGGAGGTTGTTATTAAAAAAGCCATATGAAATTCATTATTTTATTTATTTGGGGATGATGCTTCCCTATAGTACAATTTAAGGAAGGAATTTGGGCCATATCTCAGTACAAAGAAAAGGTTCATTATCCCAAACATCTGTTTGATTTTTCTTACCAAATATTGTGAAACTTGTAATAAATCATGATTTCCTCTTTCTTTGGCCACTCAGAATCCCAGAACAAAATTCAGTCATTGTAAATGACAGCATTATTTTTTCCCAACTTGTTTTCCTTAATAACTTCAATTATTTATACTTACTCTCATAAGCATCTACAAAATCTTTGTGGCAGGAGGGAGATATATACACAGATATATATATATATATATATATATATATATATAGAGAGAGAGAGAGAGAGAGAGAGAGAGAGAGAGAGAGAGACATAAATAGAGGTAGATATAGGTTAAGGACTTAAAAGGCTATGAGATGCTTCTTGTGCAGACACATGCTTATTTGTAGCTTGTCCTCCCTGCCCCCAGCTATACTATATGGTATACTAATACTATATATTTTGGAGAAATTGGGTCTATAGGTTTACCTTCTTAAAACATAATAGCATTCAAAATTCAGATACAAGGCACTCATTTCTGTGTTCACCACCAATTCTAAGTATCTAGTACTCCAATTCGAAAGAAATTCTTTTCTGAAAACATTGTCCACAGTCACCCCTGCTACTGTAGGCTCACACACAGAGACAATCAGGGGAGGCTCTGCAGAGAAAACAGCAATGTCTTGCAAACACACACATGTGTATAAGGACTCCAAGACGACTGCAAGGTCTGACTTGTGAATGCTCATTACAAATAAAACCTTTCTTGGTAAACGATGTCAAAGCCAGTAGACCTAATAGTTTGGGAGGTGCTAAAGGATTCCTCCTGCTGGGACAGTGAGCTAAGCTTGACTGTAAGTTTATGGCCTTGAAGAGAAGCAATGCATGCTCAAGACCACTGGTTTCTGTTTTCTCATTTGGTTGCAGGTAAGCACATCTGGCTGGACTACAATGCCTGTGGATAAACAGCAATTGGAACAACTGAACATTTGCAGAGCTGAGGTCGCCACCTCACAGAGCAGAGTTTCTGAAAGTGAGAGATCCCTGACTACCCAGGATCACCCAGAGGCTGGGAGAAGCTACAAAAAATATTGATCGAGGTCTCACTCTACCCCTACTAAACTGCTATATTTCATTTAAAAATGTGTTAGTAAATGCACCTGTGTTCCACTCAGTGATTAGTAAAAACCATTTTTTATAGAAGCTAAGAAATAAATAAGAGATCACGGTTCTAATCCTGAAATTTTATTAGCTGAATTTTCAGACCTGGCAGGGTAGCCCTAGTTTCCTTTATAGGGCGAACGGGTTGCAAGAAGTTAAATTATAAACAGTAATTTTAGAACAAGGCAGTGAAATTAAAAAGACAAGTTCTAATTCAGAATTGGTAAAGACTGAAGATAAAGAAGCACGGCCTCCTGATAAAGGCAGTGGGTTTTTACTAGGCGTCTGTCTGAAACCAACGGAAGTGGGAAAAGGAAGCAACGAGCATCCTCCCTCTGGTTCAAATGTGAGACTTACTGGCATCGAGCTTTATCCTTCAAGGAGTTTTTCCTAGAGCTGTTCCCTTCACTGGCGCTGTCCTCGTCCTCCGCCTCCAGACTCCGGGTGCAGCTCCTGATGACCTGAAAGATGCTGTTGACGGTGGACTCCTTCTCTGAATTCTTTAAGCCATTTTGTCCCACACGTTGTAAAAAATTATCTTGTCCACTGTAGTCAGCTACAAACTATGGAAAAATACATCAAGAGTTTGTTATTGCGACTTTATATAATACGTCTGAATAACCTACTCAGCTAAGGAAATGAAATCATAATGGTCATAAATAATGGTATTTGTGCCTATTTCATTTGGGGAGGAAAAAAGAACCTCCAGGAAAAACATTTTTCTCTTTCGCCACATAAAATATCAAAACTTACTCTTGTTTCCACTAAGACAACTTTAGTCCCTCTAGGAACCAACACTCCACTTTGAATTGAAAACACAAAAAGCAATATTATTCCAAGGTTCCCCTGGGAGATTAGCCACTTTACAGAGGAAGGGCAGGGCTATTTTATCCTTGCAGTGAGAACTGAGAAAAACCATGAATGGGTATACTGTGCTGTGGAACGAGATAAAAATCACCAAGAAAGGTGATGTTTGGCTTTATTTCCCATATGTCCTATGGCAATGCCAAGGCTCCCTGGCAGTGTTCAAGTTCTTATTGTCTGTATGCGGTCAGGAAGTTTCTCCCATCACCCCATCGCCGCTGGGCCCTGAGATGTGGCATCCCCTCCATCCGAAGCACAAGAGAGCTGGTGTGGGGCACTTGCTCTCAGCTTTCTCCTTCACTTCTTGCACTTCCATTCCCCTCATATAAGCTGGAGAGATGCAAGCTGGTAGTGTTGCCTATAACCATCCGGGGCTCTTCCTGATACCAGGTGGTGCCTTTGTTCCCAGGTGACATAGAAGAGGCTCAGTTTTAGAAGAGTCTTCCCAATGCCACCAAGAAGGGGTGTATGTGGGTGAGTGCGTGTGTAATAGTGAGTACTACCACGATAGTGAGGATGACTCTAGATTTGGGTGTGGGACTTCCAGGCATGGGATGCCTCAGAATTCACCATAAAGTTCCCTCCAGTTTCAATCCTCCTTTCCTTTCTAAACCCCATGTAGGGAAGTTTCCTTATCTTCTTCAGTTTCTCAATGTCCTTCCTCTCCAGTGCCCAATGCCCCGGGGCAAAGCTCACACGGTCCTCTCCTCTCTGGGTCTCTGGGAGTCTGGAACAAGCAGCGTTGGGTAGGGAAAACGGAGTCAGCCGTGGTCAGGAGCCCGCAACCTGTCTTTAGAAGAGGCACCAGCTTCTCCAGCACTATCAGCTCGCCCTCCCCTCCCCCGAAGGATGAGAGGAAGGCACTGTTGACTTCCCTGCATTTTTTCTTCTGCCAATTTGGAAAAGTTATTACTTTCACTTCACTTGACTTATTTTGTCCCCTGCAGCCAGACATTCCCACCCAATAAGAGAAAAGAAAACACTATCAGTCTTAAAAATAAATAAAATCAGAAAAGAACACCCATTTCCACTTGTACCTTCACACTGTCCCATTAAAGCTACCTTAACAGTGCTAGTTGGCATTCTTTCCTCTGGAACTTTCGAGGACCCGCCTGTTATCCAACACAACAGACACAATGGATCCCGGGGCTCACTAAGTTATCCCTCCTCATTTCAGTAAGTGATGAGCCAGGGAACAACAGCGACTCTCTGGATCACGAGGATTTTGGAAGGTCTCACCTCTAGAGTTTCCTCTTGGGAATTGTATCTCGGGCAGAGCTTCACCAGGCCAGAGGCTCCGTCTAGCACCTCACAGAGCTCCTTCAGAAACACCCCGCAGAACGGAACCACCTTACAGCCGGGGATGTGCAGCGCCCGCGTCACCACCTTCTTGTACTCGCAGGAGGACTCGTGCTGAGCCATGGCGTCCTTCAGGCTCCTCATGGTCTCCAGGTCAGACTGGTCCATGAACTGCCACATCTTTAAAACTTTTCTTGATCTATTGCAAGTAAATGACATTTCTTTTCAGATTGAAGGAGAAATAATATGGTTTACAGTAAATAGCCTAAATTCTATACGAATTTGTTGTTTTGGCTTGTTTTCTCTCTGTTTTAATATTTATTCAGGCTCCATATCTCCACCTACTTCTCCCAAATAATGTTTCATATTACTTTTATAAATTGAAACACAAAATTAAATAGGACCGATACGAACAAAAACACACGTAGAAGGAGTTAATTTTGGAAGGTGGGCACTGAACTTGGATTTGAGCTTTCCTAGCAGCCACAGACAAACAGGAAGCCTAGTAATAATATGGTTTGTACAAATATTTATGGAGGGTTGTCTGCAGAAAACGTGGTCCATCCACTCCTCTCGATCTTTTAAATGTTATCCCTAGATGACACCACTCCCTCAGTGACACACACGAAGCCTGCTTTAGCTTCTTTGCTTTTACTGAATCCAGCTTTAACATTAACCCACTGGTCCACCCTAAGGGATGTTATCTTGAAGTATTATCTGCATAAAAGGATGTTAAGTGGGGCTTTTCCTGTTTTGAACTGCTGATAAGAATAAGAGGTGACATTGTTCCCACCTTCTAGGAGAGGCACCAGGCTGTCACAAGCACCACCGAAACTGCTCTGCCCTCGTGGGCTCTCAGCCTCCACCAGCCCATAGAGGAACCGGATCAGGGCAGCCAGGTGGGAATACTGCCAGTACACTGCAATGAGGAGGAAATCACCTGAACTTTGGGGAGGCTTCGAGTGAACTCCTTGGAGAGGTGGATCTGTGTCCTGGGCAGTGTGTTGATCACAGAGGCTGGTGTGTGACTCTTGTGTGGGAAAGTCTGAAGTAAGAGGCTGCCTGGAGCTGCCCAATGGCAATGTGAGGGAGAAAGTTCCAGTGGATGTGTGTGTCTGCATCTGCAAATCTGAGTAGGCAAAATGCTGAATGCTCCTGTGAGCCAGGAGTGGACACTGTGACAGGCAGTTGGACATGAACTGTCTGGAAGGGCTTGCCTGACAAATGAAGTGACTCTAGAGGAAAGAGGCTGGGAGGGCGAGACCTCCAGAGCTGGCCCTGGGGGATTGCAGGTACACTGGGAGGTACATACAGGACGGGGGTAGGGAGACGTTAGTGGGCATAACTAGAGAGCACCCCCCAAAGCACCCCACATTTGGAAGCACCTAGCCCAGATTACAACTGGTCCAGTCAAGTAAGACCTCTGCTTCCTCTACCCCTCCTTCTTTCTTTCCTCTCCTGTCCACTTTTCCTGAAGGGATCGAGTTGGAAGGCCAGGGAGAGAAGAGACAAACCATTTCTTCCCACCCTGCTACAGGTACCTGAGACTGCGTGGGCTGTGGAATGTGGGAAAGGGCAAAGCTTTAACTTGGGTCAGAGGTTGCAGTTTTGATTTATATCAGGCTGGGTTGAGAATTCATTATGTACTGTATAAGATATCTAAAAGACAAGGAAGTACCACATGACAAACATGCACGCGCCAACCTCTCAGTTTAAAAAATAAAACATTAATAATACAGTCGAAGCCTCAGTGGGTTCTTCTGTGAGCACGTGCCCTCCTCCCTCGCCAGAGGGGACCACGGCTGGGACCTGAGTGATCTTAACAGGCCTTTATACTTACCCAACATGTCTATGTATCACCAAGCAGCTTGTGTTTTATAAACTGTATAGAAATGGTGTCACACTGTAGGCACTCAGACAACCTGCTTTTTTTGCATGGTGGTATGTTTCTGAGATTCATTCATACCCATGAGCGTAGGCCAACAAGACAGCTTATTAAGCACATAAGTGGCTGGGAAAGTTACAGGCTCTCCCAGGGTAGAATCCAGACCCAGGGGAGGGGGGGGCCAAAAAGGCAGGTTTGAAACACAGTGAGGTCAGAAAAACAAAACTGTTTTCTGATTTCACCCCATTAAGTCCAGCTAGTGCTATAACTGGTTTCCTATGGGCTGCTGAGAATCCTATTTGGGGAACAAAAAAGGAGGTATAAATAAGCAAAGGGATGAAATTCATGAGACATGGTTCTCATTATCGGATTATCCTTCTTTCTGTGAGTAACAGAGTAGCTATGTTACATTTTTGAGCAAAAGACAAACCTCAGCAAAGGTCAATGATTTTTTTTTGATAGATTGAGAATTGACACTGATTTAAAACTTTTATTTCTTTTTTTGACTATAAAGGTACTACTAGATGCTCATTATAGAAAATCTGAAAAATTCCAAAAATATAGAGAATCCACCCACAGACAACATTAGGTATATTTCCTTCCAGTATTTACTCTATTTGTGTCTGTCTTGTATAAATGCTTTATAAATTTTTATTTATAAATATTGCTGAGGTTATTAAGTATAGACAGTTTTGTTACTGTGTATTTTTATGTATTATGATATTTGTTTTCCAATATTAAATTTTTTTCATAAACATCATTTTTGGTGGCTAAATAACATTCCAGTGTATGGATGTATCATATTAGTTCCTTCATTTTTTTCTTGTTGTTCATTTGGGTTATTTTAAACTGATGCTATGACTGAATAAATACTGTTATATGTGAATCTTTTTTATTTCTCATTGTTTCCTTACAAATAGATGAGAATTTAGTTTGAGGAAGCAAAATATGCAGTTAGAAAACCAAGGTCAGTGTTAAATGACATTGTTCATTAAGGTTGCTCCTCTTTCTATCTAATTGCTTGAAAAAAACCCTTTAGTTATCTTGATGTAATTAAATTACTTATAATCTAAATATTTTCAAGCCTGAAGGTGTACACACTGGCTCCACCCCCACCATCATTCCATCATAAGAGCACCTAGCAACTTATCTCCTAAATATACTTTTCTAGCCAAAGAATTCTTAAACCTGATACTGGGAGCCATCGTTTTGTAAAGATCAGTTCAGTTCTAAGCCAAAAAAGGAGATGAAACCAGATGGCAGTGGGTCTGGGGTATAAAACAAAATGCACAGTGTGGAGGTTGAGCTTGGTGTGAGGTTACTCCTCATGTAAAAGAAGGTCACTTGGCTTTATGGCCTTTTTGGATTTTGAATTCACACTAAGTTGTGTCGGAAAGTCACATTCACTAAGGCTTCCCTGGGTCACTCTGAGGCCATTCTTCTATCAGGAGAATCTCTAATGCAGGGTGTGTAGCAGCCAGGCTCCAAGGTGCCCCGAGTGATGCACGCCTCCGGGTGCAATGCAGTCCCACCCACAACAAACCAGTGCAGGTCCTACGTGACCAGTGAAACATGGCAGAAGGGACAGTTAATGGCATCTGAACAGGACATCAAAAGCACTGCAGCTTCTGTCTTGCTCTCTTGGGTCACTCACTTTGGAGGGAGCCAGCTGTGGGGACAGTGATGTCCAGAAGGAAGTGAGGTCACAGCCCACAGTGAGCACCAACTTGCCAAACACAGAAGGATAAGCATCATTAAAATAGCACTACTTTATCATAATGTGAATATTCTTTTTTTTTAAGTAGCACAGGTTCTTTAAAGAAAACCTATGAAGGACACATGGACAAAAACTAAGGGGGTGGAAATGGGAGGGAGGTGGGGAGCACTGGGGTGGTGGTGGACTGGGATGGGAGTAAAAGACAGAAAACTGTACTTGAAGAATAAAATAATCTAAAAAAAGAAAATCTATGACAAGAGAACCAAATATACAGCCTCTTGTTCTCCCAGTATTTTTGTATTTTTTCCTTCTTTTGAGCCACAACTGGCACATTTGTATGACCATTTTAAATGTCAATGACACAAATTTATTCTTAGTTAAGAAAGTTCAAGAGGACAAAAAAAAAGTCCAACTCTGAGAATTTTCCTTTCCTCCCCCAAATCTGAATCCCATCACTGGAGAATCAAAGAAAAATCTTGATAATGTTATGAAGCAAGATCTGTTTCTACTCAGAACTCTCCTTGGGAAGGTGAATGTCAGACAATAACAATGACAGTTGTCTTTATAGATCCTTACTGTATGCCAGACATACCTGCTAAATATATTATCTCACTAAATCCTACGTCAAGAGGTAGGTACTTTTTATTATTATCCCCATTTTACAGATGTAGAAACTGAGGCTCAGTGAGGTCAAATAACTCACTCAGATCACACAGCTATTCTGTGGGGTATCAGGATTTGATTCCTTGTTATTCTGACTTGACAACTCAGGTTCTTCTTCCCCATAAGAGTAAGGGCAGTTACTTCATGCAAGGTAACTGAGTTTGAAAGGGAATAGGCAGGAGAGACTTTATTGACAGAACAGTGATCTTATTAGCTTGATAGAGAAGGCATAAGAACAGAATAACACAGAAGTGAGTGGCATGAACTCTGAAATCAGGGCTGCCTGCACTCATGCCCTAGCCATGCCAGGTGACCTGGGATGAATGACTTAACTTCTGCTAACACTCGTTTCTTTTTTGTATACAGTGGTAACAATAATGATATCTACATCAAAAAATTGTTCTGAGAATTAAAAAATTTAATTGCATGAAAGGTGCTTAGTCCAATGCTTGACACATAGTCAAGTGTTCAAAAAGTGAGAGCTAAAATTATTGAATGCTTATTATCAATGCTGTCACTGAGGGCAGTCAATGGCTGGGAGCTTATAGTGCTTGGGCAATTCATAAGGCAGAGCTGGAAAGAGAAACAGTAGAGTGTACAGGGCAGGAAGAGGAGGACAGGGGTCAGTGATGGGGTTGACACAGTTATGCAACAGGTAATTTCACTTGACTTGGCCACGAGCGTGGGATCGGAGCAGACACAGCTAACTGGGATTGTGAATGGCCCACGGGGGCTGAGTTCTGCAGTATCCTGGAGGGGCAGGGCTTGTGGTGCTACCAGTGGATAACGTATTTCCTCTGTATTCTAAAAACAACCTCCAACCCAAAGGCAGAGATTCTCAGACGTGAGTAATATCTAAATTCCTTTTCAAATTATACAATAAAAGGCTAAAGAAATCCCTGAAGAACAAGGGGTACTTGATGGGATAATTTGTACTGGTGGGCACTACCAATTGTGTTTTGGGCAGTTAGTTTAGCGCCATTTGACTACTAAGAGGAAATGTGCCCAGATACCTGAGGCCAGCCAAGAACTCCATGACAGTGTTGTAGTTGCCCACGTTCCAGCAGCATTTGGCCACATGCACCAAACATGAGAAGACCTCCCGCTTCTCCTCCATGGAGCCCGCCGTGAGGATCAGCCATGTCACCCAGGAGCTCACCTGGAAAGTGCAGACAGGGGCATTGACTGAAACTATGTTCTGGAAGCTTGATCAATATTTTTTTTCACACACAAAAAACTGTTCTTCTTTTTTAAAATATCAGTTTAGTATCAGAAAATGAAGGACCCAGCCAAGACACTATTAAATCTCTAAAGGGATTCTGGCAAAGTAACTTAAGCTCTCTATGTTCTTTACCTTCATTTTACAAATAAGGAGGCTGAAAAGTAATTCATAAAATCCCTCTTAATACATAAAATTCCATGAAGCTATAAGAAAATAAGGCCTAAGGATAATGATTGTAACATATTTGACTAACGGACAGCAAGACTGAATGCAATCAGTGCACTTAGCCCACAAATGAAGGCACTTATCAGTATTAAAATACATAATATCAAATGAAAAAAATACAAAAATGCGTATTTTGAACTATCTTTTACAAACGCACTACCTATTAGGCTCCCCGAAGGATTAAACAACAATGAGAAGAACAAATACTTACATAGCACTTACTATGAACCAGGAACTGTTCTAAACATTTACATATGTTAATTCATTTTTCTTTCACAATAATCCTGAGTCAGGGACCATTATTATCCTAATTTTATAGAGGCGAAGACTGAGGGACAGAGGGCCTGAGAGGCTTGCTCAGGGTCCCCAAACAAAGAGGTGGTAAAGTCTGAATTTGCACTTAGGTGTGTGCCCCAGAGGGAGCACTGTTAACCACTTGCTAAATGCTTAATGTGTATACACAAACTCTAATGTTCCCCAGCTCCAGGCTTAATTTATTCTTATATGGTTTGTTTCTTCTACTACACAGATTAGATTATGATATTTAATAACAACCCAATACTAAGACCCCCTTTATGATATGCAGCCTCAAAATCCTCTGCTTAATCTCTAAGATTATTTTGCTGCTAGCTCCACTTTGGTTCTTGGACACTAGTGTTCACTTAAGTTACTTTCTCCATTCTGGTTAATGTCTGGGCTGATGAGCTCAGTTTTTAACAACCAAAGCTCTTGTCTTAACCCCACATGGATCATGAGCCGCACTTGGTCCAGCAACAGTGTTGAAACGTGGGGAGGCAATCACTTCCCTGGCCTGAGTGAGAATGAGGCCTGAGCACAGAGTTCATGGTGACTCATGACATGACAACTGCAGGAAAAAGAGTTCAAGGTGCATAGCATACTGCTGTAAATGGATAGGAATGAAAGGCATTTATTGCTGGCAGCAACCACAGAGGGCAGTCCAACCCCATTTTCCAGATCAGGAATCTATGGCTCATGGGAGAAGTGACTTTTCTCAGGTCACAATTCTTGTTGATGTTAAAATCCAGTCCGGTGCTCTTTCATCTGATAAAGGGTGAGTTTCTTTCAACCTGGCATTGGTTAGGTCCTTCTAAGCACTCAGTAAGAGGACAGAGCTGGAATAAAAGGAAAAGATACCGAGAAGTACCAAAAATGGTGAAAGAAGTGAACAAAGCAGAAGAGAAGAGACTGATGCTGAACATCTTTTTCCTCTCCCTCTACAGGAACAAATTGGGAAATAGTAGCAATAGGGAGTTTCAGTGATAAAACAGGATTATGCTTCGGCACCAGCCAGGAGCACTGCAGTTATAATCTGCCTCTTCCCTTCTGAAGCCAGGTGAAGCAAAAATATGATGGGCCACTGTCCCACCTGGGCCCAGCCCATCGGGCTCTGAGCATGTTCCTCTGCTCTCTACCTGCTTTAGACTTTACTGGGTCCTCATGCAACATCACGAGAATGATTCAGCATCAGACCCGCAGGACGAGCCCTGGTCCAGATCCTCCTCCAAGGAATTTAGAGCTGCTTGGGAAAAAGACACTCATTCATTCCAATCTCCCAGGACTTCCTGAAGCACACAGATCCATCTGGGATTTGCAGGGACAACCCCTCCCCTGCAGCTATAAGCAAGACCTTACTCACTATCACCATGCCTGTCCCTTCACCTGGTTACCTGGTTAACAGGCTCTCCAGAGAAAAAAATTATTTTGCCAATAGAGACTGGGTGTCCCTTGGTGCTTCCATACAGTTTTTCCTTTAGTGAGATTTGTTTTTTATGAGCCCTACCCTGCTGTGGGAAGTCATCAGCAAATACTTAGAATCATAAAATCATCAACATCTCCTTACAAATAAAAATGAAATCGTGGAGAATTAAAATGATTCTTTAGAGACATCCAATGCATAAATTTTTGAGACTTCTGGGTATACCTTTCTGTGGCTTTAGCTCCTTTTTTTTTGTCGTTGAAACTGATGGCAAATCATGTCTCTGGAAGTTGTGGTTCTTTCAGGCTATGTTGGTATCACACTGTGACTTCTTAGTCCAGTGGTCTGAAAGGGTTAACTCGTCTTCCCCTGGAGAGTCCTGCTCCAGAGAGCAGGCATAGACCACCACATGGTGTGTGGCTCAATCCCGATCAAGCATCCAGATTTATTTCCTATCAGTCAAATGATTTTCCATATACTTTCCCACAATGCTAGGAAAAAAATAACGATACCATATTTCACATGGAAACCTAATTTAAACCAACTGTTCCATCTCCAAGTGTGAGTCCCCAGGGCCTGGCCGATGAGATTACGTAAGCACTGTTATCATAAACACACACACACCCCAACATCTGCTTACGGACTTCAGCGACAATACTTATGTCAGCCTAATGTATCTGTAACTTCACAGGCATTAATTAATGGGAGTGTCATCACTAATTACAAAAAATAAATGAAACAAAAGGAAAACAGGAATTTGGCAACGACTGTAAAACACTGCCCATGGCATGAACTGCAGTCACGTTTACTAAGTGGAAAATGTGATGTGTTGCCAATCCAGAAAGATCTCCAAGACATAAACCACACAGAAAAACACACAAATCGCACACATATAAAGTACCACAACTCAAGCACAGGGTGCATCCTTAAGTGGAAAGGTGTTACATGTGGCAGATTATTTTGCTTTATTTCTGTAGTCAGCACAAAATACAGAGAGAATCTGGCCCCCAGCCCAATTCTGTGCGAGTTCTTCCCAGAGGCTCTGTGCTCACCCCGACGACCCTGACTCCTTGGTCCATGCCTACGACTCCTCCACAGTTGCTCCCTCCAGATATTTTCTTTCCTCCTCTTCTTGCTTTTCTCAGGACTCTTCTGCCTAGGCAAACCAAACAGCTTGCTGTCTCTTCTCACATCAAATACTTTATTGGCATCACACAAGCTCAGTTCGGCAGGAATGTTCTTACTCCATTTAAAATGACCTTTCTCTTGTCCACCATGTGTCCTTACTGTGGCCCACCAGGCACCTGTCTGTTCTCCAACCTCACTCAGCTCTCCCCCATACCCTGCTTTTTGGAAGGTGACTGAGGCTTTTCTTCCATCTCTGGGATCTTATACTGGTTATTCCTTCTAGAAGAAAGCTTACCTTTACCCCTCCTCCCCCACTGAGGATTTAGCAAACACCTGTCCTTAAGGCAGAAATGTCTTTAGACCCTGCAGTCCGGGCCCCTGCCCTGAGCCCCATGCTGGCTGATCCAGCCGTACCCCTCTCTATCAAGTGAGAAGTTCGTGGCGTGAAGGGAACAAGACTGCCCACTGGCTGTGCACCCACTTCCAGGTCAGTTACCCCTATAGACTCAGGACTCCTGAATCCCCTGTTCAAAGGGCCCAGACCCACTTCTGGGCCTGTTATCTGGATCAGTCCTCCTGAGGGGGAGGTTGTAACTCTAGGCCTGAAGGCTGGCCAAGGGGCAGTAGGGAAGTGGCATATGGACAGTTTGAACTTGAGGCCTGCAGTGTCCACACACAGGTATACATGCTAGGATGGAAAGAGAAGGTAGGCAGGCCCTAGGCTAGGGCCTCCTTTGTACTTCTTCCTGGTTTTTTTAGCTGAAGTCAGGGAGGGGCGAGACTGCCTTTAGGAATCTGATAAAAGCATCACTTTCTTTTTTCTTTCTTAAATATTTATTTATTTTTAGAGAGGGTATATGGAAGGGCGTAAGAGAGGGAAGGAAACATCAATCAGTTGCCTCTTGTATATGCCCTGACCTAAGACGGAGCCTGTAACCCAGGCATGTACCCTGACTGGGAATCGAACCAGTGACCTTTTGATTTGGGGAAAACGCACAACCAACTGATCCACGCAGGTTGGGGCAAGCATCACTTTCACTAGTAGGCCTACTGTGATGTCTCATCTGGGTTGGGTCCACATGCTGTGTGTTACATGGTGGCCCCATATCTCCTTGACCTCAGCCTCTGCGCAATCAGCACTGTGCTCCCCAAAAGGCAGACATCAGCTCTATGCTGCTCACCAGCAGCAGTGTCCACCACATAACTACTCAGTCAGAGACGGCAAATAAGTGGATATACCCTCCTCTAGGAAGGCTTTTCTGATGACCTAGCACTTCACATTCAACTTCTTCCTGCTTCTCTCTGACTTAATGTTGGACCTGGAGTCCAAAGTTGTGTCCACACTTGGGTTCTCCTTGCTCCATGAGTTTGCATCTGGTTTATTTTTGTAGTGTTTGTGTGCCTGACTCTTTCACATGGGCCTGTTCGGTCTCCCCCACCAGACCTTATGTCCTCAAGGACTGAGACCATCTTTCCCACATCTCCAGTGCGGGGATGCTCGGTGCCTCTGATGGATAGGCAGGCCACCCAGAGTCCCAGGAGGCTGTGGGCAGAGAGGATTCTCAGCCTCCAAATGGTCAGGGATTATATTTGGGAAGAGGCCTGAATACTTCCTACTGCTGTTCCCAGGTCCAGAAAAAGGAGACAAGTGACTTTGTGCCAAAAACATTTTTGAATATGCTGAGCAGAAGTTTTTATAGAAAGATGATCCTCTGTAATGGGTATCTGGCTACCCTAATTGCAAAGGCTGAGCTCAAATGGTGAAGTCTAAAGATGACAATGGAAGTCTAGACAGTTACTCCCAAGTAGTTTCTGTGCAATTCACATATACCTGACTTCTATGGAGCTTACTAAAGCAACCCTTGAGGTAGAGTGAGTGGGCATGAACAGGCAAGCCACACAACTGACAGACAGACAGGCAGACACACATCTGCCTACACAGCACTCTTCCAAATGTGGAGCACTGGTATCAGAATCTCTGGTGGTGGTGGCGGCAGGGTGTTTGTTCAAACGCAGCTTCTAAGGTCTCACTCAGATCTACAAACCACACTCTTTAACAGTGGGGCCCAGGAACCTGCATTTTTAGGTAACCCCCCTGGTGGTTCTTATGCACACTTTGGTTGAGAACTCTCCCAGGGGTTTGGCATCCCTTTCTGCATCCCTGTATCTTGCTCAGGCAAGACTGTGAATCTTCATCTCCGTAACTGTGCCTGAGACTGGGGCCGTAACCTATTTGGAACCAGGAAGGAGAGACTGGGGGCAGGGGGTTCAGTGCAGCACAGCACAGCACAGCACAGCAGTGGAGGACAGGTCACCGGAGTTGAGTGGACCTGCGTTCAACTCCTAGGTCCACTGTTCCTTTGTGCAGGTTCCTGAGGCAAACCACCTAACCCGCCAGCCCCAATTCGCTTTTTGGTAAAATGGAAACATTAATATTTACCTCATAAAATTATTGTGAGGGTGAAACTGAAGATTGTGTCTAAAGATCGCAACAGGATGCTGAGTATGTGGTGAAGGGCTCAGTAGATATTTGCTACTGTGACCACTGCTGCTGCTGCTTCTCCTTCTATTACTATCATTAGCTGAGCTGTAGAGAGGAGAATTCCAGGAAACCGAATGCAGAAATTCAGAAGAGAGCAATCTGTAAGGCCCAATTCCTAACCACAAGGAAGGAAGAAGTCCAAGGCTGGACCAGGAAGACTCTGTGATTGCCTTCAGAAGGGTTTGTGCCCTGAGCACAAGCTTTTCCTAATAGAAGGGTGACACATACTTCTGTTCTCTGAAGGCTTCCCTGTCCCCTCACTGGA
Source organism: Sturnira hondurensis (assembly GCF_014824575.4). Taxonomy (NCBI): domain Eukaryota; kingdom Metazoa; phylum Chordata; class Mammalia; order Chiroptera; family Phyllostomidae; genus Sturnira; species Sturnira hondurensis. The sequence goes on along the minus strand of NW_028078194.1, from coordinate 5,468,128 downwards.
AATTACCTTTTTTTTTCCTATTTAAACCACCCACTCCCCTACACCTACCTACCTACCTACCTACATACATACATATTTATACATATTATATGTTTATATAAGTATGTTTCTAATATTTAGACCTAAACCAATCTACATCAACTGTAAGCTCCTTAATGGTCGAGGCCATGACTTATTCATGCTGAGGTCTCAGTACTGAGTCTGCAGTGGCCAGCAAGTAACACACACATCCTCCTTGACATGAAGTGGGTACAGAAGAGTTCCTTGAACACCTTGACTAGTGTGGCATGGTTCTACCAATGACTGTTGGTTTAGGAGGGACACAGAGGGAAAAAGGGAGGCATCTAAAGGTGGTTTTTGGAGAAGCCCTAAACTCATTTTCCTTCCCCTCAAATGGCATCCCAACTGCCTACAGGACACTTTTTGGCCTTCAAAACTGACACCATCTGAACTAAATTTACACCTCCAGCACTGACCTCCAGAGTTGCCTACCACTCCTGTCTGACATTCCAACCCTATTACATGTTGCATCATTATCTCTTCTCCACCTATTGCTATCTCTGTGGTATTGATCAATCTATTCCCTTGTGCTATGAATATACAGAGGATTTTGTTCGTGTATTTGTTTTGCTTTGGCTGTCTCCAACACTTCTTAGTTGAAGCACCCTTTCTCCACCTTAATCTATACAGATTACATGGGGCTACTCTTCCCTTACTTTCAGAGATGAGTAGAGCATGACCCAAACATCCAGGAAAAGAGACATAATCTTTTTGTTGGAATTATAAACTATAACAGCATAAATAAAGATAAACTGTGAAGATATAAGCTGTCTTTGTCACAAATATCAGCAGAGTCTGCCTGAGACTATCAGCCCCCCACCCCCAACACACACACACACACACACACACACACGCAGAGTGAAGATGGGTTCCTGGAGACATTGGTCAGGTTTCTAGATGCAGATCTACTGAAAGCCCTGTGAAGACCCCATACACATAATCCAAAAAGTTCCCTTACTTTGAGCATGTTTAAGTAGAGGTGCTGTTAACTTGCAACAGAAAAACCAAAAAGCCTTGATAAACATATCTGATGATCCCCCTCCTCTAAAAAATACTAAGGATCTATATGCATCATCATGTACCATGCTGGACACTAGTGAACAAGACAGATGTGGTACTGGAGCCTTGTGGAGGAAATAACACAAGCAAGTAATTAAATAGGAGTATGGGTGATATTTTGCTTGGGTAGGTACAAGGCCAACTTTACCCATTCATAAGCTACCATCTTTGGAAGTCCAGTCTTTCTACCACTCCTTGGTCTCAGCTGTCCTTCCAAAGCACTTTATTTATATCTCTGAAACAGTGCTTATTCTTTCCACAAACAGTTACTGCATTGCATGCCTGTGAATTTGCAAGGAACTATGTTAGGCATGGGGGCAGAAGGGGTAGGAGCAAGTACAGGAAAAGAAAGGTAGCATGCTCTGCCTTGCAATTAAGTCAGTTGTATATATGGCCACCTTATCTAAATTGTCAAAACCTCAAGGATAGAGACCATATAATTCTGGTTATCTTCCTATCGTTTACAGAATGTCTTCCCTGTAGTCTGTACCAGATAGTTGCTTAATTCTCAAATGCTCCAACTAAAAATTCCCTAATGACTGAAAATTAGGTTCTAAATTCACTAGAATTATTTATTGTTTTTAAAAACATTGTTCTTTATTTTGGTTCCATTTAATCAACAGTTAGTGTCATAAGTAACATGTAAATATTCCCAAGATGTGAACTCTAGAGGCTTTGACAAGTCCTCAATTCCACTGACATAATTACTTTAGACTGCTTTTTGCATAAAGAATAAATTTATTCAAAACTTTAAACATGTTTTGCTTTCCTACTTTTTGTGACACTACATTATATTCTTTAAAAATTGAGGTATAATCGACATGTAACGTTTTACTAGTATCAGGTGTAAAACATACACCTGAATGCTTCTATATTTGCCTATGTTGTGAAGTGGTCACCACAATAAGTCTAGTTAGCACCCATCACCTTACTTACAATTTTTCCCTCCTGATGAGGACTTTTAAGGACTCTTAGCAAATTTCAAATATGCAGCTCAATATTATTAACTTTAGCTGCCATGCTGCACATTACCTATATCCATGACTAATTCATTTTATGACTAGAATTTTGTAAATCACCTGCATCCCATGACCTCTCATTTCTTTGACAACCACCAATCTGTCCTCTGTCTCTATGAGCTTGGGTTTTTGTTGTTCTTGTTTTTTAAATTCCACATATAAGTGAGATCATGCAGTTGTCTTTTTCTGTCTGACTTATCTCACTTGGCATAACCCTCAAGATCCATCCACATTGTCACAAGTGGCAAGATATCATTCTTTTTTAATGGCTATTTACTGTTTTAATATTTTGATTTAGATATGCAAATGATACTTCTAGTTAAATGAACTGCTCAGAACTGCCAACAGCTATGCAAAATGTGTTACCCTCTCTGAACCACACTCTGTTGAATGGATCATTCATTCTGAAACCAATTATTAGATGGTATTGAAGAGTAAGCCTCATTTCATGCATATTCTCCCCTTTTGTGAAAGTATTTACTGGTAGTCCTAGCATAGGGTCCTTGTTATTTCATCCCATTTTAACAATGGGATTAAATCCCATGGCTACATAAGAAAGCAGTTACATAAAACCTCTAGATATAAGTGAGTTCTTAGCTTCAAACTATCCTGACCTTAAGGCTGCAGGGTCATTTATGAATCAGTTTCTTTTCCTCTCTGAATGATTTTAATAATACTTACAATGATAAGAGCTTCTGCGTATTGGGCATGCACTTGTGAGAGGGACACTACTTACTTAATTCAACCCCCTCGGGCCAACACACCCGGTTCCCACTCACAGATGAGGAAGCTGAGGTTCAGAGTGGGTGTGCTAGCTTGCCCAAGACTGCACAACCTCTCAACTAGGAATGAGCCAAACCAAAAAAGCTTGTGCTTCTAAACGACCATGCTTTTCTACTTTCCATTTTCTCTTAAAAGCATTAGACCAAAGAGTGAATTAATTACAGCTTTTAGCCTGATACACTGAGCAAAGAAATGCCTTAGAAAAGGCTATGGAGAGTTCAGCTTAAAAATCTGAGCAGCTGACTCACATCCCCTTTAGAAACAGAATGTTAGCATTCTGAGAAGTACACACAGAATTTGGTGTAGGTGCTTGCTAGTTGTTTACCAATGTTCCTGTTCTGTCACCTGTCTAAATCTCCAAGTTTTCTATGATACAAAGCACAGGACAGGGTCCTCCTGAATTAAAGAGTCTGGAAGTGGAAGGAATGTATGGGAGAAGGCCTGTGAGAGATTCCATCCCTGCAGCTCACCCCTGAAGACAGCTCGGTGTCCCAAACAGAAATTCGAGTCTGGAGATGCCTCCCCAAAACTTGCTCCCTGAGGTGCCGTCACCGTTGAAGTGGCCCATCTGCTTTCCCTGGTCCCAGCAGCCTCTTCACTCTAGCTAAGTTGCAGGACCTTCAGCAAATATATCTTCATTGAGCAAATCTTTACTGAGTGCCCACCCTCAGGGGACTCACACTCCACTGGGCACTGCTCTGGGGGCATCACAGACACTGTTCCCGACCTGCCAGGAAATGGAAGCATCTGCGCCACCCAGCATGACTGGTCCCTTCCTGTCCCAGCTGTGATCTGGGTGCCATGGGCATTCTCTTTCACTTCTCACTGGGGATCTCAACTGGGCAGTGCCAGTGGGCACTGAAAGGTGGACTCTGTCACAGGTTGCTTTTCCTTTTCTGACATCAGTAAAATAATAATGCTATCAAATTGTTCTTATACAGTCTACTTTACTAGTCTTTGTTTAAAATGCTTAACATGTATTCATTTAATCCTACAACTCAAAGAAGTTAAGTCTATGTCATTATCACCCCATTTTATGGATTAAGTGAAAGCACAGAGAGGTTTGGTCACTTGCTTAAGGTCACACAGCTCGTAAGCTGTGGCAGTAGGCTCCTAACAGAGGCAGCCCAGCTCCAGAGCCCATTCTCATAATATTGTTCTCCGCTGTAGGGAGTCAGTTTTTGACTGCCAGCATTTCCTGCAACCCTGTCCTTGGCCTTTCTCGTATCTTTGCTTATGTTACCTCCTCTCCTTAGATGACTTTCTTTGACTTCCCTGGTTTTATCCACCTCTCCACTGCTGTCTCTGAATAGCGCTTTTTTGTCCTGTATATCCAAGAATTAACTGGCCATCGCCATCTGCCAGGTCCAAAATCCCCAAAAGCACACCCTGCATCAGTCCTTGACTTCTCCTTCACCTTCCATTCCCACATTCAACTGTCCACTGAGTAGCCTAGACACTGCCTCCTCCAGGAAGCCTTTCCTGAACTCTCACATAGTTAACGAGCGTTACATAACTTCATCACCAGGCTGTGACCATTTCCCCCCCTGGCTCTTGCCACTGAGGTCCAAGCTCCTTGAAGGAAGGCAACCCCTTTCTAGTGCAAAGTCCAGTAAGAGTGGCAGGTGCTTAACAGCTTCTTGTTTTGAGTCACGCACAGAGCACAGCAGCCACAGCAGCCACCTCCCTGTTGGTGCTGCCCTTCTCAGAAGAGTGCCCAAGCACCTGAGTGCCCAGGGGATCTGGGGGCTGCAGTGGGAGCAGGGAGGCTGACGGCTGCATTCTGAAATCACCTGTCAGCTTGCCCTTCACCCAAGTCGCTCCAGAAGCAAGTGCTGGGGAAGGTACCAGGTGACACAGAAGGCCTACTGGTAATTTGGTTCATACCAGCCATGACACAGAAGGCCTACTGGTAATTTGGTCCATCACGGGAAGATTCCATTTTCCCTGAGATCACTGGGTACCAGACTAAAGGTAGTGGTGGCCTTCGCATCTGCTCTGGATTGGGCAGGGCCCATTCTGAGGTGCCCTGAGTGACGGATAGGAAGTGACCTCTCTGCTTACCTAGGTCCCCTGGATGGGGAGGTCCCTGGCCACAGGCCACATTACTGGGGAAAACGGGGAAGAACAAAGGTTGTCTTCCAGGGCCACTGAGAAGGCCCAGGAGGTTCTGAGACTTGCTGTGAGTAACTGTGGGCCCCAGGGCAGCTGGATGCCTGTCACAGGAAAGTAAAAGTGCGCCCAGTGAGTCACTATTTCACTCCTAGGGTCCCATGGCAAATGCCTGCTGACCGCAATGCAGATGGTGAGTAAGTAACAGGAGGTTGACAACTAAATTGATGCTAATGATCAGGCAGGAAGAAAAGAATGGAAGGGAATAAAATGATTTGCATGTGTTAGCATATGTTCTCCTAAAGACAAATCTCTGTGAAGAAACAAAGGATATGGTATCCCACCCAGATCAACTACATCCTTGCCCTGCTGGACACAGGAAAATACAACGTGGGAGAATATTAAGAAGATAATGAACTCTATCTGTGCAGAACGTGTGAATGAAACCTCTTAGGGAATAAATCTGATGAAAACCAGAATTCAGCTTCTTTGTTCCCTTGGGAATGGGGGCAGGGAGAGGAGAGAGAACACAGGATTTGAAGCCAAAGAAATGCAAGTTCATTTCTTGGCCTTATTTTTTAAAACATTTCTATGACCTTGAGGAAGTTTCTTACCTCCCCTGAGATTCAATTTCTCACTCATAGAATGGGAATAATAAATATTCCATATCATAAAGGGTGCGGTGACTAATAGAAGAGACAATATAAGTACAGGGTTCCGGTGCTCAGAGCAGAGTACATACTCAGTAAATGTCAACTAGTACTGATAATTAAAAATAAGGGAGCAGCTCCTTCTTCAAGGGGTAGTCTTCGTAGAAACATTGTTGGCCTTTGTATTACGGAGCCAGCTCCTCTTCTCTGTTTAGCAGAGAGGGATGTCCCAAGGATTCTTCAACCCTCAGAAAGAATGAGCCTTGGTTTCTTTTAAGATGCCAGAAAGTAGAGGCAGAGGGAAGGTGGAAAGGGGACAAGCCAAGTTTCAGAAAAATACACATCAATGGAAAGTGTAAGGGAAGTTGGCAGGGAGGGGTGGGAAACAGGAGATGAAGGAGGAGGATCTGGGCGAGGGCTGTCTGAGAACGCAGCACACAAGGATACAGTGTGGGGGAGGGGAAATGCTTGGAAAAATAGCCCTGAGTGAGTCACAAATAGGTTCCAACTGGGCAACCACCCTGAGAACCCGATGCCCTGTGTGCAGGAAACATACGGAACGCCAGACTGCAGTCACACTGACTCAGAGCGGGAGTAAACAACAGCGTGCGACATTGGCCATTTCAGTATCTTTGACACTTTGTGAAAAGGAGGTCACCTTTTTGGGTCAAAGAATTGATCCTAATTCTGAACAAATGGTACATGTAAGGCAAAAATTCTAGGATGTTCTGCACAGGATAAAATTACTCACTGTGCCTCACCAACTACCTAATCTATAAAAATAAACAACGAGTGTCCTGTGATGATATCATCAAACTGGCTGAATAGTAACTGCCTTGGTGGAGCAAAGAACTTGAGACTGACAGTGGAGAGCAAGGAAATTCAATTTGGGAGGTCCGACAACTGCCTAGTGGCCTGAGCACTTCCAAACTGTACTACTCGACACTCCATTTGTCTTGTTTGTTGACTGGCAGGCTTACGCGCGTGTCCCTACTTCTCTGCAGCTTTGGATTTTGAAATCTTTGTTGCCAGATACTTGATCTGACAATTCTGAATTACTCCCAGGTGTTCCACACACAGTAGGTGCTCAATAAATATTCCAGCAGCTGTCGGTATCCCTGTCTGCTCTGAAGACCCAGACAAAGTTAGGTCAGTAATGTTTTCTGGTAAAGTTTCCTAAACTGTGTTCTGGGGACATGTTCTACCAGATGTTAAGTATTTTGTGAAGAAAGTGTCTGGGGCCATATTAGTTGGGGAAATCCTGGGATAAATGAAGATTTCTTCACTGGCAGGATAAAGAGCTTTAAATATTCTAATGTGCATGGTAAATCTCCCAGAAGGAGCTAATATTCAGAGTTTTCCATATTCTCTCGACCATGTATTATTTTTCAAAGGAGCACTAACATCTATCTGGAAAGTTCTGCAATGTTGGCACTGGATCTCTCCATGCTCCACAGGCAATTCTGGATACCTTTCTCTGCATTGGCCCAATCTGATAACACATCCTTCATCTCTAGGAATTGTGTGGTGTGAGTGCACTTTGGGAAGCAGAAATAGTCAGAAATGGCCGCATACAGTTTTATAACTGGTATCATAAATTCAACATCAATAATTGGAAGAATTCTAAAACTAAGACATGGAAAATTTTTTCTTATAATCCAAAATGAGGAGATTAAGGCAGGCACACAACTATTATTTCATAGCCAGGGCTGTCATGAGGAAAGAGCCCAGCAGATGACCTTTTAGGCATGTGGTTCCACTAGATAATGTGACAACTAACAAATCAGAGAACCTTAAAGGTTATTTAGCTCATTTACCTTATTCTAGACATGAAGAAATCCAAGAACCAGAGAGGTTAGGTGATTTGTTCAAGGTCACTCAGCTGGTCAGTGGCAGTGCCAGGGCTAGACCCTGGGTCCCCTGACCTCCAGATATTCTATAGTCACAACCTGCTGGGCTTCTGTTATCTTGTGAGGAGGACTGGATGCATCACTACCCCTTACTCACTCCCTCTGCCTGTGGGTCTTAAGAGGCAGGTTCATCCCAGTGAACAAGGGGTGCATGCCAGGCAGAAGCTAACCTGGTCTGATGGTGAGCTGCAGGAATTACTAAAGACACTGACTCAGGCAGCCAAAAAGATGGTGGCAGTGGGTTCTAGTTGGGCAAAACCCACAAAACAAAAGGGAGAAGAGTCAGGGCAATGGAAACTAGATTGCCCAGGACAGGGCCTGCCATGTCACTGCCCTCAATAGTGACCTGCCTGTAGTTTCAGATATACTGAGGCTTGAACATCAGTAAGAGAGGACTCCAGCTGTGTCCTGCAGAAGGGGTTATGGAAGGGAAAGGCCCAGGAGAACGTAGCTTTGGGGCAGAATTCTGGAAGGGAAGCTGGAAGGAAAATGGGAAATAGCAAAAGTTGGTACAGTTGCTATTTGTATTCATTAGGAATGAAAGGAGAAGTCAAAGGCAGAGGCAAGAAACTTCCTCTGCTTCCAAGAGGAGAGGGTGCCGGCAGGAAGGAAACCCCTGGGAAAATTCCTGCCAGGATGAGTTTCCAGGAGGGAGAGAGCGGCTGCTCGCTGGTGGTGGCAGCAGTGGGTTTGGGCTGGGGACCCTGATTAACAACTCTGTGGGTACAAACCAAATGATAGAAGCTGCAGAAATGTAAAACTTTGGATGTGGGGAGGCTGAGGTGAGAAGAGATTTATTTTGGAGACTGGCCCATGTGGTTGACAGGACTTTGGAGTGATTTTGTTGAATGGGCTGAAGTTAAAGTCTGTTCATTTTCTTCAGGAGAGTCAGTTAAAGACGTTTGTGGGTGTTGATAGTTTTTGAGGTGTGTTTACAGTTCCTATAAAAGAGACAGACCTGTTAGGGGTCAGGAGGGGCAATTGTTTAAAGGTTACATGAAGCTATGGCAAGAAGAGGTGGGGGTCAAACACAAGTCTTGCTTCTCCTATAAAGAGGGTGAGTTTTCACTCCAAAGGGGCAAAGGCATGTTTTTTATGTGGCTTGAGAAAGCTCTTTAGACAAATATTTACTTGGAAAGTGCTTGGATGTAGATGGCAGAGACTGAAAAGTAAAAACACTATTGAAGTATTAAGAGTGTCATACCTTATATCCGAAAACCCCCAAACTAAACCAAAACAAAACAAGATGTTTTGGGGTTGTTGACTGGACAAATATTCTTTTCTCCATATAGTGGGGGCAGCCTATGTTTGAGGACAGGGGTGATGGATTCCAGTGTTAGCTCTAACATTCAGTAATTGTGTGATACTGGACCAATGAATTTCTCTTCTCTTCCTTCCACTGAAAGCAGGCCTATGAGCAACATCTATCTTACAGAATTGTAGGACTGAAGGAAATAAGGCAGGGGTGCTTAATATACTTCTATAAACCCAGTAGAAAGGTTAGCCAATTTTACTAATACTAATAGGCACCTATTCAATGATTTTATGATATGGCATTTGGTTTTGTGAGTCACTCTATTTAATGTGGTATTTTTTTGAACTTAAAAATTATAATTTTTGAATTAATGCTTCATTATGTTTCTCTTGCCATTCCACTATACAGTCCCCTCTCAGGCCTCTCCACTCCACACTGGAGAGCACCATGCCTTAGACTCATGCATAGGATAAGCCTATACTGCACCCAGATTCACACTTTAAATTCTATATTCTTACATTTTATATCCTGTGGCATAGAAAAAATTAGTAAAGAAAGACACTTTCAATGCCCATGAGGTACTACAGATAAACTGACAGATGCTAATATGAGAGCAAAAGCAAATTTTGCTATGAGTAGATAAAAGTCAAGTGTAATACATATAAAACAAAGGATGTCCTAAGTGCTAGAAAACATAGCCAAAAACTTAAATGTTATAGTCAAATATTTTTCTGAAACAAAATTGATATGCATAATTTTTTCCTTTTAACTCTAAATGAATGGACTATAGCTTTTTATCTAATATATGTAACACCTGTAGCATATAAACTCAGACCAAGATTTCCTAAAAATGCTGGACATGTTTTAGTATTTTAATGATAAAACCCAGATGTCCTGTTTTACATGCCCTGGAAGAAAAGAAACACACAGCCTTACAAAGAACACTCACCATTTTAAATCTGATTAAACTCTACCCCAAACAAGGACTGGAAAGAGTATGGTGTTTGGACAAACAATCTTTTAAAAAGTATTTTTCAAATCCACTTAAGTGTTCTGGAAAAGTCCTGAAATGTGCACAGGCAATATTTATTCACATTCCACCCTGGCACTTGAGTATGGTGTGGGGTCATGTTTTGGTGCTTGTGGTAGGAGTCGTGGTAATGACTGTCTAATCTGTGTTTCGAGGCCCACATGGAAGGAATCCTGCTTTGGTCACTTATACCTATGACATGCTATTTAGAGCCTGGTGCTTCCTAAATGTGGCTTGGTGTCAGAACCACCATGAGAATTTCTTTAAAATACCACATTGCAGACTACACCATGGAGTGTCTAATTCAGCAGGTCTGGAAAAAGGAGGTAGGAATTTGTCCTTTTACAAAGTTCTCCTAAAGTGATTCTGATCGAGCTTGGAACTGCTGATGTAGGGCCCTGGCCATTCTTTCAAGTTTGCTCAAATGCACATAGGCATCATTGGGGATTTTGCTAAAATGCAGCTTCTGCTTCAGTAGGTCTGTGGTATGAGTGGTGGTGGAAGAATCTTTATTCCCAACAAGTTTCCCGGTGCAGCAGCTGCTGCTGGTCTGGGGAACCACACACTGCATTTTGTTCTCTGCTCTCTTCAGTCTCTTCCAATCTGGAATAATCCTCCATATCTCCATGTCTTTCATGTCCTCTGCAGTTTCAAAGATATTAGGCCTTAAATTCTGTAGGGGGTCCTCCACCTGGATCTGCTGGATATTTTCTCATCAGCAGATTTAGGTTACACTGTCTTGGCAGGAATGCCTTAGAGCAAAGCTGTGCTCAGCTCGGTGCATCACACCACAGGGCACACGATGTCTACACGTCACACCATGTGGTCATATGAATCTTGATCATGCAGCCAGGTTTCTACACAACAAAGCCCCATTTGTCCCTGATAATTGATTATTTTGTGAGTAGATATATCTAAAATTGCACTGAAATCCTGTTCTTTATCAACCCTCAGTCCACCTGCATTTTATTAATTATTACCACCTGGGTAGACTATCTACCTCTGTGATGGCTGCCAATGGTAATTTATATATCCACCATAGTATTAGTTGCTTTCTTTGGTAAGAACAAGCTTTCCATTCTCATATATGTATGTATGTGTATTTATTTTTAAAAATATGCATAAACTCATGGACTGAAATTTTTTCACCACACTGGAATTTATGAATATCATGACGAAGCTGAAATTGTCTCAAAGGGGCTCCTGGGTCTTTTGGATATATCTTCTTTATCATGTTTGAGCATTTCCTTATTTCTTAGCATAACAAGATGTTTCACTCTTATTTTTAATATTCTTAGGGAAGGCTAGTAATCCCTTGTAAATGGTTCAAAGCTGTCTTATATTTAAGCTACAATGGTTAGTAAATTCATAATTGTCATTTTTAATTAAAACATTTAATAACACAATAATAAACATTATAATGAGAGAGAAAGAGAGAGAGAGGGAGAATGCTGAACTTTAAAGTTGTAAAGACACTAGTATAAAGGACACATGGACAACAACTAAGAGGGGTGGAAATGGGAGGGAGTAAAAGACAGAAAACTATACTTGAACAACAATTAAATAAAGTTGTAAAGACCTTTACTGGTCACTTAGTCAAACAGTTTCAAATCTGGGGACCCCAGGACTTTATGGGGAAGCCTAGCACACCACACTGACTAAGCACAGCTGCTCTAGATGAAGACAGCCTAAGGAGGAAGTGAGGCAGAGTCTCTTCAAGAAATATTCCCTAGGGCAGGGGTGTCAAACTCATTTTCACCGGGGGCCATATCAGCCTTGAGGTTGTCTTCAAAGGGCCAAGTATAATTTTAGGACTGTGTACATGTAACTACTCCTTCACTAGGGACAAGGAGCTCAGTGCTGCCGCCACATAGAAACAAGGTGCAGGGCTGGATAAAACAAGGTGGAGGGCTGGGTTTGGTCCATGGGCCTTGTGTTTGCCACCTGTGCCCTGGGGCTCCTCAGAACATCACTTCAATACCACCACCCTGGTCTAACCCCTCAATCTCTAACCTAGGAGAAAGTACGCTTTACTGACCACTTTGCTATATGTTAACAGTAATTTCAAATGTTCAGCCACATGGACTTGTTCGCTATCTACCATTGGTTGATACATGGCCAGGAACCACCCATGGGGCTAAGATATATATCTCAACAGATGTATATCTCAACAGATTTCAGGACTCTCACATTCCTTCTGAATTATTACAAAGGGATATCACAAAATAGTGAAAGTAAGCTGTACTTGAAAAATTCTAAAAATGCACAGGATAGTGCAAAGTTGTGAATGAATATATAAATTATTGGGTTGGTAAAAAAGTCCATTCAGCTTTGTCCATAAAATATAAGACACGATTTTCACTTTCACCGATAACTTTATTGATTTGGATATTTTGAGTATGTCAGCTATCTCCCACTATTGGTTTCTAGTGGGTAGAGGCCAGGGGTGCAGTAAACATCTTCCAATGCATACATAAGACAGCCCCACAGCAAAGAATTATTTGATCAAAATATCAACAGTATCATGAAACTTCACAAACCACTTCTGACACATTCGATCAGTCACAGTACCTTCTCCATATACTGTACAAGTCTTTTTTTGCATTTCAGTTGCATTTTTAACTTTCTTGAAATAATAAAGTTAATAACACTTTACATTTACAGAGTATTAGTAATACTCTGTAAATGTTGCCTATCTTCTTCCATCTTCAGTATTAAAATGGCTGCACAAAAATTCACCAATTTTGATGTTTTTTTAAATGCATGCTGATATGACAACTGTCACAATACAACCTAACAAAATTGTTTTGAATGAAGTTAAAGATAACTAAGCACTACTAGAGTCATCGTATGGAGAGAAACTAAATGAACTTGTTGGCCAACCCAATACATAACTTTCATTATTAAAAAAAGATAAGCATGAATTTATTATCTCTTTCATCCCTATAATGATGTACTTAATATAGGACACACTTTATCATCAACTATTTTCAGGATCAAACTGATATTTGGTATTTTTATAAATAAAAGTACTGTACTGCTAAAAAAAAAAAAGACTGTGTTGCACAGAACTGGCCCATTGATGGTACAAATTCCAGCTGTTCACAGGAGAAACAGAGTAACCTAGGTTCCTGTCTTTTAACTTCTCAAATCATTTAAGTATGAAACTGAGGTGCACAGGATCTTTACATCTGCAAATAGAAAAGAGACGTGTCTCCATGATGAGAGAAAAATAAGAGAGAAAGAGAGAAGCAACTCAACTGTCTTCAGTGGAGAAGGGTAGAGTCCCCAGCAAAATAATATAGAACAATGAAAATGAATCAACCATAGCTACACATATCAATGTGAATGCATTTCAAAAACAAGGCTGAATGAAAGAACAAATCAGAAAAGAATATGTACAGTTTGGTAAAACCTACCAATGACCTCCCATATCATTCCAGTTAAAACGGAAAGTCCTTACAATGGCCTACAAAACTGTACACCATCAGGTGTCTGACCTCACCTCCTGCTGCTCTCCTCCATCCCTCTGCAGCCTTCTCCACCCCAGCCACACGGACCTTGCTGATCCTCGAATATGCTAGCCATGGTCCCACGGCACCTCCATCTCCTCACACCATGTGCTTTTACTATTCCTGCAGACGTTCAGATAATTCTCTCCCTCAAGTCCTTGCTGTCTTTACTCACATGAGTGTCTCAGTGAGGACTTCACTTCCCACCCTACAGGTTACCATAGCAATAGCCACCCTCCCCTAACACTCCCCATTAGTCTTCCCTATTTTACTTTTCTCCTGAGCACTTACCACGCCATATACTTTACTTATCATCTGTCTCCACCTAACTAGAATATAATCTCTGTGGGTAGAAAATGTTGTCCATTTTTCCACTGTGGCATCTCCAGATCCCAGAATAGTGACTGGCACACAGTAGGCCCTCAAGACACATTTCTGGATGAAAGACTGAGTGAACAAATGAATGATACTTCAAGAGGTGTCAAGAAGCAAACAAAAGGGCTGGGTGACTGATGACAGGAGGGAGAGATCATTTCCAGTTTGCTGGACCAGAAGAGTCACTGTTGGCAGCTTGCCTCCGACATATAATTCTAGTTGACGGATAAACTCACTTAGGAATCTGGGGGATGCATTTTGGGGCTGCTCATCCTGGAAAGAGAGTTATGGTGCTGCTCTACTCACAGGAAAATGTTTTAAAGCCATAGTGCATTTTTTTTCCTGGTTGAGGTGGCCAACCAGCACCTTTGTCTCACACTCCTGCAATGGAGTCCTCTTTTCCGTGTCCTATTAACTTCTTGTTTAACAAACATTTGTGGAGCAACGTCTAAGTGGCAGGACAGCACGCGGGGTTCATGTGCCTACTTTTACTCTTTCTGTTAAATGGACCTTTTCCAATTTACTTGCATGCAACTACATCTTGCTTTCATTTTCATTAGCTCTCTCTCTCTCCCCCCTCCCTTCCTCCCTGCTTTCCTTCTCTTTTTCTCCCCCTCCCAAGGTCCTGATTCCGTATTTATAATTTAAGCCATACATGTTTGCTGGAAAAAGAATACTGAACTATATAGCAGTCTACGCAGTGCAAAATCAAATTTCCTCCTTCCTTTCCTCACTATGGGTCACTATTACAACAAAATTTATCAGATAGATAGGTGAGAATCCCTGACAGAATAAAAAGGTAGTAAAAAGGAGAATAACTTTCACAAACCTGAATTACTTTTTTATATAGACCAACTTGCCAGGAATCTCAATTTTCAACTCTCTGTAGCATGTCACTCTTGTCAGAAGCTTGGCTGAGGCAACTGGTATTCAAGAATGCTATGGGTCATACCAGACATTCATTCCTTAGATTTTCTAAGTTTTATCTGTGTGTCAAGTAAGACTGCCAGGAAGCAACACACCTGGACTAGATTATCTTAGCGCTCCACATTCATACCTTCAGATAGCTACGCTTTCTAAATTATGTCCTTTCATTGAGGGTCAGTATAAAATATGGTCAGAAGGAGACTGTTTCTGCAAATGTTTTTGTCCTCAAAAATGCTCTTGAAGGACACACACACAAATTCCTCTTGGAATTTGGCTTGGATTTTCTCATGACCTAGTGTGCTGCTGCTTCTTTTCCTTCTTTCTCTCCTTCCTTTTCTTTTCCCTCATTTCCATACTTCTTCTTTTTAGATAACAAGAACGCTATAACCCGTCATCCCTCGGTTTCTGTCTAGGCTACCAGGAAGCTCTTACTAACTCTTAAATCAATGGCATCAGTTTCTTTCTGTTTAGGAATGCTTTCTCATATCTTTCTGGACTTTCTTGCATGATTTTAGCCTCTTTACTCTACCATTTTCAAAAGCTTCTTGAGAATTCTTTGGTTCTTTTTTTGCAAGGGGGAGGAGACATACATTAACAAACAGTACCATGCTGGCGGTTTACAATTTATTGGTAAGGAAAATAAGGCCCAGATAGGTTCCGTTTGCTTGGAGCCACAAACGGCTGATTAGCAGAAGCTTTCAGACCAAATCCAGAGGGTTCCCACCCTTTCCCTACCCTATGTCGTTTCAGATTAAAGACTAATACTTCTGTCTTCACCAGTTGTGATATTCACTCAGCTTGATTTCCGCTGTGTTCTGCTTCTGGGGGGAGAAGCCAAGGCCATGGCGTGTCCCACTCTCTCTCCACGTATCACCGCCATCAATGCACTAGGTGGACAGGATCTAGCAGGGAGGGAGCTATTTCCTCATATGTTTTCACTTCTGCTTCTGGGGCCCAGCTCCAGCAACCCTAATGAATCCATTTGGGACTTCAGACATAAGAAGGGAGATACCGACAAAATATCGTTAGGAGTCGAGGTATCTCTGAGTATTATATTTTGTTGTGGAGTGGGGGTTCACCTCAAAGTAGGACATAATGAGTTAAATGAAAGCTGAAGAACCCTATATTTTGAAGTTTAAAATCATGGAAGTTTATACTCTCAAAGCAAGTTTAATTGGTTAGATTTAAAATAATCATTTCTATTTAAAACATTAATATGCAGTAAAAATTCCTATTTGTACTTTTGTGTTTTCTTGTATGGAAAAATACGGCAAGTCTAAATACGGGTCTGGGAGTGTGAAGCTGTACAGATATTCAGGGTAGACTGCTGGGTGTCCATAGTGCTGTGGACGGAGAAGGGATCACAAGTCATGAGGGGCACGATGGAGGGGGGCACACAGACTGGGGCCCAGCTCCCCCACATACCAGCTGGGTGAACTCCGAATATTTTCTCAGTTCTTAGAGCTTCATTGTCACCATCTAGAAAAATGGAACAACAGGTCCTATACCCCAGGACGGCTCAGAGTATTTAATAAGGTTGCATGTATAAAGCACACAGTGTACTGCTGATTTATGGGCCCACTAGTTGTAGTACTACGATTACGGAGACAGGTTTGAGCAACTGCTGTAGGCAGTTAGTAACTATTTTACTTAACCAGCTAGGCAAGAGTCACCAAGAGAAACCTGAGAGGACATAGTAGTCACGGAAGGTACTGGAAGGGGTGCTGGGGACATTTGGCTGAGGACAGACTTAACCCTCTGGGATGGAGGCAGCTGCGGAGATGATAGTTTCAGACTGAGGTTGTGATTAGCCAGACTTACATTAGGATAAATCAAATCAAGGAATAAAATCTGTACCTGGGGACTGTCTGACTTTGCTTGACTCAGCTTGTAGCCAAGGGGTAAAGGCTTCTTCACATTGTCAGTGGGTCGTAAATGGCTAGCTGAGCGTGTAACAGGCCAAAGTGCCCGTAAAGAGTAACAATGGGGAAAGACTACAGTCCTAAGGTCAGAGCCCAAGGAGAAAAAACCTCTCACAAGCTGAGAGGTTGGCAGCCCCGAGTCTTGAGGGTTGGGATTGAAGAGCATTAGCTTCTTTGGTGGGGCGGGGCCGGGGGGTGGGGGGCAGTAAGGTTCTTGGCTCAGTTTCATCGCATGTAGTGATTTGGATCTGAATGTAAAAACACCTTGCCAGAACCTTTCTGTTACAGGAAGCTCACTAGAAAGCAATGAATAATTAAGCTGCGATGTATCCTTTAAAGGTATCACTATAATCATAGGAAGGAGGTGGGGTACTCAGGCCAGGAATAAATTAAGTTGATAAAAGGAATATGGGAAATGGGAACCACTGTAACTGAACTACAATTTAAAAGAAGGGAATATGGGAGTTTCCCCTTGGTCTAAAATGTCTTCATTGACAGACCAAGATGGTCCAGACGTTTGTATAGGTTTACAAAAATTCTACATATCATGGTTATGTTATACAAATATTGGGTTCTATAACATTTGTAAGTTTATCTGATTTGTACAAGTTACTCCTATTTGTTAATTTGAAAAATAAAACTAAATAACATGTAAGAGAACTAAAACCAAGTTGGATTTTTTAATTAACTTGGCAGAAAGAGTAGCCTGTGATTTTGTGCCTGATATTCTGAATAATCACCTGCTGGATTTTTGTAAACCAATTCCTTCTCTATATTTCTTGAAGTTTTACATAAAAAAATGCCTCCTGAATATCTACAGTCATCTTTCTCTTTGGAGACCTCGAAGAGCAACAATAAAAAAATTGTAATATTACATATTTCATTTGAAGCTCACACAATTCATGTTGTGATCCTTTGAAAGAACTCGCCTTGTTTAAAATTTTATCTATATTAAACTGGAATTCCTCAGATAATTTTTTTTTTGAGTGGGGCAAAGTGTTCTATATAAACAAATATAATTTTTGGTCTTTGTATTTCTTATTTTGTGAGGAGATAACTTTTTTAAAAAGTAAACTTTGTATTTTAGAATATTTTTAGATTTACAGAAAAATACCATAGATAGTACAGGGTTTCCATATTCTCAGGGCCTAATTTTCTTTCCCTTTTATTAATGCTTTCAGTTAGTATGGTATATGTGTAACAATAAAACAATATTGATAGATTATAATCAACTGAGTTCC
The DNA here is from genome assembly GCF_014824575.4 of Sturnira hondurensis. Classification (NCBI taxonomy): domain Eukaryota; kingdom Metazoa; phylum Chordata; class Mammalia; order Chiroptera; family Phyllostomidae; genus Sturnira; species Sturnira hondurensis. The sequence continues at coordinate 5,450,273 of NW_028078194.1, read as the reverse complement.
ACACTTTATTTATTTTTTCTCATTTTTACTGTGACAAAACTAGTGAAGTATTAAATTTAGTTAATAACAATGAAGCAATACTGTCTTGCTGAATTCTGTCCACCTGCATCCAAACCTGACTTTCCATGGGGCCCCTCCAGGTGTGCAGTACCCCCCTAGGACCTGTGGGCAATAAACTTCTCTGTTTCACCTTCCCTTGCTGGTTTTTTTTTTTTGAACCAAGGCTCTCACCATCCAACACCCCAGACTTCTATTTGACAAATGTTAATCCAGCAAAGTCACAGCGGGCTATAATCTAATATTACTTTATTTTGTTGTTCAGATTGTTCCAGTTTTGGCTCCGGTGTCTCTGTGACAATTCCCCTTCACTGTGGCTTTTGGGGAACACTTCCCTACATTCTAGCACCACTAGGTGCTCCAGGTTCATTTTGTGTATAAGAAGTACACAGTCTCAGGATGATCCATATCTCCAGGAAGCCCTTACTGGAGAATGGTATTATACACCAAGACCTGGGAGCTGGGTGTGCTTCTTCCTCCTGGTGTGTCAGGTGTTTATAGGCACTTTCAGATGACAAAGCAATGAAATATATGTGTGTATACTAATGAATATGTACATATCTATAAATATTTCCACATGTAACCATCTATGTATCACATTAAACATTAGTTCATACTGATGTCACGGAAAAAACCTTTTGCTTCTTTGTTTCTTAGGCCTTTGCATTTCTTGTTGGTTTTCCTGGCCACCCTCCCCACCCCCACTGCAGTGGGGCATTTTAGACAGCCAGTGCTCGCTCTCAGCTGCTGCAGTCAGCCTGAACGCCCTAGCCTGGGGACCCTGCCTGGTTAGGCCCGCATTTATTTCTCCCACAGCACGTCACACTGTCTGGCCTGCTGATTCCATTCCTGTTGACGTCCATCACATCAGGTCATTTGTCTCTACAAAACTGACTCACACGTGATGATTTATTTACAGCTTGGTCGTTTATCTGCTTCTGTGAAAATTTCAAAAACAGAGCCAAAACAAACTCCAGAAATGCATCTGAGGCAAAACCTTTTGCTACTTCAGACTTGCCGTAACTCCCTTCCTCTGCCAAGATGTAGGGGGGAAAATGAAACATTTAGCTCATGTGGGAAATAAGTTTTATATGTAAGAGGGCATGATTATTGTTATCAGAGGCAGCAGTATTTCTTACCTAGGTATAGCACTTCAGAGTTCACAAAGCACTGCTGCTTTTTATTTCTAACAGTCCTGAGACAGTAGTGAGACAGGAATTGCTATCCATTTGCAGGTGAAAAAACAGGTTTGTGCTGGTGAGAATGTGGAGCAACTGGAACTCCCACATATATTTGGAAATGCCAAATGACACAGACACTGCGCAACACTTTCCAAAATAGTATAGTATTTACCCAAGAGAAATGAAAACCTATATCTACCAGTTGGAGAATGTATTAGTGACTTAATTCATAATTGCAAAAAAGCTGAAAATAACCCAAATGCACTTCAACTGATGAATAGATAAATAAACTGGAATGGATATACACACAGTGGAATACTACTCAGAACAAATTACTGATATGTGCAATAACAATAATTCATTTAGCATAATGAATTTCCAATGCATTATGATAAATGAAAAAAGCCAGGCTCAAACGGCTATTTACTGTAACATTCCATCCATATGACATTCTTAAAAAGGCAAAAGGATAACGAGGAATCAGATCAGAAATTCCCAGAGGTTTTGCAGTAGAGGCGGAGCTGACTACAAAGGGGCAAAAGGAACTTTTGGAACAAGGGAAATATTCTCTATCTTGATTGTGGTGGTCATTATACAACTGCAGGCATTTGTCAAAACTCAAACTGTGCACCAAAAGGATGAATTCTACTGTATGCAATTTATACTTTCATTTAGAAAAGGAGAGAAGACAAATTAAAAGGAGAAATTGAAAGGAGGTTTAAAGAAGCTCTTATCTATCTACTAAACAACTTGTACACAGTCATCAAGCAGTATCAGCAATTAAACCCAGGTGTTCCTTCCACCTTCAAGCCCAGGTCAAGAAAACAACTCCTCTTTTGTTCTTTCTGCTTATAATCCCAGTTATAGTGAGAATCTTCAGTGCTGACCCCTCTCTCCCCGTCCACACGTGGAAGCAGAGCTCTCACTTCCCCCAACTGGGGCATACATTCATACTCAAGGACTTAGAAAGACAATAGCCGCAATTTGAGAGATGAGACTATATTTTAATGTCATGTTTCATTCTCAGAAATGTTGTGAAAAGGGATTTGAATGGAGATTTCTGTAAAGAAAATACACAAATATGAGCCCATGAAAAGATACTGACCACCACAGATGTTTTGTAAATCAAACCAACACCACAGAGCTACCACCTCACACTTACTAGGATGGCTGTAATAAAAAGAGAATAGGACTTGTAGACAAGGATGTGGAGAAATCATAACCCTCATACATTGCTGGTGGAAATGGAAAATCGTATAGGCACTTTGGAACACAATTTGGCAATTCCTTAAAATACTAAAACTAAGTTACATACAACACAGCAATTATACTCCTAAGTAGATACCCAACAGAAATGAAAACATGTATCTCCACAAAAACAAATACATGGAAGTTCATAGCAGCATTATTTGTAATAACTAAAAAGTGAAAGCAACACAAAATATCCACCAACGTATAAATGGATAAACAGACTGAGGCATATAGGTACATAGAATATTATTTGGCCATAAAAAGAAATGAAGTACTGATATATGCTATAGTGTGGATGAACTAAGTGAAAGAAGCCACACCCAAATGACCACATACTGTATGATTCCGTCTACGTGAAACATCCAGATTAGGCAAATCCATGGGGACACTAAGAAGATGAGTACTTTCCAGGGGCTGGGGTTACTGAGAAATAAGGAGTGACTGTTAATGTGCATGAGGTTTCTTTTTGGAGTCATGAGTATGTTTTAAAATTGATTGTGGTAATGGTTACATAACTCTATGACTATACTAAAAAACCACTGAACTATGTACTTTCAATATGTGTATTGTGTGGCATATGAATTAAATCTCAACAAAACTATTACAAAAGGCATACTGAAAATAACAAACAAATAAAAAAGAAGTGTTGCCAGGAGTAGGGAAAGATCATGAGGAGGGCACTGGGCATTCTGGGCTGAGTAGTCCCACCTTATTATGCCTGAGTGGGGCTCTTTCTCCCTAAATTTCTCCCATGAAAGGCAAGCTATATGTTCCCCCACCCTAAGAAGTTTCCCCTCACTGAGCTGGGAGTATAGCTGCTTCCCTCCTGGGGGCTCTACCCAGCTGAACAACCTGGTTAAGGGTGGATCAAAAAAGAAATCACTATCCAAAAAGAGTGAAGAGAAGAACAGTTCATTCTAAAATATACAGAACATAGTAATAGCAGAACCCTAACTGTCACCCCAACCTGTATACCCAAGCCCTTGAGCCCATGGCCTTGGCTGTTGACTGGCAGACTCAGTTGAGGCCTCTTTCTTCTTCACAAACAGGGATATAGTAAATGCATAGTGCATACAGGATTTTGCATTTGGTATTACATTCAATTCACCTTATACATTAAGCATCAGGATTATAATAACAATAGATTACATTTATTGATCATAACAACGCTACCTAGGAGGAAGGTATTATCCTCATTTGACAGATGGGCAAAGGGAGGCTTAGAAAGACTTAGTAACTTAGGTCAAGTAAACAATGCAGCTGGAATTCGAACTTGGGGAGATCACAGTCCAGAGCTCAAGTTTTAAGGAGTATGGGAGATAATCTGGTCTAATCCTTTGTCTTATGGGGCAGAAACTGATGGCCGGAGGCTAAACAACTTGCTCAGTGTCACATGGCTGGCCAGCAGCAGAACAGAGACTCCAAACTCATGGTCTTGTTAAAAGTTTCCTGGCCCTATTTTAGATTCATGGCTCAGATATGGAAGAGATTTCCTGATGCCAGGATCTCACAGCTATAGCCCAGAGTTAGCTAACTTGAGTCCAGAAACTATGCCCAAAAGACGGATGTGTATTATTTCCTTAAGGATTTCCTTAAGGATTTCTAAGAAAAAAGATTTCACAATTTTCAGGGAGTTATATTGCTGACAGAATGTCTCCTCCCTACCCCCTCCCTCACCCCCACCACTCTCCTCTTCCTAAGAAATAGGGAATCACTGGGTGTGGTGTTCTCCTCAAACATGTCATGTCCTGTCACACCTTTTCCAAAAAAATTAAAAAGCCCCAATTCTTAGGGTGACATTTCTAAGCCCAAACTTCTGTTCCCATGTCTTTTCTCATGGTGTCCCTTTACACAAGGACTTTTTTCTTGTTAGGAAAGGGCTTGGGTCTCCAGTGTTTGGACCTTTAGTCCCTTAGTCATAAACTTCTAGAACTAGGAGAGCCCTGTTAGAGGTCATGTGGAATCTGGACCCGCCCATCACCCTTTCTCTCTAACTGTGATTCTTACTGAGGGGAGGAAGGTGATGCTAATCAGCCAGGGTTGGGGCAGGCAGGTAAAAGAGAGGAGAATATGTTACATTTAAAAATGTACATTCAACATTATAAGTGCTTTAGGACATGCTATACACTAAATTTTGAGATTGCTAATCACTTTATATGTGTACATGAGTTATTTTTTTTAACATTCCGAAAGAAGGCATGGGTTAAAATGCTAGAAAATTTTACTTTAGATGCAGCTTCTCTATCTTATGAATCCAGACACAGACAGTAGGACCAACTTTAATGTTAGTAGCTCTCTCTACCACCTCTGTAATCACATAAAGAGCACACATAGGTATGCTGAGCTATGCAAAATGGTGACCTCCATTCCCTCAAACTTCTTGATAGCTTATAAATGGTGATCTTAAAGTGTTATAGTATTAGAAACAACATTTTCTTATCTGCTCTAAATGCAAGGGATTCTGAGTTATTAGTTTACCAGAATCATTATCTTTATTGTTAGTTATTTATTGAGTTCATGAGCCTGGGTCAATCACTGTGGCAAACATGTTTCATCTCTTTTAATTCTTGGAAATCATTTCTTTTAATTCTTGCAACAATAGCACCATTTTACAGATGAGGAGACTGAGGCATGGAGTAGTAAAGAAATCTGCCTGGGGTCCAACAGACAGTAAGAGGGAGAGCTGGGATCTGAATTCAAATCTCAGAGCTGGCATGCCCAGAGCCACCGCTTCGTACCCCATGTGGAGAGTATGCCCTGGAACTGTGCAGCGTTTCTGCCGCTTCCCACAGAGTGTGACATCGAGTCACCCAGGCTAACAGATGTGAAAGGGAGAGAGGGATTAATGGAGGAGAAACCTAGACCGGTACACTTCAGGGCCCCCTGAATGTACCTAAATAGTATTGGGCTGGCAATAGGAGCTACTAAAGAATGAAGAGCAGAGAGCTAACTTTTGGTATTGTCACAGGGACAAAGAATAAATATGAAAACCAAATAGTGAATGCAGCACTTGTTATTAATTGTCATATATTTCCCCTGGGAAAGAATGGCAACACTATTAGTCAAAGAAGGATATTTGGTTCTATGTGGATTTTTATTAGCAGAATATCTGGCTCCCTTATTGGCACAGATAGTTACTTATATTGAATTATATAATAAGTATCTTGCCTTGTTTGGAAGAAGAAGAGTAACTAAATTTCTGTGTTTGGTTTAATACTCTACTGGAACACAGTTATGCTTCAAAACAGGGTGAAGTGAACATTTTTGAAATGATCATGTGCCATTAATAAGGAAAGCATATTGTAGGAAGCGATACAAATTTTGCTTTTTATTTATTTATTTTTAAATTATTATTTTTTAAATTTTCGGCTGACCTAATTTTTTAAAAGATTTTATTTATTTATCTTTAGAGGGGAAGGGAAGGAGAGAGGGAGAGAAGTATCAATGTATGGTTGCCTCATGTGCGTCCCCTGCTGGGAACCGGACTGCAACCCAGGCATGTGCCCTGACTGGGAATTGAACCACAATCCTTTGGTTCGCAGGCCCGCACTCAATCCACAGAGCTACACCAGCCAGGGCCCAAATTTTGCTTTTTTAAAAAAGGTGCTTTCACACCATAGTTTCTGTGGATTTAGCCTGCTTAACCTCATCCACTGGTTGGGGACCAAGCTTTCGAGAGTCTAGCAGAGAAGCCCGCCTTTTGTTTATGGGCAGCAGAGGATTCATTTCAACTCACTTGCAGAAGTAGATTTCAGAGGAAGGGATTTGACAAAGTTGTTAAACCCAGTGGAGGCACAAGAGGAAAGCTGGGCTGATTATGTATCTGAGCACTGTCATTTTGAAATTCATTTTGGCCCCCAGAGTATAAATACACTTCAGTATTTTTGTTAGGATTGCCAGAAAATCAACAAGTGTTCACTTTCTTTGGCCAACAAAAGCATGACTCTCTGTACAAAAATTTTCTGCACATTTATAAACAAGAACATTTAGAAAATCCCCTCTTGCTGAGAGATATGACAACAGATATATTTAACTATGCCATAAAATAAAGCCGATACGAAGCATACCGTTGGGTTGATCAAGCACAGGAAAAGTTTTTATGTTGCTGTTCTGGCACAAACATATATTTATATATTTTTTAAAAGCCTGTCCAGAAAGTAAGTAGCTATGTAATATGAAAAGAAACATTTATTAAAGAAAATACAAGATACAAGAAACACTGTACATAGGACAGTGATGCCTCAGTCCCCTTCAAAGTAGACACCTTGGGACCTCACACAGTTCTTCCACTCACTGTCAGCTGCCCTGTCATATTTTCCTGAATCTCATCAACAGTCTAAAATCTCTTCTCTTTCAAAAGTGACTTCAGTTTTGGGAAAAGCCAGAAATCACAGGGCACCAAATGTGGGCTGTAGGGGCACTGAGTCACCTGGGTGATTTGATGTTTTGCCAAAAAGCTCTGCACGAGACGTGATATATGAGTGCAGGCGTGTTGTCATGATGAAGCTGCCAATCACTAGTTGCTCATAGCTGCGGCCTTCTGAATCATCTGAATAGTTTCCACAGAGGAATGTTCAAGCTTAACACAAAATCTGATGCAAATTCGTTGCTCTACTTGCTCAGTCATCTTGAATGTGACAGCCACACAGTACACATGCTCCCTGAACAGCATCTACTGCCACCACTAACTAGTACAGTGAAGTTGTCATTGCTTACACATGGACATTCCAATCCACTCTCCTTGGCCGCCAGTTACATCGATGTTGTGCAAACCATTCTCGTTATATTAACAATGCTGGCCTTTCTCCAGATAGACCTAGTCCTATCCCTCTCCAAAATATCTTCCCTGTACTGTGCTGGTCTGATGAGCCACCATCCAAATTTTCACCTTTGTTTTCAGTCAGACTTCTTCAGCAAGTATTCCCAGTCCATTATCTACATTTTCTCACCACTGCACCCCACTTTTCTGTCCATGCAGGCTATTGCAATGGTGGTTTCCAAGTGATCTGTGACCTCCCATCAAGATCTAAGGCAAACACTTTCCTCCCTCACAGAATCTCCCAGTTGAAAAAAGGCCACTAGATGATCTCAAACTTCCTGGCAAGCTTTTTCTGTGAAAGGCCAGAGGATAAATATTTCAGGCTTTGTGAGCCACTCCATCTTGGATGTTGCTATTCAGCTTTACCACTGTAGTGTGAAAGCAGCCATAGACAATACATCAATGAGCCCAAGACATCTATTGGAGCACACGTCTGTGTTCCAATAGAAATTTATGGACACTGAAATTTGAACTTTATATCATTTTCACCTATCACAAAATATTATTCTTTTGCTTTTTAAAAATCAGGAAAAAAATGGCCTTGACCAGTGTAACTCAGTGGGTTGAGCACTGTTTCTCAAACCAAAAAGATTGCTGATTTGATTCCTAGTTGAATCACATGCCTGGGTTGCAGACTGGTCCCCAGGTAGGGGCATGCAAGAGATAACTGATGTTTCTCTTGCACACTCATGTTTCTCTTCCTCTCTTTCTCCCTTTCTTCATCTCCAAGAATAAATAAAATATTTTTAAATATCAGAAAGAAATGTAGAAATCATTCTTGGCTCAGAAGCTAAAACAGGTGGTAGGATGGATTTGGTCCCACAGGTTATAGTTTGTCTAGACCAACCTCCCAAACCCAAACCAGGAGTTTCTTCCCAGCTTTGTAGCCAGCCAGCCAGGTTCTGCATAAAATTTCTCCAGTTATAAGAAGCTCACGACCTCAGAAGCATCATGTATTAAGGCCCAGATGAAGTGACTGGACATAGTTCTGCCTGCTAAAGACACAAAGAATAACTCAACTTGATCATCATGGCAACCCTTCAAATACTGAATGTACCTATCCTGACCACTTTAGAATTTGAAGTCTACCACCTTGGCAATATAGTTCAAGTTTCTTCAATTGTTGCTTGCATAACATATTCTTTTCATGTCTTCTCTGCTCCAGTCTGTAGAAATCCTTCTTCGAGTTTGGTCTCAGGAGATAACCCTTCTTGTGTGCCCGGTGTAGGGAAGGGGGAGTAATGCTATGTGATTCAGCCATTTGTTCACCATTCTGGATTCCCTATCATGCACTTCTCTACTTCTCTGGTTCAGGACAATATGTGGTCATCTTGGAAGTTCTTCCCCCTGGTTTTTTACCATTCACACTGTCTTATTCTCTTGTGATGCCCACATTCTCCTCACTGGATCCTTTCATCTGCCCTGACAGTGGGTTTTACCAAAACTTGACCCTTGGAGCCCCTCACACTTGCTCTCTTAGGAAATCGATGAATTCTGATGGCTCAGCCATTCCTTCTTTAGGGATTGTTCCCAAGTTGCATGTGCAGCCTTGATCCCATTGTACATGAGCTCCAGGCTCCTGCCTCCCACTGCCTGGAAGGCACCAACTTAAAGATAATACTGTATTCTCATCCTAAAACCTGCATGTCCCAAATTGAGTATCTCCTCACAAAATGATAAGAATAGCAGTAATAATAGAAATAACAATGAGCATTTGTGCTAGGCACTATCCTGAGCTAAAGATTCATTATCTTATTTAACCATTACAACAACCCATGAGGAAACTACTCTTAGCTCCCTTTTATAGTTGGGAAAAATAGGCTCAGAAGTAAAGCGATTTGACCAAATCCACTGTGCTAATATGTAACAAACTCAGGGTTTGAACCCTTAATCAACGCATGAGCTCTTGACTACACTGGTGGTGTTTGTAGTTGACCAGATATTGTCACAGGTGGCCCATGAATTCCAAATGCCCTGCCTGGATGGCCTGAAGTCAGTCTAACTTTATCATTCAGCCTCCCTTTCTGACTGATCACTGCACTATTACTAAAATTCTTTTTCTAAGCAATCAGGAGCTGTTTTCCCCTTTTATTTTCACCAGCAACCTACAGCAGATTCCTTTGCATCGCCTGCTGTCTGCTACAACTCTCTCCTGATGGGTCTTCCTGCAACCATCATGCATGATGCTGCCCAGAAAACATTCGATCAAGCGGGTTCTCTCACTTGAAAGGTTCTCCCTGCCATTCACCTCTTTGCCATTCATTCATTTGACCTGTGTTGGAACTGTCCACCCCTAACTGACCTGAAGCCTGGAACATACGTCATTTGTTATGTAATTTAAGTATTTCACATGTGCACTTTTTGCTCCTTAGTATTTTTGTCTTAGGTTATTTCAAGAGCAGTGTGTTCTGCAAACAAGAGAAAGAACAGGAAAAGAAAGCAACAGGTAAAAGAGATTTGAGGAAATGCTGGCGAATTGTAAATGTTTTTATTGCTGGACTTCTCAAGCCTTCAGTATGCTAATGTGAATTGGAAATATCAATACACAAGGGAAAAAGAGCTGCAAAGGTGTTTCTGTAAGGTACTGAGACACACATTATTTTCCCTTTCTCCTCTTCAGCAGGTTGAGAAACCAGGGCTCCGAAGCACAATTTTTAGGAAAAGCTACTCTAGGACTGTCTATCCGAATGCTAGGCATGCATTAGAAGTGAAAGGCAGAGGTGATGAGGGAGAGGACTCCTGGACTTGGAGTCAGAAAGACAGACTAAAGCCTAAGATCCCAAATCAGGGTGGTCTTATAAGGATTAAATTAGATAACACATGTGATGAGCTCTGCATAAAGTGTAAATGGTATAAATGTGCACATTATTTGATTAAAGATTTTAATTTAAGTACATTTTAAAATTTTCCCCCAAGATTGGCTGATGGTTTCTTCATCTAAAAATTAAGAAATCATATTTCATCTATAAATAGAGAGCTTCTTACAAAGTATTAGATTAAAATACTATAAATACATAGATTTTTATTCTCTCCACTTATAGGAAGCATTTGTTAGGCTTACATATTTGATTGATCCAAGTAAAGAACTGCCACAAATATATGATGATATTACTTTTCATTGAAGAGAGTATTTTACAAATTACAAAAGTGACTCATTACAACATGAGAAGTTTAACATGATTTGCAGTGGTGGAAGGGGTATTGAGGGCATCAGGGTGGCTGTGGTTTCCTAGGGAAGGGAGAGAAGGGGACAGAGAGTAGAAGACATGGCATGCTGCCTGAAAATGCCAACAAGATTCTTGGCTGTATTATTTATCCCGGGCCAGTCCTGTATGTTTTCTACCCTAATGACTTATATACAATTTTAGTGTCTGTGTAATTTTTAAAGTGTGAAGTGTAATAATAAAGTAATGGAACTTGTTTTGTGTGAGGCTTATGAAATCTGAATCATGAGATTAAGGTCTTACTTCGTAAACCCATATGGCTCAGGCCCACATGCCAGGACTGGAGGGACCTACACCTCATCTTCGCCAGAATCTGCCCTGCTGAATCCTTACTTCCTTCCCTGCATCATATCTAGCTCTTGAGGATTTGTGTCCACACTGCTACAAGAGACGAGGCACTAAGTCCCCGACCCTTATTCTCCCCTCAATGACAAATATAGGGTCCCCAGACCCTAAATTCTCCCCTTATGCCTCCCTAACATGGCAGTTTCCCAGAGCACATTCTGTAAGAGGTACCAGGCCTACAGGCACTCGATACTCAAGTATGTTTGTGATACACTGCGTTTTGAGTGTTCCAATGTATACTAGCATAATAAATGGCCCAAGAAGTCCTGCCATGAAAAAAACAACAACAAACCTTATTGTTTGCCCAGCATGTGGCATATATGTTAGAACACAGAGCACTATTTTTCCACAGAGTGCACACTGAACTCCCACACAACTCACCGTGGAAGATGCTGCTCTGGTCCTGGTTGGTCACCCCCGAAATCCCGCAAACAAATCAGCATTTTATGCCTCCATTTCTTTATTCATGATTACTTATTTCCCCATGATATAACTGTTTATTGTGCAACTAGATGCACAATACTACCTATATAGAAAGCCTGAGTTTCATCTGGGTTTAGTCACTTTCTAGCTATGTGATATTGAGCAAATTATGTAGCCTTTCTAACTCTGTTTTCTTATTTGTAAAATAAACCAATGATTCCCACCCTTCAGCTTTTATGAGAGCTAAATGTGACTAGGTATATAAAGTGTTTGGTCAAGTCCCTATTACAAAGCACAGAATTAACACTATCTATGTTATTTGCATCATCATCATTATCATCTAAATAAATTGAAGAAAAATTAGACATCCTCAAAGAGTGAATTGTCAAATTAACCAAATTTTTCTTTTATTTTGAGAGGATAATTTGACTCACATACCATTAATTTGTCTTGGTTTTAGGAAGTTATTTCACAGAGTATCTCAAACTATACTTAGAGACATATGAGAAACATATGTTGGATGATTGTAGAGCTAAGGAAAATCATACCTCGTTTAAAAACACTTCGCAAAGAAGTGATTGTTGGTTTAAGGCCAACCTAAAGAGCAGTAACTAGTGATGTGCCATAAGACATTCTATTAATTCCTATTTGGTTTGATATCTTTCCAACAATTTGAATAAATATACATGAGACACATTTACCAAACCTGAACATTAAAAAAATCGGGAGTGGTAGCCAATTTAATACATAACTGAATTAAGATTAAAAATTTTAAAAATTTCAGCAGGTTTGAATTTTCAAAAAGATTAAATTTAGTAGACTTAGATATAAAATATTACATCCATGGGAGAAAACAACAAAGCAACTCATGCACAGAGAAAAGATGAGCTTGACAGCCATTTGTCTAGGGGTTTTGGTTCACCTTGAATGAGGCGAACAATCAGACACTGCTGATAGGAAAAACAACAGTAAAATCAGTAGGCATTAAGAGTAGGGGGATTACTCCACTGTAAGAAGGAAGAGTCTCAGAACAGACGAGGCAGCCTTATTTTTAAGAGTTATACTGAAGAATGATGTAAGTTTTGATGATATGGAGGATACTTAGCCTTAAGAGAACTAAACCAAGGAAAACACAATTTCTGTTTCCCCCCACCCCCAGGGAGCCCCATCGACATAATAGGCTCATTGAAATGGAGTGAAGTCTGTCTTACAAAGATTTTAGTAAAAACTGAATGAGAATCTTCACAGAAGACATTCCTACATTTGGTGGATGGTAGGAGTATAAGCTCTACAAATACCCAGGATTCACAGAGAGATAAATAAGTGGGTCCTGAAACCACTGGAGGCAAAACCAAAACTGAAGCTATCTTGTGTTGGGCACACATGAGAAGGAAGGGAACTTTGGGAAAAACAATAATGCTGAGAAAAACAAAAGGCAGCAGAAAAAAGGAAGGCCAAATATGAGATGGTTGACTCCGTAAAAGAAGAAAAAGCGTGAGTCTACAGGAGCTGAGCAGGGCTGACACTGTGCACATCACTCACTCATGGGGTTACTAGGACACGAAGCCAACTCAACAGCATGTTGTACTCAGGAGTATATAACATAGTATCTGAAACCTCCTTAGTGGTGAAGTTCATAATTGCATCTGGCAAAACCCTTTCCAACCTCCAAGTATCTGAAACCTTGGTCATCCTCAAGGGAAATGTAGCCCACGTGGTCTCTCTTCCACACTCAGGGCACATACAGTCCTTGTCTTTCATTTGGCATGGATCACACTGGTTACCATTTATTGAGTACCTATCCTGTGATAGGTGATTTATACATTATCCTGCTTAAATGTCCAGAGAATTATGTGAAATTGAAAAATTATCCCACTTTAATATGAGAAAATGGTAATTACCTATGTGGCCACCCCACAAAGACAGGGAGTCAAAGCAGATCAGTCTAATAATTAGAAACAAACAAAAAGAGCCACGTAAAACAGGGAAATAAAGAAACAACTCCAACTGAAAGGAAAGAAGGAATCCCCAGAAAAATAGCTAAATGAAATTGAGGCAAAAAATTTATCAGACATAGAATTCAAAATATGGTTATAAGAATGCTCAAGGGGTTTAATCAGAACTACAAGCAACTTTATGGGAACCACATGAACTTAGGAGGAACTATATCAGCATGTAAAAAAACATACAAACTATGAATAAGAACCAGGTGGAAATGAAGAACACACTAGAAGGAATTAAAAGCAAGCTAGATGAACAGAGGATTGAATCAGAGTGTTGGAAGACAAGATAGAAAAAAACACCCTGGCAGAGCAACAAAATGAAAAAAGACTTAAAAAGAATGAGGATCATTTAGAAGCTTTGGGACAACATGAAATGTAACAATATTTGCATCATAGGACTACCAGAAACAGAAGAAAGGGAGAAAGGGGTAGAAAATATGTTTGAAGAAATAACAACAGAAAACCTCCCTAATTTGGTGAAAGAAGAAGTCATGCAAGTTCATGAAGCACAGAGAGTCCCAATCAAGATGAATCCAAAGAGGCCTACTCCAAGATACATCATAATTAAAGTGGCAAAATTTAAAGACAAAGGCAGCAAAGGAGAAACAGCTAGTAACATAAAAAGGAGCTCTGATAAGGGCACAAGCTGATTTCTCAACAAAAACACTGCAAGCCAGAAGGAACTGGCATGAAATACTCCAAATAATGTAAAACAGGGTCTGCAACCAAGACTACTCTATCCAGACTTCCAACCAAGATGGAGGCGTAGATAGATATATTGTGCCTCCTGGCATAACCAAAAGAAGGACAACAATTTAAAAACAAACAAACAAAAAACCAATCAGAACTGACAGAAAATCAAACTGCATAGAGGTCTGACAACCAAGAAGTTAAAAAAGACACATTCATCCAGACCATTAGGAGGGGCAGAGATGGGCAGCTGGACAGAGAAGACTCGCAGCAAGGCGGCAGTGGACAGACCCAGTGAAGCAGCAGATTGTGGACTGGGTGGTCCCACATTCACAAGCAGATAAATTGGGAAAAACAACTGGGGAGTGGGACAGACCACACAACCTGGGGTCCCAGAGCCTCTGACTGAAAATACCTGTGGGGGTTGAGGCAGTGGGAGAAACACCCAGCCTCATAGGAGAGTTCATTGGAGAGATCCACAGGGTCCTAGAACATAGACAAACACTCCCACATGGAAATCAGCACTAGAAAGGCCCAATTTGCTTGTGGGAAGTGGGAGAAGTGACTGAAAACCTGCAGAGAGTGGAGCAAGCAGGATTATTCCCCCTGAGACCTCTTTCCCACACACGGCATCAAAACACAAGGACAAGGGTTGCCCTGCCCTGGTGAACACTTAAGGCTCTGCCCCTTACTACACAACAGGAGCATCAAAACAAGAAAAATGGCCCAAGCGAAAGAACAGATCAAAGCTCCAGAAAAATACAACTAAGTGATGACGAGATAGCCAACTGATCACATGCACAGTTCAAAACACTGGTAATCAGGATGCTCACAGAATTGGCTGAATTTGGTCACAAATTAGATGAAAAAATGAAGGCTATAAATGAAATAAAGGAAAATCTAAAGGGAACCAATAGTGATGGGAAGGAAACTGGGACTCAAATCGACAATGTGGACTGTGGCAAACTTCAGCCAGCAGAATCTACCTGTTGTGACTGAAGATAAGAATAAATGCAAAGGCTACAGCAATTCTGTGGAGAAAAAGGGACCAGCACAGCTACTCTCTCAAGGGGAGAGCACCTCTGAGTGCCTTGGCCACTCTCTCAAGAGGAGAGCGCCTCAACCTCTGCCTAGACAAACTCTTACTGTTTTTCTTGGGTGAAAGAAAACAGGTTTTTCTTTCTTTTACGTGAAAGGAGGATTTATTATATATTACATAGAATATTAGTGTCTACATTTTAAGTATAAGCAAGGAAATGAAAATAACATTCAGAAGGGAAAGGCGGCGAGCTGATTAGCTTTGCCTTTGGGGAAATTCCACAGGCTTTGGAAATTACCTTGAAGATAGACAATACACATTTGTTGTTTTAGACCAGGGTCATGGATTTCTAGCAAGAGCAAGCCATAACAGTCTGTATGCATTTTCTATGTCTGACTTCCATGGGAAAACTCAGTTTGAAGGTCTGGTTCCTGCCCACTACCTTGCTTCTGTAAGTTTTCCATACAGGGCTGAGTCATATTTGCCAGACCAAAGCAAGCCGATCCCCTACAGTGGACGAGAAGGAAGAAAGAAACATTCAACCAGAAAAGAAGAAAGAAATAAGAATTCAAAACAATGAGGAGAGGCTTAGGAACCTCTGGGACATCTTGAAAGGTTCCAACATCTGAATTATGGGGGTACCAGAAAGAAAAGAGGAAGAGCAACAAGTGGAAAACATTTGAACAAATAATAAAGGAGAACTTCCTCAGTCTGGCAAAGAAAATAGACTTCTAAGAAGCCCAGAAAGCTCAAAAAGTCCCAAAGAAGTTGGATGCAAGGAAGAACACACCAAGGCACATCATAATTACATTACTCAAGATTAAAATTAAAGAGAGAATCCTAGAAGTAGCAAGAGATGAGGGGACAGTCACCTACAAAGGAATTCCCAACAGACTGTCAGCTGATTTCTCAGAAGAGACCTTAAGGGCAAGAAGAGGCTGAAAAGAAGTATTCCAGGTCATGCAAGGCAAGTACCTATATCCAAGATTGCTCTATCCAGCAAAGGTTTCATTTAGAAAGGAAGGGCAGATAAAGTGTTTCTCAGATAAGGTCAAGTTAAAGGAGTTCATCATCACCAAGCCCTTATTATATGAAGTGTTAAAGGGACTTAGCTAAGAAAAAGAAGATAAAAAACATGTACAGTAAAATGACAGCAAACTCACAATAATTAACAACTACACCTAAAACAAAAACAAAAACAAACTAAGCAAACAGCTAGAACAGGAACAGAACTACAGAAATGGAGATCACATGGAGGGTTATCAACATGGGAGTGGGAGGGGAAGAGAGGGGGAAAAGGTACAGAGAATAAACAGCATAGATGGTAGATAGAAAATAGAAAGGGGGAGGGTAAGAATAGTATGGGAAATGTAGAAGCCAAAGAACTAATATGTATAACACATGGGCATGAACTAAAGGTGGGGAATGTGGGTAGGAGGAGGTGTACAGGGTGGAGGGGAGTGAAGGGGGCAAAATGGGACAACTGTAATAGTATAATGAATAAAATACATATTTTTTAAAAAGACTACTCTATCCAGCAAGGCTCTCGTTTAAAATAGAAGGTGAAATACAGAGCTTCCCAGATTTCAAAAAAGGCAAAAGAGTACATCTCCACCAAACCAGCATTGCAAGAGATACTAAAGGGACTGCTTGAAGAAGAAGAGACAGGGAGAGAGGGAACATAGGTACAAAGGAAAAAAATGGCAATGAATAAGTACCTATGAATAATAACCTTAAGTGTATATGGCTTAAATGCTCTAATCAAAAGACTTAGGGTAGCTGGATAGATAATAAAACATGACCCAGATATATGCTGTCTACAAGAGGCCCACATGAGAGCAAAAGATTTACACAAGCTGAAAGTAAAGGGATGGAAAAAATATTCCATGCAAATGGACATAAAAAAAAGCTGGGGTAGCAATACTCATATCAGACAAAATAGACTTCAAAACAAAGGTCATAACACGAGAAAAAGGTTACTATATAATACTTAAGAGAGTAGTCCAACAATAGGATATAACTCTTGTAAATGCATATGCACCCAATATAGGAGCACTTAAACATATAAAGAAAATCTTGGAGGACTTTAAGAAAGAGATTAATAGCAATACAATCATTGTAGGGGATTTTAACACTCCACTTTCAACAATGGATAGATCCTCCATGAAAAAAATCAACAAGGATATAGTGGCATTAAATAGAACTCTATATCTAATGGACTTAATTGATATCTATAGAACATTTCATCCCAAAGAAGTAAAATATACATTCTTCTCAAATGTGTATGGATCATTTTCAAAGATAGACCACATGGTAGGACACAAAACAAGCTTTAACAAATTCAAGAAAATTGAAATCATATCAAGCATCTTCTTGGATCACAATGGCTTGAAACTAGAAACCAATCTGAAGGAAAAAAACTAAAAAACATTCAAATACATGGGTGCTAAATAATAGGTTATTAAATAATAAATGAATTAACAATGAGATCAAGGAAGAAATAAAAAAGTATCTGGAAATAAATGAAAATGAACACACAACACAAAACTTATGGTACATAGCAAAAACAGTCCTAGGAGGGAAGTTCATAGCAATACAGGTCCACCTAAAGAAGACAGAAACATTTGAAATAAACAACCTAACCCTACATCTACAAGAACTAAAGGAACAACAACAAACAAAGCACAAAGTAGAAGGAAGGGTATAATCGAGATCAGAGCAGAATAAAATGATATGAGTAAAAAAAAAAACCAACAGTTCAAATGGTCAATTAATCCAGGAGCTGGTTCTTTAAAAATATTAACTAAATTGACAAAACTTTAACCAGAATCATCAAGAAAAACGAGAGGACCCAAACAAATAAAATCGGAAGGGAAAGATGAGAAGTAATAATGGTACCACAGAATGCAAAGGATTGTAAGAAATGAGTATGAACAACTATATGCCAAGATATTGGATAACCTGGATGAAACAGACAAATTTCTAGAATATACACCCTTCCAAAACTGAATCAAGCAGCAGCAGAAAGCTTGAATACACCAATAACAACTAGTGAAATTGGAGCAGTAATTAAAAAACTCCAGGCACACAAAAGCTCTGGACTATATGGCTTCACAGGCGAATTTTACCAAACATTTAAGAAGAACTAATAGCTATCCTTCTCAAACTATTCCAAAAAATTCAAGAGGAGGTGAAACTCCCAAACTCTTTTTATAAGGCCCGTATTATCCTAATTTCAAAACCAGGTAAAGATGCAACAAAGAAAGAAAATTAAAGACCAATATTTCTGATGAACATATATGCTAAAATCCTCAACAAAATATCAGCAAATCAGATGCAGCAATACACTAAAAAGATCATACACCATAATCAAGGGGGATTTATTCCAGGGATGCAAGGATAGTATAATACTTGCAAATCAATAAACAGGGTACATCACATAAACAAAATGAAAGGCAAAAATCACATGATCATATCAACAGATATAGCAAAAGCATTTGATACAATCCAGCACCCACTCATAATAAAAACATCCAGCAAACTGGGAATAGAGGGAGCATACCTTGACATAATAAAGGCCATATACAAAAAACTTCCTGCTACCATCATACTCAATGCACAAAACTAAAAAGCCTTTCTCTTAAGACCAGGAATAAGACAGGGATATCTGCTTTCATCTCTCTTATTCGACATAGTACTAGAAGTCCTAAACACAGCAATCAGACAAGAAGAAGAAATAAAAGTCATCCAAATTGGAAAGGAGGAAGTAAAACCATCATTATTTGCAGATGACATGATAGTGTACACAGAAAATCCAATAGGCTCCACCAAATAACTACTTGACCTAATAAGTGAATTCAGCAAAGTAGTGAAGTACATACTCAATATTCAGAAATCGATGGCACTTTTGTACACCAACAATGAACTATCAGAAAGAGAAGCTAAGAAAAAAATCCCATTTACTATAGTAACACAAAAAATAAAGTACCTAGGAATAAATATAACCAAGAAGGTAAAAGATTTGTGCTTGGAAAACTATAGGACACTGGAGAAAAAAGAAAGTGAGGAAGATACAAATAAATGGAAGCATATAGTATGTTCATGGATTAGAAGAATTAACATCATTAAAATGTCCATACTATCCAAAGCAATCTGTAGACTCAATGCAATTCCTATTAAAATATCAATGGTATATTTCACAGATCTAGAAGAAATTTTCCAAAAATTTATATGAAGCCAAAAAAGACCTTGAATAGCCTCAGCAATCTTAAAAAAGGACAAAGTTGGAGGGACCACAACACCAGATATCAAACTTTCCCACAAGGCCACTGTAATCAAAATAGTCTGGTAATGGCATAAGAATGGATACATATATCAATGGAACAGAATAGAAAGCCCAGAAATAAACCCATGTTTCGATGGTCAATTAATATTTGACAAAGGGGGCACGAGCATACAATAAAGATAGCATCTTTAATAAACGGTGTTGGGAGAACTGGACTGGTACACACACACACACACAGACAAACAACACTAGACCACGAACTTACACCATATACCAGAATAAACTCAAAATGGATAAAAGACTTAAGTATTAAGTCGTGACACCATAAAAATCCTAGCAGAAAACATAGGCAGTAAAATTTTAGATGTACTATGCAGGAATATTTTTGCTGATACATCTCCTAGGGCAAGGGAAATAAAGAAAAAAATAACAAATGGGACTACATCAAATTAAAAAGCTTTTGCATGGCTAAAGAAACCATTATCAAAATGAAAAGGAAACCGACTGTATGGGAGACCATATTTGCCAATGATACATCAGACAAGGGTTTAATCTTCAAAATACATAGAGAACTCATATGACTCAACACTAGAAAGACAAACAACTCAATTAAAAAAGGGGCAAAGGACCTGAATGGACACTTCTCTAAGAAGGACATACAGATGGCCCACAGGCACATTATTAATGCACAGCATCGCTGGCCATCAGAGAGATGCAAATTAAAACCACAGTGAGACATCACCTCACACCTGCCAAAATGGCTATTATTAAAGAATCAACAAATAACAAATGCTGGTGAGGTTGTGGAGAAAAGAGAACCCTAGTGCACTTTTGGTGGGAATGCAGACTGGCGCAGCCACTACAGAAAACAGTATGGAATTTCCTCAAAAAACTAAAGAGGTACTGTTTTTTGATCCAGTTATCCCACTGCTGGGATTGTATCCTAAAATCCTGAAACACCAATTCAAAAGAACCTATATATCCCAATGTTCATAGCAGCATTATTTATAATAGCCAAATGCTGGAAACAGCCTAAGTGCCCATCGGTAAACGAGTGGATCAAAAAACTGTGGTTCACTTACATAGTGGACTACTTCACAGCAGAAACAAAGAAGGAACCCTTATCCTACACAACAGCATGGATAGAACTGGATAATATTATGCTAAGTGAAATAAGCCAGGTGGTGAGAGACAAATACCATATGATCTCAACTAAAAGTGGAACCTAATCAACAAAACAAATGAATGAGCAAAAACAGAACCAGAGACATGGAAATAAAGAAAAAACTGACAGCGATCAGAGGGGAGGGGAGAAGGGGATAATGGGGAAAAATAGGGGAAGGGACAAGAGAAAGAGCATGAATAGAGGACTCACGGGCATGAACAATGGGGTGGGGATTGACTCTGGGAGTGGGGCAGGAAAGGGAAGAGCAATGGGGGAAAAATTGGAACAACTGTAACTGAACAACAACAATAATTTACAAAACCCTGTTGTTGCGTTTACACAATGGACACTATGCAGCAGTGAAAAAGAAGGAATTCCTATCTTTTGCAACAGCATGGATGGAACTGGAGACTATTATGCTAAGTGAAATAAGCCAGTTGGCAAAAAACAAATATCTTATGATGTCACTTATAAGAGGACTCTATGAATAAAATAAACTAATGAGCAAAACAACCAGAGGCACAGAATCATGGAATAGACTGACAACTGCAACAGGGGAAGAGGGAGGTGGAGTCTACTTGAAAGGTGAGGGGATTAGTCAAAGAACATATATGAAGGACCCATGGACGTAGACAACAGTATAGGGATTGACTAAGGAATGGAGGAGTGGGCTGGGTAGAGGAGGATGAAGGTGGAAAAACTGGGACAACTAAAATAGCATAAACAATAAAAAATTGAAGAAAGAAATTATCTTGTGGAGCTTTTTAAAAATATAGATCCCTGGCCCCACCATGTATCCATGGAGCCAGACATTCCTGGGGCTGGGTTCCAGGCATGTGTCTATTTTAAAAATATTCTGATATCTTAAAGCCCTTTCCTTTACTAAGCTGACCATTAGAAACAATTGTTCAAGAAAACCACATTAGATGTTTAAACTTAAGCACAGACACGGAGGTCCTGATTCACAAGATGTTGGGTAGCCCTTCTCTGTCATCTTCTCCCGCTGCCCCAGCTCTGAGCACAGGCTCCTCCCTCTGATCCTTTCAGAAGTACAGATAAGACTTTAGATTTGGAATTTCAAAAGCCATTCCTGTTGGGGATGTAGGTTTTGTGCAAAGTAGAAATAAAGATGAGGAAAAATATAGCAGAGATGGTGTGGTCAAGGGAGGAAGATAAAGACATAAAGTAGAATTTTTGATATTTTGGGCATCCTACATTCTCAGGCATCCAGTACCTCAAAGTGGAAAGCGTAACTTTAAAAATTGCAGACCTGAAATCCTCCTTCTGCCTGGGTCATTTGGAAATGCCAACTCATCCTAATGTCCTGTGACAATATTCTCAGCCACCTTATAATGCATTCTCCCCACCATTTCAAGGACCACAGTCTCCCAAATCAAAAGAGGTGACTCATTTTCAAATCTGGAAGTGAACAAATGGGTAAAAGCCAACAAGGAGGTTAGCATGTTTTAAGTCATAATATTTTGCACCTGTTGTGAAGAAAATGTTTTTTTATTCAGAGAAAGAGAACCAAGGTGAGGGGAAAAAGCTCCTTCAGCTTTAATCCAATGGAACCAGGTATATGAGCCAAGAACTTTGGCTCTGGAAACCAGATCACCTGGGTTCAAATCCTAGCTCTGAAACGATAGGTCATTTAATTAGAGTCTCTGGAGCCTCAGTTTTCTCATCTGTTAACTGAGACATAATATTTGAAAAATGAGATCTATTATTATTAATTATCCTGAAAGTGCAGTTATTTTAGTGGGTCTTTTTTTGTAACCAACATTGAACAGACATTACTGTGACTCCAGTCCTTGCCGAGTGCTTTACACCTGTCATCTCTCTGAATATTCACAGAAACCATTTGAGGTGGGTACTATTATTATCTGTATCGAAAGCTGAGGGTTTAGGTAGTTGGCTTGAAGTTACATGGCTGGGAATGGTGGTCTAGAAGCAAAGCAGGCCGACTCCAGAGCTGTACCCTGAGTAACGATGTGTGTGACCCTTCTCACTCCCAGCCCTGCCATTTTCTGAGTGCTCCTGTGTGTGAGCAGAATCCCACGGGTGCTGATCTGCACCTGTGACACGCTGTCAATTGGCTCCAGGGCAGAGGTGCCATAACCTTGCTCTTAGCACACTGCCCTGCACTGCACAGTCTCTGTGGTTTAGCTGCCTACTGTATTTTTTAGTTCAGAAATTTCTGGACAGAGATTTCTGTTAAGCCTGGAATGTGCAGTGAAATGCTCTGGAGAATGAATCGACTGTCTGCTCTCAGAGGTGTGCCTCTGGGGAGAGGTGCCTTGCCAAGGGGAAATCTGGTTTTCCAACATAAGCTGAAACTTCCCTTGTCCTGAGGCGGCTTTATTAACAATTTATCTCATGAGTGTCCAGGTATGAAGAAGAAAGTGTGTATAGCAGTCCTGAACAGATGATTTTCTTAGCTGTCTGCATAAAGGAGGGGAGAGGGAGTCTTGAAAGAGAATTTTTCTAATATGGTTGAATGTACAAATTTAAAACTATTTTTTTCAAAAATATTTCAAGAGAAGGAACACATCTGAACATGAGATCACTGTCCCTCCCCCTCCCATGATCATTTTCATACTTTTTCCTTATTGTGCTGAAATGTTCTTCCCTTGGCTGTAACCAGTCAGATTTTTAGACGCTGGAATGTGCCAAAGTGATGATCATCACTTACGGAGGGACTCAGGCTCAAACAATCCTTTTCTGGGCAGATGTCTATTTACCCGTGTAATTCTTTCCCAGGGAGTTAAGCTGCACCTTGGCATTCTTAATTCAAGGAATGGCCTTTAAAATGTTGAAGTGACATCTGGAATGAACAAGCAACAACTGAGTGTCACTTTTGACTGCCCATGTTTGTGTGGTGAGAGAAGCAGGTTGATGACTGCTTAGATGGACCAAAACAGAGGGGGTTTGGAGAAGGTCACTGGGGGCAAAGAGGCAGGTGCAGTTCTTCCAGAATCTCCTGGGGTCCCACAACTGCAGTCTATTTTTGGGCTCATGACCTGCTCTTGGACCAAGTAGTCTGAAAGGAGAACCCAGACAAATAGTCTTGCTAAGAACTACTCAACAAACAGAAAGTACTCCTGTAGGGCATAGAAAAAAGTGAGTATGTTAATAGCGTCTTGAACCCAAAAAGCAGCCCTTAGCTGGAGAAATCAATGATGTGTTACACAAAAGAGTGCCTATAGGCAATGGGAGGTTATGGAACCAAAAATCATTCTGTTGACAGATCCTGAGGACCAGCTGTAGGTGCAGACCATGACAAGCTCCATCCCCAAATGTCATCAGGGGCCACACTGAGGAGGCATAAGGTTTGAGAACTAGTGACTCAGAACTGTAATTACAAAATACATCCCTCTTCCTCATATTCCACCACAGAGCTTCATAAGAAAAAGAGGTGAACACATAGGGAACAAGCATGATCTTCAATTTCTATTTGCCTCTCATCTTCTCTCAACCACATGTGCTACAGTATGTGAGCTCTGGTGAAATTATGCTTTTGTTGAAAAGAATGCCTTTGTCTCCTCTAGAAAAGTTAAATGTCTCTGCAATTTATTCTAAGAGGAGTTAAAAACCAGTAAGATAAAAAGGAATGTGTACTAGGGGTAGAGGCTGGATAGAGGAAGAAAGTGGGGGAGGGAGGGAGAACAATATGACTTGAAACTGTCAAAGCAAGAGACTTTGTGGGTGGCTGGGAAGTGAGGCTGCTCAACTGGAAAAGAGAAGGAGAGAACACTGGCTTCTCAGAGTTTTGGCTCAGAACGTAGCTACAGAGAGGTCTGTCCAGATGAAAAGGGTTGAAGGAGACCTGCCTCCCAAGCAAGCAAAGCAGGACTCAGCCCACCCCCAGCACAGATCCTGACTGGCCACGTGAGGGCTGACCCTTTGCATGTGCTTCTATGTACCTGCAGGGATAAAAAGATGACTTCCTTTTCAGAAGTCATCTTTTCAGAAGGGACTGGTGTGCACCAGCCTCGCCATCAGGGAGGAGAAGGGGCAATGGGGCAAACATTGCTTCCAAGCCACAATTTAAATTGATTTTAATGACATCTCCTGGCCTTCCTTAATGTAAGCCAAGCCATTTCAGTTATTTCATGATTGCACTTTCAATCGCACTTGAACCATATTTTCCTAAGAATGAATGTTATGCAACACTGCCTGAAAGGCATAAGGATTTTCTTCCCTTTTCCCAAATCACAGTTAAGTCACTGTGTAAAAGCTATTAAAATTCAGGAAATTCCTGGCTCTTGATCACGTTCTACTGACAATCAGGAGCAAGCTGACTCTACAGGCCATGAATGAGTCTTGCTCATGACAAGAACTGGTTGTCTCCCTGTGCAGAATGTCCTCCCCTCCCTAGTGTTCCCCCTGTACCCTAGCTATCCCACACTCCAGACCTGAGTAGAGAGCGCTGACCCAGACACTGCAGCTCCCACCATCTGTGCCACTCACACTGCATGTACTTTCTGCCTTTTTTCTGTAGTAGTTTGTGCCTGACTACAGTTTAAGACTGGTAGCTTCTGGCAGCTGTAGAAGCACTTAGCCACCATGATGTCCTGCTTCTGAAAAGTGCTGACAGTACGTTAACTGAATGACTGAATGCATGAATAAATGCACTGGCCTCTCCCCAAAGTGACAAACAGTCCTGTAATGAAGCAAATATTCTCTCTGCTGTCTTTGAGATTCTCCAGTGTTCCAAGAAATAGATATATATTCCTTCCCTGAAGAAAGTGTATATATTTTGTGTATCCAGTTTTGACAGAACCAAAGTTTAGGTGTAGAATAATGTAAATTTGCATCATACATCGCTAATTTCTTATTTAAAAGAATATGTCTGAAAAAAAGGAGAAGGCTATATGGCATAGTGGGTGCTCAGTAAATGTCTTGAGTGACTGAATGAGTACCTGAGTAGTGGTAATAGAAAACTGGATAAAAATAGGAACAGAAACAGGAGTAGAAAAAGTATAGATGCACAGGAAATTTAGAAAAGAAGTAGAAATAAAGGTAGGGGAGAGAGAAAGAAGACCCAAGTCTAATGAAGTTCTAAGTCAGCAATTCTGGGTTTACAACAAAGTTGTATGTGATAATTTTATAAATAGAGAGGGAAGGCAGTTGCATGAGAAGAGAACTGGCTTGGAAGAGAAAGAGCTGGATCCTGACATACACTCAGTCACTGTGTGACCTTGAACAAGTGACTCAACCTCTCTCAGCTTCACTATTTTTAAACTTGATTTTCAAGTAATTTTAGACTTACAGAAAATTTGTAAAAATACAAAGAGTTCCCATATATAATCCACCCAGCTTCCTAATGTTAGCATCTTTCATAACCATGGTACAATTATCAATTAATATTGACATATTAATACTAATTAAACTACATATCTTATTAAGTTTTCACCAATTTTCTCATTAACACTTTTTCTAGTCCAGTATCCAATAGGATCCCATGCTGTATTTAGTTGTCATGGCTCCTTGTCTCCTGTAGTCTTTGACAATTCCTCAGTTTCTCCTTAACCTTTCATCAGTTTGATACTTTTCAATAGTGAAATGCCCCTCCATTTGAGGTTGCCTTGATGATTTTTTCCCTCATGATTAGAGTTATGCTTGCGGGGGGTGGGGGGGAGTGGGG
Source organism: Sturnira hondurensis (assembly GCF_014824575.4). Lineage (NCBI taxonomy): Eukaryota > Metazoa > Chordata > Mammalia > Chiroptera > Phyllostomidae > Sturnira > Sturnira hondurensis. Next base: position 5,424,144 of record NW_028078194.1, on the reverse strand, counting down.
CAAGAAAGCCAAAGCAATGGTGTCATGCCCTTCTCAGTGCATCACATGAGAAGATGCACATCAAGATGTCTTACCTGATCACGTTGACTTTAAGCACCTAAGGTGGTGTTGACTGGGTTTCTGCACTGCTCTACTTTTCCTTTAGCGACTAGTAAGTATTTTGTAGAGAGATACTTTTAAACTATGCAAATATCTTGTTTCTCATCATAACTTTCCACAAAAATTTCAGCATTCATCAGTGCTTCTTGCTTGTAATAACTTATTACTGGAGTATCCTAATGGTGATTTCCTATTTCCCTCATTCCTTTTAGATTTATTAAGTGAAATTCTTTTATAAGTAAGACTTGTACATTATCCTCCCCTCCCCTTGATATATTTATTCACTTATTCACATAAGTACAAACTCATGAATATTTATTTTATTCTACAGACTATAATCCAACACTATGACAATTACACTTGTTCAAGCTTCACTTTCTTCATCTGAGTCAGGGACAATGACAACTGCCTTACAAAACTGTCCTAAAGAGTAAGTAAGAAAATGTCCAATCCAGAGCACCTGGCAAAGAAATGCTAGCTGTTTTCCTTCTCTTTCTTTACAGAAAGTAAAGCCATGGTAATTTGTAGGCAAAACCCTTCTAAATAGGTGGCGATCTGAATTTAGGAATTCACCCTTAAAGTAATGCAGCTTTTCTACCCTAAGGTATATAAACAACAAGAACTTAGCTACCCTAGTGATGTGTAGTGCAGGTCATTTGGGATCTGCCTGTAATGACTATATAACATTGAAGACTGATTTTTAATCAGCATGCCCGTAATTTGTATGAAAATAGATGCTTGAGAATACTTGAAAACAGATTGTTCTCGAGTAGTTTAAGTGTTTTCCCAGAAATCTTGTTTACGTTCTGAAGTTGCTTAGATAAACTATTTTCAGAGATAGTCCAAAGCACGCCTCAACCCAGTTGTGGTTCGTATCATCATTTACTCTGAACTAGTGAAATCACTGATCCACTTTTGATTCCCAAGGTTATAACAGCGAATGGAAGAAATCCAAGTTCTCTTCTTCCAAAAATTAGTTTAAAATTAGATTTTAAAGGTTTCAGCAAATCACTTTTAAGTTCAGGTAGAATTTAAAACAATAGTAACAACAACAAAGACAAGGGCAAGGTCCTATGTGATAGAATGACTAGATCTGGAAGTTTAAAATAATCCACAAAGGACAGTAAAATCCACATATGAAATCACATGGTTTACTGGAACTTTCATTTCTCACCCAGTTTTATCAGTAAGGAAAAGCAAGAATGTCAGGTATATTTTAAAAAACAATGTTGGGGCAGCGTGGTTCACAAGCTCTCACATGGAATCCCAAAGTCTGTCTAACTCAATTTGAGGTGCAACCAGGAATCTGAATTTTTGTCAGGTACTACTCCCCAATATGAGCCTTGTTACAGGTGGAAGGCAGAATATCACAGTGGGTCAGAGCTCAGGTTCTTGACAATGTGGTTTTAAATCTCACTACTGCCAACTACAACCCTGGTAACCTTCAGCAAATGACTTCATCTCTTTGTGCCTCGGTTTCCCCACTGGTAAGGTAGTATTAATGACAGTATCTGTCTACCAGGGTTGTTATGAGGAGCAAATGAATGGTACACATAAGTGGTCAGCATGACAGTACTATATGGAGACCAGCACTTCTTATGGATAACAGATCTCCCTTTCAGAAGCATGTCTGGGCACAGAACTAACTGCTTGGGGTAGCCTCTAACACTTTCTGCATCCACTGTGCCTTCCTGAGGTCACTGACATTTATTTAACATCTATCACCAGGGTCATGATTGGCAGGCTAATCATGACCTCAGAGGCCTTGGAAGGATTTCCTGAGGGACGGGGATCTTGATGGGATGCAGAGGGCAGGAGTGGGGTGATTCATTGCCTCTCAAGCCCACATCCTTCCCTGCTCTCCTGACCCAGGTATTGGTGTTTAGTATCTTCTGAGGCAGCCTAAGGGTGGAAGAGGGGGATAGGCTAGATGGATGCCATGGCCAGGGATCATATTGCCCAAACTCAAAATTGAGATATTGGGTTTTAAAAGCACCTGTAGGAACCAGGCGGAGAATATTTGAATGGACCCAGGACGAGTATTTTGGCAAAGGAGGTGATAAAGGGTGCGGACTGGCTGTCCAAAGGGTGAAGGCATACAGACTTGGTAATAACATGGGGTAGAGAGAGGATCACTTAGGTTTCAGGGATGGTTAGGGTGAAATGAGAGGGATGATGACAATGTGTTGCCTATCTCATTGCCTGGAAAGAAAGCAGCCATCATGGAAGTGTCAACACAGACATGGAGATGAGATGTCAGTAACAGACCAACCTAAAAAGGAGAAATATGCTTAAAAGTCACTAGCAATTCTTACAAAAATATCTTGAAGTGGCTTCTTACCTCATTAAATCTCATCACAAGATCTTCAAGGGCATTGTGCTCTCCATTCTGGGAGTTAAGAATGGATGCTGAGATGGATGCTTTAAGGCAGGGCAGGGACCTCTGACACTCTGGGGTGCCCAAGTTCTGGGTCAAGAAGCAAAGATAGTCAACCGGCAAGACCCTTCGGTAAATATTCTGCTCCTGCTCCATCAGGATGCTGGCAACTTCCTCAGGAAACTGGATGAGGGGCTGCAGATCAATCAGTTCCTTGCTGATCCCAGCTGAACTTGAAGGGAGACCACTGGAATTGGCCATAGAGGTGCCTGGTTGGCGTTCTGAAAGAAGCCACAAAAGTCATGGTCACATCATGGTTGGTATCCTGTACAACAGAAATTACTAGGTTTCTTTATCAAAGTTTCTGCTTGGTGAATCATTCTACACTATCTTTTTTTGTTACAGAGACCAGACATTTGCCCTGCCTGTTTCCTGGGGCTGGGGGTATGCATAGTTGCCCATTTTCAGAAGCAAAACTGATCTAACACACTGGTCCCTAACCAGTTCCCTATGATACTTTGCAGAGCAGTAGAGAAGTAAAATGTACCATTTGCCTCCTCATCCTCCAGTGCTAACCATCAGAGCGAAAAGAAACACGACGAGAGTATGGGCACAGTCATTGAAATGGAAGAGGAAAGAAGGCTGTAGGGGGAGGAGGCATGCACATATGTGTGAACATGTAGGGAACCAGGGACTCTGCATTTGAGGTTTCAAAACTTCATGGTCTACTTTGCGAACATCCCACTCCCAAAACTCTGATTCCAGTGAGATCCATTTGGGGATTTTCAGGGATAGAACCACTTATAAAAGTAAGAAAGGGACAGGCAATAAGGACACATATCTAAATAAAGAAATCTTCTCTCTGGCCCACAACTGGTAGTAAGAAGATGCATGGGAGAGAAAGTGCTGAGAGGATTTTACAGAAGTACCAAATGCATCTGTAGTCTCAATGTTATTCCCTAGCACAAATTCACTTTATTTTGACCACTCCCTCTCCAATCTGTCTCTGAATTTCTTCCCCACATCATTCATTTAGTCACCAGCCATCCACCAATTCATTCAAAAACTAAAATTCTATGATGAGTACTAGAACAGAATTTCCCAAAGTATGATCAGTTTTGTGGCCAGCTAAGTTGGGCAAATGTCATATTCTTGTCACAAATTCTATTCCTGGAAATACATGAGGCACATGGGTAGACCTATAAAGATTCAAAAGGATCTGCTAGTAAAGATATCTATTTACATTACTTAACTCAGTGTTTCTTCAGGGCCATACTTTATGTAACACCTACTACGCCATTCTGCGTGACTAGCGTTGGTTGGAACTGCTTCAGGAAATGCTGCCCTGAGGGACAAGCTGTTTTTGCTCTCCCTCCAGTTCGCATCTTTTCCTTCCTGGCAGTTCCTCCCTGGCCAGCCCTCCTTCAAGCTTCTTCTCCTGGTACTTCGTACTTGAAAGCAGTTAAAAGTAAAGCAGGTGCTCAAATGTATATGGCTTAGGTGGCCTCACTCTTCAACTTTGTGAATAGTTTACAAAGTGACTGGATTTCCTGAAAATTGAGTCAGAATGTGGTCTGATGACAGAGGCAGACTACAGTTTCTAAATACGAATAATTTATGTACAAGGAATTAGCTATATATCGGAAGCCTTCCCAGAAGTAACCAATTCTAAGTCATGATTTCAAATCACAGCACTCTGTGAAGAAAATAAAAGTAACTGCCAAGTCTTATGAAACTACTTATTTAATATGAAAGAGGAGAGATAATATAATAAAATATGTAAGTAATGTCAGATAAAATGATATATTATAAACTGTAATATATCCTGAGATACGATATCACATGCTATGATAATGAATCACATGCTGTTACAATGAATAAAGACTCCAGTGACTGGCGGGAAATAGATTTCAAGGAGCCCTAAAAAAACTGAACAAAAGAAGAAAAACAAGCCTGGTCAGTGTAACCCTAATAAATGTAGTGGCTCATGTGTCTCAGTATGAGCATGGTATCATACTCAAAGGAAACATAAATCTGATGTTAGAACCTTGAAACATAATGTAGACCTTCAGTGCAGGTTTCCTTAAAGCAGGATTACTCTGGATATTTTTTATCATTCACCATAAAAAAAAATCCCAGAAATCTTCTTGGACATAATTTTCTGTCCTCCATATTCCACACTTTAGTAGCTGTTAAAAAAAACAAACTCAGGACTTCCAGCCAAGATGGAGGCATAGGTGGAAACACTGTGCCCCCTCCCACAACTAAATTTAAAGACAGGGAAGTTTTAGAAACAAAAACGCAGCCAAAACAGTGAAAATTGAACTGTACAGAAGTCCGACAACAACAAACCAATCAGCCAGACCAGTAAGAGGGGCGAAGTCAGCAGCGGAGCAGGTCAGGCAGGAAAGATCGTTGGGTCCGACCGACCCAGGAGCGGAGGCGGAGGTGGTTGGTGGATCCCAGGCGTGGGGTGGCGACAGGCGGACCCGTGAGGGCGCAGGGCAGCTGGCTGACTGCAGTCTCACTTTCACGCGCAGATAAATGAAGCGAAGGAGCGAACAGTGAGACAGACCACTCAGGCTAAGGCCCCAGTGACAGGAATTAGAGCCTGAAAGCACCAACTGGAAAGACTTTCTCGGGGTCGAGGGGCCAGGAGAGGCTCCCAGGCTCACAGAGTTCGTTGGAGAGACCCACAGGGTCCTGGAGAGTACACGGGCCCACACATCCAGGAACCAGCACCAGAAGGGCCCAATTTACTTGTGGGAAGCCGCAGAGAGGACAGAAATCTGAGAGAGAGCAGAGGGGAACAAAGCGCCATTTTTTCCCCTCTCTGACTCCGCCCCTACATACAGCGTCACAACCCAGTGACTGGGCCCTGGTGAACAACTAAGGCTCCGCCCCTCATACATAATAGGTGCGAACAGACTGAACATTATGACTCGAGAACAGCTCAAAGCCCCAGAGCCTATAGTTCTAAGTGACCGAGAAATAGCCAGTTCAAATGCACAGAATCACTTTCAGATGCACAGTTCAAAATACTAATGATCAGAATGCTCACAGAATTGGTTGATTATAGTCACAAATTAGAGGAACATATGAAGGCTAAACTAATTGAAATGAAGGGAAATGCAAAGGAAACCAATAGTGATGGAAAGGAAACTGGGCCTCAAATCAAGGGAGTGGACCAGAAGGAAGAAAGAAACAACCAAACAGAAGAGAAGGAAGAAACAAGAATTCAAAAAAGGGAGGAGAAGCTTAGGAACCTCCAGGACATGTTTAAACATTCCAACATCCGAATTATAGGGGTACCAGAAGGGGGAAAGAAACAGCCACGAGTGGAAAACATATTTGAACAAATAATAAAGGAGAATTTCCCCAGTCTGGCAAAGGCAACAGACTTCCAGGAAATCCAGGAAGCACAGAGAGCCCCAAAGAAGTTGGACCCCAGAAGGAACACACCAAGGCACATCATCATTACATTAGCCAAGATTAAAATGAAGGAGAGAATCCTAGAAGCAGCAAGAGATAAGGGGACAGTCACCTACAAAGGAGTACCCATCAGACTGTCAGCCGATTTCTCAAAAGAGACCTTACAGGCAAGAAGGGGCTGGAAAGAAGTATTCCAAGTCATGAAATTCAAAGACCTACAGCCAAGATTGCTCTATCCAGCAAAGCTTTCATTTAGAATGGAAGGGCAGATAAACTGCTTCTCAGATAAGGTCATATTCAAGGAGTTCATCATCACCAAGCCCTTATTATGTGAAATGTTAAAAGGACTTATATAAGAAAAAGAAGATAAAAATATTAACAGTGAAAGGACAGCAAACTCACAGTTATTGACAACCACACCTAAAACAAAAGCAAACCAAGAGGACAGCTAGATCGGGAGCGGAAACATAGAAATGGAGATCACATGGAGGGTTAGCAACAGGGGAGTGGGAGGAGGAGAAGGGGGGAGAACGTACAGAGAATAAGTAGCATAGACAGTGGGTAGAAAATAGACAGGGGGGAGGGCAGGAATACTATGGGAAATACAGAATCTAAAGAACTTGTGACACATGGACATGAACAAATCAGAGGGAGTGGTAGGGGAGGGGTGTGCAGGGTGGAGGGGAGTGAAGGGGGGAATGGGACAGCTGTAATGGCATAATCAATAAAATATATTTTAAAAACTCAGAAAAATAGATCAGATTTGTGGTTGTGACACACAAGGAGTGAAGGAAGGGGGAGCTGGAGGAAGATGGTCCAAAGAACAAACTTCTACTGATAATTAAGTACTAGGGACTTAATGATGACTACAGTTAACACTGCTGTATGATACATATTAAAGTAGTTAACAATAAATCCTAAGAGTTCTCATTACAAGGAAAATATTTTTTCTTTCTTCTTTTTTTATTGTATGTATCTATATGATGATGGATGCTAACTGAACTTATTGTGGTCATCATGTCACAGTCTACATAAGTCAAATCATTATGCTGTATACCTTAACTTGTTTGGTGATGTACGTCATTTATATTTCAATAGAACTAGAAAAAGATATTTCTCACTTTTTCTCATTCTTGCTGACCTCTCCTTATAATTTCTTCCTTCCCCTTCACATGACATGCTACCCCAACTCTCAGCTTTTGGTCCCCATCACCCTTCCTCCCTGTAATATGGGCAACTGTAGAATGGGTTAAAGATCCAGCAGCTCTATGGCCCTGGATTCTTCCTCATCAACTGGGCAAACTTCATAAAGCCCACTGAAAATGTAAGCTCTTTTACTGTGCAAAAATTTAGAAAATTCCTGGTAAATAAAATTATCCAGTTCGTTTCCTGTCAATGTTTGCTCTCAGGCCCATGCTTTTCAGTTAATAATTATTCTGCAGAAGAAGGGCTCCGTCTTTAGACACTTTCACATCCAGAAATGTTTACCATGAGACATAGTATCTTCAAGTTCTAATTCTCTGCTCAAATAATAGCTTCCTGAACTAAGTGCTTTAGCTGGATTTCAGGAGGTAGGCAATGTCACTCATTATGCAAGGCTCACATAAGGTCACATAAGTAGTAAGCCAGGAAGCCGGTGTTTGAGTCAGGGTCTATTTGACTCCAGAGCTCATGTTCCTGATCATTCAGCATATGGCCTGTGCAGCAACAACATGCCACATTAACATTCTGGTTTTCAGATGCAACTCAAGTGACTTTAGTTAATATACATCAACTTCTTGTGCTTATTTGGAGTGATCTGCTAAAATGAACTGTTCAGACTCCAAAGGTAAGGATTCGATCCTGGCACACAGAAGCTTAGAAGTGCCCTCTTCTTTCCTTCTTATTAGTTTGTAAGAACGTTCACATGTTTTAAACCAGTATTTGCCAAAGTGTGTTACAGTGAATTCATGCAAAACATGGTTCCTTAACAATTTGGAGACATACTAAGATGAGCAAAGTCAAACTCTCTTTTTCTAGTTTAACTGCAGAACTCAGAGGCTTTAATAATTCTCACAAGGGGGATATGGTTTTATAGCTCTCCTCAAAGTTGTGGTCTGTCTCTATATCATTCACGTGGGAATTACACCCCTTCACACTTTAGTCATCACACTCAGTGACTCCAAATGGGGGAACAGGGCCTAAGGTGTTCGTGAGGTTAGCTAGTTTCTAAGGAAGCTTAGTCTGACATGTTCCTGGAACCCCATACAAAGGCCTAAGGATAAAAGAGGCTTATTTAGGAAACTACAGGTCATTCTCAATGGCTGAAGCATATTTCAGAGAGATGGAGAATCACTGTAGAAAAGGAGGAAGAAAGCTTCGTTTTCCAGAAGGCACTAGAATACAGGTGTAGCTCACAAAAAAATGAAGGCAGATGGGGGTAGCAGGATGGTCAGATCATATACTCAAAGAAATATCACCCTAGAGTTTTGGGTCTCTGCTTGGACCTAGGTAATCAGCCCACCTCGAGGGAGGGGAATTTGGGCCAAGTCTTCTCTTGAAAGATGCTGCTCTGACAGGTGTCCTCTCTTGCCATCCCCACGGATTCCTCTCATTCCTTGCTTCCTTCCTTTCGGGTGATCAGAACACCCCTGATCTTGTCCATAAGCTGTCAGTCCCAGAGGTTATTCACAAATTGTGCAGCCCAGAAATATCCAGAAAAGCCTCTCTTCTTGATGATAACTTTTCCTTAATAACTGTTCACCCACTGTCCTAGGTACAGTGCCTTGGGGAACTCCCTCCCCTCCAATTCTGTCCTCTCCCTCAGGGTTAGCACTTATTCAAAGATGCTAATTTACATCCAACCCAATGAAAGAGGCTCAGGCTTTGGTCAGTCTCTCTCTCTCTCTCTTTTGGTCCAATTCAAAATGAAAAGCATTTGGTCTATCTTGCTGCACCTCATAGGAAAATCTAGAGTTTACCAAATAATCTCACATGATTTGCATAATGTTAGGGAGTCATGACAGAAAGGCATTGCTAGTCCTCATTTTTATAAAGCTTGAGTTAAATAGCTATATGACTCGCCCAAGGATCTGGCTGGTGACTGGTCAGCGATGGAACTGGCAGAAGTTGAGATAGAACCGGAATATTCTGGCTCCTGGCCCAGTATTCTGCATTAGTCCAAGCCCCACCCAGCCTGAGTTATCTTGGGTATGCTCTGTATCCAGAAGCCAGCCTCATTTGTTGTCAATACATCTGAATGGGTTTAAGAAGGGCTAAGTAGAAATCCATTCATTCATTTACTGAGTGCCTATTATGTGCCAGGTTTTGTTTCAGGCTACACTGATGTTGGAATTTAGTGAACAAGAAAAGATCCTTGTTCATATGGAATATTGTAGGAGAGGAAGCATATAAGCAATAATACAATGTGAGTGTGGGAGGGTGGAGGTGGTAGATGCAGGTGGGGAAGGGGCATGTTTTGCAAAGCATATATTAGCTAGAATGCCAGGAATTTCCTCAAGTTTTTCTGCAAAAGTTTTCAAAAATTTACCATCCAGGATGCTTTGGGTTGGCCACCTTGACCCTTTTCTAGCATCTCAACAATAGCTACTCACCTAGATCTTGCACCTTACCACTTGTTAGTTCTTTGCATCAAGTAACTCATTTAATTGTTACGAAGAACCCTGTAAAGTAAGTGTGTGCATAGCAACAGCAACCCTGAGAAAGAACAAAGTTTGAGGAATCATGCTACCTAATATAAAGGCCACAGTGACTACAACAGCATGGAACTGGCATAAAAGCAGACATGTAGATCAATGGAACAGAATAGAAAGCCCAGAAATAAACCCACACCTTTATAACCAATTAATATTCAACAGGGGAAGCAAGTGTACAATGGGCTAAAGATAGTTTATTCAATAAGTGGTGTTAGGAAAATTGGACAGATATGTGCAGAAAAATGAAACTAGACCACCTTCTTACACTACAAACAAGAATAAATGCAAAATGGATCAAAGACTTAAATGTTAGACCCAAAACTATAAAAATTATAGAAAAAAACATAGGCAGCAAAATCTCAGACATTGCTCATAGCAATATTTTATCAGATATATCTCCCCAGGCAAGGAAAAAAAAGATAAACAAATGGGGCTATATCAAATTAAAAGTTCTTGCATAGCAAAAGAACCCATCAACAAAATTTAAAGACAACCCACTGAATGGGAGAATATATTCATGTATGTATCTGTTAAGGGGTTAATATTCAAAATTTGTAAAGATCTTACAAAACTCAACACCAAAATAACAAATGATCCAATTAAAAAATGAGCAAAGGACCTGAATAGACACTTCTGAAAAAAGGACATATTGAAGGCCAAGACACATATGCAAAGATGCTCAATGTCACTAATCATCAGAGAAATGCAAATTAAAGCCACAATGAAATATCATCTCATACTTGTCAGAACAAACAAGTGCTGGTGAGGATGTGGCAAAAGGAGAGCCCTTTTGTACTGTTGGAGGGCATACAGACTGGTGTAGCCACTGTGGGAAGCAGTACAGTGATACCTCAAAAAATCAAAAATAGATCTGCCTTTTGACCCAGCAATTCTACTGCTGGGAATATATCTGAAGGAACCCAAAACATAAATCTGCAACTATATAAGCACCCCTATGTTCACTGCAGCATTATTTACCATCACCAAGATATGGAAGCAGCCAAGTGTCCATCAATAGGTGAGTAAATAAAACAACTATGTGACATTTACACCATGAAATACTACTTGGCTGTAAAAAAGAAGAAAATTTTACCTTTTGCAACAGTAAGGATGGACCTGGAAAACATTATGCTAAGTAAAGGAAATCAGTCAGAGAAAGACAGGTTACCATATAATTTCACTCATACGTGGAATCTAATGAACAAACTGAACTAACAAGGAGAACAGGGACAGACTTGTGGATGGAGAGCAGGATGATAACTAGTTGGGGGGTGGGGGGGTTAGAGGTGGAGGGATTGGGCAAAAAGGAAAAAGGACTCATGGACATGGACAACAGTGTAGTGACTGATGGGGGTGGGGGATATAAGGAAATTAAATGGTAATAAAATACAAAAAATATTAAAATAAAAAAGTAAAGCAAGTATGATTATCCTCATTCTACAGATAATGAAACAGAGCTCATAAATGTTCAACAATTTGCCGAAAGACACCACGCTACTGGGATGGGGCTGGAACTAAAATTTAGCTCTGACTCCCACCGTCCAGCTGCAGTGTTTGGAGGGATCCTCTGCTTTCTCCCTATTTCCTGCCAAGGCTGTTTGTCTGTCTCTCTGGGTAGAGAGAAAGGAAGCTGGTGAGTTAGGAAAGATTATAACTTATAGGAACCTGATTTTAATCAAAAGTAAAGCAAAGTACTCTTATTCTATTTTGATGGTAGTTTAGTTTTTATCTATGTGTCTATTGTCTACCTATTCTTTATTTACAAAGATAAAACCTTTGGGAGAACCTGACATGTAGCTCTCCTTCTTCAACATTATCATTTGTTCTCATTCTGAGTGGTGGTGAAATGAGCACAAGTTTTCATGGAAAGCAAATCAAATAAACAGCAGGACTTCCAGCCAAGATGGAGGTGCAGGTGGAAACACTGTGTCTCCTCGCACAACCAAGTTTAAAGACAAAAAAGTTTTAGTAACAAAAAGGCAGCCAAAACACAGAAAATTGAACTGTACAGAAGTCCGACAAAAACAAACCATTCGGCCAGACCAGTAAGGGGGGTGGAGTCAATGGCAGAGTTGGGTCGGGCAGGAAAGATCATTCGGTTGGACTGACCCAGGAGCACAGGCAGCGTCGGTTGGTAGATCCCAGGTGTGGGGTGGCGACGGGCGGACCCAGTGAGGGCACAGGGCGGCTGGCTGACAAGAGTCACACATATGCACACAGATAAATCAAGCGAAGGAGGGAACAGTGAGACAGACCACTCAGGCTAGGGCCCCAGTGACAGGAATTAGAGCCTGAAAGCACCAACTGGAAAGACTTTCTCGGGGTTGAGGTGCTGGGAGAGGCTCCCAGGCTCACAGAGAGTTCATTGGAGAGACTCACAGGGTCCTGGAGGATACACAAGCCCACATGCCCAGGAACCAGCACCAGAAGGGCCCAATTTGCTTGTGGGAAGCCGCAGAAAGGACAGAAATCTGAGAGAGAGCAGAGCGGAGCAAAGCGCCATTTTTTCCCCCTCTCTGATCCCGCCCCCACATACAGCGTCACAATCCAGCAACTGGGACCTGGTGAACACCTAAGGCTCCACCCCTCATACATAACAGGTGCAAACAGACCAAAACATTATGGCTCAAGGACAGCTCAAAGCCCCAGAGCCTATAATTCTAAGTGACAAAGAAATAGCCAACCTTTCAGATGCACAGTTCAAAATATTAATGATCAGGATGCTCACAGAATTGGTTGATTTTAGTCACAAATTAGAAGAACAAATGAAGGCTAAACTAATTGAAATGAAGGGAGATGCACAGGAAACCAATAGTGATGGAAAGGAAACTGGACTCAAATCAAGGGAGTGGACCAGAAGGAAGAACAAAACAACCAAACAGAAGAGAAGGAAGAAACAAGAATTCAAAAAAATGAGGAGAGGCTTAGGAACCTCCAGGACATCTTTAAACGTTCCAACATTTGAATTATAGGGGTACCAGAAGGGGAAGCGGAACAGCCATGAGTGGAAAGCTTATTTGAACAAATAATAAAGGAGAACTTCCCCAGTCTGGCAAAGGAAATAGACTCCTAGGAAATCCAGGAAGCTCAGAGAGTCCCAAAGAAGTTGGACCCAAGAAGGAACACACCAAGGCACATCATAATTACATTAGCCAAGATTAAAATGAAGGAGAGAATCCTAGAAGCAGCAAGAGATAAGGGGACAGTCACCTACAAAGGAGTCCTCATAAGACTGTCAGCCGATTTCTCAAAAGAGACCTTACAGGCAAGAAGGGGCTGGAAAGAAGTATTCCAAGTCGTGGAATCCAAAGACCTACATCCAAGATTGCTTTATCCAGCAAAGCTTTCATTTAGAATGGAAGGGCAGTTAAAGTGCTTCTAGATAAGATCAAATTCAAGGAGTTCATCATCACCAAGCCCTTATTATATGAAATGTTAAAGGGGCTTATCTAAGGAAAAGAAGATAAAAAATATGAACAGTGAAAGGACAGCAAATTCATAGTTGAATTTACTGTCCTAAAACAAAAGCAAACTAAGAGGACAGCTAGATCAGGAGCAGAATCATAGAAATTGAAGTGAAATCATAGAAGATCACGTGGAGGGTTAGCAACAGGGGAGTGGGAGGAGGAGAAAGGGGGGAGAAGATACAGAGAATAAGTAGCATAGACAGTAGGTAGAAAATAGATAGGGGGAGGGCAAGAGTAGTATGGGAAATATAGAATCTAAAGAACTTGAGACACGTGGACATAAACTAAAGGGGGAGGGAATGGTGGGGGAGGGGTGTGCAGGACAGAGGGGAATGAAGGGGGAAATAGGACAACTGTAATGGCATAATCAATAAAATATACTTTTACAAAATTTTAAAAAAAGAACAGCAAAATAAAAAAATGTAAACAGCAGGCCTTTGTCCAAGCAATGCCACTTGTATTGATGTTGGAAATTTTCATGATAAATTTAGCTGAAAAAATAAAGCAGGTTGGGAACAATGGAAATATGATCTCATTGGAGGAAAAAATAATTTTATAAGTTACATAATGTTTGTATTATCTGTCTAGTAGATACCAAACTAGTAAGTGTTTATATTGCACAGTTCTGTTTTAACTTTTTTAAATGTATGTAATACAGTATTTTAAAAAACTATATCAAAATGATATCTGAAAAAGGCATCCAGAGAACAAAATTCAAATCTTCTGATGGAAACAAACTGGTTCAGCATTTGAGCAGTTCAGATATTTTCCAATATAAATATGGCAATACTGTTTTTGAAAATTTATTTCAAATTATACTTAGGGAAGAAAGTCAGAAAAACTTTAAATCTGTAGACAGTCCCTTTATTTTAAGCATTAGATTCGTCAACTGCAATTTAATATTCTGAATGGTACAATTCCAACTATATACAATAAGACAGGAGAGGAAAGACATAGATTTTTTTTTTATAAAAGATTCATAATTGGTTGAAAGACACTAACTCTCAGGTAGAGCTGAAAAACTGCTTTTCAACAGAAAAGTAATGGGTGTAGAGAAAGGCTAATTAAGTAGTGATTCTCATTATCTGTTATTGCTTTTCAAAGTAACAAATCAATCTTGCAACAAATGTGTCTTGCCCATCCTCAATACGGCATGAAAAAGATTAGTTCACAAAATCAATAAAGCACGTTATTTCTAAGTCAGTACTTTTAAGAAATGGAAAAAAACAATATGCCTAAACTGAGAATTAGGTCATATTCATATAAAAGTTACTTGACTTTTATCTGAATATTTCTTCTTATCTGAATATGTCTATGAGGCTAACCTCAAAGCAGAAAAAAGTATGACAGAATTCTTATTAATAAAAAATAACTTCTGCACTCTGATTTCCAAAGAAATGTATACTCACTGAAAGTATAAAAAACTTAGAAAAGTATAAAGAATAATCCCATACCAGAGACAATCTCTGCTAGTATTTTTGTTGCAGCATTTCATGTACAAAGCAAAATGAGGACAATTTATATGTAGTGATATTGAAATTTTTTTCTATAAATACAGGCTTTTTCCTATAAATATACACAAATTCACAAAGTTAGGATCAGAACACATACTTTTTTTCTAAAAAGGTCTCTATACTGCATATTTCCCAAACTCTGAAACTAGTTTTATTTTATTTATTTATTTATTTTTATTTAAATTTTTATTTAATTCTTGTTCAAGTACAGTTTTCTATCTTATATTCCCAGCCCTACCCCCCCCCAGTGCTCCCCACCTCCCTCCCATTTCTGCCCCCCATCTTAGTTATTGTCCATGTGTTCTTTATACGTGTTCATGTGAGTCCTTCCCCTTTTCCCCTGTGATTCTCTCCCCTCTCCCCTCTGGTCTCTGTCAGCCTGTTCCATATTTCAGTGTCTTTGGTAATATTTTGCTGCTTGTTTGTTTTGTTGTTTAGATTCCTGTTAATGGTGATATCATATGGTATTTGTCTTTCACCGCCTAGCTTATTTCACTCAGCATAATGCTTTCCAGTTTCATCCATGATGTTGCAAAGGGTAGGAGCTCCTTCTTCCTTTCTGCAGCATAGAATTCCATTGTGTAAATGTACCATAGTTTTTTGATCCAGTCATTTACCGATGGGCATCTAGGTTGCCCTAGAGGAGAGCATTGGCAGGAAAATCTCAGATATTCCATGCAGCAAGATTTTTACTGATATGTCCCCTATAGCAAGGGACATAAAGGAAAGAATAAACAAATGGGATATCATAAAAATTAAAAGCTTCTGCATGACTAAGGAAAACAGTGTCAAGATAAAAAGAGAAGCAACAGTTTGGGAAAACATATTTGCCAATGATACCTCAGACAAAGGTTTAATCTCCAAAATATACAAAGAACTCACACGACTCCACTCAAAGAAGATGAGCAACCCAATTAAAAAGTGGGCAAAGGACTTGAACAGACACTTCTCCAAGGAGGACATACAGAGGATCCAGAGACACAGGAAAAGATGCTCGATATCACTAGCTATCAGAGAGATGCAAATCAAAACCACAATGAGATACCACTTAACACCAGTCAGAATGGCTATCATAAACAAAGAAACAAACAACAAGTGCTGGAGAGGTTGTGGGGAAAAGGGGACCCTAGTTCACTGTTGGTGGGATTGCAGACTGGTACAACCACTATGGAAAACAGTATGGAATTTTCTAAGAAAACTAAAAATGAATGTGCCTTTTGACCCAGCAATTCCACTATTAGGAGTATATCCTAAGAACCCTGAAGCACCAATCCAAAAGAACCTACGCACCCTGATGTTCATGGAAGCAACCCAGATGAAACTAGTTTTCTAATATTTGACTTTAATGGTTCTTTGTTAGTTGATGTTATGCTTACAGTTTATTACCATTATAAATAACACTGTCATAAAGAGTACTGCAAATATATCATCATATGTGCTTATCATGTTACTTAATAAATTTAAAGAGAGAAAAATTCCCCAAGCACACTGAGAAATTTTCAGGGAGTAGTAGTGTTTTTCATAGCAACTGTTTTACCAGTATTTCTCATTGATCACCCATTTCTGATTACTTTGGGTAAACAAAATTAATTGAGCCAAAATTCATAAGGTAAGTCATAATAGTGTATTGTATTGTGTAGAGGAAAATGGTATTACCGACTCAAAGTTAACGGAGGAAAACTGGAGAGCTGGTGACAATCTAATGTCCTCTAACCAGGCAGCACATTCCCGAAGGATGGCTGACCCAGCAGATGTGGACAGTCCTCGAACTGAGCCTAGGTAGGCCACCGGAACTCCAGAATCCAACTTGGCGGAGTTACTTAAACATACACTAGTTCACCTTTAAGGGATTTTGTGTCTCAATTTTATAATTATGACCGTCACTAATAATCAGCATAAACAAGTCATAGTATACTATTATTAAGTATACTATAATAACCATTATTTATGATGTGCTAAGAATTGCACTAAGGTTCCTACAGAGGTCTCACAACAACTTTATGCAGATGGCATAGCACCCTATGCTATTATTACACCCATTTCACCACTTGGGGACAGAGGATAAGGAAACAGTTCAACATCACACTGACATTAGCCATGGCACCAATGCCGCATCAGTTTGACACCAAAGCCCAGGTTCCTCCCAGTCACTACCCACACTGACTTGAAGGTTTTGTTCCTCTTAGTGTCTCTATATACAACTGACAGGCAGACATTTTCTTGGTTGTAGGTAAATGGAGCAGTACTCAGACTGAAATCTTGAGCTGGAAGGAATTACAGGGATAGTTGAGATGAATTTCCCCACACTTTAAAAATCTGGAAGCTATGCCTCCCAGAGGTCAAGGTTCTTGCCCAAGGTCACAGGACTGACTAGTAGAAAGCTGGACTAGAACTTTGGAGTGTTTTTGGAGGCCCCCAACTCCTGGTTCAGAGTATTCCCTCGTTACTTCACAGTCTCTCCTACTTGGTGTGGTTAGACACTCAGGCAGTATAAACTTTTGGGAGGAATGCCCCTCAGCCCCACCCTGCTGAGGGAAGGAAGAGGGAAACAGAGCGTACGATCCAGTGGTTGTGAGTGAGGTCTTGGGAGTCGCATAGATGCTGGGGTGCAGTGCATGTCAGGCACCAACTTGCTGCATGGCCTTGGGTAGGTTCTCAACAACTATGTCATAGGGATGATGAGGAAATTAAAAAAGAGAAAATGCATGGAAAATGTTTAGTACATATTTAATTCTCAGTAGTTAGCCATTCTTTTTATATCATCAATTTATCATTTGACAGAGGAAGAATTCTGAGGCCTTTCATTGTAGAAGCCAGATGGGGAGACAGTCATATATCAAACCATTTCAAACAAACCATTTTGCTTTGTTTTATAACCTGTAACTTGCACTGTCTGGTGTCGTGCCCACCATAATAAAAAAATATTTTTTAAAGATCCCCAATATCATTTATTCATGTATGAAGAAATGTCCATAATATCGTACATTATAGTAATGAATGTCCCAATTAAAAGAAAAAAGCTCCCTTTCCCCCTATAGAGTCTGCTGTTCTTAACTCCACAGCTCACCCCTCTATGAAGAGAACATTCACATTCCCTCTAGCTTGGCATTGTCAGAAAACCCTATCAAGACATCAGAGCAGCCTTAAGAATTAAATCCTTCCATGCTAAAATACTGCTGAGATATATATGTCACTTTTTTAAAAAGTTTCAGTTACAGTTTACATTCTATATTATTCTGTACTTGTTTCAGATGTACAGCAAAGTGGTTAGAAAGTCATGCACTTTACAGAGTGGTACCTCCGCGGTTTCAAGTATCCCCTGGCCCCACATATAATCATCATGATATTCGCAAAAGTGGAATTATGGGGTCAAAAGGCAATTCCTTTTTAATTTTTTGAGGAACCTCCACACTGTTTTCCACAATGGCTGCACCAATTTTCATTCCCATCAGCAATGTATAGTTCTCCAATTTCTCCACATCTAGGTCAATGCACATTTTCCTTGATTTTTAAAAAAACTATAGCCATGCTGGTGAGTGTGAAGTGGCATCTTTGACTTTGATTTGCATATTCCTAGTGAGTAATGATTCTGAGCATCTTTTCATATTCTTATTGATCATCTGTCATATTTTCATGAGAAATATCTATTCAAGTTCTTTACCCATTTTTGAATTATGTTGTTTTTTGTTGAGTTTTGTATAAAGTCTAGATATTAACCTCGTTAAGAATGATTCCCAAATATTTCATTCTGTGGGTTGCCTTGTTTGCTGATAGTGGTCTTTGATGCAAAAAAGTTTAAAATTTTGATGCAAGCCAATTTTGTCTTTTTTTATTTTTTTGCCTTTGCCTTTGGTGTCATATCCAAGAAAACATCGACAAATCCAATGTCACAAAGCTTTTCTCATGTTTCAGAGTTTTAGGTCTTACACTTAGGTCACTGACCCATTTTGGACTAGTTTTTGTATATGATGAGGACTGTTTGGAAAAAGTCCAGCCATTGTTAGTATAACAAGAACAGTTTGCATGAAATCAGCGTAACCTGGCAGCCAAGGAAAGTGGACTAGAATGCACAGGAATGAAAAATGGTGACTTCACTGTACTAGTCGGTGAGGACAGTAGACACCACTGAGTGAGCATGTGTACTGCGTGGCTGTCACATTCAAAAAGACTGAGTAGAGCAATGAATCTGCATCAGATTTGGCATTAAGCTTGAACATTCCTCCATAGAAACTATTCAGATGATTCAGAAGGCCACAGCCATGGGCAACTAGTGACTGGTAGCTTTATCACGACAATGTACCCACTCATACATCACGTCTTGCGCAGAGTTGTTTGACAAAACGTTAAATCACCCAGGTGACTCAGCTCCTTTTTTAAAAAGTAGTGCTTTTTTAAAAAAGATTTTATTTATTTATTTTTAGAGAGAGGGGAAGGCAGGGAGAGAGGGAGAGAAACATCACTGTGTGGTTGCCTTTCATGCATCCCACACTAGGGACCTGGCCTGCACATGCATCCCGACCAGGAACTGAACCAGCNCACAGCCATGGGCAACTAGTGACTGGTAGCTTTATCACGACAATGTACCCACTCATACATCACGTCTTGCGCAGAGTTGTTTGACAAAACGTTAAATCACCCAGGTGACTCAGCTCCTTTTTTAAAAAGTAGTGCTTTTTTAAAAAAGATTTTATTTATTTATTTTTAGAGAGAGGGGAAGGCAGGGAGAGAGGGAGAGAAACATCACTGTGTGGTTGCCTTTCATGCATCCCACACTAGGGACCTGGCCTGCAACCCAGGCATGCATCCCGACCAGGAACTGAACCAGCCACCCTTTGGTTTGCAGGCCAGTGTTCAATCCACTGAGCCACACTAGCCAGGGCTTTTTTTTTTAATAGTTATTTTTCTTTTTTTTTTGAAGTAGTTTTTTAAAAATTGTTTTATTTATTTATTTTTATAGAGAGAGGGGAAGGAAAGGAGAAAGAGAGGGAGAGAAACATCAGTGTGTGGTTACCTCTTGCATACCCCCTACTGGGGACTTGGTTCCCAACCCAGGCATGTGCCCTGACTGGGAATAGAACCAGTGGCCCTTTGGTTCACAGGCCCACACTCAATCCATTGAGCTACACCAGCCAGGGCTATGGTGTATTCCTTTGATTTTCACATGTTTAACTGTACATTCATTTTTATATTACTATACTAGATGTTTAAGAACAGTTTAATGAAGAAGAGCTTTGTATAAGACCAAGAGATACTTCCTGTGTATTAACATTTCTGGCTATAACTTGGACCTGTACAATGGACAAGAAGAGATGGAAAATGGGGACATGACTGTTGGAAACTGCTCTGCCTGGTTTCAGGAGTTACAACTACCTCCCATGGCTAAGGCTGAGTGAGCAACGTCCAGAATGTGAGCCACAAGAAGACAAAGCTTATCTCTAGTAGCAAACGCTGCCTCTGCTTCCAGAGAAGCATGGTTGGGTGGTCCATGACAAGTAAGACTCCTCAGAGGAGGGGCAACCTAAGCCGGACACAATCACTTGGGAGGCCATCATGGAAGGACTTGGGGGGGGGGTGCAACAAAGAGGGAGTGATGGACCCTCACCCCCTGGCTATCCTGACATAGCTCGAGTCCCGTGTCCTCTGGGAGAAGCACTTTCTGGCTCTAATCCACTTAAGCCTGAAAACCTGTGATGGGGGAGGCAGTGCAGCCCTTCCCAGTGAGATCCAGGATAACTGGGTATAAGAAAGAATTCCTAAAAGTCCTGTGAAGCCTGCTTTGCTAAGAGTGCTTTCATTCATATGATAAAGGTCTGAGCAGGAAATGAGTATGTCTCCCAAAGTTTCTGCAACCCCCTTTCCTGACAGACACTGACTCAGACTAAGCCCTCAGATTTCTTTGAAATGTTATCTACTATTTGATCCTTACCACCTATATTCTGTGTATTACAACCCAATAAAAGCCCCTTGAGGAAGGGGCTCCTGGCCTTTTTCCTCTGAGAAATTAGCCACCTCTTCTCCCCAAGCAGATCATGTCTTGGTAGTGTTAATTTCATCCATGGTGGACGGGGCAACTTGCAGGCAAAGTCGCCCCCACACATGACTACAACCATGACTTCAAATCACAAATGCTCCAATATTTTTAAAATTATGTTTGTTTTAAATATAAATTAAAAATTTCATGTTGAACATGCACTCTTTATTGCTGTTTGTTATTATAATCATATTTTCTACTCCTGATGATATGAGTATCAATTAAAATAGCTGTATGACTTAAAATCAAACTAGCACATGTTATTTCTGATTTAGAATATATTATTGCAGAAATGACCTGTACCAGACTTCGGGTAGGCCAAAGTTATTTGGTAAGAAAAACACATATGAACCTGGAATATTTTTTTGCCTATAAAAGGCAATAATAATGGTACTGATAGCATGACTTGCTCACATTTTAAAAAATATTTTATTTTACTTATTATTAGAGAGAGGGGAAGCGAGGGAGAAAAAGAGGGAGAGAAGCATCAACTAGTTGCCTCTTGCCCCCAACCAGGGAACTTGCCCACAACCCAGGCATGTGCCCTGACCGGGAATTGAACTGGTGACCCTTTGCTTTGTGGGAAGATGCCCAACCAAGTCAAGTCAGCCAAGCTAGTCAGGGTAACTTGCTCACATTTTATTTAAGTATCTCCTTTAGATCAACTAGTAACTCTATGGCCTAAATACAACTGGCATTCCATTTTGTAACCGAGTAAACTCAGGGAGGTTAAGTAACTTGCCTAAATATTCATAGGGAGGAAATAGTAAGACCAGGATTCTGACAGAACCATTTGACTCTGAAGTCCATGCTCTTCACCATTTCTTTTCTTTTCTTTTTTAAATCCTTCCCTAAGGATATATATATATATTACATATATATATATAATTATTATATATATATATAACTATTTTAGAGAGAGAAGAAAAGGAGGGGAAAAGAGAAAGAAAAATATTGATGTGAGACAGAAACTTTGATTACTTGCCTCTAGTATGTGCCCTGACCAAGGATCAAACCCTCACCCTAGATATGTGTCCTGACTAGAGATTGAACCCACAACCTTATGGTATATGGGATGATGCTCCAAGCAAGTGAGCCACCTGGCCAAGGCTTCATCATTTCTTATACCTTGAGTACCAAAGTTTAACTCATGCACAAACTCAAAACTGTTCCTCTCCCCCTTTTAATGAAAATGAGAACTAAACCCGGGAAGTCAGAGCATTCACAGTGTCCCACTTGTTGACCAAATTATATTTCAAGTCAAGGACTCATTAAGTACTATGTGAATTCAACCTCTGTGCTGTACCTAATTCAGCAGTGGACAAGGCTGTATAGGAACCGTATTTAATTATGCAGTTAATGGCTTTCTGACTGTTTGATGGTTTAAGCTCATCTTCACATACAAAGTCAAAACCACCTTTAACAGGAGAAAATAAGCTTTGCCAAAGTGGCTAATGATAGATTTGAGGACACTATAACTTTGTGTATTAAAATCACCATAGAATAAAAACAACCATTTTGAATCTCAGAGTGTTAATATTTAATCAAAACTACAAAAACCAAAGTACCAAGCTACAGTAGACAGATTTGCATTACTCAGGCAAATTAAATCTTGTTTTGGGGAAATAAACATACCTGAGTTTCATCTTCCTATGTCTCTAATGGCAAAGAGAAAAAAGTTAGAATTTTATTTGTAGCAACTTAACATAGAAAGAAATACTACTCATATGTTTAATTATTTAAAACACTTTGCTGGGGTGGGGAGGGAGTGGTGGGGGGTAAATGTGAACAACCATAATTGAATGACAATAAAATAATAATAATAAAATAAAATACTGGACATAAGGATTGAGTGGAAGTTATTAAAAATATTGCATATTTAACTCTCTGCTCATGCTGTTAACCTGAACTTTCTAAATCTTTCTTTGATTAGTGAGTATGGAGCAGAGGCCAAGAGGATGTCTGTGTAATTATTTGTTTTCTCATTTGGTTTGCATGGGACTGCTGATACACAGGACATGAGATGATGTGGAAATCTTTTTAACAATTCTAATTGTATAATATATATAGCATTTTCTCTCAGCCCAAAGATCAAATAAAGCCATCTTTACTTACTGAAAAATGAAATAAACTAAAACCACAAAGTTGTTAATAAACTAACAACCACAGAGTTGTTATATAGAGGGAGCCAGGCAATCTACAATTCTAAGCCCAACACCATGGAGTTTCCCTGAGTCTTTGCTCAGGACACTGCACTCTCTGGCTTTCCTCTGAACTCTGCAGCCGTGGCAGTGGTTTCTGGGTCTCCTTGTGGCCCCTCAGCCTGAACTCTACAGATATCAAGCCTCTGCTCCTCTCTCTCTCCTCCTAGCAAAGCTCATCTCAAGCTATAACCATCACAGCTAAACAGTTGACTTGCAAAAGTATAATTCACATTCGGACCTCTCACCCAGCATCGATCCCAGTGCTTCTGTTGGGAGGGTCCACTTGAACATCCAGCACCTCAAAGTCCAGACATACAACTGATTCTAACTTTTCACTCCCTTTAAATAGAACTACCTCCATTTCCCCAGGTCCACAGTCTTACAGGCATTTGTTATTCCTCCATGTCCCAGGCTGAGTTTGCATCATCCATCAATTCATTCATCAACTGCCTCAAGATTTGGTCCCTTCCAGTCCATTCTCATTGCTTTCCCTCAACTACTATGAATGTCTCTAAAAGCTTCCTGATTGTCCTCTGCTGTGAGAGACCAAGGGGAATCTTTACAAAACCATTTGTAGGCTAATATCTCGGGAGTTAAAAAGGTCCTTTGGCCCTGTACAATAAGGTCCATGATCCCAGTGGGATATAGGAGAAAAGTGTAGGTCAGCCCAATAAAATATGTGAAGAAAGCCCTAGCTGGTGCAGCTCAGAGGATGGAGTGCTGACCTGCATGTGAACCAAAGGGTCACCAGTTCAATTCCCAGCCAGGGCACATGTCTGGGTTGTGGTCCAGGTCCCCAGGACGGGGTGTGTGAGAGGCAGCCACAGATTGATGTTTCTCTCCCTCTTTTATCCCTCCCTTTCCCTCTCTAAAAATAGATAAATGAAATCTTAAAAAAATGTGCAGAAAATACAGTTTTTACACATCTGGGAGAGACCTTAGTTCCTTCCTAAGGTCAGTTCCTCTCTGTTTTTGTATAAAACAGTCACGGGGGCTAGAAGAACATCTGTTAGCCTTTCTTGAGTGAGCCTGAGCAGCAGAGACAAAGAAGGTGCCGGTGCCCACCTTCTTTGGTGTAGGTGAAGGTGCTGGACATGGACAGCTCAGGCTGATCAGTATCTGGTGTCCGTGATGCTGCTGGTGGACTGTTGCCAGTCTTGCCATGCAAAACAGGGCTGCATGCCTGGGAGCCTTGGGCACCTTCATTCATGTGCCTTTTATCAGAGGTGGTGAAGGAAGAACCCTTGGCTCCAGATGCAATACAAGAGGGTGTTCAGTTGTCCAGTCTTTCAAGTGGGATGGAAACAAGTTCAAATCCCTTCTCAGATTATTCTCTAGGTGCTTAACCCTGTAATTAATCACTCAGAGCAAACCAGGCCACCTTTCTGGGAACTCCCAGCTACAATAAGCACAAAACATCATTGAAAACATGAGAAGATGGGAAAAATCAGTTCTCCTAAACTCGTCACAAGTAAGATATATGTAGCTGGAATAAACACTTTGGCTAATCTCTGAGGTTAGAAGAGGGGTGGAATGACCAGAAGGTCCCCTAAATACCTTTTACAACAAAGGCACCCACCTAATAGCCTCTAAGTCTCAGTTTTCTCATCTTTGAAATGGGGATTATGGTCCGACCTCATCAGATTGGTTTTGGAATTACATGAAGTATACATGAAACAATCGGCATAGTGGCTGAGCCTGCATGTTTCCACACGAACTTTGGGCAGACTGTCATATGCACTGGGAGTGTGTTAGTATTTACTTATTTATAAGCACATGAGAGTTGGCAAAGAGGGAAAATAGGTCATTAATACACATAAGACATGTGGCTCCTTCATGATGTTGAGGGCCCAATTACCCACTGGTCTGTTATTTCTTTCAGAGTTACTTCCTTTTTGTCTACAGTTACAGATATAAATATAACGAATACGAGATTATATTCCCTGACAGCTGGTGGATTGTATCTAATTACTCTGTAATCTCTTCACCTGAAGGGACCCAACTGGCCAGCCCTTGTTCTCTATGAAGGAACAGTCATAAACCAGAACACCCCTCTGGTCACTGAGTGAGTCTTAACAGTGGTAGACCAACAATCGTGGGCACGAAAACAACTCTCAAACATTTTTATCAAAGGAGGGGACTTGGGGTCTTTTTAAGGCAGCCTTAATGAGACTGAATGAGACCAAGGCATTGAAGATGAGAGGTGGGCGAGAAAAGATTTAGGTTGCAAGATTAGTGAATGGCATAGGTAGGACTTGAACCCAGGTTGGTTGTTGTTTTTAACCTGGGAATCTTGTTAAAAATAATGCAGATTCTAATTCATGAGGTCTCAGGTGGAACCTTAGATGCCTGCTCTTTCTGGAATGACACTTTCAGCTAGAAGAGGGTTGGTATGGGTAAACACTCAGAGGATTTCATTGCATGTCGTTCCTGATTTAATAAATGATAGTATATTGTTGTTATTGTTTCTATTGCTTGCACTGAGAAACTGCAAAGGTGCCTTTGAGTTTAGAAGTCAGTTTTCCGTGAACTTAACTGGCTCATATCAGTGCCCCAGGGTTCAAAGACTGATTCAAGTAGGCTGGGTGAACTGTCCACACCAAACTTCAAAGATACCTTCAGAACTGAGCATTAGACCTCACTGTGGAGTAGACAAACATACAGTAGAACATAACAAAGCTGCCTCCTGTGTGTGGCAGCGATGAAAATGTTGAGCAGGCTACCTGGCATGGAATCCCTTGGCCCTCAGAGGACGAGTCAGTTTTTCTCAGGCAAAGGTGGATGATACAGAAGCCATGAGACACAGAAAGGTCCTTTGAGGAGACTTTCAGACGTAATCTAGAGTCTTGAAGCAGGAACTACATCATCACCTGGGAATCCCTCTAAAATTCAGAATCACGGTCCCCACCTACGACCTAGTAAATCCAAACAAACATTTCAACAAGATCCCTAGGAGACTGGGATGCACTTCACTGTTTGAAAAGCACTGCTTTGGAGGAGTTTCATTCCAGACAGGGTGGCCACAGGGGAAGAAGCATCCAGATATAGCAGCGAATGAGCCCATTGGCTTCACGAACCCACACCCAGAACCACAATTATAGTCATCATTTATCGTCACAATTATTAACAGCAGTAGCAACCACAGTTTACATTTGTATAAAGGCTAATAGTCAACAAAGTCAACAAATTGAATGCCTCTCCATTTCTTTGATTCATAGGGCAGGATTATTGTTTTCACTCTGTGGATACAGAAAACTAAGGCTCAGAGAGATTGAATAATCAAATCTGAGGTCCCCCAGAATGGCTCTTTGAAACTATACCTCCAAAATTTATCTTTAACACAGAAGCCTAAATTTAAGTTACTTTATTATGCCATGGGCCATTTCACAAATACATAGTTTTTCATGAATTTGTACTAACTGAGCAGTAGAAAAGGTTAGTCTTAATATTTTTAAAGCAATGCAGGCTTTTCATTAAGTCCAAAATGATAAAGAACGATCTTTTTAAAACACAATCACCAGGATTTATGTTCAAGTTAAGCACTAAGCAGTCACCTTTGAATACTAGATTCATGATACGAAGGTGCTCAGGATAGCAATTAGTCCTTCTGCGGTGTTGTTTTCAGAGTCAGTAGCACTGTTGTTTAGATCTTCTACAGCTTATATCACTATCTCCAACACCTGGCAGAGGGCCCGCAGAGAGTAGGGCTCAGTAGCTCTCACCTACTGAACAGATGAAGAGAGTGATAAACACACAAAAACGTGACACAACTTAGGGCCAAAGGGATCTAAGGAGACCTGGGCCCCTCTGTGGAGAGGTCAGAAGCTTCTAGAAGGAATGTGACAGTCAGGTCAGCTGACTCTCAGATAGCTGGTTTACTCTAAGTCCAGACATTTAGGGCAGAAGCAAAGAGAAGAACAGAAAGTGCTACAAATGGACCACTGGCAAGGCTGATGTGTGACCCACTTTTGATAAATGGAGTAGTAAGTCCGTGCTCTGCTGAACACGTCTGTTTCAGTGCATCTCTATACTCTTCCTTTCCTTTCTCTTTCCCCTATTCTTTTTCCTGCTTTTACCTACTTCCATGCCTTTTCCCCCCTCCCTCCCTTCCATCCTTTCTTTTTCTTTTGAAAAGTGTGCATTAAAATAATTCCAACTTTCTCATGGCTGAGCTAGAGAAGGAGAAGGAATTTGCCTGTGCATCATCCAACTGAGCTAGGCAGGAAGGTAAGTGAGGCCTTCCAGAACGGTGAGGTGCTGTCTGCAGTTGCTACAGCTTGAAATCATGGGAAGGAATGTGTGTGGATGGGAGAAATAAGCTCTGAAGTCAAGAGCCAGGAAGAAATGCTGTCCACATCCCTGTCCTCCTGAGGTTTGCTTGACCCAGAGTCCACCGGCAGCTCCAGACGGCCTCCAGGCCAGGACGTCCGTCCCAGCTCCATTTCCCACAGTCCATTCCATGTTCCCTCCCTCCTGCCAAAGCTGATCTCCTGCTAGGCCCCCTCCTGAGAACCATCCTGCAGTTAAACCTTTGTTCTTGCTATTTCTGGAATGATTCCTTTGCTCTATCTCCACTTTTTAAAATTATTTTTGGACATTATGCTAATAACTTTATATTCATTAGATTTATTTTTATCCAATTGTAATTCTGAGGCAAAAATCTGCATTATCCTTATTTGACAGGCAAGATAATGAAATTTAGGAACAGAGGAGTTAAATAATCTGCCCTGGGTCACAAGGTTTGTGTGTGGGAGATGTGAGATTTAGGTCTGTCACCAAAGCCACGCTCTTACTAATCTTTGCCTCATATCTTTGTATCACAGTCCAATATAACCACATGTTCACACGTCAGTTTCTCTGCCAACTAAATCACCAACTCCTAGAGATTAAGAACAGTGCTTTTCTTCATCCTCAGCTACAGCAAAGCCACGGCTGGCACTCAGTCAATGTTTTCCATATTGTGCAATATTGTATCTTCTAGTGGTAGATCAGAGACAGGGTAAGAATTCAAGGTTATCTATAGACTAGTTCAAATCACTAGTTCAAATTCTTGACCTCTGAATTTATGACCATCTAAGGCTTGGTTCTTAGCTGCTCTGTGTCTTGGTTTCCCATCTCTATGTCCATCTTCATCTTTTAATAAATTGTGCACATCAGGGAGTTTGTTCTTTGACCCCCCCCAACACTGTCCCTGAACAGTGACACTAAGTTGACTATTTAGTAAATGAATGAACATTCACAATTCTCTATGAACCTGCCTCCCTAATTTTTTAAAAAATGGGGTAAAAAATGAAAACATTAACTGTTATGGGGAGAGAAAGAGAAAGTTACGCTACCCTGTGCATATACGTGCATAAAACTAAACGACTAGGCTGGAGAGAGTGACAAGGGATATTGAAAATAGAAATGGAGGTTGGGAATTTACCAAGACCCTGCTATGGAAAATGTGAATGCTCTCTGGAGATTTTCCAACCCAGTTCCTGAATATGTAACACACTTCCAGAAGATCTAACTTGAGCTTTAATATTCCATTAGCAGCAGAAAAAAAGTACTGCATATGTTACAGGTTGAGAATGCAATCCACTTGTAGGTTTACAACAGAAGTGTTAAGAGACTTCAAAAAAGGACAAAGGCTGGAAGGCATGCAGTCTCATCAGACTAGAGAGAAACAGCTAAAACAAGACATTAACCTACTCAAAGACCCTTGAGGCCTCTAGCCATTCCCCTTGGATATCTCTGAAAGGCATCCAGAGAGTTCCAATTTGGGCAGGGGTTTGTTTATTCTGCTTGGTTCAAATCAGGGCTACAGATCTCTAATGGTTTTCACATCCCTAAAGGTTTTCCACATTTGGGCAAGATCTATGCTTTACAGAGGCCCAAGGAGGCCCTGCTCCCAGCCCCTGTGGCTGAGCTGACTGTGCCAAGAGCACTCAAATGCCCTGACTCTGAGAGAAGTTTAGCAGCATCTACCCCTGGCACGAGTTCGGAGATTTTCACAATGGTGCTGTGTCGTAGTAAAAATGCCTCCATTCTTAACCAAATGTAATTTTTATTACATTTCACTTTTCTCCTGGTGGGGCTAAATTTTCAAGAACAGTCTTTTTCTGTAACCACTATTATGTGCCAATGAAAACTAAATGGGCTCATGCTGCTTCTGGCCCTTTACTTTGAGCACACAATTCCTAATCAGGGAATAATCATTCAGGTTGGTAATCATCTCTCCTCTGTAGGAAGGAGAGTGGCAGTTACTCTCCTCTCCTTCCCACCTCCAGGTTCTTGACCCTGACATGCCGCATGTTGTCTGACATCCTGAAAATTCAACCTGTGGTTGCTCTCTAATGCTTAGGGGTAAATTTCACCTTGTTGTCTCCAAACTGCAACCACAATTACCAAATTAACCTCATGTCTCACTGTTTCCACCATGAGATGGTTGCTGAGAACCATTTCCTCTTTGTTTCCCAGACAGGCACTCATTCCCACCCCAACACTCCATCTCACAGGCTTTACCTGCCTGGAACTAGACCCCCAACCAGAACATGGTTAGAAGGTGCCCTTTGTGTGTTCAGATCCCTTCTCCACTTTGTCCCAACTTCCAGCCCAGCCTTCTAAATCTTAAATTCTCGATAGCATGTGCGAATCTCAGAATCCAGGGTCCCAAATGTGGATGCCTTCAGAACCAGGCAGGTGAGAAAATGAGACCAGAACTCAGAGGTGGGGCCAGGCGTATGTCAGGGGAGGGGTGGAGAACCGGTGTGTCTCGCCTGTAGGTGGTGTGTGGGTCAGGGCCAGTGTATGGGGTCTAGGAAGGATGGGGGCCCAGGATTGCTGGAGAAGTCAGAATTCTACATTTCAATGCAAAATTTCCTAATTTTAAAAATACTGCAGCTGTCAAAGAAAAACTCTCCTGTGTTGGATTTGGCCCATGAAAGAGTTGTTGCTAGCCTGGCATAATATAAATACGACATTGCTAGAATCATAGTACCCAGTGAGTTTGCTGTGGAGGAGATGGGGGTGTTAATAGTCCCCCTGGGCCTGGAGATGGAGTGTCTTCAACCCTCCTAATTCATACCAGGAGTCTCTACTACACTTGTGGAATACAGTTCCCAGACAGCAGGGAGACCTGGGTGACTAGGCCATTCCTCCTTTTCCCACCACCTCAGAACAACTTCAGCTAATACTTCTGGGTCTCTACTTTGGAATAATCACTTATTTTCAGATTCAACATACCTGAGAGTTTCCAATGTAAACACCTTTACTCTGAGTACAAAGGGGGCTGGAAGTGGCTGTACACATTTCAGTGCCTCTAGTTTATTTTTATGGAAATCATCCTTTTGAAACATAAGTTTTATTGTGTCATTTCTGCTTAAAACCCTCTCTGATGGCTTCCATTGCTCCTAGGGATACAGACAAGGGCCCCTAACAAGAGCTTATATTATCCGGCTTTTTATTTTCCCTTTGTGTGCCTTCAGTCCTTTATATGTAAGAGTGGCATTTAAAAAGTACACAAGAGCCCTTTATCTCTTCACTCTCTATCCACACCTCAAACTTGCCATTGTCTTTTCTGCCACTGGGCCTTTGCACATACAATTACTTTGGTCTAGAACATGCTGCCAACCACTCAGTTCTCTTAGTTAATATCTATTGGACCTTTAATTCTCAGCTGAAACATCACTGCTTCAGGGAAGCTCTTCTCTGCTTGGGTCAAATGCCCCTTTTAGTAGGTCTCATACAGCCACATCCCTCTCCCTGGTAGCACATATCATGATTATGATCAGTCATTTGTTTTCGTAACTAATTGATTTCCTACCGGTCTTTAAGCTCCAGGTAGGTAGGGACAATGTCTATTCAGTTGTCTATTTGGTTGCTAGCAGTGTAGGTATTTAATAAATATTTGTAAAGTAAATGAATTTCCACCACCAGCAGCCTCTTCTTGGTGTGCTGGAATATGACAACCATAGGGAAGAGGGCCTTCCCAAAGATATAGAGGAAATGGGGACACTTCTCCTGGCTTGGAGGCTGAAGAGCAGAGATGCCCTCACCTCTTTGCTCAGAAAAGAGACTCCAGACCCTCCAAAGCAGGGCTAATGCAGAGATTGAGGCCACCTCCCACACTTCGTTCCTTTTCTCTTTTCTCAACAACAGTGTGGGGTCATTTTGCAGAGATAAGACTCTCAGGACCACTCTGCAAATGGATCATGGGTATGTGGGCACATCGGGCAACAACAGAAACAGACCAGAAAGAAAGAATTCCACGGCTGTTCGCCTCACTGTGGCCAGTTAGTATTTCCCAACAGAGCAGGACTTTCATGCTCGGAGGGCAATGAAGATCAAAGGTTTAAATGTGCCTCATAGGGCAGTTAGATGGTCTGTCTCATGCCATCTCCCTTCAGTCACACACTGGGCAGGGCTGGGGTGAGCCCAAATCATTTTCGTAAATGATGTTTGAAAAACAGTCACTTCTGGTAAGTTCATTTGTGATGTTGGTGATGCTCACAGATCAAGTCTGATGGCTTGAAATGTCCCTTCCCAGTTCGAGTACAGGTAACTGTATAGTAGCCTGGAGTTGTGTGCATGTGTTCATTTATTCACTAATTCACACAACATATATTTTCTGAGCCCCTTCCATGTGCCAGGTGCTGGATAGCCTTTATTTTTTTTGTAGAGAGAAGTACATTAGCTTGGTCCATTAGCTAAAAGGAGTCCCTTCTCCCATTTTGTTGCTTCTGTATATGATGATTCAGTTGTAGATGGGAAGACCCCTCCATTTACCCTCATACATGCCCATATTAAAGAATGCCTGGGATTCCCTTGAAGTCCTCAGAGGTCAAGAAGGCAGCAGATAGAGAGGAAAATGATCACTTTTGTAGACAGATGGACCTGCATTTAAATTGGGGGTTCCATGTTGTACTTATGTAATGTATACACACACATTTGTGTAAGCATACACACATGCACACAGAGGTTGAGGCCCTCATGAGTGCATGGTAATGCTGGAGTGTTTCCTAGTGCTTGAGGACTTGGATTTGGGAATTAAACAGGCTTGGGATGAAGTGCAGGTTTTGCCCCTACTAGCTGATCAACCCTAGTTAAAGATTTTGGTTCTAGACTTCGTAGCCTATAACCCTAAACCTTGTGAGTTGCCAGGGTTCTCTGAAATGTTTTGCATTCTCAGTTCCTCTCTGTGTTCCCAAATCATCCACAACAATATCTGTTTGAAATGGACTTTTGATGAGTCTGCTTACTAATGTCAAAATGTGATTCTGGACACAAATGGGGTAACATACCCACGAGTGCTACCAAGGGTGTTTCTGGCGACTGAAATCCACCGGGAAGGCCTCAGAGGGGTCACACTTCTGTTCAGGTCTTAGTGGAATCATTTGTGGGATTAATATTATAGAAAGCATTTTAAAAACAGTTCGTCACCACAATAAAATACAGAGTTCAAAGATTCAAAATACCAAATTTATGTATTACCAGTTGGCAAAACATTTTGAACTTTCCTGAACATGGTCAAATATCTTCCGTTAGAAATCCAGTCCATTAAAAACAAAACCCTCTTAAAATGTCCTTTAACTACTTAAACTGTACCACTAATTTCTTAAAGATTTCTTAGTATTAAAACTCAGTTTCAACAGAAGTTTAAAAAATGAGTCACCCCATCTTGAGATCTCTTTTCTTCCTCTTAAATATTTGCTACTGACTCACATGTTATTATAAACAAATTATAAGCATGTACTATTATGTTCCTTAAATGTTCCCATGGACAAGAATTTCCATAGCTCATTTAAAAGAGTTTTTGTTCTTTGAAAGAATAAACAATTTAGAAACACTCAAAGGGATTAGTTTCACGTACTGAAAAAAATCTCATTTAGTTTTATTGTAATGAGTGATGCATCTTCATAAAAATGTACAAATTTTATTTAATTCTTGTTCAAGTACAGTTTTCTGTCTTATATTCCCAGCCTTGCCCCCCAGTGCTCCCCACTTCCCTCCCTTTTCTGCCCCCCACCTTAGTAATAATAATAAATAATGAATTAAAAATAAATAAATAAATAAATAAAATGTACAAATTTTAACTTGAACCCTAAATTTTGTACCAATTATAAACTTTTAGATAAGGCTCTCAATCCTGGAAATAAACACTTAGCATCTTTTCTACTCTGGAGGGAAGAAAGATGGTATCAGCAGAGAATGAAGTAGAAACAACAAAAGTTGAGGGCTCATTTTCCTTAGTTAAATAGGTGTTCACATTTCTCCAGGCTCTTAAATGGTTTTAGAAACCTCAGACTTCACGCAAAATGGTATAGGGACCTCTTTCTAAGCCCCTACATCCTCTGCTTATTTCAAGTATAGCATTTATACCATCCTAAAATTGCATGTGTATCTGTCTGTCTTCTCCACTAGTAGGTAAATTCCTTGAAAGTTAAGACTACCTTAGTCACTGCTTTTTCTTCAGGACCTATTGCAGTGCTGGGTATACAGTAGATGCTCAACAAACATTTGTTAGGTGAATAAATGAATGAGTAAGTGTCCTGATGCATGGGTCCTGAGGAAAACCTAACTGAAGGTTTTTACATAGGGGTGTCCTCCAGCCTTTCAAGCGTCCCGTAAGATGCTACTGGTCTGGGTCCACAGCCAGAGAAACCCAGAGGACATTTCTCCTTTTTGTGCGCATCTATCACTGAGCCAAGAGCACAGCATTTGAATTAAGAACGGTGGAGGGGTGGCATGTCAAGGTGGTAGTAAAAAGTGTCAGCAATCACAATTACCACCAGCAGCAGCCTCAGCATCACCTTCATCATAACATTTATTAAACTCATATGAAGTATCAGATCCTATACTGTTCTTTACATATGTTATTTCATCTAATCCTCAAAACAACTCTGTGACGTTGTTGCCCTTATTCCCAGTTTACAGATGCAAACACTGAAGTCCAAAAAAGTAAAGTCACCTATGCAAGACAACACAGTGTTGAAGTCAAGAAACACACCCAAGGCAGAATGATACGCTAAACTTATTTTAACCATGAAGCTACTCAGGGACTGGCAGTCCTCACAAGACAAAAAGAACCCAAAATAACACTTGTCGTTCATTCTGAGCCTCTTTTCCTACCTTACTTCAACAAAGCTTTGGTCCTCCCCTATCTATGTCCCTTCTCATTTGACTGTGAGCCCCATGTGGTCTTCAGGATGGCACTAACAGCAATAGTATTGGAAATGAGGGCTTTGAATCCATGAGTTTTCACATGGGCCCCAAATGTCTCTTTTCAAACATTGTAAAATTCAAGGAGTTCATCATCACCAAGCCCTTATTATATGAAATGTTAAAGGGAGTTATCTACGAAAAAGAAGATAGAAAATAGGAACAGTGAAAGGACAGCAAACTCACAGTTATTAACAACCACACCTAAAATAAAAGCAAACTAAGAGGACAGCTAGATTGGGAGCAGAAACATAGAAATGGAGATCACATGGAGGGTTAGCAACAGGGGAGTGGGAGGAGGAGAAGGGGGGAGAAGGTACAGAGAATAAGTAGCATAGACAGTGGGTAGAAAATAGATAGGGGGAGGGCAGGAATAGTATGGGAAATATAGAATCTAAAGAACTTGGGACACATGGACATGAACAAAAGGAGGGGAATGGTGGGGGAGGGGTGTGCAGGGTGGAAGGGAATGAAGGGGGGAATGGGACAGCTGTAATGCATAATCAATAGAATATATTTTTAAAACATTGTAAATGTAATCTGTGCACATGGAAATTAACATTCAAACAGTGTAGATGGGAAGGAGACAAGTAAAAGGTCTCTTTTGGAGGTAACCATTTTTGTATGTTTCTGTGTCTGTTTTTGGCATTTATTTCCTTACTCTAAAAAGGCTTACATCCTTATTTCTATATGCATTCCCTTCCCTTTCAAGAAGACCACATTCAGTTACCTCAATGAGGAATTTGGCCCATTCCACCAAATACTGCAAGTTATATATTTTTAGTTTTGTTCTTCTATTGCTTCAGCTTTAAATACAATTCTTAAACTTCTCTCTTTACCCTTTCATTTATACATTTCTTGATTCCCCCAGGGTTATCCCATCTATATGGGATAGCTGCTTCTTTGAGGATAAATATGACAATTTCATATTCCAGTTTCTTTTTTGAAACATTTAACTACTTACAGTGAAATTTATCTTTTATTATTTAAAATATGCAGGAGTCCCATTTTACATGTGTTAAGCAAGCTTTTGGGGAAAAGCCCTGGAATACAATAACTGTTGTTTCTTGAGTATAGAGTTTCAGAAAACTATCTTGAAAACAGACTTCTGCAATAAGGCCCATTCCAAGTTTCTGTAACTAGAACTTGACATTTTTATGACCAGCTCAAATATAAGAAATCCAAGTAACTGTCTGAGGTTCAATAATTAGGATTTAGCAAACCCTTAACTTCCAGATTTCTTGAAGTGATGGTGGGGAATGGGGATGGGTATATGATCCAAGAATCCCATTGATAATATTTAACTATTAACAATCAGGAGTGTCCAACCTTTTGGCGTCTCTGGGCCACACTGGAAGAAGAAGAGTTGTCTTGGCCACATGTTAAATACACTGCAACATGTAATCACAAAAAAATTTCATAATGTCTTAAGTAAATTTACAATTTTGTATTGGGCCACATTCCTAGCCATCAGGAGCTGTAGGTTAGACACCCCTGACTAACAATAAATTAAAAGGATTTGAAATCACTTTTAAATGATAAAATTAAAAGTCACCTTAGACACAGTTCCTTGTATCCTATTCACTCTCTACATTCTGTTAATTCTACCTTTTACATACACCATTCTGCTGTTTCCCAAGGGCTTAAACTTTTTGGTACAGTGAACATTTTGTGCATGACACAAAGGTGCTCACTGGAGTGGAGGACAGGTCTGAAATCCAGCCCATGTGCTGTGCACTTAATGATGTGTATGTGTGTGAGGCTGCATCACCTTGCAGAGTGGGAAGGGGAACCTTTTTGTGTAATTTTTACCAATTAATAAATGTGCCAGCAGCACCCTACCAGGAACACTGCCTTAGCAACAGCCTCCTAAATGTTTCCAGTTCTCACTGCCTTTCACCCCCATCCACCTTCCACACCAATCATACTCACGTAAAGTATCAGAGACTCTAATTCGGTGGGTTTGAAGGTGAAGCCCAGAAAGTTATACTTTGAACACTCACGCTGGTTTAATTCTGACGCAGGTCAGCTAATAAGGATGACACTCTAGGGAACCTCCCCCGATGCTACAGCCAGAGGGATCTTTCTAATCTGATCAAATCACACCCTTCCTTACAATCCTTCAAAGTCTCTCATTACTTACAAGGTAAAATCCAAGTTCTTTGTCATGAAATACAGCCCCTGAAGACCTATTTTCTCCTCTTGCCCCATGCCTCCCTACTTAGCCTCTGTACTCCTCAAGCTTTGGCTGAAACATACAGATCAGCCATCTCTGGAACACACTGTGTCTTCTCCTGTCTCATGCCTTTGCACCAGGGTGCCCTATTCCTTTGCCAGTTACCATCAGCTCCTCCACCCATCCCCAGCCCTCCTGGGGGAGTTTCCCTTATCAGTCAACACTCCAGATCTCTATTTTAACCCATCAGGTCACTGTTTTTCACAAAGCCCAGCTGGGATTCACTGCACAGAGAACAGATTGTTTCCATGGGACAGTGAGAGGGAAGAGTGGATGGGCTGGTGCAGTTCGGGGGGCTACGGATCCCCAGAGGCAGCAGGTGCCTGGGAAAGTGGGGAGAGGAGTTCAGACAGGAAGAAGGAAGGCCCCAGAGACAACCCTGCAACCACTCCAGGGCTCTGGTGCTGATAACAGTTTTTGAGACACTGAAAATTGGCATCTGTGCCAGCTTGGAAACTTCCAGAATGTATCTGCATTTTTATTTTGTTCGAGTTTCATGTTAGTACAATCTACAAGGTAAGTTAGCATTTTATTTCTTTCACTCTAAAATTATCTCATTCAATTAAGTGTTAGCAAAGAACAAGGATTACATGTTCCTGATTTTGTGAACACACCTGCCACTTGATCCCGCTAAGGTCAATGGGCTTCCTCTTCTGTGCCTCACCCTGTGCCAGGCAAGATGTGCGTGAGAGAAGAGGATGAGCAATTTGACCTTGGGATTGGAAACACCCAAAAACAACTAAACAAGGCAGAAAGGGACAGTGCCATTGGAGAGCTACAAACATGTCCCCATCACAGCTGTGGTCACAAGCCTTGGAGAAGCTTAGTCTGAGTTGGCTGCCCATAATAGTTGTGTGACCTTGGGCCAGTCACTTAACCTCTCTGAGCTTCAGTTTCTTGGTGCTGATAATTTCTCACAGGATTGTCAAAGGGACTGTCTTAGTTTCCTAGTGCTACAGAAACAAATTACCACTACTGGGATGCTGTAAAACAATAAACTTTATTCCCACAATTCTAGAGGCTAGAAATCGAATACCCAGCTATTGGCAGAGCCAATAGTTCCCTCTGAGACTCAGTTAGAATCTTTCTTTGCCTCTTCCTAGTCGTCCTTGACATCCCTTGACTTGTAGCTCCAACAACCCAGTCTTCACCTCCACTGTCACGTGGTGTTCACTGAAACATGGCTCTGTCTTTACGTCTTTTCTTTTTTTTTCTTCTCTTCTAATAAGGAAGACGAGTGACTGGGTTTAGGACACACTCCAACTGAAAATGATTTCATCATAACTTGATAACATCTGCAAAGATCTTATTTCCAAATATGGTCACATTCATAGGTACTAGGGGTTAGGACTTCAACATATCTCTTTCAGGGGACAAAAGTCAACCCACAATAGGGACTAAATAAAATCATGTGTATAAAGGGGTTGGTATATCACCCTTTATATGCTGAGTAAGCACTGAATAGGCTGTTGGCTTCAAGTACGGATCATCACTGACTACTTATGCACCCCTGGGCAAGTTTCATAATGTCTCTGGGTCTCAGCTTCCTCATTAGTAAACAGCATCTCCCTCATTGGACCATTGAATGGTTTTCAATGAAATCACACATGCAAAGCACTCAGCAATACCTGGCACTCAGCAAGAACTAAAAATACGCTAACAAATATTGCTATCATTCTATCCAATGTAAGCCTCCCATGTGTCTAATTTTCAAATGAAGGAGATTAAAATTTCAGAAATAACAGAAAAGGGGATGCTATCTTGAAAAAATTAAAAATACATGTAATTTTTCTGCTTGACCACCCCCACAAATACACATAATTATTTTGACATAAGCATCATGCCCCCAGTTATATTTGAGGAAGGCGACTTTGCTCTTCACTAGTGTTTTAGAGATGCTCCCCTGGTTATAAGCAGGGGTGTGGAGTCACACTCCTCAGTCACACCTGGGCATGGAGTCACATTTCTGGATGGCACCTGACGACCTGTGGTCCCAGGGCAGGGGACTTTTGTCCTGTATCCATCGAACTTCCTGGCCAATGAGCTACAGTCTCCCCCGACAACTGAATAGCCCAGTACTTTATGAGTTTCTTGGGGACAGTAAGGGCTACCTCAGTAGACATGAAACCTAGTATTACATTTTCTCTGGGGTGAGAAATACTATTTTACAAGATGAAGACTTCCAGATGTGATATTTTCCATTCTTCTAAGAGGTGACATAGTACAAGGCCACAGTGGGCAGTGAATGAATACTTTTTAGTTGATTAACTGGCACAGAAACATACCACAAATTATATTAACACATATTTTTAACCATTAAGAAAATATTTTCAAGGTCACAACACTCACAAGTCAGAGGATTTCTTTAAATAAACTTATGCCTTGGAATTAGAACTATGCATGTGCCTTTCCCTGCCTTGTGGGCATGTAAAGGATAATTCTTTTGCTTATGAGGAATTTGACTGAGACAGCCTTTATAAACTAAATTATTTATGACTTCCGCCAAGATGGAGGCATAGGTGGAAACACTATGCCTTCTCCCACAACCAAGTTTGAATACAACAAAGGTTTGGAGAAACAAAGACACAACCAAAGGACAGAAAATTGAATTATAGGGACGTCTGACTACATCTAACCGTTCAACGGGACGGTAAGAGGGGCGGAGCCAGCAGCGAGCAGGGTCGGGCAGGACAGGGCCCCCCACCCAGGTGCGGAGGCAGCCCGGAACCAGTTGGGGTGCGGGGCAGACTGACCGCGGTCGCACATTCGCGCACAGTGAGNAAACTAAATTATTTATGACTTCCGCCAAGATGGAGGCATAGGTGGAAACACTGTGCCTTCTCCCACAACCAAGTTTGAATACAACAAAGGTTTGGAGAAACAAAGACACAACCAAAGGACAGAAAATTGAATTATACGGACGTCTGACTACATCTAACCGTTCAACGGGGACGGTAAGAGGGGCGGAGCCAGCAGCGAGCAGGGTCGGGCAGGACAGGGCCCCCCACCCAGGTGAGGAGGCAGCCCGGAACCAGTTGGGGTGTGGGGCAGACTGACCGCGGTCGCACATTCGCGCACAGTGAGACAGACCACGCAGGCCCCAGGGGGCGAGGGCTGACGGCGGTGGCACACTTGAGTGCAGTGGGACAAAACGTGTGGGCCCGGTGATGGCAGCAACTGCGGCACTGGTGACGGCCGCGGCGGCAGGTGGCAGACAGGACGCCGGAGTCCCTCTTTGACCCCGCCCCCACATACAGCGTCACAACCCAGCGACTTAGTTGCCCTGCTCTAGTGAACACTTTAGGGCTCTGATCCTGCTATGGAACAGGCACAAACAGCCCAAAAGATGGTGCAAGAAGAACTCAAAGTCCCAGAGCCAATAATTCTAAGCGACCAAGAAATTGCCAGCCTCTCAGAAACAATTCAAGACACTATTTATCAGGATGCTCACAGAACTGGTAGATTATAGTCACAAATTAGAGGAACATAGTCACAAATTAGAGGAACATATGAAGGCTAAACTAATTGAAATGAAGGGAGATGCACAAGATACCAATAGTGATGGAAAGGAAACTGGGACTCAAATCAATGGAATGGACCAGAAGGAAGAACAAAACATCCCACCAGAAAGGAATGAAGAAATGAGAATTCAAAAAAATGAGGAGAGGCTTAGGAACCTCCAGGACATCTTTAAACGTTCCAACATTCGAATTATAGGGGTACAAGAGGGGGGAAAGAAACAGCCACAAGTGGAAAATGTATTTGAACAAATAATAAAAGAGAACTTCCCCAGTCTTTCAAAGGAAATAGACTTCCAGGAAATCCAGGAAGCTCAGAGAGTACCAAAGAAGTTGAACCCAAGAAGGAACACACCAAGGCACATCATCATTACATTAGCCAAGACCAAAATGAAGGAGAGAATCCTAGAAGCATCAAGGGATAAGGGGACAGTCACCTACAAAGGAGTACCCATCAGACTGTCAGCGGATTTCTCAAAAGAGACCTTACAGGCAAGAAGGGGCTGGAAAGAAGTATTCCAAGTCATGAAATCCAAAGA
Source organism: Sturnira hondurensis (assembly GCF_014824575.4). Lineage (NCBI taxonomy): Eukaryota > Metazoa > Chordata > Mammalia > Chiroptera > Phyllostomidae > Sturnira > Sturnira hondurensis. Next base: position 5,383,830 of record NW_028078194.1, on the reverse strand, counting down.
CCTACAGCCAAGATTGCTTTATCCAGCAAAACTTTCATTTAGAATGGAAGGACAGATAAAGTGCTTCTCAGATAAGGTCAAGTTCAAGGAGTTCATCATCACCAAGCCCTTATTATATGAAATGCTAAAGGGACTTATATAAGAAAAAGAAGATGAAAAATATGAACAGTGAAAGGACAGCAAACACACAGTTATTAACAACCACACCTAAAACAAAAGCAAACCAAGAGGACAGCTAGATCAGGAGTGGAACCATAGAAATGAAGAACACATGGAGGGTTAGCAACAGGGGAGTGGGAGGAGAAGGGGGGAGAAGGCACAGAAAATAGCATAGATGGTAGGTAGAAAATAGATAGGGGGGAGGGCGAGAATAGTGCGGGAAATATAGAATCTAAAGAAGTTGAGACACGTGGTTATAAACTAAGGGGGGGAGAATGGTGGGGGAGGGAGTGTGCGGGTGGAGGGGAATGAAGGGGGGAATAGAACAGCTGTAATGGTATAATCAATAAAATATATTTAAAAAAATAAACTAAATCATTTATAAGCTACAATCACATAGTTCAAATGTGCATGTATATTCCTATTACAACTTACTATTTTTATATTTAGAGGTATTAACTTTAGAAAAACTATGGTACATATACACAGTGGATTATTACTCTGCCACAAAAAAGAGGAAAATTTTACCCTTTGCAACAGCGTGAATAGACCTGGAGAACATTATGCTCAGTGAAATAAGTCAGTCAGAGAAAGACAAATGCCATGTTTCACTCATACGTGGAGTCTAATGAATAAACTGAACTAACAAGCAAAATAAAAACAGACTCACAGATAAAGAGCAGGCTGACAGCTTTGGGGTGGGGCGCAGTTATGGGGTGGAGGGATTGAGCAAAAAAGAAACAGGACTCACGGACATGGACAACAGTGTTGTGATTGAGGGGATAAGGAATGGGGATAAATGGTACCAGAAAAAATGCAATTAAATTTTTTTCAGAAAAATAAAGAAAAAGGCACAAATTAAAATACACTTATTATAGTAAAAGAAAATAGGTTGAAAAATTTTTAGATCTTCCTATCAGAAAAAAATTCCCTAGTTTCAAATAAGAATATTAAGTATGTAGCATACTGTTTGTTTTCATATTAATATTCTATTTATACTTCATATATGACCAATAACTTTAATGCAGCTATTCTATACTTACACATATATGCATGTAAACTAGTTAAAAATAAATAGTGAAATTTTCTTTTCTACTGCATAATTTAAATATAGGTAAATAAACTCTGTACTGGTTATCCATAAATATTTATTCCTGTAACTTACAAACCTACTTAGCAACAATTTGAGAAGGAAAAATTGAGTTTAATGTACTAAAATTATTAGACTGTCTGTTACAGTACAGACATTTGAAAACAGCTACCTTATATTGAAAATCTTCCTTATCAACAGTAATTTTTCTAATTTTGCTATTACAGTGATTTTACTAACAGTTATCTCACTCTTTTCTCTCCCTTGTTAATCTATCTTGCTTTTGTAATTTTCAGTAGGAAGTACATTGGAAAAAACAGAGCAAGGAACATAAAGGAAAGAATACACAAATGGGACTTCATCAAAATAAAAAGTTTCTTCATGGCTAAGGAAAACATCAGCAAAATGAAAAGGGAACCAACTGTATGGGAAAACATATTTATCAATGATATCTCAGAAAAGGGTTTGATCTCCACGATATATAAAGAACTCACAAAACTTCACTCCAGGAAGACAAACAATCCAATTTAAAAATGGGCAAAGGACTTAAACAGACACTTCTCCAAGGAGGACATAAAGAGGGCCCAGAGACATATGAAAGGATGCTCAGCTTCACTAGCCATCAGAGATATGCAAATTAAAACTGCAATGAGATACCACTTCACATGGGTCAGAATGGCTATCATAAATAAATCAACAAATAATAAGTGCTGGAGAGGTTGTGGAGAAAAGGGAACCCTAGTGCACTATTGGTAGGAATGCAGACTGGGGCAGCCACTGTGGAAAGCAGTATGGAATTTCCTCAGAAAACTAAAAATGGAACTGCCTTTTGACCTGGCAATTCCACTGCTGGGATTATACCCTAAGAATCCTGAAACACCAATCTAAAAGAACCTATGCACCCCGATGTTCATAGCAGCACAATTTATAATAGCCAAGTGCTGGAAGCAACCTAGGTACCCATCAGTAAATAAGTGGATCAAAAAAACTGGTACATTTACACAATAGAATACTAGTTGGCAGAAAGAAAGAAAAAAGGAGCTCCTATCCTCGAAGATAGCATGGATGGAACTGGAGAGCATTATGCTAAGTGAAGTAAGCTAGGCAGTGAAAGACAAATACTATACGATCTCACCTATAAGTGGAACCTAATCAACAAAACAAACAAGCAAGCAAAATAGAACCAGAAGCATTGAAATGAAGAACAAACTGACAGTAACCAGAGGGGAGGGAGGAAGGAAATGATGGAGTGAAAGAAGTGCAAGGGTTCTCAAGGAATATGTATAAAGGACCCAGGGACAAAGCCAAAGTGGGGAAGGCTGGAGGATGGGAGGTGGGGGTGGGTGGGGAAGGGAAAAGTGGTGGTGGGAAAACGGAGATAATTGTATTTGAACAACAATAATGATAAAGAAAATTTAATTAATTAATTTTAAAAATGGTAGATTTAGAAAACTTTTTCCTGACTAATGAAATCAATAGTTGTTTTGAATGCCACTGCAATACAGAGTCAGTCCTGAGAGTCTAACATTAGTTAATGGGGAGAAAGGGACCTGGACAGGAAGTAGAAAGACCTTAATTATATTAAACTAGTGGAAGTCCCTGCCAGAATGGTGTAAGAAACTCTCCATTTCCATTTTGAGAAAGCACACCCTTGTAATCAACGACACCCTTGCTGATCTATGCTTTGTATCAGAAAATGTTTCTCATTATTTAGCAAACTTTGAACTTAGTAGACAAACCATCCTTGGTGGTCCTGAAGGCATAAAACTGGGAATGCTGGGTACTGATAGTTGGCTGTTTTTTAGAGCTACAGGTAACAATGGAGGTGTATAAGCTCATGGAGATGTTAAAGAGTTAGCAGAATCCAGTCAAACTGCAAGGCTGTAGAACTCTGGTCAATCAATTCTTGAGTTACCAATTCCTGACTTGTGAACGCCTTGTGAATAATGGACAACTGGTTGGACATTTCCTTCTCTCATTCTCACCTACTGCAGACTGCTCTAATCCTCACTTTGTAATCATAACCACTTCCAAAAGAGAAGTTGACTTGAACCACTTGGAGGTCATATGAAAAGTTGTCTGTGTTTGTATTTCTTTCGCACAACCTCGGTTCTAATTAATATCTTCTTTACTTTTTATATTTTAAATTATATTATATTGATTATGCTATTACAGTTGTCCCAATTTGTCCCCCTTTGCTCCCTGCCACCTAACACCACCCCCACTCCCTCAGGCAATGCCCATACCATTGTTCATGTCCATGGGTCATGCATGTACGTTCTTTGGCTACTCTATTTCCCATGCTGTACTTTACATCCCCATTGTAACTACCTATTTGTACTTCTTAATCCTTTCACGTTTTATAGCCTTTCCACCAACCCCCCTACCATCAAAACATTCTATGATTCTGTTTCTGTTCTGCTTTGTTTTGTTTTTTAGATTCAGTTATTTTAGCATTCATACTTTTTATTTTCTTCTTCTTAAAGACAACCCTTTCACATTTCATATAATACTGGTTTGGTGGTGATGAAATCCTTTAGTTTTTTCTTGTCTGGGAAGCTGTTTATCTATCTTTTCATTCTAAATGATAGCGTTGCTTGGTAGAATAATCTTGGTTATAAGTCTTTGCTTTTCATCACTTTTAATATTTCTTGCTGATCCCTTCTAGCCTACAAAGCTTCCTTTGATAAATCAGCTGACAGTCTTATGGGGGTTTTCTTGAGGGTAACTACCTGCTTTTCTCTTGTTGCTTTTAAGATTTTCTCTTTGTCTTTAACCTTTGGCATTTTAATTATGATGTGTCTTGGTGTGGGCCTCATTGGGTTTATCTAGTTTGGAACTCTTTGTGCTTCCTGGACCTGCATGTCTATTTCCTTCACCAAATTAGGGAAGTTGCCCCAGGCCCAGCACTAGAAGCAGCCAGCCTTGGTTCTTTCTTTCTTTTTTTTTAAAGATTTTATTTATTTATTTATCTTTAGAGGGGAAGGAGAGAGGGAGAGAAACATCAATGTATGGTTGCCTTTCGTGCGTCCCCTGCTGGTAGTTGGCCTGCAAGGAACCAGCCTGCAACCTAGGCATGTGCCCTGACTGGGAATCGAACCGCGATCCTCTGGTTCGCAGGCCCGCGCTCAATCCACTGAGCTACACCAGCCAGGGCGATTCTTTCTAACATCTTAATAGACCAGGGACGAAATACCTACATAACATGTTCTTCCGCCTTTTAAAATGTTTTGATTCTTTTTTGTGCTAAAATATATATAACACAAAATTTATCATCCTCGCCATTTTAAGTGTACAGTTCAGTTATATTAGGCACATTCATATTGTTGTGCAACCCACAACACCATCCATCTCCAGAACTCTTTTCATATTGAAAACAGAAACTCTATACTCATTAAACAATTAAGCACTAACTCCCCATTCACTCTCCCCCACCAGCCCATGGCAACCACCTTTTTATTTTGTGTCTACGATTTTGAATATTCTGAGTACCTTATATAAATAGAATCATCCAGTATTTGTCTTTTTCCCTCACTTTTCCCTACTTTTCCAAATCCATGTAATTTACTTCCAACATGATCTCTCTCATGGAAGAGGTCATTCTTTTTCACCTTTTTCCTTACCCTTTCCCTCTGGGAAAGAAATTTTAAACCCTTCCCAGCCCCCACCTTCCCTTCTCCATTCCATTTATAAGCCTCTCATTTAAAAAGAAGAAGAAAAAGAGAAGAAAGTTACTGGGATAATTTTCTGATTCTTTCATAGAGGTATGAGTATCTACATGTAATTAACTGTAACAAAAGAACTACAGATGCCAACATCTAAAATCTCTGAAATGGCCCAAAGTTCTTGTCAAAATCTCCATAAAAGTTTACACTTAACTTTCTATGCATCTTAGTTAAAATTATTTCCCTTCGACAAGAAATGTATTGCTTTTTTGCTTGGAGGCTGATTCTCAATATTCTAAACATGGTGTTTTTCTCTTTATTCTTTAGGAAGATTTCCCATATGTTCAGATTTCAACTGTTACACATTAAAGAGGCTTTTGAAACTAGTCTGTGAATCAGATCACAACATTTAATACTGTTCCCTAGGAAAGTGTTCTAAGTTCCACACAGCTCCTGAGAACTGAACTGCTGGGATATAAGCCATTTATAAACGGGGGACTGAGTGAGTGCTATATACTTCCCACAGATTGTCCTTAGCAACACACAGCTGAAAGCTGTTGGCCAACTGAATTCCACAGGACACACAGTGAACAATAAAAGAAGCACACAACAAGTCACAGCAGCCAGTATGTCGTCCAGACCCACTGCCAGAGTACATGGCCAACATAGTTCAAGACCCAGCTAGTCAATATGCTAAACTTACAGATTCTATAAACATTCCATGACTTCAACTGTCCACATAATTTTTTATGCATTTTCTTCCACTGTATTTTGAAGAAACACACGTTTCACAATGGCACATAACAGATTTTGAAAACCCCATGGTGATTGCACTGAAGTTAAAAAAGGTTTCCAAGAGAATGAGCCAGAGCTACAGAAGTAAGCCTGGAGCAGAAGCCAACCAGCTAATTGTATTATTAGCAAAAGCTACTTACAGATGGATACCATTATTAAGCTGCAGTACAGAAGGTTAAAGAAACTCCCAACCCTTGCATAAAACACCAATTTAGAGATAACACATCAGCTGAGGGTCCAGTGAGTCCCAGAACTGGGAGTGTTCATCCATGAAGTTCTGATCTGAACAGGTAAGTGCAAATAGCAACTGAGATCAAGTTACTACCAGGACAACAGACATGCAACCTCCATTTTTCTCCCCAAAGGTCTGTGTAAGACTGCAAATAGCCTGTCTTGGTCTTGGAGATGTGTTCCTTTACAATTCATGGAGAAGAAAGAAACTAACTTTTACTGACTTTGTTTGTTTATTTGAGGCCTCACATTTCAGGCCAAACCATTTGTCACATTAGGTATTAACTGGCTCTCCGAACTCTTAGAACATGTAGAGCCCCTTCCACATTCTTTGGCACTTGGCTCTCCACAGTCTCATTATTCTCTGGATACCTGATGCATGCAAATCTGGCCTCTTCATTAGGATCATAAAAAACTTAAAGGCAAGTCAGTTGACTTGCACTTCATTAGGTTCTCCTATAAAACCTATACATTGCTGGGCACTGAGTGGTGTCTCATAAATACAGTGGATTAACTCACAGGATGAGGTCCCCACATGAAGTCAAGAGCATTGAAGCAATGCCACCTCCACATGCCAATCTCAGGCCAATTTCCTAAGAAGAGTACTGATGAAAAACACAGCCATGGTGGTCACTGGGAGACACATCAGAGTAGGGAAATCTCGAATCCTGTGCATGGAGAAACTGCTTACCACCCAGGGACGATAAGCTCTATGAAAGCTGCAACTATGTTTTGTTCCCTACCTAGAAGCTGGCATCAAACACCTGGTAGGGGCTCGAAAAACATGTTGAATAAATAAAACCCATCTGACATCAAGTTTTCCCCCCTTTAGTCCTGTGAATTAGTGATTCCACACCTTTTGTTTGTTCAGCGATCATCTATAGCCAATCTGCAAAAGTTAAAGTGACTCCTGAAAACAAACCAACATGGCACTCACACGTGACACAGAGAGGTGGATGCCTCTTCTCAGCCTGCCCAGGGTGCGTGTGTACAGGGTGGTTGTGGGGAGAGGCTGAGGATCAAGGAGGAAGGTCACTGGCCTGCTAGTCACGGGCCTGGGGCTTGCTGTGGAGGGACAAGAACTATTCTCCTGGAAAGAAATGGTCGGATGTCAGACTGAGCTCAGGCAGCCCCTAGTCAGTGTTCTATGTGGTCCCTGTCTGGTTGGCAGCTTCCTGCCAGGAAAGGCTGCCAAGCAGGTTATGACAGCTGTGCAGTGCACAAATCTCCAAGGGTCTGGTGCACTGACATTTCTGACCTGCCTGTCTGCTACTCGTGGGAAGCAGCTGAGAAGTTCTGATGCTGAGGGACCCCATTTTCCATCAGCTTTCATTTGTCAAGAGAATGCCTAACTATCCCATCTTTTAAAATAAAAGTCACTGGAAATGGCCTTTAGCTTTTCTGGTCAACATGAACCTACTGACTCTGTATAGGAAGGAGAACTACAGGGGGGGCAAAAGTAGGTTTACAGTTGTTTGTATGGAAAATAATATAATAATTAATAAATAATAATGCCAGAATAAACTGTTTCATGTACTCACAGTTGTAAACCTACTTTTGGTCCACCCTGTATATTTTACTCTGTTCCCAACCACTATTTTCACTGTGACCACACTTGTTTATGGGCACCTGATCATATAGTAGCTGACATGTGTTATGGACTACCACTAAGAGAAATCACCTGTCTGAATAACTAAAGATAGTTTTTTAACCACTTACTTCTTTTGAAAAAAAAATCAAAATCTTAATGCTTATTTTTTGGAATGTTTACACCTTTAGAGATTTTGATAAAGAACTGCCCTTTTATATCCTCTTAAAGCAGCTACCTTTACTTAAAGTTGCTGAAAAGTGAACTCAAGTTTTCATCAGGAGATGTATAAATATTAGATTCTTTTCTTCACTCAAAGACAAAAAGTTAAAAGTGAAATTTCAGACATACCTTTCAGCATCATTCGTCCGGTGGATCCTCCAAAAGTATTGAGAAGGCCACTTCTTGCTCCTAAAGATGTGGTTGCTTCTAGGAGAGAACCAGTGATGTACTGAGATATTGAAGTCCTTTGGAGGGTGGCCCGATACTCACACACAGTGTCTCGGACACATCGCTTTAAGCAGGGACCAACGTTAATCCTTTCAGGGGCTGTCTCAGAGACTGGGAGCTTTGTGAAGAAATGGAGAAGAGATCCAATTGTATCTTCTGCTTCTTCTCCCCTTCTCACTGCATTGTAGATCTGTGAATAGCACAAAGTACAGGAAGTATTAATCTAGTTTCTTAGAAAAGCAAATTAACTTGTTGACAAAATGCCAAGTTGACTTATTAAGAAAGAAGGCTCTGTCGCTCTAAGCACAAACACTTTTGAGCACTGGACTCATGTATTAACCTGAACATTCTACAGACACCATTTATTTGGGAAAGCTATGTGTAGTTATGAAATAGGCCATTCAAACAACCCTGCTATCAAACAGAGCACTTACAAGTTGTACCAACCAAAAATATATTCAGCTCAAATTTCTACTCCTCCTCCTCAGCAGAGCAAAGCTCTTCTGCAGAGGGACAATGCCAAACCTTTCCTTTTTTGACTTTCCCAGGTCTGTCTGCCTCCAAGAAATACTGCAACCTGACATTCATGAGGAATCTTTCTTACATGCTCAAACAGAAGCAAGAATGAGAGAGTCATGGGAAAGGAGAAATTCTTTCTTTCTCTCTTGGTCACAATGCTTCAATCCATCAGCTTGGATAAAAATCTTTGAATCCTTTTCCTCCTTCCTCACTTCTCACATCCAGTGAGTTGACTGATCCTGCCTGCTGTTCCTGTTCTGTCTCTGTCACTATCCTAATTTCCTCTTCCCTTTACAAATTGAATTTACCAAGGATTATCTCAAGGAGATTCAGCTATTATGACAGGTTCCCAGCCATAATTCCAATCCATTCCAAAGCAATCATTCAATATGAATTTATATAGATCCTTTTCTATGCAAGGAACAGCATTAAGATGTGGGGCATGGGCAAAGAGTAACACACACCTCTTTTTTATATTCATAAAGGACATAATTTTTATTTTAATAACACACATTCTTTTTTATTGTTGTCAAGTACAGTTGTCTCCATTTCCAGCCCACCATGACCCCTCATCCTACCCATCCCCAACTCCTACCCTCAAAACTACCCCCTTTGGCTTTGTTCACGCATCCTTTATACATTAATAACATACATTCTGATTATAGCCCTCTATGTAGCAAATGACTATCCTCTTTTAAAACAACATGCAATCTATACCATAGTTCAAGCATAATTTGGAGTATGCACAGCGAACATTCTAATAAGTCATAAAATATAAGTTTTCATCTTCCTTTTATTCTCTTGCAGAAATGCTATATTGCCTTAAACTCTATCAGTGAGTTATTAATTTATAAAGCCAAATTAGTAATCAGATCACATTTTCTCTCTGTCATCTTCATTGTCATTATTATTTATGGAAGAGCAAACACACACCTCTTATACTGCAGGATTTCACAATCTACTGTAATTTAGACGATGAGGTCTGAAAATGATGAAGTTTGACATTATTGCAGAAAGGTTTTGGATTTTGTCGAGGCCTCTGGGAAGCCAGAGACTTCTGAGTACTGTATAAAAAAACGGGGAAGAAACATAATATGGGATGAGTTAACGCAGCTTTTTAATGGAGAAATAAAGGTAGACTACATATTTTTAAATTTTTTTATTTATTGATTTTAGAGAGAGAACGAGAGGAACATCAATTTGTTGTTCCACTTATTTAAACATTCATTGGTTTATTCTTGTATGTGCCTGGACCGGGGATCAAACCTGCAACCTTGCCATATCGGGACAATACCGAGACCATCTAAGCTACCCAGCCAGGGCAAAGGCAGACTATATTGTGTTCTTTTTTTTTTTTTATCATGCCACCTTGAGCACCTTGCTGTAGTTGTCTTGTTATTCATATACCAAATCAACAAATAAACATTATGTGTTTATATACTAGTTATGTGTCAGGCATGGGTAAATACGACAGCTTCTCCTCTCAGAGACTTCACAGTCTAGGGATAAGCAAAAGAGCTCACAGTAGGGCAGAAAGAAAAGTCACCCCCTCTTGTGACTTCAATGAGTGGCCAGGGAAGAAAAGATCCTCCTAAGCCCTCCAGTCCGTGCATGTGCCCTATGATGCTGCGTACTCCAGAAATCATCTTAACTAGGGCCCACAGACACTCAAGAGGACCCCTGTGTAGCTATGTGGGTCCTCTTTAGAATGTCTTTAGAACGGACCTAAAATACCCAGATTATTCAAACTAGGTTGACCCTAACTCGAGTTCTACTCTGCTTTCCCCTTTGTACTAGTATCTACTTGTCACTTGAAGGCAAAGTGTTAATTCTTTGACTTTAGTTCTGTCATTAAATTTCTGGTGGCAAGTACAGCCATGGCGATGGCGTCCTGCGACAGAAAGAGCTCGGCTTTGGCATCAGGCAGATGGGGTTATACACCTGGCTCTCCCTTGACCAGCTAGAGAGCTGCACATGAGCATGAGCAAGAGCAAGCTGACTTGAATGTTTAAGACAGCTTCCTCTTCTGTAAAATGAAGATACCCCTTCTTGGGGATGCTGTGGGATTCACCACGACAATAATGTAAAGTGCTCAGCCTAGTATCTACAAATGATGCCCATTACCATTCAAGAAGAGAAGGGACTCCTCTCTCCTCAGAAAACACCAGATGGTTATGTAACAACAGAGCAGTCTACAAAACTCACTGAGATGGGGTTTATACCCTTGCTCTTATGTGCGGCTAGATAATATCATCCTAACCTTATTTGGATGTATTGTGAGGGGTAGACAGCTGCAGAGCTCAAGACATGCTTTTCTTCTCTCAGCTCCTTATCATATAGGCAATCTCTAACACATTAAGTCTCAAACAAGTCCTTCAGAAGAAAATGCTCTAGAAGTTCAGGGAAGAGAACCCACTGCGAGATCTGAGGGCTAAAGAAAGCTCCAGAGGAAAAACAGATTTGAGCTGTGCCTTACTGTTGGGGGTGATAAACTGGCTGGCCATGGGCCAGATTTATTCAAAAGATCTGCTTCATTCGACACATGTTGTTTTAAAATCAGAGAAGTTTACATACACATCTGAAGTTACAGCATCTTCTGATAAATGGAATAATCTGGCAATGCTGAGCATTCCCATGTAGTATGAAGGGCTAAACCTTAGATGGGGCATGAGTTCTCCAGCTGGCACCAATCCCCACCGCTCTCACACCTGGCCAATATCTGGGCACAATTAGCATATGCATTTGTGACCCTTGCCTTGATGGGCTATGGATATGGCTGGCTATACACACATACAATAAACATGTGCCGAGGTCCTCCAATACGTCTCTTGGCTGTGTGCTAGTTGTCAATGATACAGAGAGAAAGCCATGGTCTCTGCTCTCAAGGGGTGATGCAGCTCACCTCCAACAAATATAAATGTTATGTATGTATTAAGTAATCATTCAGCATTGCTATCAGCTACTTGTTTCCAAGTTCTCAAACTTGTCTGATGAAATACAAGACAAAGAGCCCCCAAAATAAAGATCTGAGCTGCCATCACCACATACACAAAGACCAGAAAAAGATCAGCAGGTTCTACCAAGGTCTGGACTAACACATGACAGCTGAATTCAAGGTGCTTGTTGGAAAAATGCTGAAACATGGATGAAGTGGTGGTAGATATGGAAATGCTCAGGGAACATATTAAAATCAGGCTATAACTACTTATTAGATCATCCACTTTTAAAAAAAGAAGCAATTATGGGAAACTCCACATATATAGAGTGGGAAGAGGAGGCAGTATAAGACAGTCATTATGAACATGGCCATGGAGTGTTGGCTTGAATTCTATCTAGCACATCTGCTTCCCAGCTGTGTGATCTCGGACAATTTGTTATTTTGTGCCTCAGTTTCCTTTTCTCCAGTGTGGGGATATAATTGTTTCTGCCTCATAAGGTTGTGGGAAGACTTAAAAGCTTCGATAAACATAATAGAACTGGAACAGTACCTGCCACTTAATTAATGCTTAAGAATATTGGTTTCTGTGATGATGATAACAATGATGATTGTGATAAATTACCAAAAAATGCCACAAATTATTTCTTTCACTGATTCTGGGCCAGCCTTGGGGTTTGCTTAACCAATGGGAATTTAGGACACATGATGCAAACAAAGTCCTGAAAAACACTTGTTTATTGCGACTTGCTCTCTCTTGCTATTTCTGGGAACTGTGCAATAGAGACTACACGGAGAAGCCAGAGCCGTCGTTCTGGAGAATGAGGCCATGGCGCAGCCACTTTTGTCACCTTAGCTGATAGCCTGCCAACAGCCAGATACTCCATGAGGCCATTCTAGAATGACTTGTGAAAAGTCACTGAATTTTGGGAGTGCTTCATTACAAGGCAAAAGCTGACTGACATAATGATGACGTGTTGGACGATGTGGTAAGTATCTACCTACATGAAATTTAAATCCATACGCTAACCCAAAGAGGCGGATTCATTTGGCAGATAGGGACAGTAGGCCTAGGGAGGTGTAGAACAACTTTGCACAGCTGATGAGAGTCTGAACCAGGATTCATATCTAGGTTTATCCAACTCTGTGGCTCAACTCTATCCATTGCACTAGACAGAGTCACACCCAAAGCCCAAATAGTGGGGTTCAAGAATTTGGCAAAAGGTTTAAATGATATTTATAGTGCTGCTGTTATTATTTTTACTCATGACAATTCTTTTCATGGTCACCCTAAATTAATTTTGAAAATAGTCGTGATTAATGAATGCCCACATGTTTCCTTATATAGAAATTCACAGTTTTAAATTACAGGGTTAAGAAAAATATGAACTTTATCTCACTTGATTAATGTGGGAATAGAAGGTGCTGAAAACTGGACAGTCTACTGCCCAATGTGGGCCACTATCTTTTCTGAGATAACATCGACATGTCACAACAGGCCACCTAAGTTTGCTAAACAGATATGTGTCCATTCATTCATTCAACAATAGATTTATATTGATTAAACACATACATTGTGCCAAGCCCAATGGCTGGGATTACAACAGTGAGCAAGAACGCTTCATTTTAGTGGGGAAGGCAGATAATAAATAAGTGGACCATAAGTAAATATTGCAGACTTTTATATGTGGCACAAATGTATTTTGGACATAGCTTCAACAGGACTTGCTGAAGTTGCTAAGAAATAAGAAAGGAAAAGAGTCAAGGTTTCTATATTTGGTCATTTTTAAGTTCTTGGAGATTTAAAATTTATATAAAGAGCTACAGATCAATATTGCAAACGGAGTTGCTCATGGCTCTTGTGTTTAACAACCACTGTGAACTAGGAGTGGATTCTCTCCATGGAGCTACATTACTCCTGTTATGGCAGGTACTGTGTTTGAGCAGAAAGACCTTGATACTGTAAAGTTACCTGCAGGAAAGCAAGCAACAGAAAACACTGAAGAAAGCATTCGCAGTTCCTTGTGACTCAATAAAGATGGATGCCTTGTGGAAACCAGCACTGAGACATGGAATTCAGACCCAAAACAACATACAACAAACATCCAAGGCTGAAGAGAGCTGGGATGATCCAGACTGAGACAAAGCCAAAGACCATGGTGCACGGAAAGGCATGATGCAGCCAGACACACAGTGTCCACAGCACTCACCCAGGTGGAAAGCTTCCTCTACACAGCCAGAAAAGGCTTTGTCTTAACTTAACTTTTGCTGGGGTCAAAGAGGGTATCTGTCAAGGGGAGTCAATCTTGTACTTATTCTACTTCAAAATCTATCTTTCTGGGGTGAGAGTTATGGAAAATTATGACATTCCAAGATCTGAGGGCATATGTTCTGAAATGTTTCAATAAGAAAGCTTGTTCCTTAGGGGTCCATTGACTCATTACTTGTAATCACTGCCATATTTATTGAGTGCTTAACATAAAGTAGGCACTGAGACATGATTTCATTGAAACTTCAGAACAGCTTTAAAATGAGGTCCTGTTATTACTACTGCTTAAAAATAAGAAACTGATGTGTACACAGCTAGAACTCAACATCAGGACTCTACTTTAAGCCAGTGCTGCTAAACCAAACAGAGAAATCCTATAGTACCATTTTCAAAGAAATCTCTTTTAAGAGAGAGGTAATTATAGTTAACGATCCTTACATCTTTCTCTGTTTATTGTCTTTCTCTTCCCTCTAGAATGTCAGCTTGCTGAGTACTTTATTTCTTTTTTTCGTTTATGTATCTCTAGTGTCTAGCAATGTCTAGCGTTATAGCTTCTCAATAAATAGTTTATTGATTGAATTAATGAGTGTTTCTAGTCTATATTTTTGCCAGGAACTAGACCAGAATCCTCTTGTTTTTTGGACATGAATCCATGTGGTCACCTAAACCACAGGTGACATTGTACTGTCACCTGTATTTTTGGAACATCATATATAGAAATCAAAGGACATGGTATAACATCTTTACAAAATATTCAGAATAGCTGTAGCCAAGTGTGGCTGTAACTGCTATTTGCCAGACATGCCCTGTTCTAAAAAATTTACCAATAGTTTAACATTATTCCATTATCATTTATTGATGTGCTTAGGAATTGAGGATGCTTAATCAGATCTATTCTCCACCCCGATTTTTTATGAAAATGGTAATTTGGAAGAATGATGGAACTTTAAAAAAAGCAGAATATGGATTTATATATTGACTTTCCTAATTCAATTTAGTTCAATAAATGTTGAGTTGTGATTACAGAGACTATGGTAGATGCTTGAGAACAATGATTTAAAAAAAAAAGACAAACTCTGCCCTGTGACTGGAACTCACCCCTCCCCAAGTTTCCTTTCCTTTAACATGAAGGGGTCAGCCAACATCATCTCCAAGGGCCCTCTTTGTGTTATTCTTTGATGACCCACACTTCCTAGGCTTCTTAAATAGGGAAAGGAGAATATTAGTTAACCTTAATTTTGATGATAATTTTGACTTTCATTATTTTCTAATACAATGCATTGTTACAGTCCTCTGTTTCCCCCTCTGTTAATCAGTGTTTTCCTTCAATATTAGGTATTCTTTCTCACTAGTAACTATGTATCTATTTCTAATAGTATCCTTCTCCTCTCCAAAATACGATTCGATTCTTAAAGTAGCCTGAGCTAGGAAAACAATCACATTTATTTGAACTATGTGTTAACTGTGATTTAATAGGCTGGGTAAGACTGTGGGAGCCTCCCTCATGGAGTCGAGTGTGAGAGCTGTGGTTTGGAAACCCCTTTTACTGGTCTCCTGGGCCCCTTTCCTAACTTCTGGAATCTAAAAGCAGTGTTCTAGACGATTGAAGATGCTGAAAGTTTGATTGCTCATGGTGTTTGTGTCTAAACAAAACGCAATGATATAAAAACTGCAAAATTCCCTGAAAAGTCAACAAAAACAGTGAGGCTGTTCTGGGGGTGGGCGGCTGAGGCAGGCTGGAGACCTGAGTGGCAGGGATGAGAAGCAGGACTCTGGTAGCAAGCTGCGGCTTCCTCTGCTCTTGAATACACATTCTATTCAACTGCCTGTGCAGAGAATTCCATTTGACTGAGACTATTCAGACCACGCACGAGACGCTGACCAAACAGAGCTCCAGAGAGCCAAAAATAAAGGCTTTGCTAAAGCAAGGCCAATTAACTAGACCTATGCCACCAGCTTCTATAGGAAGTTGAACCTGTATTACTATAGGAAACATCTAAGGAGTGTGGGAGGATGGCCAAGGACATTTAACAGCTGGAAATACCCTTCCACGTAACTTCTTTCAATCCACATTTTACCCATGCGTTCAAAGTCTGGCTCCTCCATACAGCATTTCCAGGGCTCCAGCAAGAAATAAGCATCTTCTTTTCTGGGCTCCAATGCAAGCTCTATAGTGGCACTTTTCTGCGAAGTTTAGAGTCTCTCCCCTTTCAGGCTGTGAGTTCCCAGGGTTTGGGGAGGGAAAGTGCAGGGAAACACGTCTTAGTCAACATTTGTCTCCAGCTCAGAACATGCTTCAAGCAATAAAGAAATAAGTAAAGCCTTAAACCTAAGTCCTCTAAGTGTGTTCCCCACACCACCATCATCTTCATCACCTGGAAACTTGTTAGAAATGCAAACTTTGGGGTCCCACCCCAAACATGCTAAATCAAAACATCTGGGACTGGGGCCTGAAATCCGTGTTGTATCAAGCCCTCCAAATGATGCTGATTCCGGCCAATGTTTGAGATCCACTTCCTGAGACTTTAAGAACATACTACCTTCCCTCTTTGTACTTCTCATATCATCCATCCCATAAGCACTCACATCCATGTCATGTTCCTTCTAGAATGGGAGCTCCTCGGGGCAGGGGTGAGGTCCCATCATCTCAATATCCCCCAAGCCCTTAGCTCAGAGTCCAGCACAGGGCACAACTGGATAAATGAAGGAGCATTTCTCGAAGAAATTCCCTGTTGCTATGAATGTAACAGGACTTTCTGAAATGATGTTCCTGCTCGATATTTCCAAAGATGAATCATGTCTGAAATACTAATTCTAATGGGAATTACCACATAGATGAATCACATCATAATGAGAAAAAACCTGGCTGCCAAGGAAGCCTCTTGAAAAGAAAAAATCAAATTAGGACAAATGGATTATGTTGCACAGCTTGCGATCTTAGGCTATGAATTAGGCCAACAGAAGGGATTTAATGGCCTGAACTACCAGGCTCCCTGCAGCTCTAAGGAGCAATGAGTCAATTAATGAAATCACATGGGAACAAAGCCCCTGCAAGATAAAAACAAACTTTCACAAATCTCCTAGACTGCCATGCCCCAGCTCAGAGGCTCAGGGGCAGTGTTCTTGCTAAGCTGTGTACAAGCGAAGCTGTGAGGGAAAGTTCCTCAAATCCTAGGGCTCCAGGATGCTATGTGTCCAAAATAGGTGGAGGAGACCAAGGCCAACCTATAGGGTCAGGTTAAGTGCTTCCTATGCTCCAAATGAATTCCCTCTCACCTTGTCCAGGTTGGCAGGGATCAACATTGCCATCTATCTTCATGGGTCCTGGAGTTCCCTTTCTGCCTGGATCATTGCTTCTGGACCAACCAACACTATGTTTCTTTCCTCTGCTCTTTGCCTGAAGACTGTCCAAGGCTGACCTCCAGGAACATACTACTCTGACCACTGAGAGTGGGAGGGGAGAGGAAAGGCCATAGTGGAGAGGAAAGAGCCTGTTTTTTTGGGTTTTTTTGCATCACAGTGATCATATTGGATTCTTAGTGCCACCCTCTAGGAGCAATGGGAAAGCAACTTGTGTTTCTTTAATGGAGATTACCACAGCATTGTGGTAAGCCAGGATTCAGTGGGCTAAGACAGCTATGAGTTCTCTGTCCCCAGCTACACAGCCCATGAGTATTTGAGTGTCATACGATTATAGCACAATGCCTGCATCTTTAGAGCTCTAAGGCCAGGCCTGCTTGCCCGTAGGACCTGAGATGACTTTCCAGTCTGGAAACCTATCACCCCCAAACTGTCCCTCCTGGTTATTCACTGGTGTTCCAAGGTGGTAGAGCCACTCTGATGCTCAGGAGTAAGTTTGCCCAGCTTTCTGCATGTGAACTCACATGGAGATGTCTGAATATTTTCTAGTTCACAGTTCCACATACAGCCACACTGTGAATTCAGTTTTGGGCTACCGCACCCACTATACTATAAGTGCCAAGCCTTAACATGGTGCCTGGTATATATGTGGCACTGAATAAACGGAAGTTTATTCATCCTCTTAGCTAAGATTAAAGTTATAGCACGAATCTGCTTTCTCAGCCCAGGCTTCTTACGTTCTCTCACTTCTCTGCTCTCTCCCTTCTCTCTAGGTTACTCCTGGAGGTATTTTATCCAACCTCCTCTGGGTACCCATTGTTTCTTCTTTCTCCAATGTTTTATTCCTCCTCACTTTCATATATCTCATTTGGCTTTTCTTTTACTCTCATTCCATTTTTTTCCTTGCTCTGTCCTGATCTTCCTCATTCTTTCTATCTCCCCTTTATTCCCACTGCCCATTTCTCTCGTGTACCCCCAGTTTCTTCTCATTCCACTTTGATCAGGATCCTTTGAGCCTCAGTACCAGGGACGAAGGAACCAAGTAGGAATAAGAGAGGAGTGTTGCTTATTAGGGTCTTCAAGCACAGACCCTCCTCTAACTGTCAACAGGCAGCTACTTGTTATTATTGAATGCACTATAATTCTGTCATAAAACTGAAGTGATTTAATTCTTGAAAGTCTCTCTTCTGATGGGAGCCAAATGAATCACCAGAGAGGAGCTAGGGACATTCTTTCTCCAAACCTCCAAGGAACTGAACTCTAGCTGAGCCAACACTGGACCCATTGTAAGCTGGCTTCTAGCCTTGACTAAGTTCCTTGCTGCAAGCTTAATGGCATTCACTTCAGAGTCTCATGCTACCAATAAGACTTGAGAGCTGTTCGGAACAAGTAGGACAGACTCTCAGGTTTCATCTAAAGGCACATCCGAGCATAGTAAGCAGTTAGTGAACATGCTTCAGTCAGAGCAAATGGAAGAGGCAGAGATGGGTGAATAGAGATCACCAGGTCTCCAGGAGCCAGAGTCATCACAGCTCAGACAGGTTGGAGGATATGAAACCTGGGAGAGGAATTGCTGGGTATAAAAAGAAAGGCAGCAGGGACCTGGGCAGGATGGAGGAGTTGAAGAGAGGTATAGATCAGGAATAGAGCCCAGCCTGTTGGAGAAATCTTGGGGCCTATATTCAGAGAAGGGCAGCCCCTGGGAAGGCCTAAGTAACAACTAGGTCCCAGGCCAGGTGCTCATCCAGAGGAACCCTCTGAGAAGCCTACACTGGCATCTAACACAGGCATGGGCAAAGTCTCTGCTCGCACTTTAATCTCTGCTGGAAAAGAAACCTATGCCTACAAATGTCTTCCTTGTTTGTACTCCATTCATTCGTTCACTCACCAAATATTTACTGAATGTCTACTTTGTGCCAAGAAGCTGCCAGAAGCTAGAGAAAAAACAATGAATGAAACAGTTTTTGTCCTCAAGAAAGTTACCAAGTATAGGGGGAGGTAGGCAAGAAGATAGGCAATTCTGCAAGGGTGTGAGCACAAAGTGCTCTGGGGACACAGGGAAGGGTCTTAGCAGGCCATGAAGGGCTTCTTCTTGGAGTAACTTCTAGACACAACCTAAAGGCAGTAAGAGCTAGCAAAGATGGGGACAGAGTAAGATAACAGAGAGGAAAACGTTTTAAACAGAGGGATCAGCACGTTCAAAGTGGCTCCCTAAAGTTGGAGCTAAGAGCATGAGCAATGAATCTGGGGAGAGAAGCAAGGTCCTTCTGAGTCCTTACAAGTGTATGCAATGCTAGCCCAGAACCGTTTCTTTCATGAATATTTTCTAAGCTCACTACCATGGAAATAGCTTTGATAGCAAAAAAAGAAAAAAAAAGAAAGAAACAGGGATATACAAGCTGGAGGGTTGTGTATTTTATGACTTGGGATACCTATCACCCTTCTAAGAGTAGCATACCAAATGCTGAGGCTGCAACATCAAACAAACCCCATTCTGAGCTCTTAGGGCATGAAGACAGAGGTGGTGACTTCTATAATTTCTTATAACTGGGTGGTAACTTTGTTATTAACAAAAGCCAATGGAAGGAAACACCACCTACCAGCCTGGAAAGGAGAGAGATCAACTTCATCCACACCCACGGTGAAATAGTAACAAAAGTATCCCAGAGGTGAGAGGTGATTTTGGACGGTATAGCTGGAGAAATAGAGCCAGAAAGAGAAGGGAGAGTTCCAAAGAAAATATCACCCTCCTTTCTTCAGAGGATAGTGGTGGAAAGCTAAGCCTTCAAAAAGGTTCCAAAATATTGGGGACTATGAAACCATAAACAGTCTTCAGAATTGCACTCAAGTTCATGGAAAGGACATGAACACTCTGTCTATCCTATATCATGTACTTCTGCCCTGTTATGGTGCTTTCAGCTATGTGTGTGTGAGCAAACACAGGATCCAGCAGAAGTAACACTGCTTGAGTGTGGCTGGGAGGTAATAACATTGGTGCAATACTTTATATTTGAACATTTCACCAAAAATGTCAAATGGTATACTTGAGTGTGATATTGTTATGTTACAGAATTGCATGCTTATGATTTTGTAATGAAAGATTCTGTAATATAAAAGGGGCGTTATCTGTGCCGGACTCTGTATATTCAAAGGTAGAATGATGGGGAGAGACTGACAATCAAAGACAATTTATTCAGAGGGCTCGGAGATGTGGGAAAGTTCACTTTCCACCTCACCTATACCTACCCTGTAGTCAGAGAAGAAAGATCCGGTTATCCTCAGCTTCATTCCAGGGAACTTCATGAATGTCATAAAATAACTTTTAAAAAAACAACTCAAAAAACTAAAGTTGATTGAAACTGAGGGCTATGGTCATAAAAAAACCTTCCAATTTACATGCCCAATGTAAGGCATTTTAGCCCTTCCATCTTGTCATTTAAAAAGCCCATTCTGTTGTCTCTACTGAGCTTAAGGTTTTGCTTGACTATCAAAACAAAGAGGTCTTTTGTTGACAGTAACAGGCGACAGTGTTTTGGTAAAAAGATTATATACAGAATAATGGTATGAAGCTGTATTGTGTAAAAAGCAGACTTAAGAGCTTTCCCTGTCTCCAGATTCTCACAACAATCTAAAATACTGTTGTCTTTCACTTTGTGGGAGCCCTAAACAATCGGTTGCAATTATTATTTTCTAAGAGCTTATAAAAGATGCTATGCAGATGATACTACACATAATTAAAGGCAATATCGACAACAGTGTATATCCTAACTATAGCTGAGACTAACTGCCCTGGGATCAACCACTTCTTGGCATCCCAAGAATTTTCTCTCCTTTGTACCCTCCATAATCCAATGTCCCATAACATGTTCTATTACTTAGAGTTGGAACTCATAAAATATTGCTTGAATTGATTTCAGCTGGCACTTGGCATCTTGTCTGTACTAGACATTATTACTATGTCAAAGGCAGGGTGTAAAGGAAGACAATGCACTAGCATTTGGCACAGAAGTCTAGACTGGGTGGGCTAGAGGGAGGCTGGGGTCACAGAGACTCACTCCTAGCAGAGCAGGTAGGAATCAAGGAAACACAGTGAATGTGGTGCTGAGCTGGGAGAAGAGACCTTCTGATGGGACCACATCTCTGGTAAATAACTGTCATTTCTGCAGCTGCTTAGGACATTAATGGGTGTCTTTTCAGGGTTCAGCTGCAGCGTTCTATTATCCATGCCCAAAAGTCAGGCCACCTTCTGTTCATTGAGAAGCTCATTCCCCATAGTCTTTCTTCTCTCAGAACCCTTTGTCCTCTCTATAAGAACCCCAACCCTGCATGAAGGAGAGAGGAAGGGAGCTCTATCCATTGTGCTTATGAGGAGAGGAGGAGAACACATGGAGCCATACTGATGAACAGAGACACAAATGACCCTCTCAACTTGTGCTTATTTGTGATCCAGAAGTGACCCTGATGTGCTATAAAATAGGAGGCAGATACACTGGGAATGCAGAGGGGAGAAGCTCTGGCAAACAGGCTGCAGAAAGTTGGGGTGCAGGAATGGTAGCAGGAGCTCTTTTCTCCTTTGATGCCCTTCATCCAAATTGCTCATTTTCAATTTTTCTCCCTGCAGCTTTGGGGGGCAAAGGCAATCTTTTTGAAGAGGCAGAAGATACTCTTTGTGAGGAAGGAGGTGTGGCTGTCCCTAGCTGAGCTAATTCTGGTTTCCATCATTCCCTCCAACAACTTTTATCATCTGCTCTTCCACGTTCTGCCCCATACATGCTCTCAAGAATTCTTGAGACAGATCTGGCAATCTTCTCCTATCAAAGCCACAATCCTTTCCCTACTTGCAAAATCTACCAGAGGCTCCACACAAAAAGTTTTTTTTTTAAAAAAAATCACAGCATTATTTTCACAAAGCACAGAAAATAAGAAAAGTCAAGTATGCATAGCGAGTTGTATGCATAGCAAGTGAGACGGTAAATGAGATCCACGTCTTGAACAGTTAAGGAATTGGGCTGTGTGTGCGTAAGGGAGGAATTTGACAAGAATAGAATCACAGAAACAATTTAGAAGATAGGGCTAGAAAGAGGGAGGCAGGGGCAGGAGGACGAAAAGGAAGGACAATGTGTCTGAGGTGTGTGTGCTCTGGAGACACCTGCTGTTTGCCCTGGTTTTGGACATCAGAAGACAAATATTGCCTTAACCTATGAAGTGATTGCCACTGAATAGATGACTCATCCCTGCTTCATTGAGTGGCTCTGACATGACCAGGGATAGTTGGAAAGGCAAAGCAGGTAATAGGAAAAGCTGACTAATAGGATGAGACAGGGGATAGTAAGCGAGAAAAGAGAGGTTCAGGCAACTGGGAATAGGCTGACTTCACTGGGACGTGAGCAGCTACTGTAGGCCTTGATTCTGGCAAGGGTGAAAACTTAGTGCACAACAGAGTTAACCTATTGTGAGGTCTGGGGACGAAAAAATAAGGAAAGAACAGCTGTACTGTGAACTCTTGACTATCTGTGGTAATGTGGAGAGTATAATAGTAAGCAAAGCTATCTGCAAGGGAGGTGCTATGAGGCTTGGTATAAAAATTCAAACATAACAGGAAATCAGAACAGTGAGAGATCACAGAAAAAAATGTTCACAGATAAACTAAGCCACGAGATGGACAAACCTTGGCTAGAAGGAAGGTCGAGGGGATTGTGTTCATGGGTTGAAAAGTTGTGGGCACTGAAGTGCAGATTAGGGTGTCCCTCCCTCCTTGCCCCTTGTAGGCATATTAAAATACTTTGGTGGAATGGGAGGGAAAGGCTGGGAAACCCAAGTTGCTCCTCCTTTGGGAGAGTAAGAGGGTCAGATGGGAGCAGACCTTTCCTTCTGCTTTGGAGAGTTCACCTTTTAGTCCAGGAGACTTGACACCAAATGTCCTGAACATTCTGAGCTTCAGGAGTCCCCCTGGGGCTGGGACTTCGCTATCATGACAAAGAATGTATTGTTCTAAGGCAGGTCCTTTGGAGGCTTTCAGTTCTCCCTTTGTGACTTTTATTTTGGTGGATGCTTCCCAGTGACCAGGTCATGGGACCAGGTAAGGTCCTGTGGTGTGTCCACCAGACATCAGGTTAGATGCAGGGAACAGAGTGGTACCCCAGACAATATACTCATAGTTGCTTTTAAATAGACCCAGAGAGAGACCTATTCAGTCACATACATCCTGGGCATTGAGAAAACCAAACAGCATCTTCTTATGCCCTGCTTTGACTCAATTACCTTCACTGGTGCCCACCCGACTGCGTTTTGTGCCTTCTCTTTGCCTCAGTTTCACTATGGTAAAATGTGGATAAGTGTGTGATGATTAAGTGAATTAATGTATGTAAAGCACTCAGAGCCATGCCTGAGACACAAGTGAAAGTTCTTGTTTTTTTCTTGCCCACCAGTTGTCCCAGGACACCTGTATGGCTTCTGGTCATTTTCTCCTCTGAACACTCAGGTACTCTCTGGAATACAGGTTATAACTAAATACTTCCAAGCAGGGTTTACTTTATTTTGCTTCTGTCCTCAAGTTAATGTCAATTTTGAAAGGAATAGGTTGCAGCACTGAGTTTCTGTTCTGTGGTTCCTAATTCACTCATTCAGTGTTAAGTCCTCCCAGTGAAGGATACCTCTGTCTTTTTTTTAAAGACAGCAACATTATTGAGATATAATTCCCAAGCCATACAATTCACCCATCTGAAGCATACGGTCAATGGTTTTGCTATATTCACAGAGCTACACAATCATTGCCACAGTTAATTTTGTCATTTTCATTATTCCAAAAAGAAGTCCTTACCCAGGAGCAGTCGCGTCCCATTTTCCCCCTACCTCCCAGGACCAGGGAACCACCAATCTGTCTTTTATTTCTATGGACTTGCCTATTCTGGACATTTCACACAATCATATAGCTTTTTAAAGAGGCCAAACTCTTCTTTCACTCATCATTAATCTATTTCCACCAAAATACTCCGCCATAAAACCAGGCACACAGCAGGCACCTTAAATGTTGTTGAATAAAAACAAAAACATGGGTTCAATTAACTTAAACATATCTTTTTTTTTTCACATTTCATCCTGGGACCTTGTTGGTCCAAAGCAAGATCAGGAAATATAGATCAGGAGCAGAGTTGTGCTTTTGCTTTTCCTGAGGCATACAAAGCTTTGTTGAGACTCCTCAAAGTGAAGTTCTAGTGCAGTGATTCTCAAACCTGGCTGTTCCTTGCTGTTACCCGGGGAACAAAAAATCCTGAGCCCTGAGCCCTGTTCCTACCCACCCTGTCCCAAAGTTTTGTCTGGGGTGGGGCCCATGAATATCTTTTAAATGTTCCCCAAATTTAAATGTGATTCTATGAACAGCCAGGATTGAGAACTCTTGATCCAAAGAAAACAACCCTTCTAAGCAAGAATGATTTGTTGAATTCCAGCCATGCCCAGAATGACAGGCAGCCAAAATTTTCAACTTTGTCTTCAGGGAAATGAATCTCTGAATTTTGAAGAAAGCAATTCAAAAACAGACTCTCATTTCACAAAAATTTCTTTATAGTTAACATTACTGTAAAACTGAACCATATGAAGTTGATAATATTTGACTGTTTTTGAGCAATAAATGAACATATCATATCTTTCAACTTAAATGAATGCACTTATTTTCTTGAAATAAAAGATGCATCACATTCAGTTTGAACCACCATTTTTCTAAGCCACCTATTCAACTTATTTGTGCTTCACATGCTCTTAACAAAGAACATTTTATGCTTTACTAAATATATACCGGTAGTAGGGGATGAAAAATAAATTAGCCGTTAAAGAAAGTAAAAGCATGAAAATTCAAAAACAGATAAAATAAGCACTCACTTTAAGGACACCCTTCACATTTTGCCACACATTATTTCTGGAAAGCATGTCACAAAGTAGACTGTCATAAAATAAGTTACATTTTCCCATAGGAAAAATTTTATGATTAGGGGTTGTGTTCCTGACCAGACATCCTATAAATCAAAGATATGATCAACAACAGATCATGAAAGCAAAGCTGCAAGAACTATAAACCTTCATAAACATTTAAAATAGTAAATTTGTTATTCAAGTACCATAAAATACCAAAATTATATTTTACCCATTGATTATCATACTTTCATTTCAAAAGGTAATTTAGCACCACCCATTAAAACTCAAAAAGTGCACATTGCCTTGATTCACTTCTAATGATCTTTTCTAAAGGAAAACTGGTTCTGTTTCTTTCTCCCCTTGCGGGATCAAGTATAAAAGACTTTGTCCAAACTCGAGACTCCGCACACTCCTGCTCAGACTGGGTTCTCCCCAACCACCTCCCCCTCCCGCCTTCTCATCTGAGGCTCTGCTTCTTTTACCCATAAGCTGCCTGCTGCCCAGGTTCTGAGGACAATCCTGTTAGAGTCAGGAGGAATCTAAGGAGCTTTAGTTCTCTGGTGCAGGCTCCACAGAGTCTAGTCAATTGCATTTCTGCTTTTATTTCTATCTCAGGCTGGAAAGTGGGGCTTCTACCTTCTTCCTGTACCCAGAACTGCTTGTATCTCAGTCCTTCTGAGCCTCGTGGCTTGCCAGACTCTTTGTTCACCCCACCTCTGCTTATGAGGGGTTGAAGTTCTCTCCTTGAATCCCACACTGTAGCTAGAAGGAATCCTGTGACCTATTGCAACACGTTTTTGATGCCAAACACATCTTTGGCAATCAAACGTTTCTTGAATGAATGAATTCCTAGATTTCTCCATTTCTCTGCACAATTGAACAGCCACTGCTGCCTCTTAGAGGATCACTCTAAGCCAGCTGACCCCCAGGACTGCTGGCTGCTATGACTTCTTAGTGAAAGCCATGTGCTTTGAACATCAACTGGGCCTTCCTGGCTGTGCCCCAGCACTGGTTTACCCTTGACAAGGTCTGCAGGCCTCCTCCCTTTCTGTCTCTTCTTCTTTACTCCATTGATTAAGGCCTTACAAGCTTCAGGCACAACTGTCTCACCAAAACCCTCCCTAATAACCTCCAGACATTCTTCCTTGCCTCCCCAATCTCTCTGGTGTCCCACGCACTGCACAGAGGAGTGGGCACTTGGGGAAGTATCAGGACATAATTCTAGAATAGTGGTTCTCAACCAGAGGTGATCTTGCCTTCCCAGGGACATCTGGCAATGCGTGGAGGCATTTTTGGTTGTCACAACTGAGGGCATGCTATTGGCACCTGATGAGTAGAGGCCAATGCTGCTATGTTAAGCATCCTGTAATGTACTAGGCAGCTCCTATAATGAAAAATTATCCAATCGAAAATTGGCTGAGGTCAAAAAACATTGTTCTAGAGAAATCAAAGAAATCTTCTGTAGTGCTACAAATGAAATCAAACTGAAAATTAACAGAGAAGGATAATGCTTCTCTTTTCAGTAAGAACAAGACAAACCCTTTTCCAATTACTGAATTTCATGCTCATAATAAAAATAGTAGAAAATAAAGACAAAAGATACCACTCTCACTGTGTTTGTTACGTAGTTGTGATTGCATTCTGCTTTTTAAACATTACATGACAAGCATCTTTTCTCCAAATTACTAAAAGGTATCACTTTCATTTCTATGTGAGATTCCTCCCCATGATCACCACAGTGCAATGAACTCTTCTCTTACTAATGTAAATTTAAGTTTCTACATTTTCACTATTATAAAAGCTGTTGTGAATACATATTTGTGCATGAAACTCTTCTTGCAAGGGTGGTTACATCCAGGATAAAACTTAGAGACGATCTATACTCTTGACATAATTTTTGAAAGGTAAACAGGATTTGCCAAAGGATTCTAACATCAAAACCTATGTGAAATGTCCCCCTGGACTCTAGCTCTGGTCTGGTCTAAAAACATACTCCAAACTTGCAAGTTAAAGTGTCTCCATTTGAGGAGCATCACAGAAGCCAGAAAAACAATGAATCTCAGATTTTTCTGAATAGAGCACTGCAGCGGATCATGAGAACAAGAATGAAAGGTTTTGTGATTTTTGGCACAGAGACAAAAGTAATGTGCCTTTAAGACAGTAGGATTTGCCGGTTACAGAGTCAAATGATTTTATTTAGAATGTCTTTCTTATAAGCATAATGCCATTTTCTATTCACTAAAGTATTTAGCTATTTTATTCTATTATTTTTTGTTGATTTTCTCTTTATCTCAGGTATTTTCTTAGATCTTTGGGAATGCACTTATTTTGACAAGCATGTTAACAGCTGTTTGTTGGCATAAATTCAGAACATTTTTAAGCAAGAATAGGTTGAAGACAGAACTTTATTTTTAATTAACATCCAAACAGTTTTTCTAAGTTTCAGCATCTGATTACATCATGGCCACAGTAGAAGTTAAACTCTCACTTTCTTCTTGCTCCCAGATTCAAAGGGAAACCTACAAGTATGTATAAATCAAAGCAAAACAATGTGTCTTGATATGTAAACTCAGTGATGGCAGGAATGGTAAGGAGTTAGAAATCAGAGGATCTGGGCTTCCACTTGTGTGTGCCACTTGCAAGCCCCTTTATAGGGCAAGTCATTGACGTTTCTGGGGTTCAATTTCAAAAAAGAAGACTATTGAATATGAAACAGTTTATGTGAAGTGCTTTGGGAGATAAACATACTTCTCTAACTGCAGTAACAGTGCAGAGTTGTTACTGTGTGTTCCCATGCACTGTGAACTATCCTGTATGATGGCAATCTAGGTCTAACCAAGGGCACAGCAGTCAGTACTCATCGGTGAGCTGTGGGACTGGAGAGAAGCAGTTGGGGGTCTGGGTGGGGAGTCTGTGATTCAGAAGCAGTTATCACAGCAGGAATCAAAAGTCCCTTCCATGTCACAATTCTGGGGACAGGACATTAGCCATGATGCTGGGAGGTATAACGTCAGCAGCAACTAGGACTACTGACGCCACCATTTACTGAGGGTTTACCACGCTGCAGGCATTCTCTACATGTTTTACTTGCACTATCTCAGTTAATCTTCATTAACTGCCCAATAGGCATTGTTACAGAAACAGAGATCAGACTGAAGAGAGAGAGTCAGTGTAATATAAAATTTTAACATCTGCAAAATGGAAGAAAGTTCAACACTGTTTTCTCAGAGTCCAAGGGAAAAGTAGGAGTGGAATAAGGAGCTCGGTGACATCACACAGGAGGTATGAACCTGGGAGCCAGGTGAAGGCTATGGCCTCAGCTAGAGTGAGCTCATACCTTGCCTGGGGCTGGGTGGGATGGCCAGCAGGTCTTACAAATAGCCTGGGATTGTTCTATCACTGAGATTGTTTCTTCAGTAACAGGGAGCAGTTTGTTGCTGCTACAGTTGCCCCTTTGTTCTTGCTGTCCCCCACAACCAGGTCAAGAATGAACTAGGAGGGCCAGCAGGCTCCCAGAGGTGCTCAGTATTTTGGTGTCTCTGGGCCACGCTGGAAGGGAAGAGTTGCCTTAGGCTACATACTAAATATACTGTGAAACGTAATCACAAAAAAATTATTTTTAAAAAATCTCATAGTTTTAAGTAAATTTATGATTTTGTGTTGGGCCACATTCACAGCCATCCCGGGCTGCATGTGGCCCATGGGCCACAAGGTTGGGCACTCGGCATCTAGCCTGCACTATGGAAGTGAGCGAGTTAATGGTGGAGCCCTGGTTCCCGGGCACAACCTGCCAGGTTGTGCAAGTTAGACCTGAAGTCCACTCAGCCCAGGACTCATCTCCAACAGTGAAATCAACAACTGATGTAATGGCTTGGGAACTTCCTTTCTAATAACAAATTATTTTTTAAGAGAAATCTTAGGTGGAAGCCCAGAATTTGCAAAAGATACAATGTAGAGAAATTCTAGTTTAAAGAGAGGAAGGAAGCCCAGAATGCCCTCCTTCCACCCTAAATATAATACTTTCATGTAAGCATGGTGTACCCTTTGACATAAACATGAATGGCTAAGGACCCTAAGCATTCTAATTCTCCGGAGGACTCCAATAGCAAACTGTTAGCATGTAGTTTTCCAAAACTTGAAAAAACAATCTATTTAAGTTTTCTGTATACATCACATTTTGACTACAGAGCCATTCAGTCTGTATTGCCCCTTTCACAAGTACCAGGACAAGAGAGAGTCTAGGACCATTCTCTTATCCTACACTTGCTTTGCTCCAACTTCAAGGGGCATCATCCCTGACTCCTAGTATTTACGTTGGAACTATTTACGACCTCAGAAACTTTGTTTACATTCTCCCCCCTTTCCATACAGAACATTCCGAACCTGTTAGTCTGTTCTCACTGGAGGATTAAATGCAATAATGCATGTAAAGCATCAAGCAAGGGAGGTGACAAAAAGGAGAGGCTCAGCAAGTATTATTCTCTAACACTTCCTTTTCCATCTCCTTCATCATTTAAGAGGCTCCTCTCTAGTTTTGCCTTCCATTGTACTGCTTTGCTCCTTTCTCTCTGCTGTGCCCGAAGTGGGGGTGGGGAGGGAAAGGTGGAGTTATCTTCACCAACACAACCAATGATATTGCAAGACTGCAAGCACCAACCCCAACCAGTACTATGTAAAGCATTTTCACAGTCAGGAACATCAAGTTCACTCTTATCTTTGTATTGTAGCTTCTAAGTCCTTGATAGGAAAATTGTAGCAAAGAAACCTTGCCCTGAAAGGCAAGGAGGGTGAGGGTAATTGTGGCGCTGAAGTAGGGGTTGAGGAGAGACACAAGAGTGCAGAGGATCTGATACAGCCAATGTGGGAAGAAGAAAGAAGTTCTCTCAGCAGAAAGAGAAGCAGAGAACAGTAGTTCTCAGAGGGGACTGGAACTGGTAGGAAGGGTGCTAGAGTTCTCTTCCTGAACTTGTATGTGGAGAAAAAGAGAATCATGGAAAATTTCAAGACGCTACTGGCAGGAAGATAAATTGGCACAACATTTTGACAGGACCATTTACCAATACCCATTGCAGTTTTAAGTGTGGATAGCCTAAAATTCAGCGATCTCGTTTTCAGAAATCTAAACTTACAAAAATATTAACATTGCATTCATAGGTGTAGAATGACGCTCATTCCTGCACTGTTCGTAAGGGGAAAATATTGGGAATAGCCTGAGAGTTCATCAACAGGGACCAATTAAGTTATGGCATATCAGTAAAAAAGAATGAAGTAGCAATATATACATGTGTACTGACATGAAAAAAGTCTTAAAAAGATACAGTAAGTATAAAAGGTAACTTGTAATTTGTATAATATGAGGCTATATTAGTTTTGAAATTATATAAATATTCACATAAATATAAGAAAGCCACCTGGAAGGTTACATGTGGATTATCTCAATTTTTTTTTGGAGAGGTGAACTTTAACTTTTTACTTGAGGTACTTCTCGACTGTTGAAATTTGTAATTAAAAATGAACAGGAGAGCTAGCTGGAGCACAGTGGTTCTATGCACGGGCTTTGAAAGCACACGACCCGAGTTTGAATCCCTGCTATACCTTGTCCTAAAAGTGACAGGTAACTTAACCACTCTGTGACTCGGTTTCCTTACTTATCAAATGATAATAATGATAGTTCCAACCTTGTAAGTTGTTGTGACAATGAAATGAGTCAGTACAAATAAAGAGGTGAGAAAAGGCCTGGCGGATAGTTAGCGTGTAAAAAGAGAATAGTTTGTTTGTTTACATTGCCAGACAACAGAAGGGCAACAGTGGGAAAAGATTAGTGACAGATGATAAAGGACCTTGAACACCAGGCTAAGGAGTGAGAACTGATTTATTCAGCAGGAAATGAGGAGTCATTTATTTATTTAACAAATATTTATTGAGTGCCTTCTATGTGCCAGATACTGTTCTAGATAGTTGGGACACATCAGTGAATGAAGTGCAAAATAGCATTCTAGAAAAGTACCAATGTAATCAAGACTGGGGTTGGAAAGGTATAATGAATCTGTATCTTAAAAGTGCTGTGTGCCTGTGTTTGGAGGAAGACTGAGGGGCTGTCAATCAGGAGGCCATTGCATTGTTAGGGGGATGAGGGCCTGAAACATGAAAGGGAATTTAGGCCTGAAGCCCAGAAAAGGTATCTAAGGCCTCAGGTAACAGAATCCTAGTATAGGCAAGGTGGCTGCATGTGCAAACTTCAGGTGGGAGCTGTGGCTAGCCAAAGAACCTCTGAACACCAGCTTTTCAGATGACGTCCTAGCCTCGGCCCACTCAGCTGGCCTGCAGTTAGGTGACCTGGCTTCAGTCCCATGTTTACCACTGACCCAGGGTACCTTGAAGAACCAAACTTCTCTGGGCCTGAGTCTTCATAGAAGTCAAGAGGGTCACCCTTGATAATCTCCAGGGGCCCTGTCAGCTCTAACATTCTGTAGTTTTCATGTCATCACAAAGAGGAAAATGAATGGAACTTCCTTTCCCATTATCAAAGCATTACAGAGTCAACGAGAAGCCACTAAAACATAGGCTTCAGATGTGCAGGATAATGTATGAGAAGACTGTTTACATTCATTTCCTTTTTGAGAAAGTGCATACTGACTTTTACGCCAAATGTATGTGTCAAGGTCTGAAAATGGGTTACTCAAATAATTGCCTTCCATACATGCAGCTGTTCTAAAGCATAAACCCACTCATCTAGTACAACCATCATCTGTTCCATAAAGAATATGAACATTCATCTGGCCCTTATTTTTAGAGTAAAAGGTCAAATGCACATGGGGTGAAATGCAGTCGAGTCCACTGTGCCAGATGCAGACAGGGGCGGTAGGCCAATTATAAATCTTAATCCCTCAACTTGTGGGCATTTAAATAAGATGGTTTAGAATATCAAAAGAAGTAAATCATGGAATATCAAAGTGGCAAAGAGAAGCCACAAAGAAGCTCACCTTTCATTTGTTCATGCGTTCAACAAAATGCTCTCACAAAATAAATCACCAAAGTAAACAGACTGATTCATTTCCCATTTTTTCCCATTGCTTGTTGGAGTTTGGCTCTCCCCTCCCCTGACCCAGGGTCATGGGATGCCTGAACTTCAGGCTCTGTTGTGTGTGAGAAAAGCTCTGCATCAGGATAATCTACTCTATGTTAGAAGAAATTGTAACTGTCTTGTACTCACGAGTAACGGGCACTGAAGCCAAGCTCCCTGAGCCCTGATTTCTGATCTGCCACTTACTAGCTAAGTGACTTAGGGCCAAGTTACTCAGCTCCTTTCTGGCTCAGTTTCCCCCTCATAGTGTTGTGATGAGGATCTTACTATTTCTACATTGCTTGGAATAGCGTCTGCTGTACAGTAAGCACTATATCTGTGTTTATAAAATAAATCTTAGTTGCTAGAGCCAACACAAGGCAGCTGAGAGTGGTCACACACTGATTCTCTTAAAGGACACTTCCTCTCTGCTCATCCTACTCCTTATAAAAGTGCATTTACCACAGAAAACCATGTTAGACAAGACAAGGGTCAGCTGCTCTTCATTTTTACTTAGAAATGGCTGGGAGAAATTTACACTAAAAAACCTCCTGCTTGGATGGCTGCAATCAGAATGACTCTTCTCTTTAAAAAGGAGATGTGAGTTTGTTGGCAGAGATGAAATTAGAATGCCCTGGCACGATGCCCACCAGCCTCAGAGTCTGCAATTTCAAGCAACTGTTTGCATGAGTTATTTGAACCCATTTTATTCTTAGACGTTCTGGTGTGTGAATGATTGAGTTGTACATGTGTGTATGCACATACAATAGGGGGAAAGGGTAATAAGCCACATAGTGACATGATGTTTCCATGTTTGAGTCTGGGTCATTCTAGCTCCAACACTTAGACTTGTGATCTAGAGCAAATTACCTAATTTCTTGAGCCTCAATTACTGGAACAGAAAAGTAGTTTTGACAAGTGGTCCTTTGGGTGCTCTTCTCTAGATAAAGACCTATTATTCTAAGTGACTGGTATGATTTGTTTTCATAACAGTGCCCCCATGCAGGCTGCTGCCTCTCTGCTTGCTGAGACAGGACTTCAAGGTATCTGGTAGCGTAAGAGATTAGTAGCACAAACATTGGATTCAGGCCCTGTGTTCAAATACCAGCTTTGCCACTACCTGATGACCTTGAAAAAATGTCTGAACCTCTCTTAGCCTCAGTTTGCCTATCTGTAAAGTGGTGATAATAATAACAATATCTTATCAGGTGGCTGGGAGCAATAAACGAGGATACTTGAGAAGCACTTACCATGCTGCCTGGCAGCCAGTGCTCATTAAATAATAACTGTGCTTGTCTCCAAGTTCCTGTGAGATCTTAGGTATATTCATCTTTGGAGAGTGATGGGCAGTTCATTAGTTAGTTTTTATATTAGCTTTTAAAATCCCCAGTGAGAACTCTTTTTAAATATGCCATATGCCTCCTCCACTATTGCTCTCCTCTACTTCTTCTTTCCCCCTTCTTTACATTTCAGAACAAATCAGCTGTTTTAACGTGTGTGCAAGTGGTTGCCTACTATTCATCAGAAGAGATTCCAAGGCTTTTTGTAAGGAAGATTTCATGTCAGGCTGTGTTCTTCAGGGAGCTGCCTGTCCTGTTCTTTCTTTTCACTGGACAACCCCTGGAATGAATGGGTTTCAAGTACCTCCCTCTGAGGTGGCTGGATGGGGTGGGAGGTGGGGCTGCTGGATGCTCAACCCAGTGCAGCAGGGTGGAGGAGTCAGTGAGGAGAACCCAAAGAAGGAGTTCTGGCTTTGGCCCTTCCAATAACTAGCTATGTTGCCTTGCACAGGTCACTTACACTCCCCAAATTGTACTATCTTCATTTGTAATGCGAGAGGGCTAGCAATGGGCAAAAAAGGGAAGATAATTCACCCGAGAGGATGAACACTATATACATTGTTCTCTTTACTAGTTACCAAAGAAATGAAAATTATAGGAATAAAAGACATCATTTTTTACCATTATTAAAATAAGAATTTAAAAACAATTCTTTTGCATTACTGGGAGCATGCGAATTGGTACAATAGCTAGGGATTAGAAAACAATTCATATTGTGTCTCATGAAAGAGAATGAGGTAAACATCAGTGTGAATTCTCATCTCTGCAACTCACTAGGTTTGAGGCTCAACTTTTCAAGACTCCATTTCCTCATTGGAGAAAAAATAAGTAAAATGGGGATAATAAAAATAATGTCCAGTTGATGGGTTGTTGTGAGGTTTAGAAATTATGTCAATAATGGGGACTTCCGCCAAGATGGAGGCGTAGGTGGAAACACTGTGCCTTCTCCCACAACCAAGTTTAAAAACAACAAAGGTTTAGTAAACAAAAACACAGAAAATTGAACTATACCGAAGTCTGACAACAACAAACCGTTCAACCGGACTGGTAAGAGGGGCGAAGCCAGCAGTGGAGCAGGGTTGGTCAGAAAAGAGCCCCTACACCCAGGCGCCCAGGCAGCCTGGATGGATCCCAGGTGTGGGGTAGCAACGGGCAGACCCAGTGAGGGTGCAAGACGGCAGGCTGACCACGGTCACACATTCATGCACAGACAAACCAGCAAAGGAGTGAGCAGTGAGACAGACTGCACAGGCCCCAGCAGTGGCGGGAAGTGGCAGAGGGGACCACCATTGCTCATCTTTGACCCCGTCCCCACATACAGCATCACACCCCAACAACTGAGTTGCCCCGACCTGGTGAACACCTAGGGCTCCATTCCTCTTAGGTAACAGGCACGAACAGTCCAAAATATGGCTCAAGAACTCAAAGCCCCAGAGCCAATAACTCTAAGTGACAAAGAAATAGCCAACCTCTCAGATGCACAGTTCAAAATACTGGTGATCAGGATGCTCACAGAAATGGTTGATTTTAGTCATAAATTAGAGGAACATATGGAGGCTAAACTAATTGAAATGAAGGGAAATGCACAAGAAACCAATAGTGATGGAAAGGAAACTGGGCCTCAAATCAAGGGAATGGACCAGAAGGAAGAACGAAACATCCAACCAGAAAAGAATGAAGAAACGAGAATTCAAAAAAATGAGGAGAGGCTTAGGAACCTCCAAGACACCTTTAAACTTTCCAATATCCGAATTATAGGGGTACCGGGAGGGGAAAAGGAACAGCCATGAGTGGAAAACTTATTTGAACAAATAATAAAGGAGAACTTCCCCAGTCTGGCAAAGGAAATAGACTTCCAGGAAATCCAGGAAGCTCAGAGAGTCCCAAAGAAGTTGGATACATGGAAGGAACACACCAAGGCACATCATCATTACATTAGCCAAGACCAAAATGAAGGAGAGAATCCTAGAAGCAGCAAGAGATAAGGAGACAGTCACCTACAAAGGAGTTCCCATCAGAATGTCAGCCGATTTCTCAAAAGAGACCTTACAGGCAAGAAGGAGCTGGAAAGAAGTATTCCAAGTCATGAAATCCAAAGACCTACATCCAAGATTGCTCTATCCAGCAAAGTTTTCATTTAGAATGGAAGGGCAGATAAAGTGCTTCTCAGGTAAGGTCAAATTCAAGGAATTCATCATCACCAAGTCCTTATTATATGAAATGTTAAAGGGACTTATCTAAGAAACAGAAGATAAAAACAATGAACAGTGAAAGGACAGCAAAGTCACAGTTATTAACAACCACACCTAAAACAAAAGCAAACCAAGAGGACAGCTCAATCAGGAGCAGAACCATAGAAATGGAGATCACATGGAGGGTTAGCAACAGGGGAGTGGGAAGAGGAGAAGGGGGGAGAAGGTACAGAAAATAAGTAGCATAGACAGTAAGTAGAAAATAGATAGGGGAGGGCAAGAATAGTAGGGGAAATATAGAATCTAAAGAACTTGAGACACATGGTCATAAATTAAAGGGTGGGAATGGTGGGGGAGGGGTGTGCAGGGTGGAAGGGAATGAAGGGGGAAATAGAACAACTGTAATGGCATAATCAATAAAATATATTTTAAAAAAAGAAATTATGTCAATAATGGACCCAACCTACTGTTAGGAACATAACAGATGCTATTGTGAAGATGAAGATGATGATGAGGAAGATGAAGATGATGCTTGGTTCCTCTTGGCTCGTATTATAATGCCACTGGAGAGAAAGCCCGTTCTCTTCTTCTTTCTTGGATTCCTTGTCAGAATCCAACTTTGCGGCAGGCAGAGCACACAGATGCTCAGCTGCAGCCCCACTCGTCTAACTTCCCCCTAAGGGATTCTGACCCCTGGTCTCAGAGGATGCCTGGCAAGTCCAAGTACATGCCCCACACAAACAACTTCTACCCCCCACCCCCAACACATGCATACCACACGTCAGATGCCAGTCCCGCCCTGCCCCTATGATTCTCACTCAGTTTTGTAAACAGACTTCCAGGCCTCTTGGGCCAGACCCTTCCAGTGCGCGCGCACACACAGCAGGTAGTGACATCTTCCTGGTGCCCGCACAATGTCTGCCTGCATCTCCCTCCAGGCAAACACAGCCCAGGCCCTCTGGAGAGTTCAACCTCTCTGACACATGTCAGAGGAACTTCTGTGTCTGCCTCTGGCCACCATATTTACCAAATAACTCACCCTTTGCCCTGGGGAGATCGTCAGTTACTTGTTTTCGAGTGCCCATTTACTTCTGAAGAGGGTTTTACTCTTTTTCCTCAGATTTCTCCTGTGATCCATCTCTTGTTTTTTGATCATTTAAGCTCAGCATTGACTTCAATTGCCATGGAGCCTTTATCTACTCAATATAAAAAATGTCTCTTCTTGAATGTTTCTTTCAATTCCTTCTCAATACCAGGTTCTGTTTCTGTTCCCATTTTGCAACCTAATAAGGACTGAAATCTGTTTTCAGTAGTTACTTGATTTTTTCCCCTCAGCTTTAAAAATTATTTCAGAGAACCATGGAACTGAGGAAGTGAAAGGAACTCATGGAGTCCTCATTTCATTCATGTAAACACTGAGGTTTCTAGGGGCAAACTTCGTGGGGGTCACTCAGTGGTGAGGTACTCAGGAGAGAGAAAGCAGACTATAGACTCCTAGAAAGCGCCCCTTCTACCTCTCAGCCTGGCACACGCCCCATTTCCTTGGTAAACCAGGCCCAGGTAATGAATGGCAATGATTGCATTTCCTTCTATGGAGAGATCTGAGGGGCCTGGTAGCTTGGCAGAAATAGATGCCCCGGGGTGTCCCAAACCCATCATGGACTCATTCTCTCCCTTTCTTCCCTGGTAGTGTCATATTCATTTCCTAGGCACTTTCTCCAGGAAGTCCACTTGAGCCTCCAATTCCGAGCAGGGAATCCTCTCATGTGTTCCCGGTGGTGCCTTGTATGGCCTCTCTCTGAGGTAGGTATTGCTCACCAGTCTTGCAGCAGATCATTACCTGTTTGCAGCCACCTTCCCTAGAGGTCTGCATGAAGCATGAAGGCAGAAAAGACACACTTAACTCACACCAAAGTGTTAGTGACTTTAAAAATCTCTCCTACCTGTTGAGACCCAGGGGCTGAGCCCTTGAATAAGGGAAGAGGCCCAAGGAAAAACCCCAAGGGCAAACAACTTCACTATTTTAGAATGAATGACTCTCCTCTTAAATTTTCAAAAACTTGGGAATAAACTTCTTACCCAAGCATGTAACGAGAGCAAAGCAATTAATCAGGCCCAGATCAGCACACCTAAGCCCCGTCCTCTTGATTCATACCTGTTCTTATTTAGGGCCCTGATTCTGTAGAAAAGAATAAGCCTTTCAGAACATCCTCCTCTTGTTGCTTAAGTAGCCTGGCCTTCAACCCAGGGTGCCCCAGAGTCCTGGCTGCCCTTCAGGAGAAAATGAGAGGGGGAGACTGGACCCCATTAGAGGCAGAAAGAGTAATGTGAAGACAGGAATGGAATAATTCTGGGAATCAACTTCTCTGGTTTTTTCCCCACATTATCTCATGTAACCACCCCCCCCCCTACACAA
Source organism: Sturnira hondurensis (assembly GCF_014824575.4). NCBI lineage: Eukaryota > Metazoa > Chordata > Mammalia > Chiroptera > Phyllostomidae > Sturnira > Sturnira hondurensis. The sequence goes on along the minus strand of NW_028078194.1, from coordinate 5,345,847 downwards.
ACAACCTAAGATGTAAGCCCTTTATGATCTCCCCCAGAAAAAGACAAGGAAATAGAAAGCTCACTAACTCCCTGAGATCCCAGACAGACAGGTGAAAGATTGTGCTGACACTCACCCAGAGCATCAGGCTCTTAACCACTGTCTCTGTAATTTCTTAGAGTCTTCATAAAAGGGTCAGGTATACAGGTGTGTTCTCCTGAGCCATTTAAATAATCACGGTACTAATGGAACAACTAGAAAGTTTAAATTGGGTATTTCTAACACTCCTTTCTGTCCAGTCTTCCTGCTTGGGCTGCTCCTCACTCCTGGAATGAACCTTTCCCTCCTGTGATGATCAAATATCTGCTGGGTCTTATCTGCCTCCTCCCTCACCATAAAGTCTTCAACCCAAACTCACTTCTCCTTCTCCATACTCCTATTATGTTTGTGGATGGCTCCACAAAAGGTAATATTGCACAGAAGTGACCAACGATTGGATAATAATATTACTTTATAACAAACATGAAAATGAATATTTTTGAGTGTTTTCTATTTGCTAAATATATTTTTCTTGTTTAATTTTCATGGTAATTAAAAAATAAATATATCTCCCTCTTTACAAAACGGATATTGAGCCTTGATGACTCTAAGAAAATAATATGTCCTAACAGTTTAAAGTATGAGTTTTGTTAGTAATTTGATGGGCTCAATCTCAGTTTACTAAGCAGGTAAACATGCACAAATGGCTTCTCTGAGCCTCAGTTTTGTGATCTATAAAGTGAGGTCACGTGCATGAAGTGCTGAGCAGATGCTTGGCACAGAGTAAAGTGCCCAGGGACTGAGAGTACTTAATGTTACTAGGAAGAAACAGAGCTTCGAGTCAACCCCGTTGTCTTACTCCAGGGCTGATGTTTTCTGTTTTTCATATAATGCTGACATAGTTTATTATCCCTATTTTAACGATAAGGAATTAGGTTCAAAAAAGTGCAGTGGCTAGTTCACGATCACACAGTTGTTAAGTGTCAAAGATAAGGGTTGAGCCAAGTGCAGCTTTTCTTGACTTCCCAACACGGTGCTGCTGCCTATGTTAATCTGTTAGTTTCAAGTAATCTTCTTCCTTCCAAACGAGTGATAATAAGCTCCTCTGAGCCAAGCAAAGTCACTTCCACTTTGCCTGTGTTTTCCTAAATCGTCTGACATAGCACCACTCATGCTCTCAACACACCACTGGTCAAGGAAACAGTTGATGCCCTTGCTCAGCCTGGCACCCTACTCCCTCTTCAAAACCGTGAGCAGTTTCAGCTATGATGATGAAGACATATAAGACAGAGGGATTTAAGACAGTGATTCCAGAGTCTCCTAGCAATTTTCTGCCCATTATACTTCTGAGAATTAAATCTCAAATAGCAATCCAAGGTGCTTTTAAAAAAACAATGTTCTACTGAATAATCACCACAACTTCTTCCATAATAAATGCTGTTTAAAGAGAGGAATCTGTTAGAGATGAAACAACTCAAGAGACATAGCTATCTAATGTAATATTTAGACCTGATTCCAAAAACCAAATTTTAAAAGCCATTTTGGGTACAATTAGGAAAATTTGAATATAGGCTTGCTATTGAATAATAATTTGGAATATTATTGGTTTAGGTATGATAATATTATAGTTATATTTTTAAAAAGTCTTTATCTGTAAAAATTACATAATGAAGTATTAGTGGATGAAATGGTATAAACCTGGGGTTTACTTTAAATACTCCAACAGAAAAGGAAAATATTCCTAGGAAGATTTTGATGAACCAATAGTAGTAAGTGTTGGTAAACGCTGAAGTAAGGTGACAGGTACATGGGGGTTACTTATACTATCCTCAAAATTTCTGTGTTTGAAAACTTACACAATAAAAAGTCTTGTTTTCTTTTTAAAGAATGAATGAATGGTGAATCCCCAGCAATCTTCTGTTTTGTTCTACAACTACCGTTCTTCCCAGAGAGCTGAGCTTCCTCAGTGATGTGAAAAGTCATCTTCTCCCCAAGGTCCCAGATGTACTCATCCAAGAGGTTAAGCACCTATTGTGATGACAGCTCATCCGGACCATTCTGCCACCTCTTCCCACTCAGCCTGCTCTGAACTAACCTTGTCATCTCCCACCACACTGCTTCTGCTACCCCTGCCCTGCCACTCTTTGCACAGAAACCTCAGCATCACCTCTGCCTACTTCCTCCCTTTCATCCCCAAGGCCAGGCAGCCTAGGTACTTTGCAACATGACTCAGACAGACAATTTTCCTCTCCATTCTGATTGCTCCAGCCATGTCTAGAGCCTCAGTCCCTCACACTCAGATTATTGCATCGGTGTCTCGCAGGTCTCCTAGCAGGTCTCCCTCCTTCGAACTTTCTCTTTCTGTGCAAACCCTTGGATTGTGCAAAACTCCAGACTGCCACACTTGATGCTTTTCCTTGGAATGGCTCACTCTGAAACCCTGTCCCTGTCCCTTACCCCTCTGCTCTGTCCCTGTCCACTTACCCTCTTAGAAATTCTCATGGTTGAGCTCCATCTTATTACCTTAAGCAATTCACTGTGTGCCTCCTCCAGCCACTTTGGAAAAAGTCTGGTTACTCTAGACTAGAAGTTCATCAGGGCAGGGACTTGTCTGTCCCCCACTATATCCCAGCATTAAGCTCGATGCTTGGCACGCACTTGTGGGTGCTCAGTACATATTGGTTGAATGAATGAATAGATTTGTGAATGAACAAATACTGTGAAAGAAATCCTGACTTCACCTTTCCCTCCGAGTAACTATGAAGAGCTCTCTTAAGCATGGGTCCAAATTTTGTCTACCCCAAGCCTATGATGGCTGTATCTTCAAGGATTTTTGTTAGGAGACCTTGATGAAGGACATTTGGAAATCCAAAAAAAAGATATTCTAGGATTTCCCTCTCCCAGATACACAGTCTAAACAGTACTTAACTGATGGGTTAAATAATCTTAGCTTCACCTCTGACTACATCTGAACTTGATCTAGCCACCAATGTCTCTGATCCTCAGTCTCATCAAAGGAGGGGATGGGTAGGAGGGCGGTTAGTATGGGGTCCTGTCAGTTATAATCTTCTTGGTACTTTCTTTTATAAAAGTCAAAATGCCTTGTGCCTAATGTGTCGTATGCCTGAGTATTCAGGCTTCCTATTTATTTTAGGTTCCAGCTGCTTGCATGACAGGAAAATTAGATTTACTGATATGAAGTTCCTTGGTAGAATTCACCTTCAGGTGGAGTTTCTTTCATTCTTTTGTTCAGTACATATGTATTAAATTCCTACAATGTGCCAATTCAATGGTAATTTGTTCCTCATATGGCTAACATGGTACCTCCTGACAATAGTAAGTTACACATCTTTTCAGTCTGCCCTTATGACCACTATGTTATTCTATATCCAGGGAAACCGGTGGAGACAACCAGATAGGGTTTATGGTTGGCTCATCATTCTGCAAATGAGTCGGCTAGATAAGCAACACACTGAAGGCCAACAGCAAGGGTAAGGCAGGAGTACCTAAGAATCTAGGTCTCCTAAATCCTGGTCCTGGACTCTTCAGCATCAGTCCATGCTGCCCCTGGGAGCAGGCAGAAGAACAGCTGAGAAGGTGAACAGAACAGGGTCCCGGCTTATGAAGCCATCCCAGCATTCTGTGAATAAAGCAATGAAGCAATGGCCCACATAAGGCTGAATCTGGATCTTAAGAAGCTCCCATGAACAGTTGGAGATGGCAGCCTCCTTTTTAGTCCTGGAATTCACTCAAGCCCAGATTTGCCTTGCAGCCTGTGAAGACCCTGATTGGCTGATCCTAATTGCATGGAAGCTGGACCCCCAAAAGCCCAAGAACTGGGTGCTTCCTCCAGAATATACAGTGGAAGGGACATGAGCTCAGAATCTAATAGGTGGACTCAAATCTCACATGTACCCCTTAGTAGCTGTGTGAAATCAGGCCTGTTATTCATCTGTAAATGAAGATGATACTACCGACTAAAAATATGTCTCACATGAAAACAGCTGGTATGGTGCCAGACTGATTACTTCCCTTTCCTCCACCAATCTCTAAAAAAGAGTCAGTTATAGAGGAGTGGAGGAAAGAGAGGCATTTTAAAGGTCATTAAAACATATTCTTTGTTAAGCAGTTGCTGAAACAGTCTATAGCTACTTATTAGCAATTGGAAACTCTTCCTGGGGGAGCCACCTGAGTTTTTTGCTAATAAGTTTTGAATCTTGCTCTGATTTGATTAGACATTAGACCTAAAAGAAACAGTTAGTCAGAATTCCACTTCTACAGAAAATTCACTGAGAAAATGATACTCATCTCTTCCTCTTGTTCCTATAATCATCAAGGTAAGCATCTCTAAATTGCTGCATCAAGGTAAGCACTGCTTCTCATCTGGCAGCAGCTGCATGTGCATAAGCGAGGCATCCAAAAGGTGTTAACCTGCTGGCAGGTGTGAATGCTGCCTCTTGGGGGCTGATCAAGTTGTGTACTGAAAGGAGTGTTCATCACTCATGAGTAACTACCCAGCTGGCCTGGGCCTTCCGCCTCTGGTCTCCAAGTCTGACTATTCCCTCATCCTGGACCACTTCCTGACATACCTCCTCCAAACTTTCACCCAAGGACTACTCAGCCTACATATCTCCTCTTAGATAGGACTTCGTCTAGGAAGTTCCCCTCCCTGCCAGGTTTGGGTTCAGGAGAACTACCAGGAGCTCCCACAATAGTCTGTTCTTTCTCCATTCAGGCACTTACATTACCCTACTTCAGCGACTATTAACCTGGATGATTTTGCTTCCAGGGGACATTAGGCAATATCTGGAGACATGTCTGGCTGTTGCATTGGTGTGTGTGAGAGGATGCTACTTGGATGTTTAGTGGGCAGGGACCTGGGATGCTGCTAAACATCCTGCAATGCACAGGACAGTCCCATAACAATGAATTATCTAGCCCAAAATGTAACCAGTGCTGAGGCTGAAAAACCCTGCTGTAGTGTAATTGTTTACTTATGTATCTTTCTCACAATGGCTGGCTCAATTATATTTGTATCCTCAGCACAATGCCTAGTATGCTCTACATGCTCAAAAAAGACCTGTTAAACAGCGGAATGACCATCACACCAGCTTGCTTTCACCCTGACCAGCTCCCTGTACTGGCCTCTCTGCTCACCTAGCATGAATTCTACGCTGTCTGTGCCCTTTCCACCCAATTCTACTCCTGCTCTGTGCACTGCAGGCCAAGGGTGATATGGGCTAGAATAGGGCTACCTGCAGCAAAGCAGAGACCAGGGCATCTGGACTAGCTGATTGAGCAGGGCAAGATGAAGTCATGACCACGAGAAAGGGAAGAAGGCCTGAGCCAGCTGGGAGCACAGCCAGACCACCAGGCAAATAGGGCAGCTGGACTCTGCAGTTAGGGGCTCAAAAGCTGATCAGTTTCCAAATCCCCCGCATGCCTTTTATTTAATTAATGGACAGGGAGCGTCTGTTTCCAAGGCTGCAGGAATCGTCTACCCCTTTACTGAAGCAACAGCTGTATGAGGAACACTTTCTTGAAAAACTTAGTCACTTGCCCATTTGTTTCTTCATGTTTTTGCTACTGAGTCCACATGAATAATTATACATTTATTTTACATGATCGTAAAAGGGCTGGGTTAATTCTCAGCAATTTCAAGAATGAAATGTTCACAAAGACTTTCAAGACCGTGACATGGCAGGGTTTGGGAACTCAAAATCACTGCTGCCTAAAATATGTTTTCTTATTTGATTTATTACATTTCATGTTTATGTATATATTATAATTTATGTTCTGATAATGTAGTGTAGACACGGAGCTGGGCAATTTTATCAGACAACGAAGGTTTTAGGGGTTGCCGGATTTTAAGCTAAGAGTTAGCTGCTTTAACCAGCAGCCCCATGACTTCACCCCTGAATTCCTTTGGAACTCTTGGATGAATGCCAAGCTGTCCCCATGATTTATCTACATCCAGCTTGTCAACTAGGTCTAGAAAACTGCGCACATCTATTACTACTTGATCTAATACCTCCGCTTCTAAGGATGATTTAAGAGTGATACTCATTTTGATAAATTTTTCTGAAAAGATCAAGGCGAATAATTTATGAAGCCTGCTGGCTCCTTTTCATATATCCAAAGGAGTGTTCTGATCATCTGTAAAAGTTCTACACCAGGTTTTTGGCTGGCTCCTTCACTCCAATTGCCTTAAAAGACACTGGACAGGGTTTGCTTTTTTTTTAAGCTTTAGTTTTTTATTGTATTTTTTTCCCACCACCATTTAATCCCCTTATACCCCACTGATCCACAAACACCGCACTATTTGTTGATTGAGCAAAAAGGAAAAAGGACAGTACTATTTTTAATGTTTGATCCTTATAGAATGCTCCTTAAATTATACGTGGATCCTTTTTGTAGGCTTTCTGGGTGGGTTCCCCTATTTTTCCAACTGAATTAACTTCCTATTTCTTCTGAGAATGTCTCTTTCCTATGAATAGGTCTCTCCCTTAAGCAAGCCTTTTTGAGCTGCATGTGTAGTGATTATAGTCCCAACCTCCAGGGCCATGAGGGTCAAATGAAGTAAAGCACATCGAGTGCTTTGCCCGATGCCTGGAACAGAGTGTTTTGCAAGTGGTTATTTATTCTTATCATCTTGACCAAAGAAGGTGGGGTAGAAAAAGGAAACTAGCTCTCAATCCCACCTCTCAAAACAGCTTTTTGCATCTTGTCATGCTTTGTGCTTCCCCAAAAAGTGTTTGGTAATTTTTTTAATTTGTTGGCAAGATGCTTGAGGTTTATTGATAATTTTTTTCATGATCACTATTCGTGTTTTTCTTAGTTCTCCTATTATGTATATATTATTTTGATTCCCCATTCTTGCAGCAGACCGTTAAACTTATCAGGGTTGTTAAATTACAGTGGCTACACACAGATACCCCCTGCACCTTCCATGCGGCTTTCTCTTCCTTTCCTCCTGTAAAATCATTAGCACAGGAAATGATCATTTGTCCTAATTCATCCCAGGGAGGTATTTGGCCAATCCAAGAGCTAGTAAACACTGTTATTATTACTAATTGGCCTGATTTTTTTTAGCTCATTTTTTTTAGTCCTACTCCAGTCTCCAGCTCAATCTCATTATCCTTGTCAGGTGGCCCATAACCCTTTCTACTGCCATATTTTCATTAACTGTTGGCTATTTCCACCCACTGGGCATTTCCTGATGGCCTTTTTTATGCTGAGTCTCCTCGGATTTTTCCACTACTTTGAAAATCTGTTTCATGGCCCTGGTTTTTTACCTTTTTTGCCAGCTGTCTTAGGAGAGCCTTCAATTCCTGGAAAACTCAACAGCCCTGTCTCTGCTCTCACTAGGATCCTCAAATCCCACCTCCCTCATGGATGCTATGTACTAAAGCTATGTATGTATATAAAGTGTATTGTACATAATCCATCATGTCCATGATGACCAAAAAAGGTTTTGCTCTCCAGCCCCTTCCTCAGTTGCCCACATTAGCCCTCAGAACACTATTGAATGCTCCCAGGTTGTAGTACTGGGATCGAAGGGGAGAGCTGGACATGTTATCCTTGGGACACACGTGAGACAGCTTCCATCCTATTGATTTTCTACTTCTCGTCATTTTCACCAGATGATCTTTACCCAATTAGTGCTACAGTATAACAACTGCCTTTGACAGCTGTGGCAAAAATGGGGTCACTGTTCTGGAGTACCCCACAGCTTCCCTATGACCTTCACCTGCTTAAGCAGTAGTTGCCACAGTTCTTTCCTCATAGGTGCAATTTGCTGACCCCACTGGAATCCTGAGCTGAACTGACCCCAGCAGAGAAATCACTGAACACACAGAGCCTCTGACAAAGCCCCTCTCCCCTCCCAATACATACATATACCCTCACAACATATACATATCCTCACAACACACACACACACACATACACACACACACACACTCTTGCTGCTTCCCATGTTGCAGGTGAGGACATGAAAATGATTAGTATTAGCTGTCTGAGCAGTTTGCATTCAACTGACATCTTGTGGCCAAACATGTCAGGGAGTGAAAGGAACATTAAGTAAAACATGGTAGGTGTTTTACCTTTGTTCTTCTTGCGGCAACAGCTCCTTTGGGAAGTGGCAGAAGTGGGGGCCAGAAACAAGTGCTTATATTTTATTATCCAACCCATGTCACACTGTCACTGTGGCTACCAGCGCCCACAATGTATGGGGAAGCTCTCTGACTGGTACAGTGCTGGACTGTTGAAGTTGTTTCACCTGACCCTAAATGGCTAACTCCCTGAGGGCAAAAACTATGATTTATTCTCTGGGATGTCCCCTGTAGTGTTAACATTATGACTGTACTGTGCAGCTACTGAATTCAACTCCACATGAACTGGAAACAATCTATCCATACAACAGCACTTGTGCACATACCACATGTACCACACATTGTGGTCCTCTCTTTTCCTCCCCCCTCCACCCAGTGCTGGGCTACTCACCTCCTTTTCCAAGAGTCTCTACTACACCCAAAGCTTCACATGAGTAGGGACCATGTCTGTCCACTTCATTGCTGCATCTCAGGGCCCGGCAGTGTGTAGCACATAAGGCCTCTAGGAAACATTTATTGAGCCAATGCATCCAATGAATACAAACCTACTTCCAGCTGGGGCTGGTCTCATGGAAAAAACACTCTGCCCAATACCAAAGTGTCACCCGTGTTCATTTGTGCGAAGCATATCCACTTGTGTGATTTGCCACAGGACAAAGCAGATGTAATGGCCTTCATGGGGAAGCAGAGGTGAAGGGGGCAGAGACAGGGTCATTTTTCAAAAACATGTGTGCGCATATCATTAGTGTAAATGTTTTCAGAATTACGGCCTATAAAAAAGAGATTTCTAATGGAGGCTATGCTCACATGAGTGGATGGAGTTATTCCAGACTATTATCAAGGTTAGAACCTACCATGACCCAGCTGTAAGGCAATGCCCTTCACTGCGTATGTGTATATCATGTACCATAGTTATTCACACAGACTTATCTTTCTCCATCACCACGTCCCTCTCCACCCAAATTCTAATTACAAATGTGGGATTTACTTGCTGCCACAGCTTTCCCCCAGTAGGTTACTGTGACTATTAATTTCAGCAGAAGGCATTCTGAAAACTAGAGATGGAAAGTGAAAAATGGACACAGAAGAAGGGGGCCTTCACTTTAAACAAGTGCCATTCAAAGTATGGTCCCAATGGCAGCATCAGCACCTGGAAAACTGCTAGAAGTGCCAATTCAAGGGCCTAAGCCCAGTTTTCTAGAATCCGAATCTCTGAGATGGTGCCTGGGAAGCTGTGTTTCAATCAACTCTGCAGGCATAGCTTATGCACACTAAGTTGGGTGAAGTGTGGAGGCAGGGTTCTAAAGCACTATTTACTCCTTTTCCAAATTCTCTCAGGCACTGCCTAGGTGTCTGGAATCCCTGGAAGAGACTTTTCATTATTTACCTTTTTGTACTGTTCAACTTTTTTTTAGCTAACCCCATCCCATGTCTTATCATTTCAATAGATATAAAAACAACAAATAAGTGGAACCTTTACTCAGAGCACTTTAAGAAAGAAAGGATAACTCATGGCAATTGTTCTTCGGCTGTTCACACAGAAAATTTCCCCTCTCCCCAAAATGACAAGAGGAAGAAGAAAGAATGTGGATAAGGTAATACAATGAAAATTCAGATTTAATTTTGATCTTCTGAAAATATTAGAGGACTAAGGATACGCCTGAATAAGATGTTGATAGGACAATGAGTAAAGTCCGTACATCAGGCTTTACCATTTATATACTATATAAAATGATGATTTTTAAGGCTCAGTTACAGGAAGCACTTGTAACAATAGCTTCTCTAGATTCTTCAATAATCAAAAGACAGTGGATACTGCACAATTAAGAGTTTGACTGTTTTAATTCTTGGGATGATTTTGTTTTTTTAAAGATTACAACTACTCTCACTTTCTTCTCAAATTCTTATTAGCCACTAAAAGCAAACACAATGGCTAAAATGCTAGGTCAAAGTAAAACAAAATGCAAAAACTCTATTGCCAATCTGTTTCCCAAAGAGAGAAGAGAGGGCTACACGAACTAAAGGGGCTCATCAAACACAGTAAGAACAACTGGATGCAAAGACAGACGTCTCACCTAACCAAAGTTGCAGGGTCAGAGTCTTCTGCAAAAACAATTACTTTCAATAAATACCAGGGATCAGGAGTCCCTGGATCTACCCGCTGCCACAACAGCCACAGGCATCCACTCCTCCCACCCACCCTCACTGTAATGAGATGTACCAAGTGGCCCCCTTTCCTCACTTTGGCAACTCCACAGTGTAGACACACGAAAAATGACCTTGTGTCAGGAAACTAACAGGATTTCTCATGTTACTTTCTCAGTGTTGTTATCTGTCTCCTAGAGTTATAGAAGGAACAAACACTCAATTGAAACTGTAATCCTAATACTCATAAAACATCATATGCTCTTGAAAAAGGTTATAGAAATTCACAGAACTGTGAACCATTTCAAGAGTAGTAGTATTCATAGCTTGAATTCCTTAAACATAGTACTTTGCAATGAAGTTAGCCAAATACAGAGAAACAAAACAGTTTTCAAGTTTTATTCTAGGTTATTTTTAACTCCGATTTTTTTTTTAAATAAAAGGAACAGAATTTGGAATTGAGTTGGTGGTGAGCAGAAAACTACTGTTCCAATGAGCTCTTCTTGAGCCACCTTATCAAAGGTCTAACACACTTGTTTGTGAGTAAACAGTTTAACCACCCAGGTGGACTGCATCACCTTTCCCACAAACTATGGACATTTACCCTGAAAAAATTTTAAACAAAGTATATTCGAAGCATAAAAAAAAGCATGTAGTTCATTTCAACCAGGGATGCTATCAAATACGATCACACTGAACCCCTACGTATAGTATTTTCCTCTTAAAAATTAGTTATACTTAAGGATATTCCTGACCAGCATAATATTCTCAAAAGCCAAAAGACAAAAAGGGGAAAAACCAAACAAATCAAACAAACAAATCAAACAAATCAAACAAATCTGTAAAAAGAAGACCAACTTACTCAAAAGCTAGTATCCTGAAGAATATAAAAGTTTCCATTAAATAAAATGTTGATTCACCACCACGGGCTATTATAAAAGGAAGAAAAAACAAACATCTAATAAACCCACAGGATTCTTTTTGAAACCCTGTAGATTAAAAATGTGATTTTAAAGAAAGAAAAATTTGAGTCTCTACAGTTAAGTATTTGAGTTAAAACATCTTAGAAACTTTCTTAACTAGGAGAGAAACTTCCCTGATCCTCTCTGTGAAATGTCTCAGAGGAATTGTGTCTTGAATAATACTGCACAGCAGTGTGAGTAAAGGAACAGCCCCAGGACCCCATGCATTCAGAACACTGGGGGACTTCTTGGACAATGGGAACTCTTACCTTGTCTCCTTTAAGCCTCCAGCATCTGCATCCATCCTTTAAGAAGGTAAAATTGGGTACTGAAGAAGAGAGGGAAGAGCCAACCAACCCTCAAGGCAGGATGAGAGCTTGCAAAGCCCCAGCTGACAGCCTGCTTCCCTCTCCTGAGACTCTCAGCCCTAGAGGCTGCACAGAAACCAAGTCCGGTGCCAAATCTTAATCCCTTTGCAGAATCTCACATGGAGCTGCCTCACCTCTTCCATTCCCGCAAAGCCTCTCCCTGCAGCACTTCCTTCTGAAACCATTAATCACTACAACGACCCACAAAGTGAAGCCCAATCTCCAGCAGTACTGAAAAATCCTGCAACGTGCAGGGTGATGAGTGTTTACATTAGCCGAAATGAAATGATGTAATATCCAGAATCAAGGAAGGGCCTCAATCCAGAGTCAGGGCATTGTAAGAACTGCTGTGAAATACAACTTCTCCGGATGGAAAAAAAATTCACCCTTGGGTTTTAGTCATCTGGCTTCTGTACATTTAGGGTTATTTGGATTATTCCGGTCTCATGAAGAATATCGTGTTCTCCAAGTAGAAATTCAGAACTTCTCAAATACCCATAGTTTTACTCGAGAGAACATGGTAGCAAACAGAACCCAAAGTGTATCTATGGGCAAAAATGTGGCAGTTAAGGGGGAAATGGTGGGAGGCACCAGGCCAGGGATGTGGGAGCCTTGACACGCTGCAGGGTGCCAGAGGTGCAAACGCCTTCCTTCGAGGTAAAGGCGGCTCCCAAAACGGCAGTGTTTCTTTAAGTCCTAGGTCTGTTTTCATTCTATAGACTCTTGGTGAATGAGAAAGCCGAGGGGATTCCAGCCACTCCTGATGGGCACTGCTATTGATTACTTCAAGGATCCATGGTCCCTGATTGAGGAGGGATGGGAAGATCTGAGAGGTCATGTCAATGCCGGATGAGGAGAAGAGGGTTAGAGGAAGGAAAAGGCCTTGTTAGTAGCACCTGCTCAGAACAGGTGAGAGAACAGGTGAGGAAGAGAGACCTGACCAGAGGTTGGATTGAGACTGGTGGGGATGCCCAAATGTTTTTAGATGTGTTGCTGATCATAACAGGATATTTTAAAAAGTACTTACAATATGCTAAGCGCTCTACATGAATACCTCATTTAACCCTCATAAGAAGCCTATAAGTAGATACTATTATTGTTCCTGTTCTCCAGATGAAGAAACTGAAGCTCAGAGAGGTATTGAGTAAAGTAGTGAGTAAGCTGGTAAGCAATGGTACCAGGTTTGTCTGGTGTGCTCCTCAACCACCTACGTTTCTGGTTCCTGCCAGCTTTGCCAGCTACACAACCGTACCCGACAGTGAGCTCTGCACTTGGCATGGTGACAGAGGGTTACTATACAACAGTGTGGAAGCATGTGCTTACACCTCCCCAAGTGCATGTACCAAATCCTTGGCCATTGCTGCCCAGGAGTGCTAGGCCCCAGAGCTGCTTGCAAGGCCCTTGGAAGAAAGTGGACCTTCAAATATAGGTACAAAAATCAAATGCTACATAAAAGGAGTTCTGACCTGACCCAGTTATATGACCTTAGTTAATCCACTTTCCCTTCTGGAGCTCAGTAAATTTACGAAGTTAGACTTAGATGGGCTCTAAGGTTCCTTCCAGCACAAAATTTCTATGACATATGCTTTCAAATGATGAAAATGCTGGGTAAGATATTTTTTAAAAGCCAGAATTTATGCATCCAAATAAGAATAAGAATTCACTCCAAAATAATAATAATAGCAATAATAATGGCAGCCACCCAGTCTGTGGTACTTTGTTACAGAAGCCCTAGGCAAAAAAATAACAATATAATCACCCCCTTTTATTGAGTTAGTGTACTATGTAAACGCCCTATGTGCTTAGGACATTTGATAAATATTCTCACTTGTCCTTATAAAAGTGCACCAAGGCAGTATTATTATTCCCATTCCACAGATATGGAAACAGGCTCAGAGGGAATAGACAATCTGTGTAAGGCAAGCCACACAGCTGGTAAAGGGGACAAGCAAGGGTTATAAACAGGCCTGATCAATTCCAGAGCCCACGTATACCATCTGCATTACACTGCCCATTGTTCTACCCACACTTGTCACTCAGCACAGTTCTGGAACACCTTTTTGGAAAACTCCTTCAGAGCTGTACATTCCATTTTAGTAAATAAGTATTTCTGCACATCTGCTCCATGCTGGACACTGCAGATTGTGTACACACACAGTCCTACCTTCCAAAAGCTCCCAAACGAGTGGCGGAAATGGAGGCAGAAGAGGGTTATTCTTCCACCAGGGAGAATAGGCTAAGTGTTACAACAGAGGCTCCAAAGACCATGGGAATTTGGGCAAGTAAGAAATTATTTCAAAACTAACCAGATTATGCTCAGTGGTGGTAAATATCCATCCTTAGAGGTTGGATGTAATTTTGGCTCACAGATAACTCAATCAGAGCCAAGTCTAGGGAATAAAGTGGGTCATCAAGCTGGGCAATACCATTTTTGGTCACACACTAGGTGTGGCTATAAAATAGCAAGATGAATTTCCTGTGTGGCCCAGACTAGTTCTGAAAGCAATTCCTAAAGGGCAGCTTTTCAAGCAATGATACCATCTCCAGATTAAAGGCAGAGCTACCCAGGCAATTCCAAAAGACAAAACTTCCCTGAGCACAGCACTTAGAGGCACGGTCCTGCAGTTAGCCGCTGTGTCACCTGTTAGCAGCCACAGATGAGCTTGCTGCTGCTGTGCCCGCCACATCTGCCATGGTACTTGGCACAGGGGGAGGCTCAATCAATATTTGACTGACATAATGAGAGACAGTTTTGAGGGTAAAAAACTCTGGATTTGTTTTTTAAAATTGTTGTATTACTTGGTCACATTCAGGCATCTGCATATGGACCATGGATACATTCCCAGCTAAGTCCAATGAGGCCAGCTGAGGCCAAATTAAGACTGTACTTACCCAGTCTATCTACAGGCCAGGTTCTGGGTGGTAAGCCTGGCCATGACTGTCTGCAACAATTCCCTATCCTGCTCCTACTTGTGCCCGTTATCACCTCCAGTGCAAAGAGGAATGAGCGCAAGGCACTAAAGATGCCACCACGCAGGATCCGCTTAGGGCTTATAGCCAAATGGGACAACTGCTTCCATTTAATGCCAGCTCTGGAAGTCAGGCAACACTGGGGAATACTTCTACAACTCCATCAGGGGAGCAGCCAAACTGACCTCATACCAGATCTAAGTCTGGGGGAACCTGGGCTGTCCTACATCCCTCAACCACAGTCCAATTCCATGCACTCCAAAATATGGGTTGACAACTCTGACACTCCAGGGGGTTCCCCAAATCAATGGGACCATTTGCTGTTCAGAATAGACTTCAGGAGACCAGAAGCCAGAGAGGTTTCTCTGGTCTTCTGCAGTCATCAAAAGTGTGGACATCCTGGTGTGTTTGTGGGTGGCTTACTAATTACCAATGCAAACAAGCCAATCTGAGATGAATCAAGTCCTCTAGGACTCCCAGGACAAAAGGAATTCTTTTGGGTTTAATGGGACTCACCCTGGCCCTGCCTACCCACTAATATTGAAGGTGAGGATAATCTCTCAGTAGTTGTGAGAACTTGTCTGGCTACTTAACCTTCTGGAGGCTCACATTCCTCATCTCTAAATAAAGATAAAAACAGCACCCCCCAAATGCAAGGTTGTTGAATGAACAAATACATATAAAGGACTCAGTGCCAGGGTCAGTGTGCCCTGACTACCTATCAATTGGTGTTGCTGATTCAGACTCACTGGGAGGGGGAAGGAGCCAGACGCTGGACCCAGCTGACAGGAGAAAGAGCATTCACGTGTTTCTGCATTTATTTACTATGCCATTTCTCATGAATGATTTATGCCCTGTTTAGTGCTGCAGAAGCATCTAGTGTGGGTTCTATATTAAAATACATAAAACAAAACAACACCACCATCCAGTCTAAGAAGGATTTAGAGACCAGAGTCGTCAAAGGGAAGCCACTGTTGCTAACCACTGCATTTAGCTCTCAGCAAACAGAGCAATAAGAGAAACACACTGAGGAGGTATCACAGATATTATTCAATCCGAACAAAATGTAAGGGATCAAGTCGAGACAAGCTTTTTCCAGGCACCAAATTTCAAGAGAAATTTATAAGTTGGGATGTATGGGCCATGCCTTCCCCAGCACTTGCCTAAAAGTCACAGAGATATCTTTCCAAGGGCCCAAACTTACAAGGCCCCTCCATAAAAGCCAAGGGCTCACACTAAACTAGTCTGAGAGAGGCTTTATGGTCTCTCAGAATGTCAGCACGAGAAGGGCCTGCAGTCCAGCCCCTGGTTTTACAGAAGTAGAAAGAATGGCCAGGGAGCTGAAAGGACACCTGGCCCAGGACCCAGACTCAGAACCCCCAGCCCAGGGCTTCTCCCTCACCCTGAACTCTCCTCCTCTCCTTCATTTCATCCACCAACAAAAAGAAGCTTCCCTTGGTTCCTCTCCCCTTGGGAAAAGGCAGCCTCTTTCACACTGTGGGAATCCCTTTTCTGTAAGTTTGGTTAAAAACACATTTGAAAATGTAAGTCTGGCTTGGAGAGCTTCCAGGTAGCCTCAGGCTTTTGTCTGCAGACAAAGCCACTCTCAGCTCAAAACTGTTGGGTATGTCTTCTGATTGTCGAGATGCACAACATACTCCAGGTCCAGTTTTAGAAGACTATGGGTTTTAGCAGCTGCGATCCTTAAAAACTTTCTAAGTGTCCCATGGTGTGCAAAGTGCCCTAAGTGATAGCCTCATTTAATTCTTCTAACAACACTATGAGGAAGGTTCTATTATTAAACCAGGATTTGAACCATAATAGTTGACTCCAGAGCCCAAGGTCTTAATTACAGACCCTGAGTGACCTTTATAGAATGGGAGTCTTAATGAGGTAGGAACAAAGTCTGGCAACCTGTTTAAGAATACATTTTCTGAGGTTGAAACTTGACAAATGTCATACAAACTGTAGTTGGTTCTCCTGAAGATCCAAGGGACTTTCTGGAAAGATGAATCTAATTGTGGCATCCTGAGGACAACAACAAAACAGGGCCCCCAAAGTATATCTACGTACCACACTTAACAGGAAAAATCACTTCCAGCTGAACATAGGAAGCTGAGGTTTGCTCTCTTAAGAAATAAGTGGGAGCGATATGGCGGGGTGGTTAGGTGCACAAGCTGCATGGTTTCTGGATTCTGGCACTGTCACTTGCTCATGTGTGACCCTGGGCAAGTGGCTCAACTTCCCTGGGCCCCAGTTTCCCCTTCTGTAAAAGGAGATAGTAAGAAAAGCACCTCTGTAAAGCGTTGGCATTACGTGAGCTAACAGCAGTAAAGTTGTTTAGAAAAGTGTCAGGCACATTTTTATGAGCTCAATAAAAATTAGTTAATGACAGCACATACATGTTTTAAGGCAGATAAAAAAATATCCAGATCAGCCCTGGCTGGTGTAGCTCAGTAGACTGAGTGTGGGCCTGCAAACCAAACAACTGTGGTTCGATTCCCAGTCAGGGCATATGCCTGGGTTGCAGGCCAGTTCCCAGCAAGGGAAGCACAAAAGGCAACCACACATTGATATTTCTCTCCCTCTCTCCTTCCCTTCCCTCTAAAGACAAATATATAAAATCTTAAAAAAAAATCCAGATCAGTGGTTAAAATCAGTAACACAATAGTCCTTAATATGAATTAGCTGCTACTAAACATTTGAAGCAGTTTCCCATTTTCTGCATACATCCTGATTTTATTTTATCTAATATACACTTTTCCAATTCACAAAGCAATTATGGTACCATATATTATGGTTCATCTAAGCTCTTAGCAGCACCCTTTATTCACAACATATAACATTTATTCTTCAGACTCTTGACCAAGAATGTAAACTCAAATTCTCTACTGTTCCTTCTTACCAGAAGCTTGGATTTTTTTAAAAGTAATAATCATAAGGAATTATCAAAAGTATATTTGGTCCATGTATTCCTCTTAAGATTTTAATCAGTCTTTGATCAAGTCAATCGTCACAAAACCACATACCTAAAATATCAATATTTTTATTTCACATAAAACTGCTTTTAATATATTTGTTACAATGTTTTGCCATTAGCTATTCAATGATGTTCTGTAGTTTTCAGTGTACAAGTCTTGCACGTCTTTTGTTAAATTTATTCCTAAATGTTTTAATCTTTTTGATGATATTATAAATGGAATTGTTTTCTTAACTGCTAGTGTAAAAAAATACAATTGATTTTTTTTACGTTAATCTGGTACCCAGAGATTGGCTTTTACTGATGCATGGTACAAATAGCATTCATTTATTCAAAGACTACATTTTGAGTACCTATTATGTGTCAGGCACTGTGCTGGGCTGTGTTATAAAATGAAGAATAAAATAGATATGGCTCCTGCCCCATCAAGGACTTAAGGTTGAACAGTAGAACTGGGTCCAGGTAAAGTACACTTCCCAGTCACTTACTAGATGCTGGTAAGCACTGCCCACATCATCACACAGGGTCCCTGCATGAGGATTATGGTGGAAGTTCCTTTCTATCTCAGAATTAGGAAACACTGTATCCCCTTACCAACAATTCTATTTTGATGCATGCCCACTGTGAATTGTGTAGCTGGACAGGTTTTCTTTGCTTCAGTTGCTAGGAAGCTTAAAGCTATGTTGTGGCAAAACTCTAGCAAATCACACTAAGTAAAAAATAATTTTTTTATTTTGCCATATTTTTTCTCTTTGCCCTGATTCTCCCGAATTCTTATTTTATCTTGTTTTGGGTAGAGCTTTATAAATTGCCTCAGATCTTTTATGAATAGAGGAAGGGAAGGTAGGATGGAAGGAAGGAAGGAAGGAAGGAAATTACAATTACTTGTTTATATTCTTGACAATCTTAACTTATTATGAAGGTCTACTCCTTATTTCTGGAGTTCCATCAAAATGTGATTTTGTTACCTGAGTGAATGCTTATACCATCTGGAATAAGAACCATCTGAAATAATTTCATACTTACAGTTTCTTTAATCTGCTTTTGGCAGGTCTAACTAAACAAAGTCTATTAGTTTTGTTCGGACACTAGAAGTGCTTTTCCGGTATCACATCAATAAAATTTTCTTCCCTTATTAGACATAGAGAATCTGGGCAAGAGTAGGCAAGGAGGAAGGAGATATCTTTACCCCAAGTCATTTGTGACCAAGAGGCAGCATTCCACTTTGAAGTCACTCAGACTTGGGTTTCAACCTTGACTCTCATTTACATACTAGCTGTGTGATTCTGGAAAGTTTATCTTCTCCAAATTTTAGTTACTTCATCTACAAAGTTAACATCTACATTATTAATTATTAATATAAGCAAATTAAGTGATATTTAGCGTAGGGCTGAGGACACATCTATTTAATACTGTACTGAAATTACTAGGCAGTGTAATAAGGTAAGAAAAACAAGAATTATAAAGATGGCAAAGGAAGAAATACACCAACTGTCTGTGGCAGCCTGATAAAAATAAAGTAGATAAATTAAACTTCAAAATATAAAGCCAAAATATCTAAAATATTTTGAGGAGAACATCTTTACCTTATCACAGGGTAAGGAAGAATTTCTTAATCAAAATATAAAAATCAGAAATCATAAAGTAAAATGTTAACTGGATAGTACAAAATCCCAAACTTCTATGCAATATATGATAATATTAAAAAAGACAAAAGATAAGTTATGGACTAGAAGAAGGTATCTGCAACCTATATAACAGGAAAAGGAATAATACAACTATACAGGGAACCTTACAAATCAATGAGAAAAAGACAACAAAACAGAACAATGGCAAAAGATATAAAGAAGCAATTCACAGAAGCAGACCAAGTAGACAATAAACATGACAAATGTTAACCTTACTAGTAGTCAGGAAAATATAAATGAAAATAAGAATGAGAGAATACTTTCCATTCATTGGGCCACTTCTTAAAAAAAAAAAAAAAACGAGGTAAATATGACAAATGCTGACACTTGCAGTTCTGGGCAATGGGTACACGGCTACTTGCCATAAGTTTCTCTATGCTTTCCCACATGCTTGAAATACCCATAATAAATAAATGCAAGCAAAAAATGCCTAAAACAACCAGTTGACATTAAGGAGGAACAACAGAATAGAAAAGTGACTAAATAAATCAGTTTTTGAGAGGGTTGGCTAGATCCAGAATAGGACACATGATGCTCAAAAATGGACAGTGCAAAGTCCAGCAGGTGGGGACAGTGAAAAGGATAGGTGAGTTAATATGAAGAAAGATACACATTTTAGAGAAAACACTGGTTCAAAAATTAAAGTCTAAATGCAGGGGAACGATTTCTCTGGAAATCCAGAAGTAAAGACCTGGCTCATCCACTCAACTATACACATTTTTTTGCACTGGAACATTTTACCTGATTTCTGGCCCAATACCACATCCAGTCTTATGATAGAGACAGTCTTATGAAGTAATTGCATCTAATGGCTGATCTTGCTGAGGAGAAGGGGTGTGGTGCTCTGGGAAGGCTTCCCTAAGTGCATGAACTGAAGTTAACCAGACCCAAAGAGGGTAGTAGGTAGACAAGTATATCCCACGTACAGGAATCAGCATGTGCAAAGGCCCTGAAGCATAAAAGAGTCCAAGCCTGTGAGGTGTTAGTGCAGAATCTAGAAACCTCCATGACAGATTCTGGGAAAATGTGAGGAAGGACACTGCAATGAAGGATCAGGGGGAGTGTACTGATGTCTTCCTCAAAGACCAAAGAAGAAGAAAGAATTCACCCAGGAATGAGGATCATATATAAAAAGTTGAAAGACAACTAAAAGACAGTAAAAGCTGGGCAGGAAAAGAAAAAACAGGAGTACTTAACCAGTCTGTAAACAGTTCATATCCTGACACTCCCACTGAAGTAAAATTGATTATAAACTTTGGAACTTTAAGACATGTCAGTAGGTGTTCCCATCAAGTTGATGGAGTAGGTGGAAGTTGCACTCACCTCCTCCCATGACCAGGTCAAAATTACAACTAAATTATAAAACGATCAACCTGGATAACCATCTGAGACTAGCTGAACTATAACTTTTTTGTCCTATAACTAAGGACAAAAAGAAGCAATGTCAAGACTGGTGGGGGGCGGGGAGGGGGTGGAGACAGAAACAGGCTGGCCTGCACCCTTGTGTGGCAGTTGCAAATATGGAGGACCATCTCTGAGGAGTGAGGGGTCTCAGCCCCATGTGGGGCTTCTCAGTCTAGAACACCAGTGCTCGGAAGAGAAGCCCACATAACTCCTGGCTGTGAAAATCAGTGGGAATTCCTGTCAATCTGGGTGAGAGAGGGGCTGCTAGAAATCCAGGCTTCCCCGTAAGGGGCCAGCATACTACTCTCGCTCACTTGCAGGCACTCACTTTGGGCTCTGGTGGAGGGACGATGGCTTGAAGGGCACCAGAGACATTCCGGGAGAGACCAAGTTGTGCGGCTTCAGGACAAGGGTTGGAGGGACAGATGCCACTGTCCCTGTGCTGAGCTGTCCTGTTGCCCAGCCAAGGGCCAAATCTTACTCTGCCTTAGCCTGAGGAACTCCACCATCTCCACTCCCTGGCCCTGCCCTACCCAGCTCTTGCATGCCCTCAGGCTCACTTGGGGCCAACCAGCCTGAGCCCTAGTTGCAGTCTTTAAAATATAACTAGAGACACTGAAATTAAGAATGAACTGACAGTAACCAGAGGGGAGGTGGGAGGAAATAATGGGGGGGAAATGGAGAAAGGTTTTAGGAACATCTATAAAGGACCCATGGACAAAACCAAAGGGGAGTAGAATCAAGGGTGGGAAGTGAGGGTGGCTGGGGTGGTGGTGGGGGGGGGATGGGGGGAGGAAACAACTGTCCTTGAACAACAATTTTTAAAAAGTTAAAAAAAAACACCTCAAGAAATTCCAGTCAAGCTTGGGAGATGCCAGAGACACAGGGAGAAACTGAGTTGTATGGCTTCGGGGCTAGGGCTGGAGGGACAGCTGCCATCTTTCCTGTGTTGAGCCATCCCTCCACAAGACCAGATCTTAATCTTATTAGCCTGGTGAACTCTGCCAGCTTCATATAGACCACTCTCTGAGACCACCAACTCTGAAACCTGCACACCACCACGAAGGTCTGCAGGCTCCAGGTGGGTGGCAGCTGGCCTTGGTGTATCCTGAGACTTTTGCTGGGTGGCCCCAGGCCCAGTACTGGCACAAAATCTGAATCTATATTAACCTGGTGAACATCACCCAAACCACCCTGGTGACTCCCTGAGACCCTGCCTCACATAACTCGGGTACTATCCAAGGCTCTTTCAGTGGCTGAGCCTTACCAACAGCCAGCAAGCAATGGCAAGTCTCTAGGTGTCTTGGGCCTTTTGCAGGCCTTCCCCAGGCCTGGTACTGGTGGCAACCAGCCTCAGTTCACAATGTGGTCCCTCACACATGCATCTAGACCCAGCAAAGGCAGATTACCAACCACAGATTGCTTTGTAGCTCATAACAGGTAGCTCCAGGCTGGTCACAGGCAGTGCTTGACATTGATCTGTACCGAAGTCCCTTCCAAGAGGCCCCAGAACCAGCATACTGGGTGAAGGGCTTCAGACCATAATGGAACTCTACACGCAGCACAACCAAAGGGAGGTCTCAGCAGGCACCAGTCCCTGATGGAGCAAATCCCACGCCCACTCCGTGGGGTCAGTCCCTGTACAGCAGCTCATATGCTGTTACTGTGGCCAGTCCTCATAGCCAGCCAGGCTGAGGATCAATCCCACTAACTGATATGCCAAGCAATCAAAGCTCAACCACAACAGGAGAGCACACACAAAACCTACTCTTGGAGCGCCTGGCTCAGGTGATCACAGAGACTACACCATTGGGCCCCACAAGACACCTACTATGTCAGGCCACCCTGCAAAGAATGGGAAACATGGCAAATCTACCTAATACATAGAAACAAACACAGAGAGGCAACCAAAACAGGGAATCAATGAAACATGTCCCAAATGAAAGAATAGGAGAAACCTCTGGAAAAGTGAACTAAATGAAAAAGAGTCAAGGAACCTACCAGACACAGGATGCAAAACACTGGTTATAAGGATGCTCAAGGGACTTAGGGGAAGATTAGATAAACCCAGTGAGAAATTCAACAAAGAAATAGTAAGCACAAAAAAGAAACCATAAAAAAGAACTGCTCAGAAATTAAGACTACAATAACTGAAATAAAAAAATACACTAGAAGGAATCAACAGCAGATTAGATAAAACAGAGGACTTAATCAGCAATTTGGAAGACAAGGTAGCAGAAAACACCCAATCAGAAAAGAAAAAAGAAAAAGAGAATTTAAAAATGAGGATAGTGTAAGGTACCTCTGGGACAACACCAAGTATTAAAACATTTACATCATAGGGGTACCGAAAGGAGAATATAGAGAGCAAGAAATTGAGAAGCTATTGACACTACAGATCTACAAAAGATTATTTTAAAATACTATGAATAATTATGTGCTAACAAACTGGACATTCTTAAAGAAATAAATAAATTCAATGACATATACAATCATGCCCTGGCTGGGCAGCTCAGTAGTTTGGAGCATCATGCCCAACACCAAAAACATTGCAGGTTCCATTCCATCAGGGTATATGTTTAGGTTGCAGGTTCAATCCCTGGTTGGAGCAGATAAAGGAGAGAAAAGATTAATGATTGTTTCTCACATTGATGTCTTTCTCTCTCTCTCAAATCACTAAAACATATCCTCCAGTGAGGATTGAAAAAAAAAAAGGAGGAGGCCCTGGCTGGTGTAGCTCAGTGGATTGAGCATGGGCCTGAGAACCAGACGATCACAGTTCGATTCCCAGTCAGGGCACATGCCTGGGTTGCAGGCCAGTTCCCAGTGGGGGGACACATGAGAGGCAACCATACATTGATATTTCTCTCCTTCTTTCCTTCCCTTCTTCTCTAAAGATAAATAAATAAAATCTTAAAAAAGAAAACAAAAAAAGCAAAAAAAAAAAAAGGNAACATTGCAGGTTCCATTCCATCAGGGTATATGTTTAGGTTGCAGGTTCAATCCCTGGTTGGAGCAGATAAAGGAGAGAAAAGATTAATGATTGTTTCTCACATTGATGTCTTTCTCTCTCTCTCAAATCACTAAAACATATCCTCCAGTGAGGATTAAAAAAAAAAAAGGAGGAGGCCCTGGCTGGTGTAGCTCAGTGGATTGAGCATGGGCCTGAGAACCAGACGATCACAGTTCGATTCCGAGTCAGGGCACATGCCTGGGTTGCAGGCCAGTTCCCAGTGGGGGGACACATGAGAGGCAACCATACATTGATATTTCTCTCCTTCTCTCCTTCCCTTCCCCTCTAAAGATAAATAAATAAAATCTTAAAAAAGAAAACAAAAAAAGCAAAAAAAAAGGAGGAAATATACAATCTTCCTAGAAAGAAGAAACAGAAACTCTGAACAGACTGATTACTACCAAATAAATTGAATCAGCAATAAAAAAATCTAAAGAAACAAAAGTCCTAGACCAGATGGCTTTATAGGTGAATTTTACCAAACATTCAAAGAAGTATTAGCACCTGTCTTTCTCAAACTATTCCAAAAATATCAAGAGGATAGAAGGACAAACAAGCTCATTTTATGAGGCTAGCATGATCCTGATTCCAAAACTAGAAAAAAACACTATGAAAAAAATTATAGGCCAATATCCCTGATGAATATAGATGCAAAAATCCTCAACAAAAACATTAGCATATCAAATTCAGCAATACATTTAAAAAAAGATCATACACCATCACTGAGTGGGATTTATTCCAGCGATACAAGGTTGGTATAATACTTACAAATCAAATAATGTGATACACCACAAAAAAGAGAATAAAATCGTATAATCATATAAATAAATGCAGAGAAAGTATTAGACGAAATCCAGCATCCATTTATGATAAAGACTCTCAGCAAAGTGGGTACTAGAGGGAACATCCCTCAACATAATAAAGGCCACATATGATGCACCCACAGCTAACATCATACTCAATGGGGAAAAGCTAAAAGTGTTTTCCTTAAGATCTGGAAGAGTACAGGGTCATCCACTTTCACCACTATTACTCAACATAGTACTGTAATTCCTAGCCACAGTAATCAGTCAAGAAAGAAAATAAAAAACACGCAAATTGGAAAGAAAGAAGTAAAACTGTCATTATTTGCAGATGAAATGATACTAGATTTAGAGAATCCTAAAGATTCCACTAAAAAACTACTGCGGTAATAAACTAATCTAGTAAAATATCAGGATACAAACTTCATAATCAGAACTCAGTTACTCTTTAAAATACCACTAAAGAACTCTCAAAAACAGAAATTTAAAAATATAATCTCCGACTTCCGGCCAAGATGGAGGCATAGGCGGAAACACCGTGCCTCCTTGCACAACTGACTTTAAAGACAACGAAGATTTAGTAACAAAAACACAGCCCAAACACAGAAAATTTAACTGTACAGAGTTCGACAATAACGAACCATTCAGCCAGACTGGTGAAGAGCGGTGGAGTCAGCGGCGGAGCAGGTCAGGCAGGAAGGATCGTTCAGTCGGACTGATCAAGGAGTGTAGGCGGCAGCAGTTGGTGGATCCCAGACGTGGGGTGGCAACAGGCGGACCCAGTAAGGGCACAGGGCGGCTGGCTGACAACAGTCACACATTCGCGCACAGATAAACCAAGCGAAGGAGTGAGCAGTGAGACAGACCGCTCAGGCCAGGGCCCCAGTGACGGGAATTAGAGCCTGAAAACGCCAATTGGAAAGACTTTCAGGGTCGAAGGTCTCTCCCAAGGTGCCGGGAGAGGCTCCCAGCCCCGCAGAGAGTTCGTTGAAGAGACCCACAGGGTCCTGGAGGGTACACGGGCCCACACACCCAGGAACCAGCACCAGAGGGGCCCAATTTGCTTGTGGGAAGCCAGAGAGGGGACAGAAATCTGAGAGGAGAGCAGAGAAAAGCACCATTTTTTTCCCTCTCTGACCCCGCCCCCACATACAGCGTCACAACCCAGCGACTGGGTTGCCCCGCCCTAGCGAACACCTAAGGCTCTGCCCCTCATACATAATAGGTGCGAACAGACCAAAACATTATGGCCCAAGAATAGCTCAAAGCCCCAGAGCCTATAATTCTAAGTGACCAAGAAATAGCCAACCTATCAGATGCACAGTTCAAAATACTGGTGATCAGGATGCTGACAGAACTGGTTGATTTTAGTCATAAATTAGAGGAACATATGAAGGCTAAACTAATTGAAATGAAGGGAAATGCACAGAAAACCAAGAGTGATAGAAAGGAAACTGGAACACAAATCAAGAGAGGGAACCACAAGGAAGAAAAAAATGACCAAAAAGAAAGTATCAAGAAACAAGGATTCAAAAAAACGAGGAAAGGCTTAGGAACCTCCGGGGCATCTTTAAACGTTTCAACATCCAAATTGTAGGGGTACCAGAGGGGGAAGAGGAACAGTCACGAGTGGAAAACTCATTTGAACAAATAATAAAAGAGAACTTCCCCAGTCTGGCAAAGGAAATAGACTTCCAGGAAATCCAGGAAGCTCAGAGGGTCCCAAAGAAGTTGGACCCAAAAAGGAACACACCAAGGCACATCATAATTACATTAGCCAAGATTCAAATGAAGGAGAGAATCCTAGAAGCAGCAAGAGATAAGGAGACAGTCACCTACAAAGGAGTACCCATCAGACTGTCAGCGGATTTCTCAAAAGAGACCTTACAGGCAAGAAGGGGCTGGAAAGAAGTATTCCAAGTCATGAAATCCAAACACCTACAGCCAAGATTGCTTTATGCAGCAAAACTTTCATTTGGAATGTAAGGACAGATAAAGTGCTTCTCAGATAAGGTCAAGTTCAAGGAGTTCATCATCACCAAGCCCTTATTATATGAAATGCTAAAGGGACTTATATAAGAAAAAGAAGATAAAAAATATGAACAGTGAAAGGACAGCAAACTCACAGTTATTAACAACCACACCTAAAACAAAAGCAAACTAAGAGGACAGCTAGATCAGGAGTGGAACCATAGAAATGAAGATCACATGGAGGGTTAGCAACAGGGGTGTGGGAGGAGGAGGGGGGAGAAGGTACAGAGAATAAGTAGCATAGACGGTAGGTAGAAAATAGATGGGGGAGGGCAAGAATAGTAGGGGAAATATAGAATCTAAAGAACTTGTGACACATGGACATGAACAAAAGGGGGAAATGGTGGGGGAGGGGTGTACAAGGTGGAGGGGAGTAAAGGGGGGAATGGGACAACTGTAATGGCATAATCAATAAAATATATATATATTTTAAAAACACTCAAAAAAGAATAAAAAATAAAAAAACAATCTCACTTACAATTGCATCAAAAAAATAGAATACGCAGGAATAAATTTAACCAAGGAGGCAAACGACTTGTACTTGGAACATTCTAAGACACTGACGAAACTAAAGAAGATACAAATAATGGAAGCATATATACATCACGCTCATAGACAGGAAGAAGTATCATTGTTAAAATGTCCGTACTACCCAAAGCAGTCTATAGATTCAAAACAGTCCGTACCAAAATACCAATGGTCTTTTTCACAGAACTAGAACAAATGATTCCAACATTTATACAGAACCCAAATAGGCATAGCAATCTTGAGAAAGAAGAACAAAGTTGGAGATACCAACTATACTACAGGCTACAGTAATCAAAACAACATGGCACTGGCATAAAAACAGATACACAGATCAATGGAGCAGAATACAGAGCCCAGAAATATAAACTCAAGCTTCATGGTCAACTAATATATGACAAAAGAGGCAAGAACATATGATAGGGTAAAGAGAGTCTATTCAAATGGTGTTGGGAAAACTGGACAGATGCATGCAATAAAATGAATCTAGACAACCTTCTTACACCATACACAAAAACAAACTCAAAATGGATTAAAGACTTAAATGTAAATCCCAAACTATAGAACTTCTAGAAGAAAATATAGGTGGTAAACTCACTGACATTACTCTTAGTAGTATTTTTTTCTGACATATCTCCTTGGTCAAGGGAAACAAAAGTAAAAAATAAACAAATGGGACTACATGAAACTAAAAATTTTTGTACAGCAAAGGAAACCATTAACAAAATGAAAAGACAACCTACTGAATGGGAGAGGATATTCACCAATGATATATCCAGTAAGTATTATATTCAAATATTATAAAAACCTCATACAACTCAACACCAAAAAAAATCCAATAGCATCTGTATAGACACTTCTCCAAAGAGGACATACAAATGGCCAACAGACATAAGAAAAGATGTTCTATGCCAGTAGTCATCAGAAAATGTAAACTAAAACCACAATGAGGTATCTTCTCACACCTGTCTGAATGGCATCATCAATAAATCAACAAACAAAAAGTGTAGGAAAGGTTGTGAAGAAAAGGGAACACTCATGCACTATTTGTGGGATTGTAAACTAGTGTAGCCACTGTGAAACACAGAATGGAAGTTCTTCAGAAAATTAAAAATGGAACTGTCTTATTACCCAACAATTTCACTTTTGGGTAAAGAAACCCAAAACACAAATTCAAAAAAGATAAATGCACCCCTATGTCCACCACAGCATTATTTATAATAGCCAAGACACAGAAGCAACCCAAATGCCCACCAACAGACAAGTAGGTAAAAAAGTTGTGGTACATATACTCTCATAAAATGGAAAAGAATGCCATGGAAAAGAATGAAATCTTAGCATTTGTGACAACATGGGTGAACCTAGACCAGGGGTGTTAAACTTATTTTTATCAGAGGTCACATCAGCCTGGCAGTTGCCTTCAAAGGGCCAAATGTAGAGCTCCTTACCTTTAGTTAAGGAGTAGTTACATTTATACAATCCTAAAATTATATTCAGCCCTTTGAAGGCAACTGTGAGGCTGATGTGGCCCGCAGTGAAAATGAGTTTGACACCCTGATCTAGAGGGTATTATGCTAAGTGAATTAAGTCACACAGAGAAAGGTAAATATCAACTGATTTCATTTATATGTGGAATCTAAAGAACAAAATAAATGAACAAACAAAACAGGAAGAGACCCGTAGATACCGAGAAGAAACTTAGCATTGCCAGATGGGAGGTGAGTTAAGGAGCTGAGTGAAAAAGGTAAAAGGACTAAGAAATACAAATTGGTAGTTACAAAATGATGACAGGGATAAACTACAGCACAGGGAATATAGTCAATAATATTGAGATAACTATGTATGGTGCCAGGTGGGTACTTGAACCATCAGGGGGCTCAGTATATAAATTATACAATTTTCTAATCACTATTAGAACACCTGAAACTAATACATAATAATACTGAATATCAGCTGTAGTTAAAAATAAAATTTAATATAAAAGATATCTGCAAATTAAATTTAATTTAATTTGAAAATAAATAAAGCAAGTCAGTAGGTTGAGCTATAGAGGACACAGTAGGAAAGGAGCATTGAGAAATGGAAATCTGCTTTAATCTGAGGAAGAAGGAAGAAATGGGAACATTCCTTACACATAAATTTTTGCAGAAACTCTGAGAGCCAGGAGGCAGCAAAGTAGATCATGTCAACACCAGCTTAAAACCAACAATGTAGGAGCATCCTTCTTGGATGCTACCTCAGCCTATGCTGGTCACACAGAAAAATTTCAGGAATCAGAAATTCAAGTTGGCTTAGGGCAGGAATTTCTTTTGAGGTTTCTTGAATTGGCTCTGCTATAGAGAACAGAAGATAATGTTTTTTATACCTGCAATTTTCATAATGAAAACTGACATCTTCTTGGGAGTAAACCAAGAGAAATAAATATAACTAAAAAGCTCTTACCTAATATCATATCAAATCCAGGCTCCAGGGAGAACATTAATATTTTCTCATTTCAAACAATGCTCAGTGCTGGAGTTCTTTGGTGGGAGAGCCTATGACCTCAGATTTGCTCGAATGTATTTCTCTTAACGTTGTGATGAAAATATCCACTTGACTTGAATGACATTTGCGTTTTTGCCCTCAAGTCCAACTGAAGCCCCTTGAGACAAAAAGCATCCTGGGAGTAATTTTTTTCCTAAAAAAAGTGTTAAGGTTTCCCATGCAGAAATACTAAAATTCTCCCCACATGGGGGGAACTGAATTGTAATAACACTGAGAAAGGATGCCCCACGTACCACTACAGGCTTGGGTTGGCCTCTTCCTGGATATGTTACTTCATCTAAGTCATCAACTTTCTAATGCTCTTTCTCTGAAGTATCCACGAAGCTAAAAGGCCCACCTCCTAGAGATGTTGCTGTAAAAGTCAGACTTGGTAACACTTGCTAAGCCTGAACCACAGTAAGCACTCAATTGTAGTTACTGTTATTCTTTTAAATGATAGGCAAAAACATTTCTCAAAGTCATGCCTGATGTTTTCTCATGAGATAATTTGCATGGAAAACCACAAGGCATTGGCAACAATTATGACCTGATAACATTCATTTTTTAAAATTTATTTTAATTGTTCAAGTACAGTTTTCTTTTACTCCCATCCCAACCCACTCCATCAGTGATCCCCACTTCCCTCCCATTTCCAATCCCCTAGTTTTTGTCCATGTGTCCTCTATACTTGTTCCTGTAAACCCTTGCCCTTTCCCCCAGAAATTCCCTCCCCTCTCCTCTCCAGTCACTGTCAGCCTGTTCTCTATTTCAGTGTTTTTGGCTATATTTTGCTTGTTTGTTTTGTTGTTTAGCTTCCTGTTAAAGGTGAGATCATATGGTACTTGTCTTTCACCACCTGGCTTATTTCACTCAGCATAATGCTTTCTAGTTCCATCCACGCTGTTGTAAAGGGTAGGAGCTCCTTCTTTCTTCCTACTGCATAGAATTCCATTTTGTAAATGTACTATAGTTTTTGGATTCATTCATTTACTGATGGGCATCTAGGTGGGTTCCAACACTTGGCTATTGTAAATTGTGCTGCTATGCACATTGGGGTGCATAGGTTCTTTTGGATTGGTGTTCCAGGGTTCTTAGGATATAATCCTAGCAGTGGAATTGCTGGGTCAAAAGGCCGATCCATTTTTAGTTTTCTTAGAACATTCCATAATGTTATCCAGAGTGGTTGTACCAGTTTGCAATCCCAACAACAGTGCACTAGGATCCCCTTTACTCCACAACCTCTCCAACATTTGTTGTTTGTTGCTTTGTTTATAATGGCTATTCTAACCGGTGTAAAGTGGTATCTCATTGTGGTTTTAATTTGCATCTCTCTGATAGCTAGCGATATTGAGCATCTTTTAATGTGTTTCTGAATCCTCTGTATGTCCTCCTTGGAGAAGTGTCTGTTCAAGTCCTTTGCCCATTTTTTAATTGGGTTGCTTGTCTCCTTAAAGTGGAGTTCTGTAAATTTTTTGTATATTTTGGAGATTAAACCTGTCTGAGGTATCATTGGCAAATATGTTTTCCCATACAGTTGGTTCTCTTTTTAATACTGTTTTCTTTAGCCATGCAGAAGCTTTTAATTTTGATGAGATCCCATTTGTTTATTCTTTCCTTTATATTCCTTGCTCTAGGGGACATATCAGTAAAAATGCTGCTGCGTGAAATATCTGAGATTTTCCTGCCTATGTTCTCTAGGACTTTAATGGTGTCATGGCTTATATTTAAGTCTTTTATCCACCTTGAATTTATCTTGGTGTATGGTGTAAGTTGGTGCTCGAGTTTCATTTTTTTGCATGTAGCTGTCCAGTTCTCCAGGCACCATTTGTTGAATAGGCTATTTTTACTCCATTTTATGTTGCTGCCCCCTTTGTTGAATATTAGTTGACTGTAGAGACTTGGGTTTATTCCTGGGCTCTCTGTTCTATTCCATTGGTCTATGTGCCTGTTTTTATGCCAGTACCAGGCCTTTTTGATCACAGTTGCCTTGTAATACAGTTTGGTATCAGGTATTGTGATCCCTCCTACTTTGCTCTTCTTTCTCAAAATTGCAGGAGCTATTCGGGGTCATTTATGATTCCATATAAATTTTTGAAGTGTTTGTTTTATGTCTGTGGAATATGCCATTGGTACGTTAATAGGTATTGCACTGAATCTGTAAATTGCTTTGGGTAGTATGGACATTTTGATGATGTTAATTCTTCCAATCGATGAACATGGTATATGTTTCCATTTGTTTGTGTCTTCCTTGATTTCTTTCTTCAATGTGTAGTTTTCAGCATACAGGTCTTTTACCTCCTTGGTTAGGTTTATTCCTAGGTATTTTATTTTTGTTTTTGCTATATCGAATGGGATTTTTTTTCTTGATTTCTGTTTCTGCTGTTTCATTGTTGGTATACAAAAAATGCCTTTGATTTCTGGATATTGACTTTGTATCCCGGTGTTTTGCCAAATTCATTTATTAGGTCAAGCAGTTTTGGGGTGGAGTCTATAGGATCTTCTATATATACCATCATGCCATTGGCAAACAGTGACAGTTTTGTTTCCTCCTTTCCGATTTGGATGCCTTTTATTTCCTTTTCTTGTCTGATCACTGTGGCTAAAACTTCCAATACTATATTGAATAGAAGTGGTAAAAGTGGACAATCCTGTCTTGTTCCTGATCTTAGTGGAAAAGATTTTAGTTTTTGCCCATTGAGTATGACGTTGGCTGTAGGTCTCTCATATATGGACTTTATTATGTTGAGGAATGCTCCCTCTATTCCCACTTTCCTGAGTGTTTTTATCATAAATGGGTGCTGTACCTACCTTATTAATGCTTTTTCCACATCTATTGATATGATTATGTGATTTTTGCCGTTGCTTTTATGTGATGTATTACATTTACTGATTTGTGAATATTGTACCATCCTTGCATCCCTGAGATGAATCCCGCTTGGTTGTGGTGTATAATCTTTTTAATGTATTGTTGGATGCGATTAGCCAATATCTTGTTGAGGACTTTAGTGTCTATGTTCATCTGTGATATTGGCCTGAAGTTTTCTTTCTTTTTAAGGTCGTTATCTGGTTTTGGGATTAGGATGATGCTGCCTTCATAAAAAGAGTTTGGGAGTCTTCCATCATTTTGGATTTTTTGGAATAGTCTGGAAAGAATAGAGGTTAGCTTTTCCTTAAATGCTTTGTAGAATTCTCCTGTGAAACCATCTGGTCCGGGGCTTTTGTGTGTAGGTAGTGTTTTGATTACCGCTTCAATTTCATCTGCTGTTATTGGTCTGTTCAGGCTTTGTGCTTCTTCTCTATTGAGTTTTGGAAGATTATATTTTTCTAGAAATTTGTCCATTTCACCTAAGTTTTCAAATTTCTTGGCATACAGTTCTTCATAGTAATTTCTTACAATCCTTTGTATTTCTGTGGTGCCAATTGTAATCTCTCCTCTTTCATTTCTGATTGTGTTTATTTGGGTCTTCTCTCTTTTTCTTGATGAGCCTGCTTAAAGGCTTGTCGATTTTGTTTATCTTTTCAAAAAAAACACAGCTATTCAATTGATTTATCCTGAGGAATGTGCTTTTAGTCTCTACGTCATTTAGTTCTGCTATGATCTTGGTGAATTTCCTCCCTTCTACTTGCTCTGGGCTGTCTTTGTTGTTGTTTCTTGAGTTCTTGTAGACATAGAGTCACGTTGTTTGTTTAAAATGTTTCTATATTTTTTAGGTAGCCCTGTATCACTATGAACTTCCCTCTCAGGACTGCCTTTCCTGTGTCCCATAAGTTTTGGGTTGTTGTGAATTCATTTTCATTTGTTTCCAGAAACTTTTTGATTTCTTCCCTAATTTCATTCTTGACCCATTCATTGTTTAATAGCATCCTATTCAATCTCCAAGATTTTGAGTGCTTTGGGTCTTTTCCCTTGGAGTTGGTTTCTAATTTTAATCTCTTGTGTCAGAGAAAATGCTTGATATGATTTATATTTTCTTGAATTTGTTGAGGCTTGTTTCGTGTCCTATCATGTGGTCTATCTTTGAAAATGTTCCATATGCATTTGAAAAGGATGTGCATTTAGCTTCTTGGGAATGAAGGGCTCTGTATATATCAGTTAAGTCCATTTCATCTAGGGCATTGTTCAATGCCACAATATCTTTGTTGATATTTTGTTTGGGAAGATTTGTCCATTTTTGACAGTGGGGTGTTAAAATCTCCTACTATAATTGTGTTGCTGTCAATATCTTTCTTGAAGTCCTCTAAGATTTTTTAATGTATTTTGGTGTTCCTATGTTGGGTGCATATATATTCACAATGTTTATGTCTTCTTGGTGGATTCTTTTCTTGAGTGTTATGAAGTGACCTTCTGGGTCTCTCTTTATGGCCCTTTTTTGGAAGTCTATTTTGTCTGATATGAATATTGCTACCCTGGCTTTTTTTCCTGTTTGCTTGGAAAATTTCTTTTTATCCCTTCACTTTCAGTCTGTGTAGGTCTTTTGTCCTAAGATGGGTCTCTTGTAGGTATCATATATGTGGGTTATGCTTTCTTATCCAATCAGCTATTCTGTATCTTTTGATTGGAGCATTTATTCCATTTATGTTTAATGTTATTATTGATAGGCACTTATTCATTGCCATTTTTGTACCTGTGTTCCTCTCTGCCTCTCTCTCTTTTCCTTCCTTTCCTTACAGCAGTCCCTTTAGCATCTCTTACAGAGCTGGTTTGGTGGTGGTGTATTCTTTTAGACTTCTTTTGTCTTGGAAGCTCTTTATTTGGCCTTCTATCTTGATTGAGAGCCTTGCTGGGTAAAGTACCCTTGGTTGTAGGCCTCTGGTTTTTATTACTTAGAATATTTCTTGACATTCTCTTCTTGCTTGGAGTGTTTCCATTGAGAAGTCAGCAGCTAACCTTATTGGGGCTCCCTTGTATGTTACTTTCTGTTTCTCCATTACTGCCTTTAAGATTCTCTCTTTGTCTTGAAATTTTGCCATTTAATTATGATGTGTCTTGAAGTGGGCCTCTTTGGGTTCCTCTTAATTGGGACTCTGTGTTTCCTGGATGTGTGTGATGTTTTCTCTCATCAAATTAGGGAAGTTTTCCATGATTATTTTTTCAAATAGGTTTTCTATCCCTTGCTCTTCTTCTTCTCCTTCTGGTATCTCTATTATTCAGATATTATTATGTTTCCTATTGTCTTGAATTTCTCTTAATCCCTCTTCATTCTTTCTGAGCCTCTTTTCCTTTTCTTGCTCTTTCTGGGTGGTTTTTTGTTGTTGTTGTTTGTTTTTCGTTTTTTTTACTTTGTCCTCCAACTCGCTGATCCAATCTTCTGCTTCATCAATCCTGCTTTTGATTCCTTCTACTGTGTTCTTCAGTTCAGAAACTGTATTCTCCATTTCCTCTTGGCCCTTGTTGAGAGTTTCTCTTTCCTTTTTCATGTTGATACAGTTTGCAATGAGTTCTCTGTAGTTTCCCTGTGGTTTCTGGTAGCTCATTGTGAGCTCATCGAACTTCCTGATAACCAGTGCTTTGAACTCAATATCTGATAGTTGAGTTGCCTCTACTTCATTTAGCATTCTTTCTGAGGCTTTCTCCTTTCCTTTCATTTGGGTATTGTTTGTCTTCCCATTGTTTGTGAGGTTCTTCTTGTTAGCCTCAACTTCTTAAATTGATCTGTTCTGATTCCCTGGGTTTATGGTGTGAACTTCTATGGTAGAATACCTGTGAGATTCAGTGGTGTAGTCTCCTTGATCTCCTGAGCTCACTGGTCTTAGGGTGTGATTTAAGTTCACTCTGTTTGTCTTTGAGTTTTGGTTGTTTGGGGGTCACTCTTTTGTGGGTCCTTCCCACCAGGTGGTTAACTTAGGGTCACTCTGTTTACCACCTCTTGTATTTTGTTGTGCTAGTGAGGGCAGGTTGTGTTGAAGCTAGTTCTTCCATGTGTACAAGGTTTTGAGGATCCTCTTTTGGTCTTGTTCAGTTGTTTGTACTGTGTAGTTTCTCCACTATTTAGTTATATTTCCAGATAGGTCCTGGGTTGAGGTTTGTGTGGTTTTCACTCCTTCCTTCACTTTCTTCTGTTGTTATCTGTTGGTGGTTCCTTTGTTGTTGGGTTTCCTCTTCCAGGGTATCCTGGTGTTCACTGCTTCCACCTACTCTATAGCTGCTGGGTTTATCAATCTTGCAGAACCACTGTTTGCAATCTGTGAAGGAGCCTGGCTTAGCCCAGTGGAAGGAGTTCCTAACAGGGGAAACTGTTGAGAACTCATTTCTACCTGGGTGCTGCGCTGAGTGGCACCCATGCCGCCTTGAGCTCGTTATCAATGGCTCTCAGCCTGCGAGGCCAACATTCTCAGATCCGGACCCCTGCTGCTGCTGCCACTGCCGCCAGCCTGTGACCACTCTGCTCTCCACCACTCATTCATTTTTTATAGGAGCAAAATAACCTTTAAAAGGAGGGTTTTTAGAGACTGAAAACAGTATTATCCAAATTTCCACTATTTGCTCATTCCAACTCATGCAGATTATGGGGACTCAATGCTGCACATGACTAACTATTTATTTAAAAGGTAAAAGGGCTTTGAAATTTCATTCAGATTAAAAAACTCAATGAAGTGCTTATACTATATAACTTGTAAGATCTGCATCAGAGACTAGGGCAGCATTCCACAATCACAAAACATCTAAATATTGACATTAAGTGGAATAAATAAAGACTGTAACTAGCCCTGTGACAGTTCAAGTCAGCCACCAAATGAGCTCACTGTGAACCTAAGAAAAGACTTTCAGTTTTTAGGGTCTTTTACCTTCTAAAATAAAGTCCCCATACTCAGATATTTTACTGTTGTGTCTTTATCATGAAGACATAAAATCTCTCAGTGCACAACACTGTAAAACAATGTTTACTGCAATAATGCTGTTAGTAGCAAAGAGTTGGCAAGTCTTAAATGACTGCCACTAGGAAGATGGATTAATACAAAATGGTGAATACACAGAGTAGAATACTATACACACACTACAAAGAATGACATTCTTTAGAGAAAGGTTTCTCAACCTTGGCACTACTGACATTAGGGGCCAGAGAATTCTTTGTAGTGGGGGTTTTCCTGCACATTATAGGATGGTTAGCAGCATCCCTGTCCTCTATACACTAGATACCAGTAGCATCCTACCCTCTACCCTAGTTGTGACAATATAAAAATGCTTCCAGTCATTGCCAGCTGTCAGCAGGAGGGCAAGACTGCCCCCAGTTAGGAAATATTCTAGAGCTAATAACATATATGGGCAGCCCTAAACCACTGAATAGTGGAGGGAAAAAAATCAAGATACAGAATAACATTTATTGCACAATTCCAGTTTTATTTAAATGTACATACATAATTTATGCATATAGGAAAACGTCTGAATAGCTTTATATACAACAAGCTTAATGAATGCCTTAGGAAGGTGGGGCATGCAATGGGCAGAGACTTTTCTCCTTTACCCACTGATGCATTGTTTCCATTTGGTAAATTTTTGTTTCAGAAATGTGTTTTCTGAAAAAATAACATCATGGTACACAATTTGACAGTAAGTGCAAGGGTTTAAAACTGGAAATGAAAGTCTTGGAAAAGGATGTGTGGTCAGGACAGGAGAAAACCCCCACTCGAGACAGGTGTCCAACAGGACTCACAGGAGACTTGGTGGTTGCCAGTGGCTGCATCCAGCACCCTGGCCTTGTAAGAGGCTAATACCATTATCTGACCATCAAAACTGTTCTGCGGAATAATAATCCTCTAACTGCACATTCCCAGCTTCTCCTGAGGGCCTTTTTTGTTGTCCTTATTCTTCCTAGGCAGAAATTAAAGGAATCCTGCCAGGAGTCAGCTAAAAGGATAAGTGCTGAATACTTCAGTTCTATTTCCACCTACTGGTAGGAAAAAAGACAACAATGCAGAATTCAGAAAAGGCAGCACAACTGTCAAACACCCAATTCACACTGACTCCCTCCCTGTCCAGCCCTTATAAAGACCTTTGTTTTCTGAACTCCTACTGCAATGGACCAAAGTCTCACAATAATATAAAGTTAACTGGATTCAAAAAATTGAGTTATTGATTAAATCAACCACTACAGTTTATGTTGTATCTGCCTTCACTCTGGGCTGAGAGAGCTGTCAAGAACATATACAGTACTACTTTCATTAACTTCCTACCGAAGACTCTTTCTAATAAGAATAGCTCTTCTGTGAGGCCCTCCAGAGTTCCCACAAAGCAGCATAACGTGGACATTAAACACACACACACATACACACAGTCTCTGAGGTCAGA
The DNA here is from genome assembly GCF_014824575.4 of Sturnira hondurensis. Classification (NCBI taxonomy): domain Eukaryota; kingdom Metazoa; phylum Chordata; class Mammalia; order Chiroptera; family Phyllostomidae; genus Sturnira; species Sturnira hondurensis. The sequence continues at coordinate 5,308,016 of NW_028078194.1, read as the reverse complement.
AAGACCTGGGTTCAAGTTACAGGTGTGTTTCCACTCACTAGCAGTTGACCTTGAGCAAGTCACTTAACCTCTCCAAGCTGCTGTTTCCTCTCCTGCAAAGTGACAATCCTAATGATATCATTTCATAGGGCTGTTAGTATTAGATGAGCTCATGTATTCAGCACAGTACTTAACTAATAGGAAATGAGTGCTAGCTAGTTTTGTTATACAATAATTCCACTGACTTCCACCCATTTCCCATATGGAAAACTGAGGCAAAGGGTGATGCTCAGAGGAAGGGAACTGGACATGGAGACCCACTCTGAATGCTACTCCCTCACCCAGGTCATGAAGCAGGTCTCCCTGAAATCCCCGGTTTTCCCACTTTACTCAGGAAGAAGATATCATCTGTTGCCATAACAGAAATGTTGGCATATTTGTCTCATGACATGCATGTTTCCAGTATAGGATCCAAATACATTCCCTTTGTGCAAAGGTGGGCTCAGCTTCAGTTAGAACCAATACCAATGCCTTCACCCCATCATGCTTTTATCGTAAAAAACAGGATGCCAGTAATTATTAGTCAGTAGAAAAAGTATTCAGTCTTCTAAAACAAATGACTCCCCAAATCCATATGTATGGATTTAACACCTAATTTTCCACCAATTTTGCCTTCTCAGGTAACATATTACAAACATTGGTACATTCAAACAAAATGAAAATTCTACTAGCCTAGTATTTTTAAATGACTTATTGCTATACCCAAAAATAAAGGTACATTTACACAATGGAATTCTACACAACAGAGAGAAAGAAGGAGCTTATACCCTTTGCAACAGCATGGATGGAACTAGAGAATATTATACTAAATGAAATAAACCAGGTGGTGAGGGAAAAATACCATATGATTTCACCTTTAAGTGGAACATAATCAATAACAACAACAAAAAGCAAACAAAATATAACCGGAGTCATTGAAATTAAGAACAAGTTAACAATAGCCAAAGAGGAGCGGGGAGTGGACAGTGGGGAGAAGGGTGTTCAAGAACTACTATAAAGGACACATGGACAAAACCAAGGCAGAGGGTGGAAGCAAGGGAGGGAGGTGGGTTTGGATAAGGTTTGGGGGAAGGGGTGGGGAGAAAATGCAGACAACTGTAATTGAACAATAAAATAATTAAACAAAAAAGACAAAAAATTATGAAGTATCAAAAATATGTAAAATATTCTAAAAGATTAATTTCACTACTTATTAAAGAACTGGATATTCAAACAAACAAACAAACAAACAAATAAATAAAGGATGCATCTGGTGCCTGCACTGCGTTGGGTGATGAAGGCAAGGCACAGAGCTGCCCTCAAAGAGCTCCAAGTCCATCTGGAGATGTGGGCCTGTCCCTGGCCAACTAGCCATTCTGCTAAAGGCGCAAAAACAAAATACTGTGGAACTGAGGACAGAGAGAGACCAATTCTGGTGGTGGATATGAAGGTTTAGCAAAGATCTCACAAGAAGATGATTCTTGAAAAATAAGAATTGAATGCCAGGAGGAGAGGGGGGAAAAGAGAGGCAATGAAAGGAATTCAGAGGACCAGACCCTTGAAATTCTACTGTCTTTATGGAAAACCTTATGCATAGACCCATTTGTCCAGGCATAAATTATCTATTTAATGAGAGGAGCAGAACTTGGTAAAGCTTTTCTACTTGGTATTATAAAAATTTTTCCTTAAAAAAAAAATCAGTGCTAATATCCAGTAAATGGATCAGTGCACAACTGAAATCTCAGGAGATAAATCTATTAATGTCAGTAACTGGCATAGTGTCATCCTCCAAAAGCAAATGTATTTAAGCATCACTTAAAAGAGCTTTGGTGTATCACTGTGAAATTTATATCCTAGCAAGACAGTATCATATGTTCAAATACTTATATTAATGCTGTTATAAATGGATATTTACACTCCTCACTTAATAAAGTTAGTCATAACACATTTCCATTTAGAGATAAAAATCACCAGGTTGACTAAACCCAGGACACAAATAGCAAATGGATTTTCAATTGCATGCCAGCTCTAATCAACTTTTAGAACTGCTTGGGATGTATCATCATGAAGAATTTTTAGGTCAGGCTTGGGCTCACCAAAAATAAGTGTCATGATGATTATTAGCGAGACCTGCTGTGGATGCAGTGGGTAAATGGCAGAATATGTCCCCAGCACTGCCATGCCTGACTTAAAAATTAAAGAAAGTTGAGAGAAGAGGAAACAAATAATATCATTCAATTGGTGTGTATTTACTGAGTAGTAAAAACACTCCCAACATGCTTCCTCCTTTCTTTACTCCCATATCAATTCTACTTCAGTGTCTTTATGCCCCCATCTGGAGTATCTCCCTCTCTGAACTCCTTCTACACATTCCTCCTGGTGTAACTTAGGGCCCAATTTCTCTGTAGCCATTCGTGATGATTTCCAGTCTTCAATGAACTCTGTATGACTTTAAACATATCAGCCACAAGTTTATAGGTCAGTTATTTGAAATTCAGAACATGTTTACCCATAGAAAAGATATATAAGTGCTTATTAGTATCCCTGAATACTAATCCCCTGAACTGTGTGGCTCAGTTCACTGGGCATTGACCCACAAAGCAAAAGGTCACTGGTTCGATTCCAGATCAAGGGCCTGAGTTGTGGGTTCAGTCCCTGTTCTGGGCATGTCTGGGAGGCAATCAGTTGATGTTTCTCTCCCTGTCTTTCTCCTACCCTTCCTCCTTCCCTTCCTCTCTCTCTCAAAATAAATAAATAAAATATTTTTAAATTTTTTAAAAGACTTTATTTATTTATCTTTAGAGGGGAAGGGAAGGAGAGGAGGAGAGAAATATCAACGTATGGTTGCCTCTCATGTATCCCCTGCTGGGAACTGGCCTGCAACCCAGGCATGTGCCCCGACTGGGAATCGAACCGTGATCATGTGGTTTGCAGGCCCGCGCTCAATCCACTGAGCTATGTTGAGGGCAAGGGGAACTAGCCAGAGCGTAGCTATAAGGAAGTAAAAGTTGTTTTGCTAAACTAATGCAAAGAGGCTCCGGGACACACCCGAAGAACAGGGCGTACCAGAGCAACGGTCAGTCAGGCAGATAGCCATCTAGACAGTCGCTAGGGGGGAAAATTTTACCCCTGAGCACGAGCTCAACTGACCAATCAAGTAAAGGAACACGAGCCAGTACACGAGCTCAACTGACCAATCAAGTAAAGGAGCACGAGCCAGTGCACGAGTTAACTCACCAATAATAAGTAACCCTATTGTGCCCCTGAGCCAACCGTTAACCGCAACATCTGCTTCTGTATCCAGCTTGCTTGCGCGCCTCCTTAAAACCCTAAGCCTGTAAGCATTTGGCGTGACTCTCATTTGTAGCCCTTGCGGGCACCATGTCTCCAGACACTTTGGAGAGTTTGCCCCTGCGCAGGTTAAACTTGGCCAATAAAGTAACATCTTTGGAACCCCGAAAGTCTCCGACATTTGTTCTCGTGGATGGTGAATGCAACAAGCTACACCAGCCAGGGCAAATAAATAAAATCTTTTAAAAAATCTCTAAGTAATGACATGGGAAAAATGTATTTGCCAGAATATTCACCATGTAAAGATAAATGGTGATGAGCTGCTCTGGGGTGTGTGTATGTGTGTATGTGTGTCTGTGTGTAGGGGGGGAATTACACTCCAAGAAAATGCCCAAAGCTTGGGGTGGGAAGCTGGATAGGGAAAAATGAAGATGGGAGCCAGAGAGCTGGGTGTTCTCCGGTGCGGGAAGTAGGGGACAGGGAGGGGTGAATAAAGAACTGGAACCAACTGGCAGAGGAGACTTTGCCATTGGAGATGCCAGAGTAGGATCCAAGTTCTTGCTAAGGGAAAGGTGAGGTCAACCTTCTCCTTAGTAAACCTCCACGTTGCTCATCCATGCTTCTGTGTGGAGAGTGGCAGCTTCTGGGGAGAGCCCCAAGAGGAGGGCCACCTATGACATCAGGTGACATTCACTGGACTGCTCATCATAACATAAGAAAATAAAAACAGAAAACTCATTGCAATTCTCAGAATCAAATTTAATAAAAAAATAACACAAGTGTAACTGTTAATGCTTCAGAGAAATAAATGGTTTATTTGTAGAAAAATAAAGAAATAAATAGAAATAAATTTGGAATTAATAAGTAAATGGAGACATTCTGGGTAGTTTCTAAGCTTTGGTTTATACTGATCACAAACTTGAATACCTATAGGAGCCAAGTGGACAAATGAAATGAGGAAGCTTCATTTCATAAGCTTCACTGGAAGCTTAATGAGGCCAAGTAGGGAGCAGGGAAGGTGAAAGACAGGGACAAGGACCCCCAGCAAGATTCACATTCACATTTAAATTCAAACAGTAATGACAATAATAGCCCAGCATCAAAGGAATACTGATTTTCAACCTTAGTAACTTTTCTCATGCCCATCTTTTGGATGAAGAAATTGAGGAAGGGAAATTCAGCCATCCGTCCAAGACAAAAAAGTGGTAGAGCCAAGAGCCAAATTTAGGCCGAATGATTCCCTCCCTTTAAGCAGTGCACTGGCTCCCTAAATCAGCCACCAGTGAGGTATTTTTTAGCACCTCAATGGAATGAAATGGTGAAAGAGAAAAGTAAAAGAGGAGATGGAAATAGGAAGGCAAAAGTTCACATAAAGGGGAGGGCAAAAATAAGAATGATAACAAAGAGGAAAGAAGGGAAGCAGTGAAATGGTAAAGACACAGGAGACTTTCTGATGTAATCAGACGGGGTGAAAGAGAAAGAGACAGGTAGAAAGAGAGGGGAGAAGATTTAAGAAAAGGTGTGCATGTACAGCAGGAAATACTGCTGAGGTGAAATGGTTGGGGGTTGGAGGGAGGAGGATACATGAAACGGACACATTTTCCCAGACAGGGAAGAAGGAGGAAGAGTCAGGAGTCAGGCTCAAGGTGGAGCCATTGGCACAGAGGAAACATTTCCCAGCCAGGATGGCCTCAAGGTGTGAGAGGAGCAGGGAGGCAGGATGTAAGAACTGACAACCCCTCCAGCCCTTCAAGTCTGCACGGGACACCAGAAAGGCCTTGCCCAGAGAGAAAAAGTGTTAGTTTCTTAGAACTGACTCTAGCTTGAATCCTAGCTCCAGCACTTGCTAGCTATCCAACCTTGACAAGTTGCTCAGCCTCCCTGAACTTCACGTCCATTGCTGAAATGGGGATAGTAATGATCCCTCCCAGAATGGCTGGCAAGATAAGTGTGCCAATGGATGTAAAGTGTTTGGCACACTATCTTGGCATATAGCATGTTCAAGGTCACATTAGGAGGAAGGATTAAGTTCAGCAGTACACTAAAAAAAAAAAAAAAGCTTTATAGAAAAGGAGGGGCCTAAAATGAATGGGATTTGAAGAAAGCTCAAAAAAGGAACTATAGTTGTGGTGCTAGGGGAAGGTAGAAATTGAGGAGGCAGTTCTGGAAGGCACAGAAGCAACAAGTCCAGCTCTTCTGTCTTTGATGACCAACTGGGCAAAAGCTGTTCCAATGAAAGGGAACAGTAGAATACCACTTCACACTAGTCAGAATGGCCAACATAAACAAATCAACAAACATCAAGTGCTGGCAAGGTTATGGAGAAAAAGGAACCCTAGTGCACTGTTGGTGGGAAGGCAGACTGGCGCAGCCACTGTGGAAAACAGTTCAGAATTTCCTCAAAAAACTAAAAATAGAACTGCCTTTTGACCCAGCAATTCCACTGCTAGTATTATACTCTAAGAATCCTGAAATACCAATTCAAAAGAACCTCTGTACCCCAATATTCACAGCAGCATTACTTATAATAGCCAAGCCCTGGAAATAGCCTAAATGCCCATCAGTAAATGAGTGGATCAAAAAACTATGGTACATCTACACAGTGGAGTACTACACAGCAGAAAGAAAGGAGCTCCTACCCTTTGCAACAGCATGGATGCAACTGGATAGTGTTATACTAAGTGAAATAAGCCAAATGGTGAAAGACAAATACCATATGATCTCACCTATAAGTGGAAACTAATCGACAAAACAAATAAGCAAGCAAAATGTAACCAGAAACATTGAAATAAAGAACAAACTGACAGTAACCAGAGGGGAGGTGGGAGGGGATAATAGGGGGAAAGGGGGAAGGGTCATCAAGGAACATGTATAAAGGACACATGGACAAGGCCAAAAGGGTGTAGGACCGACGGTGGGAGGTGGGGATGGCTGGGGTGGGGGGGGGAGTGGTGGGAGGAAAATGGAGACAACCATACTTGAACAACAATTTAAAAAACTGTGGTACATTTACACAATGGAATAGTATGCAGCAGAAAGAAAGAAAAAACTCCTACCCTTCAAGACAGCAGGGGTGGAAATGGAGAGTATTATGATGAGTGACATAAGCCAGGCAGTGAAAGACAAACATATGATTTCACCTATAAGTAGAACCTAATCGACAAAACAAACAGGTAAGCAAAATAGAACCAGAGACACGGAAATAAAGTACAAACTGATAGTGACCAGAGGGGAGGGGTGATGGAGATAACAGGGGAAAGAAGGGGGAGGGTCAAGTCAAGGAACTTGTATAAAGGACTCATGGAAAAAGACAATGTGGCAGGGGGTGGACTGAATGTGAGAGGTGAGGGGCTGGGTAGGGCAGGGGAGAGTAATGCAGGAAAATGGGAACAATTGTAATTAAACAATAAAACATTTTAAAATTAAAAAAATAAAATTGGCCTCAAACTAATAAACTTAAATCTGTAAGCAAATCAAAATTAAATATTAGTTTTAACAACAAAAAATAAAGGGAATAGTAAGGGAAAATGTTTAATATGTAGGGGCATTAAAGCATGGAAAGGCTCGGAAGTTTTGCTCAAAAATAGGATATCTATTCCAAGGAGTAACCTGTCAGAATGCTGTGGAGGCAGCCGACCTAGTAATTAGGCAATCACAGCCTGAACTGAGATAAAGGGAAGGGACACACTCACTCCCGGCAGCACATATACCGAGATAAAAGGGAGGAAGCAGGGCGGAGAAGAGTCGGGGACAACACAGACAGGTACTGAGAGGACAAACTGGCCTGACCTGGGGATCGACATTCCTGGTGAAGGGAAGGAAGCTTAGCTATGCCTCTTTCGGATGAAGCTATTAATGAGTGTGTGGGTTCAGAGGAAGAACCTGACATTTGGGCACTCCTTACACTTCCTCTGATGTTCTTAACATATTTGCTCAACAGTTACTTGTTGGAGCGAGGACAAAAACTGACCCTCTAACATTAAGAAAATGTATACCTCATTCTTTATGTTAAATGAGATTTATTACACTGATTGATGGCATGTGTTTCCCCCCCCTACACCAGGCATCTTAACTTGAGTTTCAAATTGAGATGTTAGTGTCATGCCATGCATTACTCAGTTTCAGAACTGGTTGATGGTACCTGCCAATGACAACTGGCCCTTGGCTGGGTTGATGCTGATGCCTGTGGCTGCAAGTACAGCCTAAATGCTTGCTCACTTCTGGGGCTGGCCAGCACTAATGGGCATGATTTTTAAAAGGTTTACTTGATGGAAGAAGACTTCCCATGAAAAAAAGACAAATTCCTCCTCCTCTAGTCATTTTAGGAGTTGGCTATGGAAAGTTAACTGGTACATTATCCCCAATATATTGCAGTACTCGTATAGGACCCCAGATCGAACTGGGCTCCCCACAATGTTGCCCTGTAGATCTGCCTTTAGTCAAACCCCACCCCACTCCTTGGAAGACACGTTCCTTAAACCATGGCCATCCTCAAGGCATGGCTTCAAAAGGTGGCAGATTTGGGCCAGATGCCTGTCCTGTGCTTCCAGAATTGTGGTTCTTAAATACCAACTCTTTGAATATTACCACGAATCCTGATCTAGAACTTCCTTCCTGTCCCATATCTCAATATCCACCATCCAGGGCTATTTTATTATTCCAGAGTAGAGTTTTTGATTTGGGTCTTAACCTCAAATGGTATTCAATCTCCATTGAACTAACCAAGTTATGCCAGTTCCATAAGACTGACCCAGGTGACCTGCCATGTATTTATTTGGGGACAATTGCACAGCATTAACAATTTGCATTCCTCTTGAAAGCTACCTGATATGAAGTAGGGACAGAGAAGGGGCGGATATGAGATCTGTGGCATAGGTTATAACAGTGAAAGTTACTTAGTTTCTCTAAGTTGTGGTCCTCTCAATTGTAAAGAAGGGATGTTTGCAAAAGATTCTTTTGCCTCCACTCCTCATTCATGCCTTTCGTCCACTGTCTATTAAACATCTCTCATTTGCCAAGCTCTATGCTAAGCAATGGAGGGAGGCAAGGGGGTAGTAAGGAAAAAATAAATAAAACACCAACCTATCCTTGGTAAGTTTATGGTTTAATAAAGGAAGACAGCCATGTAAATAAATTAATGCAGTCAAGTGCTACTGGCAGCATGTGACTCTATGGCAGAGTAGTTCACAGTTAGAGCCACACTGCCTGGCTTCAAATACTGTCTCCATGAATTATTAGCTGGGTGATCTTGGTGCAGTTTTACTCAACCACAATGTGCCTCAGTTCACTCATTTGTAAAATGGAGATAGTAAATGTGCTATGAGTATTTAAACTTGACACATGCAAACTTCTCAGGGCCTGGCACAGAGTAAGCATTCCATACATGTTAACTATTATTATAATGATGGAATAAGTGTGGGCTATTCTGAGAGCAAAAGAGGAAGGAGTGGCAAATTCTATCTGGGGAGGAGGCTCAAGAAAGTCTTCAGAGAGATAGTGTTACTTAAGTCACTTTTGCAAAAACTTTGGCAGTTGTAAGGTGGGTAAGAAAAGAGTGGGCATTCCAGACAAAGGAGGTTACAGAGACTGTAGGGGAGAATGGGAGGCAAGAGGGGATGAGGCAAAAGGGGACAGCCTGACAGGAGAGGACAGTATGTGTCATCATGATGGTCTGCCCCCTATCCTGGTTAGAAACCCATGCTAAGTAACTCCTATTTATGTGCCTCACCCCGCCCCCTCCACTTCCCCAAATCCCACTCTGCTTCCTCTCCACCATGCTTCTTGCCCTGGAGACTGACCAATATAGAGTACCACACCAGCTACCTGTCCATCCTCATCCAGTGTGGAACACTGGCAAGAATTCAGGAGAGAGAGGAGGAATATTTATTTTCCCTTTCCTGTTGCTGCTACAGGTTGGATGCATCTTTCCAAGGTCAGACAGCCCTCTCCCTCCTCCTACCCTTTCAGGGTCCTGCTGCTAGCACTGGGGTACTGCACTAGCCCTTACTTGTGTTCCGCTCCTCACCACGCCATTGTAAATATCACCTCCATTAAACTCCCTTCAAATTATCCATTTTGAGTATGCTGTGTGCCTCCTGCCTTGACCCTGACTTAAAGACCCCCAAGGGGCCTTTAACAGAAAATGATAGGAGCAGATTTGCACTTCAGAGAGATCTTTCTGGCTCCTAGGTGGAGGATAGTTTGGGGCCAGCAAGAATAAAGGCAGAGCCTTCACCAGTGCTTTCCAACCTGGGAATACTTGCTACAAATATAGATTCCAGGGCCTCACCACTGAAAACTCTGTGTTGGTAGGCCTGGAATAGGCCTGTATCTGTTTCTTTAAATAAGGACTCCATGTGACAACAGTGGAATCTCACAGTTGTCCAGACCACTAGTTAATGTGTTGGGCAGGAACCAGTAGAGATCTAGAGGCAGGTGTGGGGGGAGAGCTGATGGGGCAGGGTCTGGCCTTGGAGGGCCTGGAGGGATGGGGAGGGAAATCAGAAGCAAAGGCAAAGGAATTTGTTTTAAGAAGGCCAAAGGACACCTCTTTTGATGGTGGACAAAGAAAAATGAATGTAAAAAGGAAACTAAAGGAATTCTCACCTTGTAAACTTTAATTTCTCATGAAAGTAGGTGGCAGAGTCACATACTGCGACTCAAAGGGTGGGTGAAGGTGTAAAGCCAGAGTTATGTAGGTTTGAAAAGCCATTGTTGGGCATGGAGTAGAAAATGATGACAAGGAACATATTAAGACTGCTTGGTGAACCTGAGATAAGAGACGGTGAATTTGTGTGCCATGTGAGGACTAAGTTTTGTCATTTCTCTCCAGCAGTACTTGGTAGTCCATGTCTAGAACTGGAAGAGGCAGTAATTGGATTGATTCCAGTTGGGAGGGTGGCAGAGCAGGTGTAATGGAAAGACAAGGAGATCAGCACGTTGAACTCACACACAAGCATGGGAAGAGCAGAACTGAAACAAGGGGTAGCCGCCAATGAATGCTGTCCTTGGTCCTGAACTAGCATGCACACCAAGACATGGTCATTTCACTGTTAGGTTGTGGTTGGGTTAGTACATGTGCCCCTGCTCCTCAGTAACACCCCACCACATAAGACTCATGGTGTCAAAAGATTGTGCTCCCAACCCCATAATACTGTGACTGCTATGAAAACAGCCTACAGCCTGGATACCATCATTTGTTGAAGATATAGTTCCAATAGTTAAGAAATATTTAAGGAATTTGCCCTGGCTGGTGTAGCTCAGTGGACTGAGCATGGGCCTGTGAGTCACACGATCGCAGTTCGATTCCCAGTCAGGGCACATGCGTGGGTTGCAGGCCAGTTCCCAGCAGGGGACACATGAGAGGCAACCATACATTGATATTTCTCTCCTTCTCTCCTTCCCTTCCTCTTTAAAGATAAATAAATAAATAAAATTTTTTAAAAAAGAAATATTTAAGGAATTAATTCAACAAGTCTTGACTGAGAACTCTCCATGTGCCAGTCAAGAAATAGAGCAATAAAAATACAAAGAAAGTTTATCCCCAAATCTTTTATTTGCTTTTCTTAACATCCAAGGGGGCCATTCACTCCTTCTTTTTCCTCTCCAATTCTTTTTTACCTTTCAGCAGCTGCAGAGTACTCAACGCAAATTGGCTTCCCCCAAGTTCACTCTCTCCACATACAGGGTCTGGCAGAAGTAATGCCTGCTTGAGTGTGATTGGTAGGGTATGTAAATGTCACGTACAAGATGGACAGCAATTGAACATTTCACCTAAAATGTCATGGTGTGCTTGAGTTTGATATTATTATGTTACAGAATTATATGCTTATGATTTATAATAAATGATTTTTGTAATAAAAAAGGGACATTATTTGAGCTGGACCTTGTAGATCTTTGTGATTTCTGTTCTTTGCCTCCTTCCTCCTGGATGTCTATTATTCTATAGATGAATTAAGCTTCTCTCTCAGCCAGCCAAAATACTACCTTTTTAGGAAGAGAGAGCAAATGGAACACTGAGAAAACAAACATGGACATCTTTAGCAGGCTAAGAGGGGAAAGGCTGTGAATGTTGACACAGTAAGTTTTGTGCCATGTTGGTATCTAGAACGCCCTCCGCAAGCAGAGTGAGAGGCCACATCACTGGCTCTATCAGCTGACTGTGGGACCTTCCCCCAGATGATCTGAAGCTGACAATACCATCTGTGGAATTGTGCCAAGATCCTTGCTGTCCTCTAGCAGCTGGTGCATCTCCCCAACGGCAGAGGCTGACCCTAGCTTTTCTGGCAGGGTGACAATTCCCAATTAATTTTTTAAAAATCACTAATTAAAGGTCTTCTTTTATTTTTCCAGGACTTGAACAAAATGCTGGGAACACAGAGATAATTAAGGACAATTGCTGTCCTCAGAGATTTCATAATTCAGCGGGGCAAGTAAATATAATGCAATAAGTTCTAGGTCTGCAACCTGACCAAAGTTCAGAGAGAATGATGCAAATAGAGTCTTGTTTTCAGTATGCTGGGAGAGAGAATTGGTGATGGGAATCCAAAGGTCATGCCCTTTATTTAGGAAGAAGTAAAGGCAACAGTATAAGGTTTTACACATAGGGCGGAAGGCCAAGAAAAGGCTGAACATGAGTCTGGATGTAGGACTGGAAAACTAGGTTTATATTTCCCCAGATGGCAGGAGTCACAGGCCAGAGTCAGTAGGTCAAAGGGAGGAAAAGGAATGCATGGTATCACCTATCCAGGGTAACCCAAGAGTTTGGGACCAGATTAATAGATAGTTGAAACAAAGATAATCATATATCTCAATGATCAGGGCAGACAAAGGTCCAGACTCAGGACAAGTAAAGGCAAGAGGTGAGTGACCAGCTGGGGTAGGAAATATACACAGTGACAGTCAGAGATAAGCTAGTAGAAGATTTAAATACAGATGGTTTCCCTAAGGGATGCTGAATGAAAAGCAGAGGCCAAGACTCAACGTGGATGTCAAATGCTTTGGGGAATAGAACAAGGAATGATAAAAAAGTCTTTGGATCATACTCTAAGAAAGCAATTGCAGAACAAAACACACACACACACACAATGAACTCTCCCTCCAGTTATTGCTCAAGGCTCTACTGAGAAAGGTCAAGTAGTAGCAGAAACAGGGCTGGGTTACTGTTTCCCATGGCACAGAGGTTCTAAACACTCCCCATCCTTCAACAAGCATGGCCACATAATGAGCAATTAATATGACCCAACTTCTGTGCCCAGTGCTTTTAGTGCACTATTTCATTTTTTACCAAATCCACATGGTAAAGGTTACCATCATCATTTTTGGCTGAGAGAATGGAAGCTCAAAGAGGATAAATAAGTTGCCCAGGGTCATCCAGTTAGAGGAGAAGAAGCTACGATCTGAACCATAGCTCTGCTGATTGCAGGGTTCATGTACTTAGTCATTAAGGTAGCTTTCCATACCATGATTAAGTTCTCTAGGGTCTGGTCATTGCGATCACTCTGATTTGGAGATAAAGCAAAATGAGTTTTTATAAGAATAAAAATGTACAATGTATAGAAACACGCAAGGCCAAGGATGTCCTTGTACAGTTAATGGCCATGATGTTAAGAAACATCACTGATCATAAAAATGTGTGTTAAAGTCCCCAGGCCTGGCCCTTGCCTATCTCCTAACAATCCTCAACCAACCCGTCTGCTCCTGTTTCTCTGCCTCTGGTCTTCCTTCAGTACTTTTGACACATGCTGCAATCCCTCTCTCCTCAGGGCCTTTGCACATGCTACTCATTCTGCCTGGAATACTCTTCCTCAACCTCCTCCTACTCGCCTTGACTTAGCAATTACTATTCCCTCTTATGGTACACAATTGAACCTCACTTCCCTACAGAAGCCCTCATTGACCACCCCATTTCCCACTAGGGTAGGCCCCATAGAACCATTTACTTTTTCTTCAAACACTTATCACAACTCTAATTAATTAATTTAATTAATTAAATAAATGGCATGTCTAAATAAAATAGAAGACACATCTTCTTGTTCACCATAAGTAGTGAACCACCCCTAGAATCTCTATAAATATCCACTGAATGAATAAATAAATAATGGTAAGTAAATAGGGCCAGGGCAGGCCAAAAAAATGTGCTAATTGATTAAACTCCTTAGGAAGAATCAACCATTCATTCACTCATTCATGCAGTTCACTCAACACATATCAGAAGACTGTCTACTATGAGTCTACTAACTTTATAATTCACACAGTGCCTGGTATATAGTAAATACTCAGTAAGTGTTAAGCTGTTGGTTTCCTGACTTTTCTTGCCTTCAGATTACACAGACAACATTTTTAGCACTCAATCAGAAAATTGGAAAATAGGAGGATAACAGCTATGGAAGCTAATATCCACCTTGCATTGCTGGAAGGTCCTTCCCAGATTTTATGTTGGCTCCTGAACAACACAGTAAATTGCTGTCTTTTTTAATTCACTCTCCAGACCACAGTGTTCTATAGCCAATCTTGGCAACACATCAGATTCCAGGAAAGTACATGAATCATCATGGGACTCTAGAGTCTGTACTTCTAAACTTCACAAAAACATGTGATTTTATTAGCAGATCTTTTAAGTATCCTTCTACCCTCATGTTTTCACTTCCTTTAATCTACTCATGGAAGTACCCCCTTCCATTTGCTTTCCCATCCCTAGTTTCACAGCCACCAATCCTTGCCCCCTCCCCTCCTGCTATCTTTGGCCCAATCCCCCAAACATACCCCTTTTTCGTCTGGACTCATTTCCCACCTACTTTCTTCCTGTTCTCTTCAGAACACCTGCTTTGCTGTGTGCAGACCCTGTATCTCCACCTTATTCACCACTCTCTTTCCTGTCCTTCCTTTACAGCAATTTCATCCTTAACTCCAGACATGCTATGCTCTGCTATCTTCATACATGGAAGCCTCACCTTGTTGGGCAAGCAGGAGAGTTGGTTTTCTCACTGCCCTATGTTGGGAGTAGACACTGAACCACCACCTTCTCCCCAATTCTCACAGGAACTTAATATCATCTGTCTTAGGTGCTGGCTATAGTATTGCCACATCCATAATCCCAGACTGAACATCTAGAACAAAAGTCAGGCAATTTGTCTGTGGCTAACGGCATGCACATCATAAGAAGTCCAGCTACTGCTCTGTGTGATGTTAATCACTGCTTTTCATTTCCCCTGGGTCCCTTACTTAAGGGCCAGATCTTCAGTACACTTCAGTCATCATCCACAGACATATGGTGCTGCTCTTCTATGTTTTCTTCCATTTCCATGGACTCCTGGAGAACTACCAGTTAGAGATCACCTGCTAAAGCTAATCTCTTGATCTCCAGAAAAGAACTTCATTTTTACTACAACCTGTAATAATATTCCCACACAACTGGTTTCTCCAGCTTTGTCTCGGTGAGAAGCACATTTAGTTTTCTCAGACCAGAAAAATGTAAAACAGGTTTTGCTTGAAATTTGCCATGCCAAGAATCCAGTGTCCTTGTCCCGTGGCTTCCTCCTCCTTAAATGCTTGGAGGCACATTCTCTGCAATTTCCTTAGTCTCAGGACCAAACAACACAGTCAAGTTTCATAAAAATTGAAAAAAGGACTTAGAAAAAAATCTAAGTCCAGTAATTATGCCTGGGTTCATGCTAACATTAAAGCTTCACAGCTGCAAAAAATATTTCCTACTTTGCAATCAGAATTCAATATAAATGCACTAATCCTTGTAATTTTCATGTAAGGCAAGCCAAAAGAGTGCTTATTTCTTCAAAGCACAGGGAAGTAAAGTCTTGCCAAGCTAACAAAACTAAGAAACAGACATTTAGAGCAAGCTAATCTTATTTCCCATATTCTCCTATATTTTATGGCTTTATTCTTTTCTATATAATTAAAATTTCTAACCAGTTCTATCAGCTGTGGACTGCACAAAGTTCCATGGCTAATGATGATGATGATGACATGATGATGAGAATCCCTGTTCATTGAGTACTTCCTAGGTGCCAGGCATCACGCTAAGCCTTCATACGTATCAAGTCACTCAAGTCTTACAACCACATTAGGAAATAAGAAGTATGATTATCTCCATTTTAGAGCTAAGAAATTTGAAGCTTAGAGAAGGAAAGTAATACGACCAAGGCCAAGTGTATAGTCAGCTTCATTGCAAAGCTACACTGCCACTCATACCACCAGAGTCCTGACCTATATACCATATGCCATTAAAATAATGAAAATTAAAGTGCCCACATGGATATTGTTTTTAACAATCTTTTTATTTTAAGAAGGCAAACAAAACCCAAACAATGCTTCTAATATAACTCGATGTAATTTACTAGTGTGCCCCAGTTAACCAAACATAGGCACTGCTTCAAAAGCCATGATGGAAACAAACGAACCATCCAGAGCAGGAAAGGAATGCTCAGTACTTGAGCTGAAACCAGGACCACTTGTTATACTCACTAAAACACAAAGAAATAAAATAGAGCTCAAAAAGCAGTATGTCAAATGTTTTGAAGCACAGTAATAAAAATAGTGCTTCAAACAAAGTAAAAGGTGTGGTAAAGAATACAAAGGTACCTATCCAGTGCAATAGTACCTGAGTAAATAAGTTTAGTGTGTGACATAATATTTCTGATAAGTGAAACAGTGGGGTTATTTTTCCTTAATCACACTTCCCCAGGTGCTCATCTGCCCTGCTTACTGGCCAGTTCTATTGGGCTGCCTTGTTACCCCTCAAAATCTCAACATGTCTAGTGAAAAACATCATTTTACCCCTAAATCACTATTTCTGCATACTCTCTCTGTCACCTCCAATAGAATCACTTCCTCTTCTGAGATTTCCACCCTTGAGTTACCAGTTGCTCCTTCTCCCCCAACAGTGAGACCTCTTCAGTTACCATGGTCCCACAACCTTTCCGTTGCATTGCTCTGGCCATCACCTGGCACAGGCCCATCAAGTTGATACGAAGGCCCCAGCCCTGGTCTTTGCAGCAATTCCCTTTCTGTTCTATCCTATGTATCACAGCCCAGAAATCTGTCTGGGCCATTAATAATGTCATTCTATATTCAGGAAGTACCAGGGGCTGCCTATTAGTCCCATGTGATTCAAAGTTCTCAACACATTGATTTTCACACATCTTGCTTTCCATCATAACTGTGTTTGTTCAGCCAAACTTCTTTTCTTCCTTTTCCTTTTGCATTGTCACCACTCCATGGATCTAATATATGGGGACATACACCTGAAGTTGTCATTTAGACAGTTAGGTCAACATAACAATATGTGCATATGGTCATGATACGGGAATATTAAAAAAATTCTTGAGGAAAGATTCACCAAATCTAATTGTTTCTCAGAGACTCTCATAAGATTAAAGTCATCTCAGCAAATAAGTTTAATTTTTATGATTAGATTTTTGATATAATTTATTTTTGGCAAAGCGGTACCTATAAGAAGTTTTTCCTTAGGGAGAGAAGATGGCGGTGGAGTAGGACAAAGGATTTCCCTTCCCTCCACGCACCAGAGAAAAAACGGGCTGATCTGCGAAGGAGCGCAGCGGATAGCCAACAAGGACCCAGCATATAAGAAGGCAGGACTCCAGAAAGTGTAGCAGACACTGAATGATCAGAGGTTGAGGAGAGGAGACAACCGCAGATCAACAAGGTGCGAGGGAACAGCGCAGAGGCTGCAGGCCCTCTGGCGGGCAGCGCCAGGGCCCCAGCTGGGCCGCCTTGTCTCTGAGAGCCTAGGGCGGGCAACAACAACCCTGGGAGAGAACTAGTCACTGGCACCCTTCCTATCCGGCAGGGCACAGATTGGAAAACACCAGGAGAGATTGGTTTGCCTGTAGTGGCAGAGAGAGGAGTGGGTGTTGGGAAGCAAACCAGAGAGCTCGGATAACCCGTGGAGTCAGGCTGCGGTTGCTGGCCTGGGAGAACTGAGAGTCCTGTAGCACAGGGCCAGAGCCAGTCTGCTACAGACTCTGGGAGCCATGGGCTACTAGCAAGGCCCTGGAAGAGAGCCAGTCACCAGCTCCCTCCCTACCCAGCCAGCGCAGACTGAGAAGTGCTGGGAGTCAG
Organism: Sturnira hondurensis; assembly: GCF_014824575.4. NCBI lineage: Eukaryota > Metazoa > Chordata > Mammalia > Chiroptera > Phyllostomidae > Sturnira > Sturnira hondurensis. The sequence goes on along the minus strand of NW_028078194.1, from coordinate 5,290,610 downwards.
GCTGTGGCTGTCGACTTGGGAGAACTGACAGTCGCCTTTGCCCTTGTGTTCCTGGTAGCATGGGGTCTGAGCCGCTCTCCCACAGTCTTGGGGAGCCTCGGGCTGCTAGCAAGGCCCCTTGACAGAGCCAGCCAGCAGCTCCCTCCCTACCCAGCCGGGCGCAGACTGAAAAATCCGGGAGTCAGGCTGTGGTTGCCAGCTTGGGAGAATTTTGAGTTGCCCTGTGTGTTCTGCCACAGCACTGGGAAAGATCCACGCCCAAGCCTGCAAGACCAGGAAAGCCTGGCTGGGAGCGCGTGCCCTCACGCCAGGCCAGGGCTGGGAAGCCTGGGGAAAAACCTGCTCTCAGTGGGGCGCAGGAGAGCGATGCCAGTCTGGACCTTTGGAGGGCACTGGCGAGAGCAGTTGAGTTCACTGAGAAGCGAGAAAGGCCACACTAAGAGCCCCTCAGGCTGCTGCAGCTAGTGAGACCGGAAGAAAAGGTTTGACCAGCTGGAAACCAACAAGAGGAGTAGGTGGAAGTGGAGAACACTAAGGCACCTGCAAGAGACTGCACCACTGAATTTCACAGGTGTCCTACCACAGAAGTTCACACCATAAACCCAGGGAACGAGAACAGATCAATTTAAGAAGCTGAGGCCAACAAAAAGAGCATCACAAACAATGGGAAGACAAAGAAACAATCCCCAAATGAAAGAAAAGGAGGAAGTCTCAGAAAGAATGCTCGATGAAATAGAGGCAAGTCAACTATCAGATATTGAATTCAAAGCACTGGTTATCAAGAAATTCAAAGACCTTACAATGAGCTACCAGAAACTACAGGGGAGCTACAATGAACTCTCTGCAAACTATATCAACATGAAAAAGGAAATAGAAACCATCAGCAAAGGCCAAGAGGAAATGAAGAATACAATTTCTGAACTGAAGAACACAATAGAAGGTATGAAGAGTAGGATCGATGAGGCAGAAGACCGCATAAGCGAGCTAGAGGACAGGGTAGAAAGAATCTCCCAGACGGACCAAGTAATGGAAAAGAGAATCAGAAAGAATGAGGAGAGTTTAAGAGATATGCAAGACAATATGAAACATAATAATATCTGAATAATAGGAATAGCAGAAGGAGTAGAAGAAGAACAAGAGATAGAAAACCTACTCGAAAGAGTAATAACGGAAAATTTTCCTAAGTTGAGGAGAGATAAAGTCACATGAATCCAGGAAACACAGAGAGTCCAATCAGGTGGAACCCAAAGAGGCCTACTGCAAGACACATCATCATTAAAATGGCAAACCTCCAAGACAAAGAGAAAATCCTAAAGGCAGCAAGGGAGAAAAAGGAAGTAACATACAAGGGGGTCCCAATAAGGTTGGCTACTGACTTCTCAATGGAAACATTCCAAGCAAGAAGAAAACAGCAAGAAGTATTCCAAGTAATGAGAAACAGAGGCCTACAACCAAGGCTACTTTACCCAGCAAGGCTCTCAATCAAGATAGAAGGCCAAAAAAGAGCTTCCAAGACAAAAGAAGTCTAAAAGAATATGCCTCCACCAAACCAGCTCTACAAGAATTACTAAAAGGGCTGCTTTAAGGAAAGGAAGGAAGCCCTGGCTGGTGTAGCTCAGTGGATTGAGCGCGGGCCTGCGAACCACACAATCACGGTTCGATTCCCAGTCAGGGCACATGCCTGGGTTGCAGGCCAGTTCCCAGCAGGGGACACACCAGAGGCAACCGTACATTGATGTTTCTCTCCCTCTTTCCTTCCCTTCCCCTCTGAGATAAATAAATAAAATCTTTAAAAAAACAAGATTTGAACAATCAGTTTACAAAAGATGATATACAAATTGCCAACAGGCACTTAAATAGCTTTTGCACATCATTAGTCTACAGTGAAATAAAATTAAGAACACATTGTAGTACAGCAACACATTCCCCACTATGCCTAAAATTTTCAAACCATAATATCAAATGGTGACAATGTAGAGAGACTGAAATCCTCATATAGTTTGGCAATTTCTTATGAAGATTAACATACACTTACCATAAGATCCAGTAATTCCACTCCAAGGTATATCTCAAGAGAAATGGAAACCTATGTACCCACAGAGTCTAGCAAACCACATGCACAGCAGGCTTATTCGTAATAGCCCCAATAAAACTATATAGTCATCAGCAAAATGTATAAATGAACTGTGGTATATACTTAGCACTATAAATAAATAAACAGCTGACATACACAAAAACATAGAAGGGCAAAAAATACTATAGATGTCATCTTAGTCAGCAAAAGATGCCAGACCCAAATACATCTGTGTAATTCCATTTATATAAAATTTTAGAACAAACAAAATAACTGTACAGTGAATATATGTAGATCAGTGTTTACCTGGAGTTGGGGGTGGTAAAGGAATAGAAAAAAATATTTAGACTGATTGAAGTACTGTATATATTGATTAAGGTTGTACTAACAAGGTTATACATATTTATTAAAATTCACAAAATAATTACACAAAAATGACATTATTTTATAAAAAATATATATAATACTCTAATAGATATTTAAAAATAAAACTAGAACTACATAAAGTTAATTTTATGTTAATATTTTTTATTGATACAGTGCAGTTTAGGTAAAATTTATAGTTAAACATGGAGTTGCTACTTAATATACTAATTCCTGAGTATAAACTGGGGATATGTTCCATCATATTCCACATGTTATTGGGCATATAATGAATATCAGAAACTGTATATTCAGAATATAATTTTACTGTTTCATATTATTATAATAATTTTAGCTGTTGTAATTTATTCTATGAAACTATCATGCCTGAGTCAGAAATTGCATCTCCAATTATAAGTTTTCTTATGGGAATATATCATACTTATTGTACTTTTTTTCATGCTTCACTTCAAAAGAACATTGCAGGGCAACTAAAGATCAGAAACTGCCAAAATTTAAATTTTAGTCAGATTAATCTACTTCTTCTGAAGTTTCAGAATATTATTATGAAATGACATAATTTAACTCATGTGGAAATTTTACCATTTGGTCACAAGTAAATTTAGGAAGTCATTTTAACTTGCCATAAAAATTAAGAAATATTAATAGCCATGAAATGGTTATTTGAGTACTGAAAGAGATTTCAACACATAGAGAATTTCCCAAAACATTAGGCAGCTATTATTTCTTTTGTTGAAAAAGTCAAACTATGGCCCTGGCTGGTGTAGCTCAGTCAGTGGATTGAGCACGGGCCTGTGAACCACACGATCGCGGTTCGATTCCCAGTCAGGGCACATGCCTGGGTTGCAGGCCAGTTCCCGGTTCCCAGCAGGGGATGCATGAGATGCAACCATACATTGATATTTCTCTCCCTCTCTCTCTCTCTCTGTCTCCTTATTTATCTCTAAGATAAATAAATAAAATCTTAAAAAAAAAAAGCTACACTATTCCCAGATCTGAACTTTACCATTACCTGTATTTTTTTGGACTATAAGACGCACCTAGGTTTTGGAGNACTTCAAAAATTTATATGGAACCATAAAAGACCCCGAATAGCAGCTGCAATTTTGAGAAAGAAGAACAAAGTAGGAGGGATCACAATACCTGATATCAAACTGTATTACAAGGCCACTGTAATCAAAACAGCCTGGTACTGGCACAAAAACAGGCACATAGACCAATGGTATAGAACAGAGAGCCCAGAAATAAACCCAACTCTCTACAGTCAACTAATATTCAACAAAGGGGGCAGCAACATAAAATGGAGTAAAAATAGCCTATTCAACAAATGGTGTTGGGAGAACTGGACAGCTACATGCAAAAAAATGAAACTCGAGCACCAACTTACACCATACACCAAAACAAATTCAAGGTGGATAAAAGACTTAAATATAAGCTGTGAAACCATTAAATCCCTAAATGAGAACATTTTCAGGAAAATCTCAGATATTTCGCGCAGAAAGATTTTTACTGGTATGTCCCCTAGAGCAAGGGACATAAAGGAAAGAATAAACAAATGGGATCTCATTAAAATTAAAAGCTTCTGCATGGCTAAGGAAAAGAGTATTAAGATAAAAAGAGAAGCAACAGCTTGGGAAAACATATTTGCCAATGATACCTCAGACAAAGGTTTAATCTCCAAAATATACAAAGAACTCACTCAACTCCACTCAAAGAAGATAAGCAACCCTATTAAAAAATGGGCAAAGGACTTGAACAGACACTTCACCAAAGAGGACATACAGAGGATCCAGAGACACATGAAAAGATGCTCGATATCACTAGCTATCAGAGAGATGCAAATTAAAACCACAATGAGATACCACTTTACACCAGTCAGAATAGCTATCATAAACAAAGAAACAAACAACAAGTGCTGAAGAGGTTGTGGGGAAAAGGGGACCCTAGTTCACTGTTGGTGGGATTGCAGACTGGTACAACCACTATGGAAAATAGTATGGAATTTTCTAAGAAAACTAAAAGTGAATGTGCCTTTTGACCCAGCAATTCCACTGTTAGGAGTATATCCTAAGAACCCTGAAACACCAATCCAAAAGAACCTATGCACCCCGATGTTCATAGCAGCACAATTTATAATAGTCAAGAGTTGGAAGCAACCTAGATGCCCTTCAGTAAATGACTGGATCAAAAAGCTATGGTACATTTACAGAATGGAATTCTATGCAGCAGAAAGGAAGAATGAGCTCCTACCCTTTGCAACATCATGGATGGAACTGGAAAGCATTATGCTGAGTGAAATAAGCCAGGTGGTGAAAGACAAATACCATATGATATCACCGTTAACAGGAATGTAAACAACAAAACAAACAAGCAAGCAAAATATGACCAAAGACACTCAAATACAGAACAGGCTGACAGGGTCCAGAGGGGAGAGGGGAGAGAATCACAGGGGAAAAGGGGATAGACTCACCTGAACAAGTATAAAGGACACATGGACAATAACTAAGGTGGGAGGTGGAAATGGGAGGGAGGTGAGGAGCACTGGGTGGCAGGCAGGGCTGGGAATATAAGACAGAAAACTGTACTTGAACAAGAATTACATAAAAATTAAAAATTTTTTAAAAAGAAGTTTTTCCTTTATACTTTTTTAATTAAGTAAATGATAAAATCCCATAATGTTAGAACTGAAACTTTAAAGCATCATTAATCCTCCACGTTCATTTTACCAAGGATGAACTAAACAAGTTAGGTGATTCTTTTTCTAGATGCCAGACTGACCCCTTCAGGTTCCTGGTCATCACCCAAGTTTTAGAAGACCCATTCAACTCTGCTTACTCTAATTAATGGAGGGAGATGCATAAATCAGCTTTGCTCATAGCATATTTATTTTGTGGCCAAGGAAAACTTGGTCTAGTAATTCAAACAAATTCTTTATATAAGAAGAATTTTTCATATATTCATGTACTATGACTTCACATAGGAGCGAAGGTGAGAGTGAAAATGAAATGTAGTGTTTCCCAAACTTGGTTATCATGGAATGCTTAGCTCAAAAACAACAAACAAACAAACAAACAAACAAACAAAACCTTGCAGAGATGTAGTTCCACAGAACAGACTTTTGAAAAGGGCTGTTATAGTTATTGACATTTATGTCTTTGAAGTTTGATTCCAGAGTCAGGCACAATCCTGAAAAGTGAAACGAATCAACAGACTGTACTGAGTTCCCCACAAATGTATACACCAATAACAATAATAACATTTTTCAATGCTTGTGTAGCACGTGACCATTTAAAAAAGCTTTTTAACACATAGAAACAAGCAAATGAAGCATTCACTTTCTATTAAAAAATGTCTCCTTGTTACAATTAATGAAAAGGGTCTCCCTGAAAGTCTGTTACAACAATTCCAATATGGTTAGGCTTTTGTTGCAGAGAAATGACTGAACAGATAATGAATGGTAAATATTGTAAATAAAAGGGTCTTAAAATTAATCTAGTCCACTGGTTCTCAAATTTGTACCTGAAGAACATACCTATTCAACCATTAAAGTGAAGAACAGTGTGCCTTTTACAATAAAAAAAGGCAATCTAATCAACAGAAAGCATGAGAAGGAAATAAATTCTACCAACAACCAGTGATCTTAGAAGAAGACTCTGAGCCCTGAGTGAGTATGGCAGCTTGGCAGATACCTCAACTTCAGCCAGGTGAAAATCTGAGCAGGACATATAGCCATACTGCACCAGGCTTCTCTTCTACAGAAGCTGAGATGATAAATTCACGTTGTTTAAAGGCACTTGTGATAGTCTGCTATGCAACAACAGAAAACTAATACTGATTTTTGGTACTTTCTCATTGGAAAAATGGGCAAAGGACATGACAAGGGCAATGCACACAAGTTAGTAGAAGTGTAGGTCGCTAACCCTTTAGTGGAAAATTTATCTCTAAGTATAGGGGTCTCATATATATGTCTGTACCTTTTAACCCGGTCACTTCACTTCTAGGAATTTACTATAAAAATATTTAGAGATGTATACAATATCACTATATCATTACTTATAATAATGATACATTAGGGAAATTGTCAACTTAATTATTGTGTAACCATATGATAGAGTGTAGAGTATAGGCCATATGATAGAGTATAGGCCACCTATTAAAAACACTTTCAAAAAATTTTGCAACACACACAAATAATCTTGATAGAATGCTAGGTGAAAAAGCAGCTTGTAAAACATTATAAAAATGGTGCAGTCACTTGGAAAATTAGTGTGGTGATTTCTCAAAATTTTAAACATAGAATTACTATAAAACCTAGCATTTTTACTCCTAGTTATATACTCAAGAGAATTAAAAGCATATCCACCCCAAAACTTGTATAAAATATTTACGACAGCATTACTTATAATTGCCAAAAGGTAGAAATAATCCAAATGTCTAGCAATTTCTGAGTGAATAAGTAATATTATTAATAATAAGTAATATTATTCACTCAGATTGAATAATAAGTAATATTATAATTCACTATAAGTAATGAAGAAATATTATTCAGTCAAAAAAAAGTGAAGCACTGATACAGGCTACACATGAATGAACCCTGAGAACATTGTGCTAAATAATAAGAGCCAGACACAAAAGACCACATATTATATGATTCTTTTTATATAAAATGTCAAAAATAAACACCAAAAGTAGGGGAGTGACTGGTAAAAGGTATGAACTTTTTCTTCAGAATGATAAAAATGTTCTAAAATTGATTATGGTGATGGTTCTACAACTTTGTGAGTACACTAAAAACTACTGAACTGTATATTTTAAAAGGATGGATTTTATGCTATATAAATTATATCTCAATAAAGCTTTATGTAAAAACAGTAAAAAGAGCATTACTTATGATATGACTAAAAGAAAATTTTTAAAGTATATGCATAGAATCAAGATTGGAAGTTCACCAAATATTAACAGTGGCCATTCTTTGCTGGTTCAATTACAGATTTTTTCTTTTTCTCTTTTTTGTATTCTCAATTTTGTAGGATAGATATGTAAATGTTAAAATCTGAAAAATCAATTACTTTAAGTATTTGTATACTATCTACTACAATCTATCCCATAATCAAAATTAAGAAAGTATTTAATTTATTATATATGATACTCCCAGTTATTGAATGTTTCATTTCATAAAACAGAATTTCATTGTATTTAACAAAGAAAAACATAAATTCTGGGTAATCTTCAAACTACATTTAAAAAACACTTATCCAGTCCAACACACTATCTTTTTTCAATCCCCTCTGATTAGTGTTATAAAAAGTCCAAGAGTAATAAGTGTAAATTTAAGCATTGGCTCTGCTTTTTCAAAATGGAACCAAAAGAGTGAATCTTCTTTACCTTTTGAAAAATTCATACCTACTGAGATTAGAAAGAGTTTACTGAAAATTATAATATTGTGGAGGTCCAAGATGGTGCCAGAGCAGAACACCGAACTCACTCCCTGCTATTAGCAAACTCAAATATATACATACAGAGACAGCAATTACTTCTGTGAGACACAAACCACTTCTAAACAACAAGCAAGTGAAAGAGAAGGAATAGAGAAGGCTGAAAAACTGCAGGGACTCTCCGGCACAGTGGGAGTTACCCCGACTAGAAGAGTCGATGAGCGCCATTGTTCATATCCCCCTGCACTTTGATAGGGTGGGCAGAAGCTCTATTTGGGTGCTTTAGCCTACCTGCAAGATTGCCACAGGGCATTCCCAGCTACATCACATGAGCCTTTTGCCTCAGAACAAAGGGAACAAGCAGGAACAACAGGGCATCAGGACAGCACCAGACTTCCCTACAGGAAGTCAGTCCAGTGCAGGTGGCCAGTGCCCCAGGCACTGTAAGTGCTTGCCCTGCTCCAACCTGCTTCCCAAAACTACATAGCACATAAAGCCTAAACAGAAGTCACTTCTACACAAGACTACTTTCTCTATAAGAAACAAGAGAGAGACTGTATAGAGAAGGCTGTGGAGCCATGGAAACCCTCTAAGGACTTCAGGAGTTCTGGAATTCTCCAGAGTTGGAGGTGCAGGTAAGCACCACTGTTTATGTCCACCTCCACCTACAAAGGGTGGGCTGAGCTCTATCCAGGTGCTCTGGCCTGCCTGCAAGGTTGGCTCAGTGTAATCTTATCACCTAAGCCCATTTCAGCCTCCAAAAAAAGGAACAATTAGGATCAATAGGGCATTAATATACATAGCTGGCCTCCCCACCCAGAGCCACTCAGAATCAGTGGGCCAATTCCCTGGACACCAGTGCCCTTGGCTCCTACCAGCCTGCCAAAATCACCCAGCAAACACAACCTACACAGAGACCACTTCTACATAAGGGCCAGTCTAGTTTGTGTAATTCATATAGACAAATGTAGAAAGTAAAAAAATGAATAGAGAAAAAGATCTCTACTTATCTTTACTTATGTCTTTTACTCTCTTACCTCCATTTCCTTAGGGTTGTTTATAATCTCAAAAAAACCCCAAAACAACCCTAAGGAAATGGAGATAAGAACAGATTAGTCACATGGAAGACAGTAGTGGAGATCAAAACAGCGCAAAAAAAAAGAGAGAGAGAGAACAAAAAAATAAGGATAGTTAAAGAGACCTCTAGGATAACATCAAGCACTCAAACATTTGCATTATAAAGATCCCATAAGAAGAATGCAGAAAGGAACAGAAACTTTATTTAAAGAAATATTGGCTGAAAACTTTCCTGAACTGGGAAAGAAAACAGACATATAAAAAGATAGTCAACACCACTAATCATCACAGAAATGCAAGTTAAAACCACAATGTAATATCACCTCACACGTGTCAAAATGGTTGTCATCCATAAATCAACAAATAACAAGCGCCAGTGAAGATATGGAAAAAAGGAAACTATCATGTATTTTCAAACTGTAAATCACTATAGCCACTATGGAAAACAGTATGGAGATTCCTCAAAAAATGAAAAATAGAGCTGCCGTATGATCTAGAAATTTCACTTCTGCGTATTTATCCAAAGAAAACAAAACCACTAATTTGAAAAGATCTATGTATCCCTATGTCCACTGCAGCTTTACTAGTAATAGCCAACATATGTAAGCAACCACGATGTCCATTAGGAGGTGAATGGATAGCCCTGGCCACTGTGGCTCAGTTGGTTGGGGTTATCCTGCAAACAGAAGGTTTGTGCATTCAATTCTCAGTCAGGGTACATGCCTCAGTTGTGGGGTTGGTCCCAGTTGTGGTACATACTAAAGACAACCAATTGGTATTTCTCTCTTACATGGATGTTTCTCTCCCTCTCTTTCTCTCTCTCTTCCCTTCTCTCTGAAATCAATGGGCATGTCCTCGGGTGAGGATTTGAAAAGGAGAGAGATGAAAAGATAAAGATATGATATACAGTGGTACCTAGGTACTCATCATTAATTAATTCCGGAACTCATGACAAGTGCCAAAACCAATGAGTAACCAACTGTTTGCTACTATGAGACTGATGCACTGACCTCTGTTTCATCACAAGAGAGGGCTGCCAAGTGGCAAGCAAGCAAACATTTTTTCTCATAATATATATATATTTGCTGAACACATACATATATACAGCAATACAAAGTATATACATTCAGCAACAAACAAATCTTGCTATTTACAATATGATGAACCTAAAGGGTATTATGCTAAGTGAAATGTCAGACAAAGACAAATATTAAAAAAATAAAACAAATGAATAAACAAACAAAATAGAAACAAACCCATAGATATAAAGGATAAGCTGATTGTTGTCAAAAGGAACAAGGGTGGGAGAAACAGGAATTTTAAAAAAATACATAAGAAAAATTACAGTAAAGATTAAATTAAAAATACATAAATAAAATAGCAATTCTGTACAAATTGAACTATAGATCCAATATAATTCCAATAGGAATCTTTTTATAGAAGTTAGCAAAAAAAATGCCTATACAGCTTTGGAAGACTTCCAAGTAGTACGTGAAAAACCAAGGAAAAAATGATACCAGTGAAGGCATGTGATAATTTTCCAGTAACTGATCCCATAGAAATGGAATCTACAAAGTACCAGACAAAAAAATTTGAATAATTATTGTAAGGATGCTCAGGTACTTCATAAGAACACAAATAGTCAACTCAATAAAATCAGGAAAACAATAATATGAACAAAAGAAGAAGTTTGACAAATAAATAGAAATCATAAAGAACCAAACAAAAATTTTAGAGCTCAAGAATACAAATGAAATAAAAAATGCAATAGAGAGCTTTAAAACCCTGACTTAATGAATCAGAAAAAAAATCTTGAAAACAAATCATTTGGAATTATATAATTACAGGAGAAAAAAGAGAATAGAAATGAAGAATCCTTATAGAATTTATGGCACCTCATTAAAAGAAATAATATACACATTATGTAAATGCCAGAAGGAGAAGAGTGAAAGTAGTGGAAAGCCTATTTAAAGAAACAATGGGGACTTCTGGCCAAGATGGAGGCGTAGGTGGAAACACTGTGACTCTTCACACAACCAAGTTTAAAGACAACAAACTTTTAGTAACAAAAACGCAGCCAAAACACAGAAAATTGAACTGTATGGAAGTCCAACAACAAAAAACCATTCAGCCAGAACGGTAAGAGGGGCGGAGCCAAGCGGCCGGTGGAGCAGGGTTGGGCAGGAAAAATCGACTGGACCTACCCTGGAGCGCAGGCAGTGGTTGGCAGATCCCAGGTGTGGGGGTGGCAAGGGGTGGACCCAGTGAAGGTGTAAGGCAGCTGGCTGACCGCTGTCACACATTTGCGTGCAGATAAACCAAGCCAAGGAGTGAGCAGGCTAGGGTCCCAGCGACGGGAATTAAAGTCTAAAAGCACCAATTGGAAAAACTTTGGGAGTCGAGGTGCCCGGAGAAGCTCCCAGGCTCACAGAGAGTTTGTTGGAGAGACTCACACAATCCTAGAGGGTGCACAGGCCCACACACCCAGGAGCCAGCACCAGGGGGGTCAGGTTTGCTTGCAGGAAGCAGCAGAGGGGACCAAAATCCAAAAGAGAGCGGAACAAAAGCCATTGCCCCTCTCTGACCCTGCCCCCACATACAGCATCACAACCCAGCAACTGAGTTGCCACACCCTGGTGAACACCTACGGCTCCGCCCCTCATACATAACAGGTGGGAATAGACCAAAACATTATGGCTCAAGAACAGCTCAAAGCCCCAGAGCCAATAATTCTAAGCAACCAAGAAATAGCCAACCTATCAGATGCACAGTTTGAAATACTGGTGATCAGGATGCTCACAAAACTGGTTGATTTTAGTCACAAATTAGAGGAACAAATGAAAGCTAAACTAATTGAAATGAAGGGAAATGCACAGGAAACCAATAGTGATGGAAAGGAAACTGGGACTCAAATCAAGGGAGTGGACCAGAAGGATGAAAAAAATGGCCAAACAGAAAAGAATGAAGAAACAAGAATTCAAAAAAATTAGGAGAGGCTTAGGAACCTCCAGGACATCTTTAAACATTCCAACATCCGAGTTATAGGGGTACCGGAAGGGGAAGAGGAAGAGCAAGTGGAAAACTTACTTGAACAAATAATAGAGAACTTCCCCAATCTGGCAAATGGAATAGACTTCCAGGAAGTCCAGGAAGCTCAGAGAGTCCCAAAGAAGTTGGACCCAAGAAGGAACACATCAAGGCACATCATAATCACATTAGCCAAGATTAAAATGAAGAAGAGAATCCTAAAAGCAGCAAGAGATAAGGGGACAGTCACCTAAAAAGGAGTTCCCAGCAGACTGTCTGCTGATTTCCCAAAAGACACCTCAAAAGAGGCTGGAAAGAAGTATTCCAAGTCATGAAAAGGCAGGGACCTATATCCAAGATTGCTCTATCCAGCAAAACTTTCATTTAGAATGGAAGGGTAGATAAAGTGCTTTTTAGATAAGGTCAAATTCAAGGAGTTCATCATCACCAAGCCCTTATTATATGAAATGTTAAAGGGACTTATATAAGGAAAAGAAGAGAAAAATATGAACAGTGAAAGGACAGCAAACTCACAGTTATTAACAACCACACCTAAAACAAAAGCAAACTAAGAGGACAGGTAGATCAGGAGCAGAATCATAGAAATGGAGATCACCTGGAGGATTAGCAACAGGGGAGTAGGAGTAGAAGGGGGGAAGGTACAGAGAATAAGTAGCATAGATGGTAGGTAGAAAATAGACAGGGGGAGGGCAAGAACAGTATGAGAAATATAGAATCTAAAAAACTTGTGACACATGGACATAAACAAAAGGGGGGGAATGGTAGGGGAGGGGGTGTGCAGGGTGGAGGGGAATGAAGGGGGGAAACAGGTCAACTGTAATGGCATAATCAATGAAATATATTTTAACAAAGAAAAAGAAACATGTAAAAAATAAAATAAAATAAAATAAAAATAAAGAAATAATGGCATATATACAGGGTGGACAAAAGTAGGTTTATAGTTGTTCATATGGAAAATAATACAGTAGGTCCTAACTGGCCATCTCAGGTAGCTAGAGCATCATCCTGACTATGCCAAGGTTGCAGATTCAATCCCCAGTCAGAGCACACACAAGAAACCACCAGTGAATGCATGAGTAAGTGGAACAACAAAAAAAGTGTTTCTCTCTGACTCTCGCTCTCTCTCCCCCTTCCTCTCCCTCTAAAAATCAATAAATTAATTTTTTTTTATTGTTTATGAGTACAGTTGTTTCCATTTTACTCCCACCACACCCCCCCGCCCCACCCATCCTCACCTCCCACACTTGACCCTAACTGCCTTTGGCTTTGTGCATGTGTCCTTTACACATGTTCCTTGATGACCCCTCCACTATATTCCCCATTACCCCTCTCCCTTGTCCCTTCTGGTTACTGTCCATTTGCCCTTTATTTCAATCTCTGTTTATATTTTTGCTTTCTTGCTTGTTTTGTTGATTAGGTTCCACTTATAGGTGAGATCATATGGTATTTGTCTTTCTTTTTTAAGAATACTTTATTGATTATGCTATAACAGTTGTCTCATTTTTTCTCCCTTCTATTCCTCTCCACCCTGCATCCCCCCTCCTACCATCATTCCCTCACCTTAGTTCATGTCCATGGGTCACACATATAAGTTCTTTGGCTTCATTTTCCATACTATTCTTAACCTCCCCTTGTCTAATTTGTACCTAGCATTTATGCTTCTTATTCCCTGTAGCTTTTCCTCCATTCTCTCCCCTCTCCCTTCCCACTGATAATCCTCCACGCAATCTCTATTTCTGTGAATTTGTTCCTGTTCTAGTTGTTTGCTTACCATTTGTTTTTTTTTAGGTTCAGTTGTTGATAGCTGTGAGTTTGTTTTCATTTTACTGTTCATATTTTAATGGTTATTTTGTTTTTTATTTTTATTTTAATTGTTGTTCAAGTATAATTTTCTGCCTTTTACTCCCATCCCAGCTCACTCCCCAGCCCTCCCTCTGTCTTGTTTCCTCTGTCTTGTTTCCACCCCTCCCCTTGTTATTGTCCTTGTGTCCTTTATACTTGTTCCTGCAAACCCTTCACCCTTTTCCCCTGAAATTCCCTCCCCTTCCTCCTCTGGTCACTGTCAGCCTGTTCTCAATTTCAGTATTTTTGATCTTCTTTTTCTTAGATAAGTCCCATTAACATTTCATATAAGGGCTTGGTGATGATGAACTCCTTCAACTTGACCTTATCTGGGAAGCACTTTATCTGCCCTTCCATTCTAAATGATAGCTTTGCTGGATAGAGCAATCTTGGATGTAGGTCCTTGCCTTTCATGACTTTGAGTATTTCTTTTCAGCCTCTTCTTGCCTGCAAGGTTTCTTTTGAGAAATCAGCTGATAGCCTTAAGGGACCTCCTTTGTAGGTAACTCTCTCCTTTTCTCTTGCTGCTTTTCAGATTCTCCCCTTATATTTAATCTCGGGTAGTGTAAATATGATGTGTCTTGGTGTGTTCCTCCTTGGGTCCAAGATTTTGGGGACTCTATGAGCTTCCTGAACTTCTTGGAAGTCTATTTCCTTTGCAAGAGTAGGGAAGTTCTCCCTCATTATTTTTTCAAATAAGTTTTCAATTTCTTGCTCTTCCTCTTCTCCTGCTAGCATTCTTATGATTTGGATGTTGGAACATTTAAAGTTGTCCCAGAGGTTCCTGAGTCTCTCCTCATTTTTTTGAATTCTTGTTTCTTCATTCTGTTCTCGTTGAATGCTTCTTTCTTCCTTCTGCTCCAAACCGTAGATCTGAGTTCCATTTTCCTTCCCTTCACTATTGGTTCTCTCTACATTTTCCTTTATTTTACTTTTCATAGCCTTCATTTTTTCCTCTATTTTGTGCCCATACACAACCATTTCTGTGAGCATCTTGATTACCAGTGTTTTGAACTCTGCATCTGATAGGCTGGCTATGTCTTCATTGCTTAGTCATATTTTTCTGGAGCTTTGATTTGTTCTTTCATTTGGGCCATATTTTTTTTTGTCTTGGCATGTCTGTTATGTAGTAAGTGATTGTAATCCATTTAGACTTGCCCTTGTACTCTCTGATTGAGCAGGACATTTTAATTGTACATGAATAATTTGTGTGGTCATTTAATTTTTCACTGTTCACCCCAACAGACTAAAAGCACTCTAAGGGAATGTTATTAATGAATGGCTAAGGTAATTTTGACTACTTAAGAGAGAAACCCTGAACTCTCAGAACTTTCACAAAGTAGTTTACTTTGCACTCACACAGTCAGCTGTGGGTGCTCAGCAGGAAAACTTCAACATGGTGATTAGGAACCAGGCTCTCTGCATCTCTCCCTTCATCTCCAGCAGGTAGATGGGAAAAGAGAGACAGTGTAGAGGATCAAGTAGGAGGTTTTGTCAATGGGCCTACCTAAATGTGGTGTACTTTGCTTCAGTCCAGATTCTACTGGCCAAAACTCAGGCATATGGCTGGAAGGGATGTGGTCTATCTTTGGAGCTGAAGAGGAAGGGAAAATAGGTTTGGCAAACAGCTAGCCAGTCTCCCTCACAGAACAGACCACCACATACATACCTTTTCACCTTCTGCTATTATAACAGACTGTGCAGCAGTGAGGGACTATGTACACTACCACAGGACCCTTGTGTCACTGAGTGGTATGTCTTTATTTTCACAACAGAAGAAAGGCCGTAAGTTCCATGATAGCAGAAACTAGGTCTGCCTTGTCTTGTTCATCATAGCATGCCTACAGCTAACAAACATTTTAAGGATTTGGAAAATGATTAAGCCCTGAAGAAATAATTTAGTAGCTAAAATATAAAATAACACTATAAAATCAAGATTAATGAATATAAGTTTCCTCAAAAAGTAAATAACATCATGTCAATTAGTTAACTACCAGTTTACACAGTCATTAAGTATTTAACACAGCTGAATTAAACAAGTAATTTATTACTTAAAAGCCTCAGAATTATAAAAATTCCTCCAAAAACATAAAGCAAAGCTCTATTTAGAATGGTTTATATGGTATGAGGAAGGGCTTCAAAAATGAGTGGGATTGAACGGAGATTATAATAAGAAAGCCCCCCTACACAGTACTGGGCACATAGAAGGAATCTAGTCATCATTATTAAATACTATTATGTTGTTTGAGAATGACACTTACAATTCTTCATGGAAATCCCTGAAAAGCAGCAGTCTGAGGGGAAGAAGGAAATCAAAGATTTAGTGAAGATGAGCTGGGGTAAGATAGCATTGGCTGTCACAAGGAAAGGCAATAATCACGGAGTTGGATTTAATATTGGTCTCTCTCTCTCTCTTTCCAAACCCTTCTCCTCAGACCGTAAGAGTTTCTTAATTACATCCTTAGACTCTTAAACTTGCATTTTTCACATGAGGATTTGATCACCTGTACTGACACTCTTTCTGCCTGTTTCTTTAACCAGGATTCTGCCAATTTACAAATCTGAATCTCAAGTTCTGACCATTTCCTTTTCATAATTTAAAATATTTACTAGTAGGAAAAAAGAAAAATAAACTAACCTAGCCACCCCATAAAATGGACTAACTTCTGTTTTCCAAATCTGCTCTACTTTTCAACTTCATTCAGAGACTAGAAGGCTGGCTCTTACTATGGTGACTAGCACCTGGCAACCCCAGCTCCCGGTTGGAATGCAAAACCCCAAACCCCTATGCCCAGCCTTCATTCAACAATTATAATGGCATTTCTAAGATAGAGCCCTCACTCTGGATGCCAGTGCCCTACCTATAACTTTCCAATGCAATTCAATAAACCTTTCTTGAGGACCTGCTCAATGCAAGCTACTCTGAAGGTTTCCTGGCATATGCAAAGGCTAATATGTAAGAGCGGATCAGGAGATGTACAGTCTAGGAGGGGCAATGGACTATAAATAACTGCCATTTAGCAGAGTAAAAATGTCACATGTGCTAAATAAGATACTGATATTGTGTATACTATTTGCGCAGATGTAGAAAGCACATTCCTCTACTACAGAACTTCACAACTGGCTATTTTTAGTAGTCATAAACACAGATCGTAATTATGATCGTAGCTAAAATTTGTTGAAAAAAATTTCTATCTGCTTTCTTTAATGCTTTTTCAGTGATCCTCTCCTTAGGAGTCCCTGCACTAGGTGTTATTTTCATTTTTCTCTTTCTACAGGTGAGAAAAGTGGAGGCTTAGGGAGATCAAGTGAATTGCAGAAGGCTCCAGTGTGAGTTAACATTGGAGCCGGGACTGCTTCCAGAGCCCAGCTCTTAACTGTTTGTTCGGCTACACAACACATTCCACAGTTATGAAAACTCAAATGAAATGGAGGTCCTTCCCAAAGTTTTCCCTTCAGAAAGCACTCCTTGGGACAGTACACTGCAGGTTCACCAGGAGGGATTGAAAGCATATCCTTGGCCATTAATCAGGAATAGCAAATGGCTTATTGTACTCCAGACTTTTTCAATTTGCAAGCACCAAATAAGCATTTAGTCATGGAGGATAATGAAATAAAAATGAAACCCTGGGGAAATAATATGAATCACACCTTAAGACTATGTGTTTTTTAGTCTTCCAAAGTCATTATCCTTTGTATAAAGGCAACTGCTGGATAATGAGGAAAGAGACAGGATGCTCACTACCTTTATTCCCAAAGCAGTAATTAGTTTTTCAGTCCTGGTAGTAAAAGACACTTCGGACTTTCTTTATTCTTGTTCTGTTCTTCAATTAAGAAAAAGAAAAAAGAAAGAGGGGGCCCTGTGCTTAAGGAAATAAAATACAATATGTTCAAATTGCAATGTGGAGTCTTTAGATGTGTTTTTAACAATATAATTTCAACTTTCTCCAAAAACATCTGTAAAGGAAATTACCCAATAAAAACACTCCACAGCAAATTTTAGAGCCAGGTGACACAAAGTAAGAGACTTATCTATTGCCAGAGCCCCTCTCCTGTCTTGCCCAGCCTCCCCTTTCTACATCTTCACTCTGTGTGAAGGACGTGAGAGAAGCAATTAATGACATCTTTTCTCAAGGTTTTATTTATAATCACTTCATGATTTCATATTAAGGAGGGAGGAACAAGGAGAAAAATATTAGTCAGAGTGTCCCTTCAAAGGTTATTAGTGATTATTTCTTGTCAACACTGCTTTTGGCTTCTCCCAAGCCTCTAGGTTTCCATTTGGGCATTCTCCATCCCAATCCCTATTTAGTTATCATCAAATAACTATGTTCTGAGAATCTGTGTTTTGGGGTTTTTTTTTCAAAGCACTCTTCTAGGTAGAAAGGGTTACAAAGCTAAATAAGAAAGTCAGAAGTAGGTTAAAACCTACATAGATTCATACAAAAATGAGTGGAACCAGAACCAACAAACTGTTAATTTGGATTGGGGTGGAGGGTAATTGGGGAAGGAAGAATCAATCACTTTAAAAATTTTATACACCAAACTTCCAGCCAAGATGGAGGCATAGGTAGAAACACTGTACCTCTTTGCATAACCAAGTTTAAAGACAACAAACTTTTAGTAACAAAACACAACCAAAACACAGAAAATTGGGGTAGCACAGGAAAACTAGGCCAGACCAACCCAGGTGCACAGGCGGCAGTTGGGAGATCCCAGGCTTGGGGTTGCAACAGGCAGCCCTAGTGAGGGCGCAAGGCGGCAGGCTGACTGTGGTCACACATTCACACGCAGATAAACCAGGTAAAGGAGCAAGCAGTGAGACAGACCGCACAGGCCCCAGCGGCAGCGAGCAGCAGAGGGGACCGCCATTGCCCCTCTTTGACCCTGCCCCCACATACAGCATCCCAATGCAGCCACTGAGTTGCCCCGCCCTAGTGAACACCCAGGGCTCTGCCCCTTATACCTAACAAGTGCAAACAGATCAAAACATTATGGCTCACTTCTGGCCAAGATGGAGGTGTAGGTGGAAACACTGTGCCTCCTTGCACAACCAAATTTAAAGATCACAAAATTTTAGTAACAAAATTGCAACCAAAACACAGAAAATTGAACTGTACAGAAGTCTGACAACAACGAACCATTCAGCCAGACCGTGTCACAACCCAGCAACTGGATCGCCCTGCCCTGGTGAATACCCAAGGCTTTGCCCCTCATACAGAACAGGTGCGAACAGACCAAAACATTATGGCTCAAGCAGAATAGCTCAAAGCCCCACAGCTGATACTTCTAAGCGACCAAGAAATAGCCAACCTATCAGATGCACAGTTCGGAATACTGGTGATCAGGATGCTCACAAAACTGGTTGATTTTAGTCACAAATTAGAGGAACAAATGAAAGCTAAACTAATTGAAATGAAGGGAAATGCACAGGAAACCAATAATGATGGAAAGGAAACTGGGACTCAAATCAAGGGAGTGGACCACAAGGATGAAAAAAATGACCAAACAGAAAAGAATGAAGAAACAAGAATTCAAAAAAATTAGGAGAGGCTTAGTAACCTCCAGGACATCTTTAAACATTCCCACATCCGAATTATAGGGGTACCGGAAGGGGAAGAGAAAGAGCAAGTGAAAAACTTATTTGAACAAATAATAAAGGAGAACTTCCCCAATCTGGCAAAGGAAATAGACTTCCAGGAAGTCCAGGAAGCTCAGAGAGTGCCAAAGAAGTTGGACCCAAGAAGGAACACACCAAGGCACATCATAATTACATTAGCCAAGACTAAAATGAAGGAGAGAATCCTAGAAGCAGCAAGGGATAAGGGGACAGTCACCTACAAAGGAGTACCCATCAGACTGTCAGCGGATTTCTCAAAAGAGACCTTACAGGCAAGAAGGGGCTGGAAAGAAGTATTCCAAGTCATGAAATCCAAAGACCTACAGCCAAGATTGCTTTATCCAGCAAAGCTTTCATTTAGAATGGAAGGGCAGATAAAGTGCTTCTCAGATAAGGTCAAGTTCAAGGAGTTCATCATCACCAAGCCCTTATTATATGAAATGTTAAAGGGACTTATCTAAGAAAAAGAAGATAAAAAATATGAACAGTGAAAGGACAGCAAACTCACAGTTATTAACAACCACACCTAAAACAAAAGCAAACCAAGAGGACAGCTAGATCAGGAGCAGAACCATAGAAATGAAGATCACATGAAGGTTTAGCAACAGGGGAGTGGGAAGAGGAGAAGCGGGGAGAAGATACAGAGAATAAGTAGCATAGATGGTAGGTAGAAAATAGGGGGGAGGGCAAGAATAGTATGGGAAATATAGAATCTAAAGAACTTGAGACACATGGACATAAACTAAAGGGGGGAATGGTGGGGGATGGGGTGTGCAGGGTAGAGGGGAATGAAGGGAGCGGAAATAGGACATCTGTAATGGCATAACCAATAAAATATATTTTTTAAAAATTTATATACCATTTTTTCTTTACAAGGAATGTATTATTACCTTATTTCAAAATTTAAACCTTAGTGAAGGAGATACTATATAAAAACACAAACTAAGGCATCCAAGAAGTTAGACAGATGATCATAAGCCTACCTACCTATGGGGTCTACAGGTGGTTTGCTTGTCACTGTTCAATTTTTATTTTTATTTTTATTTTTTGACATTATTATGTATCTTCTTTTTCCCTTTATTTTTGATATTTGCAGTAAGTTTTTTTAAAATTTTTTAAATTTAATTATTGTTCAAGTACAGTTTTCTGTCTTTAATCACATTGATGAGAACATTGTTCGGCAGGCTTAATTATTCTCTAGCAGTATGGACTGTATTCTGCCACAGAATGTTTCGATTCTGAATCCAGGTTTATTTTACTAATGGTAACTTAAATTTCACTTTAAGGCTGTTATGATAAGACATGTACTTTCATAATGCCCATTGGTCTCCAACACTGATTGCCCAACGTTTGAACACATAATCAGAAATTTCTGACTAGTTCTGGGACGTATATACTTATGTCCAAAATTTATGGAATGATGTGTCCTTTGGATGAGCAGTATCTTCTCAGATGGAGTAGTTTCTCTTAAAATGAACTAGCAATGAGGAAACAGATGTTTGTTCACCACATACACTAAGGCAGCTGGCGAAATCTTAAAGCATGATTCTTACTCATGAAAAACAGCGGATCTCTTCTGCAAGTAGAATTTCATTTTTTTCTAAGTAATTGCAAAATTCATGAGCTTAGAAACATTTACGAATGGGAGAATTATACGTTCCCCATATGCCTCCTGATAAAATAGCACCTAATTAGAGAAATCTTCTCTTGCCTCTCTTATTAAAATTGCACCACTTTCCCCTTGATCTTCTATTTCTGTACCCTGCTTTATTTATCACACATCACCGTCTGACTATATAAAAATCTATTTGTGTTTTGTCTATTGGGTTTTCCCCTCTGTTACAACATAGCAGAGACCACCGCGTGTCCTGTTATCCATTCTCCCACAGACATAGAGCCCTTAAGTTTGTCTGTATGATCTTTCAGAATCAAGACTATATTTCCTAGTTTCCGTTGGAATCAAGTAGTGACCATGTAATAAAATTCTGACCAAGGGAATATTTTTTAAAATGATGTGGACAACTTCTTGGGTATGTCCTTTAAAAAGAGTGAACATTCCAGTTCTTCCCCCTTCCTCCTGCTGTTGAGAACACAGATGCAATGAGCCACCTTGGACCATGTGAATGAGAGAAATATACCAGATAGAACCTGGGTCTCTGGATGATGTTGTAGGACAGAATTACTAAATACATTGGACCACCATGGGCTATTCTTAAGTGACAAAGAAACATACTTCTATCTCATTAAACCACTTTTATTTTTGGTCAATGTTAAAGACAGCAGAACCTATATCCCAACTAATATACTTTTAAAAGGCAGGGACATTTCTATTTTGTTCATTACTGTTTATCTAGCTCATTAATAATATCTGACACAGGAGTATATGTTTGAAAAATGCTTGTTGAATGAATGAATCAATCAATGAACGTCAAAATGCTATATCCTTGAGTCTGAATATCTTTATTTATTTAAACAAATCAGCATTTATACTTTTTTGAATTGTCTGGTTTGGATTTTGCTTTTACCTTGGATCTTCTAAATCAGTGCATTCAGACGTCTTGTCCCATTAGTAAGATATGTATGCATTTCAAAGCACTACTAACTTACAGAGCCCTTCGGTCCCCACAAATTCCTTAATCTGAAAAAGTAGTTGAGATCTTTTTAACAAGTTTCCATTGCCTAGCCATGTGATGGCATTAAAATAAACGCTAACACTCTGATTTAGCTTCAAGTATTCCATCCAACAAACTAGCAATAGTTAAGGGCAGAAGCACATAAGTCATTAACAGCCTTCATCATTTTCTCCACCACATCATGCTATGAACCTGGCCTACATTTTCCCCTAAAGCAGGGGTGCCAGACTCATTTTCAATGGGGGCCACATCAGCCTAATGCTTGCTTTCAAAGGCCTGGTTGCATACAGGCCTAAAATTACATTCCTGAATGTATTTTTAGGGCTGTATAAATGTAACTACTCCTTAACAGTTAAGCAAGAGCTTGGTGCTGCCGCCGGGTAGAAACAAGGTGCCACGCCGGATAAAACAAGGTAGAAGGTCCTAAAGATGAAATGGAGATTCACTGTTCCAATCATCTCTTTGACTCTTAGAAGTCTTCTATTCTCTCCTTCCCTTGCATATATATGTACAAATGAACTCAATGTTTACATGTTTAGGAAAAACTTTTCAAATTAATTCTTGACAAATGGATAGAACTTATTAGTTGATATTTTTCTAGATAATAATTTTGTAAAAAATTTTGTAAAAAATCCAAAGATTGCACCCAAGGTTCAACTCATGGACTACAAGGTTAGATGCCATGACAGAGAATAACTCTGTATATGAGTAGCCCAAGAAACTTTCACAAAAGGATGTGATGTGATTGCTAAGTCTTTGAAAAACGTCCAGGATCTTAAGTAAATGGGGGCATGACAGAAAGAGGGAACCAACCCAGGCTAGGATTTAGAGGCTGACAGGGAAGAGAATAGCACTATTCATAAAAGGTTCAAACTGGGAACAACCCAAGTGACTGTTGACAGTGGAGTGGATAAAGAGTGGGATAGTTGTGAAATAAATTGAAATAGTAAATAGCTGTGAAATGCACAAACTACAATTACAAGCAACAAAAATAAATCTTATAGATACAATGTTGAGTGAAGGAAGACATGCAAAATAGTACCTACTATGAATTCATTTATATAAAGTTCAAAAGTAGGCAAAAGAATGTACAGTGTTAGTAAACAGAACTGGTTGCTTTGAGGGGAGGGAGAGAGAAAGAGACTGGAAGAGGATACAAGGAAGGCTGCTGGGGTGCTAATGTTCCATTTGTTGATTTTGGTGCTAGTTACATCACTGTGTTCACTTTGTGGAATACACAGAGCTGTACACCTTGTATAGTTTGTTGTATATATGTCTGTGTATATGCCCTACTTCAATCAGCATCATTATAATAGTAAAGAGTAGAGGACCAAGAATTAGGACACTTCTGAAAAAAATATCGTTAGAACTTCCTACTGTTATTGGCGCAGTGATGAATAAGTAAACTAATGAACTATATTAGAGGGTTCAAAGGAGACCAACACATGTGTAGAATTTTCATATATGTCAGGGGTGGCATGTTAGGTTAGATCTAGAAAGTGGCTATCAGTTCTGGCTAGTGTGGCTTAGTTGGTTGGAGTGTTGTCCCATAAATGAAGGGTTGCGGGTTTGATCCCCAGCCAGGCAATGAACCCACATGCCTAGGTTGTGAGTTTGATCCCTGATCTAGGTGCATACCATCCCCGGTCTGGACCTGTAGAGAGGCAACCAACAGATGTCTCTCTCTCTCTTAGTCTCTATCTTCCCCACTCCCTCTAGCTCTAAAAAAAATTAGCAATAAAATGTGTCCTAGAGTGAGGATGAAATACAGATAATATGGAAAGAAAATGACATCCTAGCCTCACACCTTATATAAATTAAGGAATAAAATAAATTAGGGAATTAAATGTCAAAAATAAAAATTTAAAACTTCTAGCAGAAAATATGGGTAAATATCTTCTAGATTTCACATAGAGAAGAATTTCTTAAAAACAAAAAGCACCGACCATAAAATAAAACTTTAATAAATTCAACTATAAACATGAAAAATTTTCTTTATCAAAAGAAATCTTACAAAAAAGAAAAGACATTTTTTAAAACAAGGATAAAATATTACTAATACATAGAAACAAAAAAAAGGATAATATTAGGAATATATAAAGAACTCCTACAAATCAGTCAGAAGCATAAGCAACACAACAAAAAATGGGAAAAAGACCTCAGGCATTTCACAGAGAAAGAAACACAGATGGCAATGACAATACGAAGATAGGGTTAATACCAGTTGTAACCCACAAAGTGCAAATGAACCACAGAGAAATATTTTTAAACCTGTTTGATTGACAAAAACAAGTTAGAAAATATGGCAGGTGGTGAAAGACAAATACTATACGATCTCACCTTTAACAGGAAGCTAAACAACAAAACAAACAAACAAGCAAAATATAAACAAAGACACTGAAATAGAGAACAGGCTGACAGGGACCAGAGGGTAGATGGGAGGGAATTTCAGGGGAAAAGGGGAAGGGTTTACAGGAGCAAGTATAAAGGACACATGGACAAAAACTAGGGAAGGAAATGGGAGGGAGCGGGGAGCACTGGGGAGGGGGGGGCAGTGGACTGGAATGGGAGTAAAAGGCAGAAAACTGTACTTGAACAACAATTAAAATAAAATTTCAAAAAACTAAAAATAAATAAATAGATAGATAGATAGAAAATATCAAGTATTAGAGACAATGGTTGATCCACAGAATCTTTCATATTGTTCTAGTAATTCCACTCCTAAGTATATATCCAAAAGAAAATTTTGAACTGTTTAAAGTAGCAAAAGCATAGAAACAGTCTAATGGTCCTTCAACAGGAGAACACACCAGGAAACTATAATATATTTGCAGAGGAATACTATACAGCAATCAGAACAAAATGAACTGCAGCAACATACAACAGCATAAATAAAGCTCAGAAATACAATGTTCTGTCAAAAAGAGCTAAAAATATTACACACAGTATACTTTTTAAAAGAATGTGTTATTAATATTTTATTTATTTATTTATTTATTTATTTATTTATTTATTTAGAGAGGAAGGGATGGGGGGGGCAGGGAGAGAGAGAGAAACATTGATTGGTTACCTCCCATACACACGCTGACCAGAAATTAACCCTGCAACCTAGGTATTTGCCCTGACCAGGGATCAGGCCGGCAACATTTTCATATACCACACGACACTGCAACCAACTGGCTATCCATCAGACAGTAGTAAACATAATATATTTTTATGTAAACTTCAAAACTACTAAAACTTAAAAATGCATACTTTTGAGGTGGAATTCACATAATGTACAACTAACTAACCATTTAAACAGCACAATTCAGTAGCATTTAGTAAAAATTTATAATTCTTATTAAGAATACATGCAGATACCATAACATAGTATAAAAAGGAAAGCAAGGGAATGATGGAAATGGGACTAGGATGAAGATACATAAGGGATAGGGAGCAGTATGGCAGAGGTGTGGGATGGCTAAAGAGGAGACTCGTATCACTAGCGATAGGGTTTTTCAAGGCCCTAGCTTTAGTTCTGGCTAAGTTTATGGGTGCTTATTTCATTACTGAAAATGACCAGCTACACAAACTAGTCTTCTTTGTCTCTTCATATTAACAGATGTTGTTAACAACTTTTTGCAAAGTAGAGAAAGCAATTTTCACAATAAGTGCTTTGAAAATAAAACAGGAAAATTTCTATTCTATGACAAAAAAATTCGATTGCTTTAAATTCTTTGTGAAGTAACTTTTTTAGGGAGGAAATGGCTAAGGCAAAATAGCAAAAGGCCTCTGAAATCAACATTACATTTGGAATATGTTGCACAGACTCCTCCACATGAGACAGGTGGTCAGTTTGCTTATAATGGGACATCTGCCTTTTCTCTGCTAGAAGATGAGCAATCCCGAGTCCTGACAGGACTCAGTGGGCATCCCACCTTCTTCTTCAGGAAACCTTCTCAGACTACACAAATCCTCCTATTGTTCTTACAGCACTAAGATGCTCTATCCCACAATCTGAATTTATTCCATCAGGGTTCCTAAAGAAATACCCATACTTAAAGGGAGAAAAAATAGAATTTTGGTTAAAACTAAGGATTGAGAGCCAACCACAAAAGTAATGCCAGGTACTGTCCAAATGCTTTAAAGTTAAGAACACTTTTGTTCATGTATATTAATATTTATTTAAAGTATAACAAACCTATTAATCCTTACAACGGCCCAAAGAAGAAAGTTAAATCATCAACCCCATTTTATTTATATATTTTAAAATTTATTTAATTATTGTTCAAGTACAGTTTTCTGTCTTTTACTCCCATCCCAGCCCACCCCCCCAGTGCTCCCCACCTCCCTCCCATTCCCCTCCCCAACTTAGTTTTTGTCCATGTGTCCTTTATACTAGTTCCTGTGAATCCTTCCCCTTTTCCCCTGAAATTCTCTCCCCTCTGGTCCCTGTCTGCCTGTTCTCTACTTCAACGTCTTTGGTTATATTTTGCTTCTTTGTTTGTTTCGTTGTTTTGGTGATCTCACCTTCCTGTTAAAGGTGACATCATATGGTATCTGTCTTTCGCCACCTGGCTTATTTCACTCAGCATAATGCTTTCCAGTTCCATCAATGCTGTTGCAAAAGGTAAGAGCTCCTTCTTTCTTTCTGCTGCATAAAATTCCATTGTGTAAATGTACCATAGTTTCTGGATCCATTCGTTTACTGATGGGCACCTAGGTTGCTTCCAACTCTTGTCTATTGTAAATTGTGCTGCTATGCACATTGGGGTGCATAGGTTCTTTTGGATTGGTGTTCCAGGGTTCTTAGGATATAATCCTAGCAGTGGAACTGCTGGGTCAAAAGGCCGATCCATTTTTAGTTTTCTTAGAAAATTCCATAATGTTATCCAGAGTGGTTGTACCAGTTTGCAATTCCACCAACAGTGAACTAGGGTCCCCTTTTCCCTACAACCTCTCCAACATTTGTTGTTTGTTGCTTTGTTTATGATGGCCATTCTGACCGGTGTAAAGTGGTATCTCATTGTGGTTTTAATTTGCATCTCTCTGATAGCTAGCGATATTGAACATCTTTTCATGTGTCTCTGGCTCCTCAGTACGTCCTCCTTGGAGAAGTGTCTATTCAAGTCCTTTGCCCATTTTTTAATTGGGTTGCTTGTCTTCTTAGAGTGGAGTTGTGGAAGTTCTTTGTATATTTTGGAGATTAAGCCTTTGTCTGAGGTATCATTGGCAAATATGTTTTCCCATACAGTTGGTTCTCTTTTTATTTTAATACTGTTCTCTTTAGCCATGCAGAAGCTTTTTATTTTGATGAGATCTCATTTGTTCTTTCCTTTATATCCCTTGCTCTAGGTGACATATCAGTAAAAATGTTGCTGCGTGAAATATCTGAGATTTTCCTGCCAATGTTCTTCTTTAGGACGTTATTGGTGTCACAACTTATATTTAAGTCTTTTATCCACCTTGAATTCATTTTGGTGTATGGTGTAAGTTGGTGCTCAAATTTCACATTTTTGCACGTAGCTGTCTAGTTCTCCCAACACCATTTGTCGAAGAGGCTATTTTTACTCCATTTTATGTGACTGCCCCCTTTGTCAAATATTAATTGACTGTAGAGACTTTCGTTTATTTCTGGGCTCTCTATTCTGTTCCATTGGTCTATGTGCCTGTTTTTATGCCAGTACCAGGCTGTTTTGATTACAGTGCTTTGCCCATTTTTTAATTGAATCAACCCCATTTTAGAGATGAGAAAACAGAGGCATAGAGGGATTAACTAACTTTCATTAGGTCACAGAGCTAGTACTGCAGAGTCAGAATTTGAACCCAGGCAGTCTGGTGCCTGAACTCACTTAACCGCTATTGAGCTTTAAGCTGTCAATAATTTACCTGTTGCAACACAGGCAGTTCAGTGCCATACCTGTGAGTCAGAAACAGTGTTTGGCATCTTGTACAGGGTGGGAAAGAGTTGACTTCAGGGCAAACAAGGTGCCAGGCCTGACTTTGAAACTGATGCCTAACGAGACTTGGGTACGGCCAGTGCCTCTCTTTGAGCCTCAGTTTCCTTCTCTGTAGAATAAAAGGTTGGACCTGATGGTCTCCAAGGCCCTTCTCATGCTGTTGTTTTATGAGCCTGGAATTCCTGGCTCAATTCCTTGTAGCCTAGACTATAGTGGCTCTTCGTGGGCCAGGTCTGGCCGCTCCTGCTGGGCTCAGTGTCTCACACTTGGCTCTGCTTCTCATAAATAAGAGAAAAAGAACAAGGGAAAATATCCTCCTGAGAGACTGGGAGGGATCCCACAGCTGCTCTGTAGACTTTGAAGAACTTACGGTCGTTAACTACAGAGAGCTACCTGCCAAGTAAAGGATGGAAAGAAATTAGACTAAGGGGAGAAATGAACTCAAAACTTGGCTACATCCAAATTGAAAGGGCATCTCTGCGTACTTAAAGAACTTACAACGTTATTGCAACAAAATGAGCCAGCTTCTTAAAGAACTGAAGACAGGATAAGCTGTGAAATCTGGAATGGACCAGAGAACACAGAAAAAAACCTGATAAACTGAATAAATGAAAGATGGCATGGGCATGTTGGCTCCCACTCTCCCACCATGAATTCCTCCAGGGCAGTGGCTGTATCAGGAATCTATGCCTCCTAGACACCCTAAAGATGTTAGGGTTCAGAATCAGCTGACATCAACAGAGCACCTAGTATGTGACAGGCTGTATCATGTATTTTATCCTACTTTACAGATGAGGAGACAGAGTCTATGGAGACCCAGATTCTACTTCTATGCCTTCTATCATTAGCTAGGTGAACCTGGTCAAGTAGCATCACCTATGTAAGGAAGACCTCTACTTTACCCACAAAATCAAGGACTGAATAAAGTTATAGAAGATCAGCCTTCCAGCTCAAGAATTCTGTAGTTCATGCAGTTAACCAAATACTTACTTTATATTCATACAGAAAAACATTCACACTAGACCATTTTAATTTGTTTCTACTTCAGAACATTGGAAATCAATGGACTTCACTGTGCTGAGCACATAATATATGAATCCAAGAGAAAAAAATATATACTTTGGGTTTCAGTAGCTCTTCTAATTCTATTCCACATAGTACTACCCAGGATCACCTGGTAGGGATGAGCATGTTGTGCCCTGTACAAGGGCCCCTGCCCAAGAGAAGTGGGGGAGATGGGGCTAAATTTCTATCTGCTCTGTGCTTGCGAGGCTGAATCTAAACCAAAGGCGCATACTGGGTGTATGGGTGCCTCTGAACAATCCATCCTCACTGAAGGAAAGTAGGGAGCAAGACTGTGAAACCATGGCCAAGTTTATGTTCAAATGGGTTGAATACAGAACTTAAATTTTTATCTTTGCTCGAAAACATTTCCACATACCTTGTTCACCTCCAGTTTATCAGACTCTCAATGAAATAAATCCCATTCTTCACAATTATCCATCAATACTGACCAAAACCAGCATTAGCCAGGATGCTATGAACAGACTGTTTCTAAAATCTCCATCCAAGCTCAAAGGGTTAAGATATTTGGCATAATGGCAGCATAAATGGAAAATGGGGACAGCCTTTGAATGTGACTCCTTAGATAGGGACATTTATTAAGCTGAGCATGTCCTGGTATTTATTTATTGTTTTTTTTAACAGCATGGATGGAACTGGAAAATCATGAAGCCAGGTGGTGATGGGCAAATACCATTATGATCTCACCTTTAAGTAGAACCTAATCAACAGAACATATAAGCAAGCAAAATATAACCAGAGACATTGAAATTAAGAACAATCTGACAGTAACCAGAGGGGAGGTGGGAGAGGATAATGTGTGTGTGTGTGGGGGGGGAGGCTCTAGTATTTAAAATAAAGCTATTTAATTACCCTCACACTTCCAAAGCATGGTAGCTACCAGGTACTTGCCCCAAATACAGAAAAACAAAAACTTTGAGGAAAATACTTGCTAGATTCCATTCTGGGCTTCTAGTGGTCTTTACACATGGACTATTCTTTGCCACCATTATCAAGTCACTCCTTTTGAGGCTCCTGATTTCTCTGGCAGCAAATTAGATTTGCACCAGTTCACTCACACTCTTTTCCCTTTACATTGTCATGGATAGCTATCAAGACCATTCATTCTGCATTTCCTGGGTCAGTCTCAATTTCGAATATTCTGCCCCTCTCTCCTCTCAATAAAAAGTTCCCAACTTTTAATTTGGAAAGCAAGGTTGCCACAATAACAGCATTACCCTCACAAAATATCAGGCATGCCACAGTCACACCATCATTACAGTGCCCTTATTTGGTTGGTAGCCATCTAAAGGAAAACTGGCTAATCCATCCAGGGCCTAAGACCATTTTCTGGCCTCATTAAAGAGAAAAATAATGCATTTGCTACTATCATAAATAAGTTTTGGATGAACAAATTTAGAACTCAAATGAACTTTTTCCTTGTCGTAGAAGAAAGTTTTTCAAGGCTAAAAAATTACTATTTGATGGAAGGATACACAATCTGGAAAAACTGAAGCCCTGGGGCTTCCCAACTGCCAAACTCCCACATGCTGGCTCTTGAGACACATCCACACTCACTATTAAAGTGTCACCGTTTATAATTTGGTTCTAAATCTTTCTGAAACTAGGCAACTCAACATGGTCTGCAGGCAAATTGATTCCTTATTCTATTAAAACCCAAGGACAAGACGAAGTAGGTGTCAGTGATAAAAGTTACCTAATATCAAGCTGAAAATGAAGTTATTAAAACTAGGCCAGCGCCACAAAAGAGAAAGCAAAGGGCCGGGTTTCAGTAAAGCAGGTCGACTCAACACTTGCAGCCTTTATGAAAAAAAACAACAACAGCTGACTCTGATTTTGCTGAGCTGCCTCCACAACAGTTTTTGAGTCCCTTTTCCCCAGGTAACTCACTCTGAATCCTCAAAGAATAAAGAGGAGAAAAGTTATCATTGCAGGAACACTTTATAATGTTTGCTAAGCACTTCAATATGAAACGAGCTCGATTTTTTCTCCAGCCTCATAACCTTGGTATGACTGTGGAAAGAAATGTTACTAATATTTTTCATACTCAGGTTAGTTGGTCAGAATCTTTGAAAATTGCAGAAAACTTTAATTTTCAATGGAAAAATTCTAAATCATGTTCTAGTTTTGGTCATTTCAGCATGATCATGAATAAGCTATAGATTCTGAGTCAGAATCTGTGTGCAGTTTTCTTTGGAATTTGTCCTTGCTTACTTGCTTATAAAACTTTTAAAATGTACTTCTAAATTACAGCAATTCAGTAAAAAATTCAAACCTTCGGGCTTGGTTTCCTCCTCTAGCAGGCTGAGTCATAAAAATAAATCTTAGCCATTTCAATAGCCAACACACCCCTCACATTAAGAACTGGTATTGTTCCCTGTGTCTCCCATTTCATCCAAAGGTCACGCCCAGCTCACATTTGAAGAAAGAAACAGCTCAGGGACTCATCCAGCTCAACATTTGCACATTTAACAAGAGAACAGAACTTCTGCCAAGTTACAGGGGTGAGTTACATTAGAATCTTTCAGAGGAACTTCTGAGGAGCAATTGTGAGCACGGACTTTGGAGGTAGCCAGACCTGGGTTCAAGTCCTAACACTGTGTGACCTTAGTCATTTTGCTAATAGTGAGCGGGGAATGGGGATGTTCATAAATCCAACCTTGTAGACAGTTGCTGTGAAGATGAAAGGAGAAAAAAATGAGGGAAGATGTCTGGGAGCCCAGTGCCTGGCACACAGTTAAGTGCCCACTAGGTGCTTGCTGTTTTATTGGTACAGGCATTTCGGGACTTAGCCCAGGACCAAGATAAACATGTCTCTCCTCTGCTCCCACCCCCACTCCAAGTGTTAGACAAGTTTCTCCCCATATCAAACTTCCAGGAGGCACAGCTGGAAGAGGTAGAACATTCACTCCACCCAAAACCCAGGGTTAGGACTTAAATCAAGAAGTCATAGACGATGGGCTTTTACAGTTAAGAGGAAATGTGTAATTTATTAATTAAATATACAGAAATTATGTAGAGAGTGTCTGACACAGAGAAGGCAATGAATACCTATCTGCCCTTACTCTTATGCCAAAAGGAACGAAAAACCATGTCCTAGAGAGACTTGCTTAAGGTCAACCAATCAATGGCAGAGCTGGAACTGACACTTGGGTCTTTTTGGAGGGAAGGTACTGCCTCAGGTCTACTAACGAGAATATTGGGAGTCAGAGAGTTTGAAGGACTTGCCAGGCACCCCCCAACCTCCAAGAATAATCTTCCTAACTAACAAACACAGCATGCTGTCCCTAACTCTTTACCACCAACCCTACCTCTGACCACCACTGAGAAAAAGAAGCTGGATTCCTTCTGGTCCATGGTGTAACCCCTGCCTGCAAGGACTGGGAGTTCTGAAGGGAAGAGACAGAGTTCTGGGATCTTGAGAGGAGAGGGCTTCCTTCCTCCCTGGCCCATTGCAGATCACAGCAGTGTCAGGTGTTCCCCTATAAATGCAAAATGTTTGGAAAGTTTCCCCAAGGTTTTTACAGCCAGCTGAAACAGCTGGGGGGCCGGGGCGGGGGGCGGGGAGCGGCCAGGAACAAGTTGGTCCAAGTACATCTCTTCTTCCTCTTTTAGGCCAGGTCTGTGGAGGTGACAAGCATGGAGATCTCTGGGTTCACAGGAATGAAAAAGACCTTTTTGAGTATCAGCGGAAAATTCTGGTTCTGTCCTAGGTATTACACAAAGGAACTGGTTCCAAATTCCAAGGTTCTAAGGATAGCTAAGAAGCCTATTGCATTTGGCCTGGGGAAACTGAGAAGCAGACATCAGCAGTGGGTAGAAACCACCTTTCTTTGTTTATAATTCATTTATAATTCAAGAAATATGCATGAACACAGAGAAACTCTGAACTAGGGTCTGTAGTTGGGGGAGGGGCTGACAGGTTAGGACCACAGAGGGAATGTGAAGTCCAAGTTCAGGACTGAAGGATGGGTAGGAATTAGCCAGGAAGAGAGTCTGGGTTCTAAGCCTGGAGTAGGCTAACTTATTCTGTAAAGGATCAGGTAATAAAAATTTTAATCTTCAGGCCATATAGTTTTGACTGCAGCTGCTCAAATCTGCTATCATAGGGAGAAAACAGGTACAAAAAAAACAAATAAAAAAATGAAAATTTTTAAAAAAGAGGAATGACTGTGAAGAGTGAAATCTGAATTTCACAGATTTTTCACATGTCACAAATATTATTTTTTATTTTTTGAACTTTTAAAAATAAGGAACCATTCATAGCTTATATAATTTAAGAATATCTGTATTTATTAACATATATGGAGGTTTAGTCAAGGTCATTCCTGAACTAAGAAGATGATATGCATTTCTTTTTTTTTTGGAATTTATTTATTTTTTTAAATATATTTTGTTGATTATACCATTACAGTTGTTCTATTCCCCCTTAATTCCCCTCCACCCACACACTCCCTCCCCCACCATTCTCCCCCCCTTAGTGTATAACCACGTGTCTCAACTTCTTTAGATTCTATATTTCCCCCACTATTCGTGCCCTCCCCCCTATCTATTTTCTATCTACCATCTATGCTATTTTCTGTGCCTTCTCCCCTCTTTTCCTCCTCCCACTCCCCTGTTGCTAACCCTCCATGTGTTCTTCATTTCTATGGTTCCACTCCTGATCTAGCTGTCCTCTTGGTTTGCTTTTGTTTTAGGTGTGGTTGTTAATAACTGTGAGTTTGCTGTCCTTTCACTGTTCATATTTTTCATCTTCTTTTTCTTATATAAGTCCCTTTAGCATTTCATATAATAAGGGCTTGGTGATGATGAACTCCTTGAACTTGACCTTATCTGAGAAGCACTTTATCTGTCCTTCCATTCTAAATGAAAGTTTTGCTGGATAAAGCAATCTTGGCTGTAGGTCTTTGGATTTCATGACTTGGAATACTTCTTTCCAGCCCCTTCTTGCCTGTAAGGTCTCTTTTGAGAAATCCGCTGACAGTCTGATGGGTACTCCTTTGTAGGTGACTGTCCCCTTATCTCTTGCTGCTTCTAGGATTCTCTCCTTCATTTTAGTCTTGGCTAATGTAATTATGATGTGCCTTGGTGTGTTCCTTCTTGGGTCCAACTTCTTTGGCACTCTCTGAGCTTCCTGGATTTCCTGGAAGTCTATTTCCTTTGCCAGACTGGGGAAGTTCTCCTTTATTATTTGTTCAAATAAGTTTTCTACTCGTGGCTGTTTCTTTCCCCCTTCTGGTACCCCTATAATCCGGATGTTGGAACGTTTAAAGATGTCCTGGAGGTTCCTAAGCTTCTCCTCATTTTTTTGAATTCTCATTTCTTCATTCCTTTCTGGTTGGATGTTTCGTTCCTCCTTCTGGTACATTCCATTGATTTGAGTCCCAGTTTCCTTTCCATCGCTATTGGATTCCTGGACATCTCCCTTCATTTCAATTAGTTTAGCCTTCATATGTTCCTCTAATTTGTGACTATAATCAACCAGTTCTGTGAGCATCCTGATAAATAGTGTCTTGAATTGTGCTTCTGAGAGGCTGGCAATTTCTTGGTCGCTTAGAGTTATTGGCTCTGGGACTTTGAGTTCTTCTTGTGCCATCTTTTGGGCTGTTCGTGCCTGTTCCGTAGCAGGATCTGAGCCCTAAGGTGTTCACTAGAGCAGGGCAACTAAGTCGCTGGGTTGTGACGTTATATGTGGGGGCAGGGTCAAAGAGGAACAATGGTGTCCCATCTGCCGCCTGCCACCGTGGTCCCCACCGGTGCTGCAGCTGCCACTGACACTGGGCCCACGTGTTTCGTCCCACTGCACGCGAGTGTGCCACCACTGTCAGCCCTCACCCCCTGGGGCCTGCGTGGTCCGTCTCACTGTGTGCGAATGTGCGACTGCGGTCAGTCTGCCCCGCACCCCAGCTGGTTCCGGGCTGCCTGCATGCCTAGGTCAGGGGATCTGTCCTGCCCGACCCTGCTCGCTGCTGGTTCCACCCCTCTTACCGTCCCCATTGAACAGTTAGATGTAGTCGGACTTCCGTATAATTCAATTTTCTGTCCTTTGGCTGTGTCTTTGTTCTCCAAACCTTAGTTGTATTCAAACTTGGTTGTGGGAAAAGGCACAGTGTTTCCACCTATGCCTCCATCTTGGCGGAAGTCCTCCCGTGATATGCATTTCTAAATCATATATTCCCTTAGACCCTCACATCCACAGTTGGGACTAGGGTGAGAAAAGCGAGCTGCCTATGCTTCATAATTTAAGGAGGCATTCACTCATAAGCAGAGGGTTAGCCCTTGTAAGACTCCAAGAGCAAGTGCTTCCTTAAATCTTGCACCCTAAGAATCTCACGAGTCTCACCCTAGGTTTGGTCCTGCTCCTGCCCGTGCATAGGAGAGTACATTACTGTGAAGTGGTCACCTCTTCAGCCATCAATGCCTTGGATGCCCTCCCTGTAATGCACAAGTTTGCAGATGATAATCTGGTTCCCAGCCAGTGCTCTGGAGTACAGAATTTGGATAAGAAAAATGACATCAGTCAGAAGAGGAGGGAGAAACTATGCAGACTGGAGTTTGCAGAGAATTTGGTGGAAGAGAAGATAAAAAATTTTACTTGAAAGTTCTTGTTGGTATAATAGTGGAAGAAAGACTGAGAATGAGATCAATGTCCAAAGAAAATGACTAACAAGTTTTACTGTGTATCGTAACTGTAAATCTTCTTTGCCACTCTCTTGACTTTCATTTGCTATATTATACTTATATCTAGATATATACCACAAATCATGTATCTGATAATGAACTTATATCCAGAACATATAA
Organism: Sturnira hondurensis; assembly: GCF_014824575.4. Classification (NCBI taxonomy): domain Eukaryota; kingdom Metazoa; phylum Chordata; class Mammalia; order Chiroptera; family Phyllostomidae; genus Sturnira; species Sturnira hondurensis. The sequence continues at coordinate 5,254,671 of NW_028078194.1, read as the reverse complement.
AGGATTCAATAATAAACAATCAGCCCTGACTGGTGTGGCTCAGTGGGTTTGATTCCCGGTCAGGGCACATGCCTGCATTACAGGCCAGGTCTCCGGTTGAGTGTGTGAGAGAGGCAATCAATTCATGTTTTTGTCACACATCGGTGTTTCTCTCCTTCTTCCTCCTGTCCCCTCCCTCTAAAAATAAGTAAATAAAATCTTCAAAATAATAATAAAAATAATCTAATTTAAAAAGTGGGCAAAAGATTGAATGGCCAATGAGCACAAGAAAAGTTCAGGAAAATGCAAATAAAAACTGCAATGAGATATCACTTCATACTCACCAGGATGGCTATAAACAAAAAGATGAACACTAAGAAGTGTTGGTCAGGATGTGGAGCAACTGGAACCCTCACACACCACTGGTGAGAACGTCAAAAGGTACAGCTGCCTTGTAAAACAGCAGTTTAGCAGTTCCTCAAAAGGTTCATTAAACACAGTTACATGACTCAGCAATTCCACTCCCAGATATAAACCCAGAGAAATGGAAACATATGCCCACCTAAAAACTTGTACACGAATGTTCACGTACAAATTTATTCCTAATAGCCAAAAAGTGGAAACAACCTAGTGTCCAACAACTGATGAATGAATAGATACAATGTAGCATATTCACACAATGGAATATAGTAAAAAGTAACAAAGTAATGACACACTCTACAATACAGATGGAACCTTAAACCTTGAAAGTATTATGCTAAATGAAAGAAGCCAGTTACAAAATGGACTATATTAGTCCATTCATGTGAAAGTCCAGACTAGGGAAGTCTATAGACACAGCATAGATCAGCGGATGCTTACGGCGGGGGGAGAGGGAAAGGAATGGAGAGAATGGAGGGTGACAGCTAAATGGGAGGGGATTTCTCTCTGAGGTGATGAAAATGTTCTAAAATTGCTGATGTTGCATATACCTGTGAATATACCAAAATACTAAATTATATACTCTAAACAGGTAAACTATATGATATATGAATTTTATCTCAATAAAGCTATTAAAAAGAAGAAATCAAAGCATTTGTCCTTCCCTCCAAGGGTTTCAAAGAATAACTTCTCACCCTGGAAGATGACTGTGTCTTTGTGTTGCCCAAGACTGAGCTGGCTTTCTAATTTCTTTCTGAGGCGTGGAAGGGTGATGGCCTAAATGAGGGAAAGGGCTGAGATCCAAGGTCCAAGGGCCAAGTGTTGAGGTTTGGGACTTGGATGCCTGAGCTCTGTAGGACCTTTATTTAATCAGAGGCTCTGAATGTATCCAGGCCAGCTGTTAGAGCAAAGAACCACTGGTCAGGGCATGATTTTGGAGTCATGGGGCTCTTCGGGGCCAGAAAATGTCCCCAGCACCATTATGTAAGAACAGCTTCTCAGGGGAGGCCCTTCCTGAGCCACAGGTTCGTCTAGTCACTGAGGGGTCATGGGATCATCACTCCCCTCTCCCCCTGTGGTGCATCAACTCTAGAATGCTGAATCATTTGGTCTGCATCACTCCAGGAGGCCTAGTATCTCCAAAGGGGCTTAAGAGTGCTGTTCTTGAACCAGCACTGAAGTAAGTAGGTGATCAAGGGGAGAGGAACACTCTTAGCACTCATCACAGTGTGGAGGTCATTCTATGGGCAGCCTGAGTCTCTCCTGTGTAAAAATGCAGGGTGTGGATTAGATCAGGGCTCCACTGGACGGTCCTACTCTTGCCCACGGGTTCTAATTCTTTTCAGGCCACATTCTAACCACGACCCACTTCCAGGGGTAGAGCCTCTCCAGTTGCCAATTCTCATTATGCAGGACATCTGGAGAAAGGAAAGGGGGGAAAAAGTCCTAATGGTGATCTGTCCCAAGCTAACATGAGAATAACAGTGGCATGAATACATTCATCTTAAACTAGAGTCCAGGGCCAGTGCTTTTCATTCCCTGTTTTTTGTTTTTTATTTTTGCCAAATCCTACACAAAAAGCTGGTGTAACCATTGTAAAAATTGTGGACGTACATTTACCCTAAACTATCCCAATGCAGCTAGTAAGTGAAAGTTACCCAATTATCACAAAGCTGGCTTCTGACAGCCCATCATATTTTCCACTGATGCGCTAGACATGACTACACTGTTCAGGGACTGGCTGGGAGCTGGATTCCCTGTCACTGCACTCAGCAAGAAGGGGCCAGCATCATCCTATACCCATGTCACGAACCTGACATAAACCTTAGTCATGGAAGAGGAGGCCTGGCACGTCACCAAGCACAGGCTTTCAGCTTAGCCTGTGCAGCCTGTGGAATTTTAATTATTTCAAGGTCCAAAGTGTACCCAAGATGCAGGGAGACCAAATTTCCAGACAAGAAAACAAGACATGTTGCTATTTCAACAGCCATCAATTACAACACTGAATGGCACGGCTCAACGGATATGTGATAACCCATAAAAGTTATAACTTAGAAAATGAATTTAAAACTGGTTGGTCCCTTTATACATAACAGAAAATAAAGAATCAAGGACATATATACCAACAAAAATATTTATGTTAAACACCCCCAAAATTTCCATTGCTTCTGAAGTTTAATTTTCTGTATTAGAAAGTAGAAAAATGTGAAGAAAAATACATTTTAGAAGGAAAGAAAACGGAAAGGAACTAGTAACATAGAAGCTGGTTTTGACTTTCCTTTTTAATGTATAGTTTTTCTATTCTCATTTTTAAAATAACGCCTCATTCCCCCCTGTTTTGCTGTACATATTGTTGTACATTAAATCCTGTTGTGATTCAAGGCAGGGAAATAAATAAAATGGTAATTACAGGAGCTGATGGACTTTCTGCCCCAACTACCCTCACTTCCTCCATGTTCCATCACTCAGTGCATGCAGAACTCAGGTTACATGAATGATTCCAGCAAAGGCAGGGACTTCTTGTACTTCATATTCAGAATAACTCTAGTATCTAAATTTCCCAAAATTCAGGAAGGGAGAAAATTTTTAAAAAATAAAAACACTCTTAACCGATCTTTAACCTGGAGACTTTAGCCATTTGCCAAAATACACTGTCTTGTTGAGCCAATAAATTGAAAGCAGGAGAGAGGGAGTGTGGCTGTAACTAAATAAGGGATAGGGTTTTAATTTTTTATAAGCAGAGGGAGAAGGATACCAATATGATTAGTCAGTCAGCCATCATTAATCCTCATTAATGTCTCCCATTCAAATTCATTCTCCTCTGTACAGCTGTGCAAATAGAAAGTAATTGGGTCATTTTGACAGAGGCACCAAGGAAAAAGTTTTAAGTGAAGCAAAAAAAAAAAAAACCTTAATTGGACAAATAACACATTCTTTAAAAGTGTGGGAACAGTTGTTCAAATGACCACACCATAGACGGAGGGACATACATTCAAATTAATGCTGCCAAAAACTTCCCTGTTCAAGAAGCTACCAAGAGGAGAGGGTGGGGACATGTTCATGACAAAGCATGTCATAAATGGCCAGAGCCAGAGTAACGGCACTCACTCGTTACCAGGCACTGCCAACTTACTCCAGAGACCATGGTTCTTAGCATGACATTCTCCTGTTTACTATATACTTGGCATTATGCTTGCATTATGGAGAGTGGAAAAAAGGTGGGGCCATTCCTTGCCCTTGCTACATTTACAATCTGATGGGGGGACACCTGAAATAACTGGAAAGCCAGAATCGCAAGTCTGCATTTTTTAGCTGAAGGAAGAAATTTATAGGATATGGGGGAAAGTGGCTATAATTCACCTGCACAACTTTTGAGGATTTCTACCAGACTCAAAACTACAAACAAGACACAGGGAGAATGCCATACTTCAAATAATACTGACTCATTCCTGCCATGGAATGGATAAACAAGACACAGGGAGAATGCCATACTTCAAATAATACTGACTCATTCCTGCCATGGAATGGATGTTTGAAAAGGTCTCTTCCTTTCAGAAATCTCCCTTGAGAAAGAACAGGAGAACAGTCAGCTGCTCCCCCAGCTTCATGTTAAGGTTTAATAAAAATGCCCACAGCCTCCCAGAAACCCGGTCAGAGAGGAAAGAGAAGTTTCTGGAGTTTGCTCTGACAGATGGATGGCAACCTCTCCCAGCCTCCAGAGACTAGAAGGGAGGAAGTAATTTGCATCATCTCTTCGATTCTTTTCCTTGGAAATTACCATTCCAGGGTGTTTGACTAACAGAAAGGGGCAGATTTGAGCTAGGGACCTCAGAACGTTCTCAGAAGAAGCACCAGGCTCCAGGAACTGGAGGAGGAGAACAAGCATGCCAAAAATTACACTGCAATTTACACCAGATTCACGCCCCTCATGCCTGTGTAAGTATGTGGGGGAACTATGATAATGGTTCTCAAGCAATCCACTTCGCCTCTCTTGAACATGAGTTTAAAAACCGCTGCATTTTTAAGTGGGCTGACACAATGCTGTGATGAACTCCTTTTTCCCTGCATGGACAAAATTCAGAACTCAGACAGAAGAGCTGGGGAGCATGTGAGTAACTGACACCATTTTGACTGTGACTCAGGTTTCATGAGGTATCAGGTGAAAATGCAAAAACAAACCACTAACACTTCTTGAGGTTAAGGGTAGGTTGGATGCACACAGAAAAGGGCCTGCAGGCTGGATTTTTTTTGGTGGGAGCCTGCCCTTGACACTTCTGAGAGACCAGGCAGTGTCTGTGTCTTTAGGGGAAAGGAAGTATTTCCAAAATGTCCTGATGAAGACCAGAGAGCTCAGTTTAAGCTCCTGGTGAATGGTTCTCCATAGAACCACTGAACTCCATAGAATCATGGAATCACCGGGGGAACGTTTTGAAAACAATATTCATGCTGAGCCCTACCCAAGTGATTCTGGTTCAGAGGGTCTGGGAGATGGGGGGGCTGGAAACTGTAATTCTAATATGTAACCAGGGTTAGAACTACTGTATCAAACACGGCAGCCAAGTTTGACATACCAAGTCTGAGATATCAATGAGTATGGCAAACAAGTCAACAGATGCTGAAATGAACAGGAATTGTCTGTTCCGTTGAAAGCTTACGCTAAATTTTCTTTCTTTCTGGATCTTGAAGAACTAAGAGTGTGGGCTGCCTGAATTATAATCCTAATTACACCACTTATTAGCTAAGTGACTTTGGGCAAGGCACATTACTTCTCTGAGACTGTTTTCTTAGTAATTCAATGGGGTTAATAACCACACCAGTACCAGGGGCAGTTGAGATGATAGCATGAAATCAAGAATAAATTATTTGGCCCAGTGCCTGGCACAAGTATATGCATGATATATATTACCTATCATGACTGATGACGATGAAAGTAAAAATATGCTAGTTATATTTCAATAAAAAGGATGTTTTTCTAGATATGGTATTTATTCATAGGGCCAGGTTTGAAGAAATTGTGAAACACCAGAATGTAAGAGCTAGAAATTTTGCATTTTCTTCAATTATGAATACAGGAAACAAACCTCAGTAGTAGTAGCAGTTTCTGTGATCCTGTCAGCAATAGAAATCACAGATAGCTCCATATATTATAGTCATAGTGGAGACCCTAAAATAATATTTCTATTTAGTGTGACCAACTGCCCTGGTTTGTCCAGGACTGAGAGGTTTCTCAGGATGATCAAACTAGTAAAGCCCCAGGCAAATCATTCCCTACCTTAAATTTAGCTCCATCACTACTTTTGAAATTATGGCAGTTAGCTTATCTCCTGTTGATACAGTAAACAGGAGAATGTCATGCTAAGAACCATGGTCTCTGGGGTCAGTTGGCAGTCACTGGATGCCACTGTTTAGTGCGTTAACAAAGAAGCACCTACTCTGCTATGTCATAATTTCAAAAAATATCTTGATAAATGTACATCCACACAATCTGTGTCCTTTATAATGATTTGTATTTCACTGATGCATTTAAAAGCATTCTGAGTCTGCAGGCTTCACCAAATTGCCAAAGGGGGTCCATGGAACAAAAAAGGTTAAGTGGGAGGAAACTGGGAACACTGGTTGGAAAATGGACAAAACTGGATTTTAAATTTTTTTAGGCCTTGCCAACTAAAAACATGACAAAACAAGGCATAGGCATGTATCTCCAAAGGACACAACTATATTTTCAGCCGATGGAGTTTTTCTACTACCTGGTGTTTCTGTCTTATAATTCCACACACAGTAGCCAGGGAATCTCTGTAATTTCTCCACTCCTGGTGACATATGTATTTGTATTTTGTTACTTATATTGTTGCAGAGTTAACTTAAACTTGACAGCTATCAATTGGAGTATCTGTTAGGTATACTTGTTTCCAGTAACTATACAAATACTTCCCCTATGAATCATAATTTGACAGAATTTTTAAATTTCCATGAATTAAGACAATGAAAATTTAGATTTTGAAATAGCAAGCTTCAAAAATGATCAAAAGAAACTTTAACTCTTACCGAATACCACTGGGCTTCTGGCAGACTTTGGCTTCCATCCTGCCTAGGCACCACTGTTGACAGCTGGCCCGTTACTCTCCCACAAGGCAATAAGAGACCACTTTTCCTCATATCAATGTAACTCCAAGCTGCCAGTCCAATGTGACCAGAAGGCAGAGTTCTCACAATTGCCCTTGTCCCAGTATACACAGACTTCTTAACTTCCCTGTCATTTTTACAAAATCTTCTCACTAGCAAAGTGGACCGCTCCTTTTTACTTCTCAACAAATCTTCTACATCTTCACAATTATCAGGGAAGTCTTCAAAATGGCTCAGAAAGGCCTTGGCAGACGGACTATCAGTAAAATTCTCCCTGCAAAAGCTGTCACTGGAATGTACCACATTGGCCTTTTGGCAGGAACCTTCGCAGCACAAGTATTCATCATTCAAGGTATCACAATGATCACACTGTAGCTGCCCATTCTCATTATCACAGCTTTTTGCCAATTGCACTAGTGTACAAGTGTATGCCATATAATTTTTCTTTTGTTCCCCACCAACATCAGGCAGCGGAACACAGTTTCCACAATCATCCAAAATCAAGTTATCTGATAGGGCACAGAAAGTATCTGGCATTCTTCTGTCAAGTTTGTATTGAAAGTGAAATACCTCCACTTTGTTCTCGGGGTGTGCCCCACCAGCCTCTGTGATCGCCGACTGATTTCCCAAGGGACTAATGGCCATGGGAGGTTCATCTATTTCCAGTTGAACTCCAGGGAACACTTTTCTTTCCAGTGAAGAAGAAATTCCAGTTTCCTCTGTGACAGAATCGCATGTTTCATAAAACTGGCTCTGAGGAAGACCACACAGATCATTTTCCAATATGTTGTTGCAGTTAATGTTAAGGTTTTCCACAGAATGTGGCATGCTTTTCTCCCAGCACTTTTCATTACAGTTCTCATCACTCATTATTTTCTCTCTTGATATTGAGAGAATCTTAGGCAAGTTGCTTCCAGCAGATTCTTCTTTAAGTCTGTTCAGTTTTGAGATGGTATGAGAAGTCTGCCCACTCTGCCTAACAGTGTGTGTTTTTGGAATACTGATGTCTGAGACCTCTTCACTACTTTCATCTACAGCAGACTGAGAAGACACCTCTCCTCTCTGAGTCACAGGTACGAGAACAGAAGCTGCCATTTCTTCAGAAGTCATCTTGACCAGCACACAGGCTTTACCTACAGCTCTGTTTCTCCTCCCTGGGGATCATGTCAAGATGAAATAATTGGTTATTAAAATGGTCTCAGATATAAAATCCCTCTGAGAAACAAGGTGACAGTTCCTTTGACTCAGGTACATTAAAAGCCAGATAAATTTCCCTAGTTTTTACTTCCTGTCATGTGCAATGTTTTTCTAGATCAGGTTTTTAGAGTGGTAGATCAAATTTCTTTCCTCTGTTATTTAAAGCAATTCTTCTGAAGACTTCCATTTGGGACTGCAACTTCTGAGCCATCACTGACTTGAAATGATTTAGAAATCCAGTTTGAACGCTTCCTGTAAGAAAAAGGGATATGTCACTGTGGAATTAAATGGATTTTTTAGTGAACTCATAATCCTAAACTAATGAAAAATATAACCAAGTTTGGGGAAGAGGTTTTACAATCAGAAGTTAATTTTACAGTCATGGGGATATAAAGTACAGCATAGGGAATATATTGTAATTATGATGTTTAGTGTCAGATGGGTACTATACTTATTGGGGGTGATCACTTCATAAGTTATACAAATGCCTAAGCACTATGCTGCATACCTGAAGCTAATGTAATATTATATGTGAACTGTAAATGAAAAAAATTTAATTATAAAAGATAAAAAAGAGGTTAGTTTTAATGTTTTAGGTATTTATCTTTCTGATTTAATACCTCAGAACTTCTCTTTCCAGTCAAAATGGAGTAACATGGACCAAATTTATCCATTTCTCTTAAACTGAAATTTTTTTTAAAAAAATGATATAATGATTTTCAGAGATTGAATAATAGGCAACACAGAATAGTGATCCCTGAAGGAAGAAAAAACTAATTAAAGCCCTATAAATACCCTAGCTTACAGCTTGAGGGTTTCTAGGCTATCGGGGAGAAATGTAAAATTTAGGTAGAACCCAATGGTGTGTCTGATTTAAAAAACAAGTAAGAATGTTGAGAGTTCAACAAAGTTAAGGAGGCTAGAGAAAGAAGACAAACTCAGTCGAAGGGGCAAAGATAAGGATGGCAGCAGGTTTCTCATCATAAATAATGCAAGCCAGAAACGCAAAAAAATCCTTAAAATACTCAAAGAAAAAATACTGCCAACTTAGAATTCTATATCCAGCAAATATCTTTGAAACCAAAAATAAAATACTTTTTAGGCTTACAAAAGCTGAAAGAATTCATCACTAGAAATCTGCATTCAACAAAGGGTAAGGAAAGTTCTTTAGGCAGAAGAAAAATAATAGCAAACAGAAGTACAAGTGAGATAGAAAATAATAACACATAGCATCTATGCAAAGGAATACAGAATACGGAACAAATTAAATATGTGGGCAAATGCATTTTTCTTACTTTTTAAATAATTTAAGATAATTGACCATTTAAAGCAAAAATAATAACAATGTATGGGGTTTCTAACAAATACACAAGTAAAAAGTATGACAATAGCACAAAGGTCAAAAGAAGAAAAATGGAAATGTACAGTTATTAAGATTACTCAGACATGAATTGAAATAACATTATTTAAAAGTAGGCTGTCAGACTTGCGGCTAAGATGGATGTTAGGTAAACACACTTTATCTCCATGCACAACTAGAGCAAAAACTACAACTAAGACAACAAAGGCACGGAGAGGTGTGAAAAGCGTAGAACAGGTGGCCTCACATTCACGTGTGATGGCTAAAAATTGGGAGGGATACCTAAGGAGTGAGCAATCCTATCCCCAGACTAGATCACATAGCCCAGGGTTCCAGCGCAGGGAAGATAAGTCCCCATAACTTCTGACTGTAAAAACCAGTGGGGCTTGGGGCAGTGGAAGACACTGTGGGATTCTCAAGAGACTTCTCCTAAAGGACCCACAACAGACTTAGGACTCAGGCAGACCTACCCTCTCTGGGTATCAGCACCAGGGCAACAGCTAGAAGGGCACAAGTAGCATATGGGGAGAAGGGGAGGAAGTGAAGTTGCTGGCAAGGGGGAGAGTGCTGGGGAGATAGCTTCCTCTTGGGCAATCTCCAGAGGCCAGGCAGTGACATTGTGCCCTCTCTGAGCCCTACCCCACACAAAGCCATAAAGTGGTGAAACAGGTCGCCTAACCCCAGTGACCACCTAAGGTTCCACTTCATACAATTTACAGGTGCCTTTGCCACATAGGCAATGCTACTAAGACAGGGAGTCAAAGTAGCTCTACCTAATATATAGACACAAACACAGGGAAGCTGCCAAAATGAGAAGACAAAGAAAAATGGCCCAAACGAAAGAACAGGACAAAAGTCCAGGAAAAGCACTAAATGAAAAGGATATAAGCAACCTATCAGATGCAAGGTTTGAAACACTTCTTATAAGGATGTTCAAAGAAATCATTGGGTACTGCAACAGCATAAAAAAGACCTGGGCAGAAATGAAGGATTCATTAAGTAAAATAAAGAAAAATCCACAGGGAACCAAAGTGGAGGGCATGAAGCCAAGATTCAAATCAACAATTTTGAACATAAGGAAGAAAAAAAGTATTCAATCAAAACAGCAAGAAGAAAAAAGAGTTAAGAAAATGAGAATAAAATAAGGAGCCTTTAGGACATCTCCAAACATACCAATATTTGAATCACAGAGGCACCAGAAGAAGAGGAAGAGCAAGAAATTAAAAACCTATTTGAAAAAGTAATGAAAGAAAACTTCCCTCATTTGGTGAACAAAATAGATATACAAGTCCAGGAAGCACAGAGAGTCCCAAACAAGATAGACCCAAAGAGGAATATACCACAACACATCATAATTGAAATGCCAAAGATTAAAGATAAAGAGAGAATCTTAAAAGCAGCAAGAGCAAAGCAAAGAGTCAAAACCAGCCCCAAACCAGACTCCCCAGCCCAGGATTCCAGTGCCAGGAAGATAATCCCCACAACTTTGGGCTAAAAAACCCAGTGGGGATTGATTTGGTGGAAGAAACTTCCAGAGCCCCAGGAGTTCCTCTTAAATAATCCGCATTTAGACTCACCTACTCAGACTCACTACCTCTGAGCTCTAGGACCAGGTAGCATCTTAAAAGGCATCAGTGGCATATGGGGAGAAACTGAAGTGTCTGGCATCAAGGTGAGCAGAGACTATTGTCCTTTTTCTAAACACTCCCCCCATAGAGACAGCAAACTGGTGCCATATTCGAGACTCCATCAACCTGGCTAACAATGTTTGACCCACCTTGGGGATCCCCAGAGATTCTGCCCCACCCAACTTAGGGGCCCACCCAAGCTGCTTTTCTGTATGAAGGGCTGGTCTTAGCTCATGCTTCGTAACTTCCTAAATCCTCTCAAATAAGCAACAGTTAGCCTCAGTGAGCTATAGGCCTTGCACCAGTAGCAGCCAGCCTAGATTTACAGCTTGGCTTCTCCTGGGAATGTCCAAGACCAGCACAAGCAGCAGCCATCTCAGATTGCTTTATAGCTCAGGCAGGGTAACCCTGAGAAAAATACAGATGGGGGCTGACCTTGGCCTGCACCACCCAGGACCCCAGGGCCAGCGCACACAGTGGACAGCTAGAGACCACATCAGAGCACTACCACCCTTCCACTGCACAGCTGATCCTCCATGGATGGTAGAGGTTTGTGGCCAGTGGTCACAGCCAATCCTTGCACTTGACTGGCCTGGGTAAATCCCTGCCATTAACCTGCCAGTAGCAGTCAAGGCTCAACTACAAGAGGAGAGTGTACTAAGCCCACCTGAAAGGTGTACCTTGAGTACCTAACTTGGGTGATAGGGGAGGTTGTGCCACTGGACCCTGCAGGACACCTCCTACATTAGGCCATACTACCAAGACTTGGAGTCAATGCAGCTCTGTCTAATACATAGAAACACACACAGGGAGGCTGCCAAAATGAGGAGACAAAGAAACATGGCCCAAATGAAAGGTCAGATCAAATCTCCAGAAAAAAAAGCTAAACAAAATGGAGATAAGCAATCTATCAGATAAAGAGTTCAGAACTCTGGTTATAAAGGTGCTGAAGGAGCGAGGACCTTACCAACATTAAAAAAGGTCCAGTCAGAAAATGAAGGATGCCCTGGCTGGTGTAGCTCAGTGGATTGAGCACAGGCCTGTGAATCAGACAATCGAGGTTCGATTCCCAGTCAGGGCACATGCCTGGGTTGCAGGCAAGTTCCCCGCAGGGGCCAGTTCCCAGCAGGGGATGCATGAGAAGCAAGCATACATTGATGTTTCTCTTCCTCTCTCCTTCCCTTCCCCTCTAAAGAAAATAAATAAAATATTTTTTAAAAAAAAGAAAATGAAGGACACCATGGGAAACAACAGTAGAGTAGATGAAGCCAAGAATCAAATCAATGATATGGAACATAAGGAAGCAAAAAACAACCAATCATCACAACAAGAAAAAAAAGAATCCAAGAAAACAAGGATAGTGTAAGCAGCCTCTAGGACAACTTCAAGCATTCCAACATTTGCATCATAGGGGTGCCAGAAGAAGAGAAAGAGCAAAAAAATGGAAATCTATTTGAAAACAACAGATTTTTCTATCAAAAATGAAAGAAATCTTTCCTAATCTGGTGAAGGAAATAGGCATGCAAGTCCAGAAACCACAGAGAGTCCCAAACAAGATGGATGCAAAGAGGCCTACTCCAAGACACATAATTAAAATGCCAAAGGTTAAAAATAAAGAGAGATTCTTAAAAGTAGCAAGAGAAAAGAAGTTAGTTACCTACAAGGGAGTTCCCATAAGACTGACTGTCAGCTGATTTATCAAAAGAAACTTTGCAGGCTAGAAGAGATTGGCAAGATATGTCCAAAGTCATAAAAAGCAGGAACTTAAAGCCAAGACTGCTCTACCCAGAAAAGCTGTCATTTAGAATCAAAGGGCAGATAAAGATTTTACCATACAAGAAAAAATTAAAGGACTTCAGCATCACCAAACCATTATTATATGAAATGTTAAAGAGACTTATTTAAGAAAAAGAAGAAGATCCAAAGTATGAACAATAAAATGGCAATAAATACATATCTATAAAGGGCTGACTCTAAAAAACAACCTAAGCAAACAAGAACAGAGACAGAATCATGGATACAGAGAGTGTTTTGATGGTTGCCAGATGGGAGGGGCTTGTGGGAGAATGGGCAAAGAGGTGAGGGGATTAAGAAGTACACATAGGTAGTTACAGAATAGCCATGAGGATGTCAAATACACTATAGGAAATGGAGTACCAAAGAACTTAGTAGTCATGACCCATAGACATTAACAATGGTGGGAGGACTGCCTGACAGAGGGAGTTGTACTGGGTTGGGGGGGGGGGCTAAAGGGGGGAAACCACGACAACTACAATAACATAATCAGCAAAATGTTATTAAAAAAAGAAAAAAATGAACCTTAATCCCTTCCTCACACCACACATAAAAGTTAAAATTGATCATAGTCCTAAATGTAAAAGCCAAAATTACAAGATTTCTGGAAGAAAACATAGGAGAAAATCTTTACAACCAGTTGAGTAACCAAAAATTCCTTAGAATGAACCCGAAAGCACAAGCCATAAAGAAGATACTGAACTTCATCAAAATTAAAAATATCTGCCCTGACAAGTGTGGCTCAGTTGGTTGGATGTCCTGTAAAGTGAAAGGTTGCTGGTTTGATTGCTAGATGGGCACATGCCTGGGTTGCCAGTTCTGTCCCCGGTTGGTGCTCATACAGGAAGTAACCAATTGATGTTTCTCTCCCTATCTCCCTCTCTTCCCCTCTCTCTAAAAATACATAAAATCTTTAAAAATAGTAAAAAATATGTTCCTCAAAAGGTAAGACATAGAATGGTAGATAATATTTGTAATATAAATACTGAACAAAAGATTTTATATCCAGAATATATTAAAAACACTCTTAAAACTCAATAATAAAAATAGTCCTTTATTATAAATGGGCAAATATTTGAATAAGCACTTTGCAAGAGAAGAAATACAAATGACCTACATGATTATGAAAAGAAAATGTTCAACATCATTGGTCATCAGGAAAATACCAATTAAAATCACAGTAAGAGAGCACTGCATTCCCACTAGAATGGCTAAAATTACAATGACTGGCCATTCCAAAGGTGGTAAGAATATGGAGCCACTAGAATATTGTGGTAGGACTGTAAAACGGCACAGCTGCTTCAGCAAATGGCTTGGCAACTTCTTATAAAGTTAAACATACCTTACCACATAACCCCAAAATTCTACTCAAGGCAGAAAAGTAAAAGCAGGTATCCACAAACTGACTTGTATTCAAATGTCAATATCAGCCTTCTTCATAAAAGCATGAAACTGGAAACCACTCCAAAGTCTAGCAACAGATGAATAAAACAACCTGTGGTATATTCACACAATGGAATACTCCTCATCAATATAAGAAATGGTCTTTTGATTATGTAACAAACATGGATGAATCTCAAAAACATTAGCTTGTGTAAAAGATGCCAACCACTGAATGATTCCATTTATTTGAAGTTCTAGACCTGTGCTGTCCATTACAGCAGGCACTAACTACACATGGCTATTAAAGTTTAAGTAAAAATTTATTTAAATTAAGTAGAATCAAAAATTCAAGTTCTCAGCTGCAGTAGTCACATTTCAAGTGCTCAATAGTCATATGTGGCAGGTGGAAACTGTACTGGATAGCACAGATATAAAACATTTCCATGATCATGAAGTTCTATAGGACAGTGCTGTTCTAAAGCATGCAAAACTAAGCAATGGAGATAGAGTCAGATCAATCTTGCAGAGGAGAAGGAGTGGAAAGACCGTAATATGGTACAAAGGCACTCTCTGAGAAGGGTGGAAATGCTGTATATCTTGACGGGGTGGTGGCTAAATACCAGCTATACAGGGTAAGACTAGAGTAGGTTTACAGTTGTGAGTATGCAAAACAAGTTTATTTCTGTATTATTACTTATTAGTTATTGTAATATGTTCCATATGAACAACTGCAAACCTACTTTTGCCCTACCGTCTATACATAAGCCCATATCAGGTTTCAAGTGGACCACAGGCTGCACCACCTGCACCTTTAGCCAGTAACCTCTGAGCAGTAAACCTATTCAACCATACAAATGATGCTGAAAATTTTTAGCTGACCACACAGCACCAGGATGGTGAAATCAATCAGTCTCAATTTTGATCCTGTCTATGACACTTAATAGGCTGACCTTAAACAACTCATTTAACCTTGCTAAGGCAGAGTTTCTATGTGAAATGGGGAAACATAATACTTTTCATGCAATCCTCATAATAATCCTATGAAGTGGCAATCCCTCAAAAAATAGTATATTTTATTATCATCATAAAAATCTCCTGAAAGTAATTATACACAAATTACTTCCTGGCATAGGACCATGTCCAATTCTTGTAAATCACCTCCTGGCACAATAATGATAAAGGCTCAACAAATATTTGCTTACTTACTGCTTTGGATAGAATAGTATTTATATGTTGGTATGTAATAATTTTCCTTATTTCATCCAATGCATGCCACTAAATAATTTTTTAAGGTTTACAAGTTTACTGAGTGCTCAGCATATGTGCAAGGTACCACACAGCTTCACAAGAAAGGCAAAAATCCCTTTCTACAGGAAAATCATTCATTACTCTAGAGCCATAAAGAAAAACTAAGGATATGAACTAATACCATAAAATATAGATAAAATACCAAAATATAAAATACCAAAACAGCCACACCTGGCTGGTGTGGCTCAGTTAGTTGGAGAGTCATCCCATAAACCAAAAGGTTGTGGGTTCAGTTCCCAATCAAGACACATGCCTAGATTACATGTTTGTTCCCCAGTCCAGGGCGCATGCTAGAGACAGTGAATTGATGTATCTCTCTCACATTGATGTTTCTCTCCCTCCCTCTCTCCGTCCCCTCCCCTCTTTCTAAAATCAATGAGCATGTCCTCAGATAAGGATAAAAAAGTACAAAACTAAGTTGTATAGTCCAGCCAATTAAAAAGTATAGTCCAATTAAAAAGTAAGGAAAATCATTCAAATTGTGTGTATGCTAATTGTGCAATAGACAAAAAAAACATACAGATAGAGATGGCAAAAACCAGCATAGACTCAAGTTATCAGCAAAGACTTCCCAGAAAATGTCATAGTCTATAAACAAGTACTCTGCACTGACTGGGAAGCGAAGCCAGAGAGAAAACAGAAGAGGGAGTCCTGGCTGCTTCTTGGACCCGGGATAAAGCTTGTGAGCTGGCTGGCATATTGAGGCTACTCTTCCCTCACTGAGCATAATAGAAACAGAGGCAGTAGAACCATTCTGGACAGGTGCTGGAAAGTTCTCATACCAGGTCAACACAGCACAGTTTTGGAAGCCTTGCAATGAAGGGGAAAAGAAAAGTGGGAAGCACCCAGAATGGCTTCCTTGGAGGCGTGGCCTTACCTTATCTACCCCACACATCAGAAATACAACAGGCTTCCTCAAGCGGCCAGTGGCCATTTAGCTAGGGTATATCTACAGCTCATGTTACAAGCAATTTTTAATTAATTGAGAGTTAGGCAACATCGACAAACCTATTCACTAAATGTCGTTTTCAAACTGGTATTTTACAAGTCATTTCTCAATTAATGTAATTGTCTTTCCAAAGAATTAAAAATACATGTGATGAAAACTAACTCACTCTGGTTGAGCTAAACATAATAGAACCACTCTACTACCCTAACACATTCTCACATTACAGTCTCTCCGTAAAATGATCCTGATTTAATCAAAATAAGATATGATTCAGCTCCTGCAAACTCTTTTCTTCATGGCTGTGCTTCTTGCACTCCCTACCACCTGGTATCTAGCCTATATTTCATCACACCAAGTAAAACATTTCCAGACTAAATAACACTTCAGTTTCACGGAGGTTTCCCCACAAAGAGCCAGCAGAGGGAAAGCATTTTAAATCCACATTTTTAATGCATAAGATGGCCATTTTCCTTCTTATATGTACATTATATTTAACACCAGCACCAGTGAAGGTCTTCAGAGGTCTTCTGGTCAGCAAGCTGAAAAAATTATCCTATTCCTCAGCAATGACAGCAAATTCTGGGTGGAAGCAGAAGCCCAGAGCTAACTCAAACAGGTGATGTCACTCTAACGTCTTGTTTTCAGTAGGGTTAAAAATGCAACTAGAACACCTCATTAAAATTCAAAGTTCATTTTAGCTGTGCCTCTGACTTACCACTGAGAAGTCATCATCCAAAGGGGAAGAAATAATATCATTCATACTTTTTACCTGATTGAAATATAGTGAAGCAAACAAGTTTTGGGAATGTTGTTGTTTAAATTTGTTTAATTTGTAGGCCAATACCTTGGCATTTTCGCTATTTTTCATGACAGCATAACCCAAAGTGCAGAGCTATTTGATGAGTCTATAATCTATTCTAAAGCAAGTAGGGTTGCTCTGACCTGAAATAGCAGCCTGCAGTGCTGTATTACATTCTACATTAACTGTTTAACAAATGACACCTGTTATTTTCTTCTGATTATAAAAGCAATACATACTTACTGTAGAAAATTTTAGCCCCAGCTGGTGTGGCTCAGTGGACTGAGTGCCAGTCTGCAAACCAAAGGGTCGCCAGTTCAATTCCCAGTCAGAGCACATGCCTGGGTTGTGGGTCAGGTCCCCACTTGGGAATGCTTGAGAGGCAACCACACACTGATGTTTCTCTCCACCTTTCTCCCTCCCTTCCCCTCTCTGAAAATAAATAAATGAAATCTTTAAATTTTTTAAAAAACATAAAAGAAATTAAATGTTTATTTAAAAAGGAAATGTGAATAAAGGCTAAGAAATATAAAGTAGAAAAGATAATTAAGTAAGCCCTAGTTTTGCTAAAACTTCTTTTTTTTAAAAGATTTTATTTATTTATTTTTAGAGGGGGAGGGAAGGAGAGAGGGAGAGAAATATCAATGCATGTCCCCTGTGTGTCCCCTGCTGGGAAGTGGCCTGCAACCCAGGCATGTGCCCTGACTGGGAATTGAACCATGATTGTGTGGTTCGCAGGCCCGCGCTCAATCCACTGAGCTACACCAGCCAGGACTATTATAACTTCTTTCCAGTTTTCTCCCCATTGAATACATATCTTCTACAGAACTGAAATTATACTGTATTTTCCATTTTTATCCTACTTCTTTTGCTTAATATTATTTTGTTTAAAGAGATAATTTTAAGATATAATGAAATGTATATAAACGTTAACAATACCTTCTCCAATGTTCTGTTATTTTGAAAAGGAGAAGATCGTGGGAAACTACATGCCCTGCCCCCTAAAATCAAATGCAATCTCACCTGTTTGGTATATTTGTAAGCATGGTCCCATCCTTGGAGTATAGCAACTTCCAGATCACTCAATCTTTCTTCCAAGGGCTGGTCAACCAAAGGATTTGATTCATTCATTCACTTATTCAACAAATATTTTTGAACACCTGCTTTGTGACAGATGCTATGTAGACACCAGGTACAAATGGTCCATAAAACTGCTGGGTCTAGTTGAAATTTATTGAAGGGCTATTTGCTAGGTTTAGGTAATAATTTATTCTATTAAACTAGGACAAATGGAGCCAGGTTTAAGGGTGACCTAATCAAAACTAGCCTTTCCAACCCACTGTTTTCACAGCCACCTCAGCCAGGACGGTCTAGTCCTCTGTTCCCTGAACCTGCCTATTCATCCCCACTTCACTCCAGAGACCCTTCCACCTTCCTTTTTGCAGAGCCACATTCTGGTCAGAAATCGGTGAGAAAGATTTTCTGACGAGTGGCTGTGAGCCTTACTCTTAAACTACTGCTGCACCAACCGTCCAGAATATTCTTAGACAACCTTTAACTGCCCTTGTTCCCAAGCAGGGAGGTGGTAAGTATCTGGGACATGTGCCAGAACCTCATGTCCTTTCTTATTCTCCACAGCTGGGCAGTACATGTATTACTAAGACCTAACCATTCCTTTCAGGAATTTCTCCATGTGACTCCATCTCCGAAAACATTTTCCAATAAAAAATATTGTACCCCCTCAACTGCTTTAGGCATATATGTGTGTGTGTGTGTGTGTGTGTGTGTGTGTATATATATGTGCTGGGTGTCCATATGTATATGTGTGTGTCCATATATATATGCATACACACGTGTGCCGATATATATAGGCATATATATGTATCTATACATAAGCACACACACACATATATTTCTATCTTGACTAATAACCTTGGTTACTTTCCCACAGTGAGGTGACAGCTGAAGATAAAGCACTTCTGAAATAGAAATTTGGATTCACCTTATCCATAATCAAGAAAGCANGTGTGTATATATATATATATATATATATATATATATATGTGCTGGGTGTCCATATGTATATGTGTGTGTCCATATATATATGCATACACATGTGTGCCAATATATATAGGCATATATATGTATCTATACATAAGCGCACACACACATATATTTCCATCTTGACTAATAACCTTGGTTACTTTCCCACAGTGAGGTGACAGCTGAAGATAAAGCACTTCTGAAATAGAAATTTGGATTCACCTTATCCATAATCAAGAAAGCATAACTAGTGTAAAGCGGTCTCTTGGGTCACTTCATCACCTCTATGCTACAGAAGACCTAGGAGCTTCCATGGAAGTCACCCACTCGAGCACATCATCTGTGTAATTTCATTCCGTCTTCATAGCAACTGCAGTGAGGTACACACTGTGATCACAATTTCCAATGTAGAGATAGGAAAACAGATTTATGGAGATTGAGCAACGCACCCAGAATTATTCACCTAGCCACTGGTGAACCAGACACTCAAATCCAGATAGAAACCTCCCATAGCAAGCCTTTTCTGCCCTGGCGAAGATTTCTTCCTCACCTGCTCTTCCCATGAGCCCCAAACTAGTAATTCTCACATTGACATCAGCATCAGCATCACGTGGGGGCACTTGAGAAAAACACACTTCCTTGAGTGCCAGCCCGAGAGACTCGGAGTCAGGAGGGGGAGGGGAGATGGGCATCTTTAATAGGCACCCCATCCCCTTCCCCACCCCCACCCAGGTAATTTTGATACCAGTTGTCTCTGGACTACACAGAGAGATACTCCATTAAAAACGAGGAGACCCCCCCTGTCAGAGGAAGAGGCTTTTGTAAATGGCACTCATTTCCTCACTACCTATGATCCAACAGGGCTTAAGGGAAAAGCTGTCGAATGGGTCCAGAGTACCCGTGCAGGATGATGAGAACGTTCTGGAGATGCATGGTGGTGATGGCTGCACACCTATAGGAAGCACTTAATGCCACTGAACTGTACACTTGAAAATGATTAAAATGGTAAATGTCCTGTTACATATTTTTATCACAGTAAAAAAAAATGACAGGATGCTAACCTCTTAGCTGCCTTGGGGGATGCATCTCAGACACCCCGTCCTGCTGATGTGGAAAGAGGTGAGGTTTAGTCCTAAGGGATCCCTTGAGAAAGGGACACAAGGTGAAGCAGAGTTGGCCATCAGGTCGCCGTTCTTCAGCTTTGGGCTGGCTTTGTGTGAGGTCCCAGTGCACTTAGGCCTGCCTCATCCCCTGCCTGCCCCCAGCTTGTCCCGGACATATTCATGCGTGTCCATGGACATGGCAGAGAGGGAAGAGAAGAGCCCAAGGAATACCAGGAAAAGAGCCTTCTTCAGGGCTCCAGTGCCAGCTACACCCTGGACTTTCAGCAAGTCAGCCACATCCCTGGGAGTCACATGGCCTGTTCCTTCTCACCTTTCGGATTTGAGCTCAAATGTCACCTCCTCAGAAAAGCTTTGCCTGCTCTAAAGCAGCTGTTCCTCCCCTCCCACCCATCACTTTCTGTAATAGTACCCCGCCCAATCATCTCCTGAGCATTTACCACCACTGGAAATTATATTTATTATTTATCTGTACACTAGTTACTTCTTGGCCTCCCTGCACTAGAACCAGAACCCCTGAGAGCTGGGAATGTACTGGTTTTGTTCACTGCCATCTTCCCAAGGCCTCACCGGAGACATAGTAGGAACTCAATAAATATTTGTAGATTAAATAAATGAGTAAGCCTCATTTGTTTCACTGCGTTTAATCAGCTCTTTCTATCCCCCAAGGTAATTTGTATAAAAGGTCAAATGAGATCAGGTGTGGCAAGATGCTTTGTAGGAGAAATGACTATACAAGGTGGGGTCCATGAGAGGAAGGGGCAGGTCAGGAAGCCCTGAGGAACCTGAGGGGCTTCTTCTGTGACCTTGGCACAGTGGTGTGGCTCCTCCTTACTTCTCCCCTCCCAGGCAGAGACTTGTCAGGAATCTAAAATGATGCTCATGCTGCAAACCACCCAAACAGAATGCAACCATATTATTTATGACAAGTGAGGCCCCTCAGTGAGTTTTCTCCATAACTCAAATGGGGCTCAAATAACAAGATGCTACTTACAAAGTCAGGGATCTGCCAGGAAGGCGAACCATGAGGAAGAACCACAAAAACAATCCCTGCCCAGATCAGCTGAGTTAACAAGCACGAACTCAGTGTGTGTTTATTTCAAGTCTGGGCTCAGTCCCAGAGAGAGGGGTGACAACTGTCATAGTGAAATGGGGGAGAAAACTCAAGCCCTGGCTGGTGTAGCTCAGTGGATTGAGCGCGGGCCTGCGAACCAGACGATCGCGGTTCGATTCCCAGTCAGGGCACATGCCTGGGTTGCAGGCCAGTTCCCTGCAGGCCAACTCCCAGCAGGGGATGCACTAAAGGCAACCATACATTGATGTTTCTCTCCCTCTCTCCTTCCCCTCTAAAGATAAATAAATAAAAATTAAAAAAAAAAAAAGAAAACTCAAAGTCAGTGAAGTGAATCGGGCCTGAGAAGAGTCAGGGAAGGTATTCTGGAGTGACTTGACACCCAAATCGAATTTAACATACAGAGGAAAGAGGGCTGGGGGAGAGTGAGCAGTCCAAGGTAAGGCATAGACTAGAACATTGACCACCCTGGCCAGGGTGGTTCAGTTGATTAGAGCAATGTTCCATACCTGAAAAGTGGTGGGTTTGATCCCTGGTCAGTACACATACCCATGTTACAGTTTCAATCCCTGGTGAGGGTGCATACCCTGGTCGGGGCATGTACCCTGGTCAGGCCACATACAAGAAGGCAACCAATGAATATTTCTTTCTCACATTGATGTTTCTCTCTCCCTCTCTCTAAAACACAGGTGGCAAACACAAGGCCCATGGGCCAAATCCTGCCCTCCACCTTGTTTCCACCCACTGGCAGCACCAAGCTCTCGCTTAACTCTTAAGGAGTAGTTACATTTATCCAGTCCAGAAATTACATTTGGCCCTTTGAAGGCAACTGTGAGGCTCATGTGGCCCAGGTGAAAATGAGTTTGACACCCCTGCTCTAAAAGCAATGAAAAAAAGGACCTCAGATGAGGATTCAAAAAGAACAACAAAACAGTATGAGCTCACTTACATAAAACAAAACACACAGAAAAATAAAAGTATATCTTCATGTGTAAAGCCGTATCAATACAAAGAAGAATGTTTGTAAGAACATCCATTAAACCAGTAACAGTGATTATTTCTAAAAAAAGAAAAAAGAATTGGACAGGGATTAATAGGGGCTTTTATTTTATCTGTAGTGTTTGCATTCTTTACAACCAAGAATGTATTGATATGTTACTTGTGTAATTAAAAATGAACAGCCCTGACTGGTGTGGCTCAGTGGGTTGGTGTCATTCCACAAAGCCAAAGTTCATTGGTTCAATTACCAGTCAGGTTGTGGGCCAGGTCCCTGCATGGGGGCATGTGAGAGGCAATGGATTGATATTTCTGTTGCACATCAATGTTTCTTTCTCTCTATACTTCCCCTCTCTCTAAAAATAAATAAATAAATAATTTTTAAAGCCTGAAATCATTACATGAGACTGTTTTCATTATGTAGAATTTCCCTTCGATGAGTTAAAGAGCTGAGGAAGGCAGTGGAACAAGTCCCACTTGGGCAAGGGTTTGTTTATCCACCTTATCTCAAGTTAGAGCCAACAATGCTAATGATTCTGAACAGCACTGGCCACTCCTTGACTATCCCGTCCCCTCCCACCTGGCCTCAACTATCACTTCTCTGTGGATGACTCCCAAAGGCCTCTTTCCAGACACAGCCTCTCCCACGAGCTACAGTTCTGACTTTCCGACTTCAGGCTGAGTAGAGCCAACACCCTATGCACAAAACCAGACTACTGTCCTCCTTCCCCTCTCTAACTCAATTCTTCCACCTAACTTCCTCCTTTCTATAACCGGCACCTCCCTCTCCCCAGGAACCCAGAAAAGAAACTTCCTAGTCATCTCTAGCCCTCTTTACCCATGCATCTAAAAAGTTCTTCCGAACCGTTAAACCCTTTTGTTGCCATTGACACTTCAGTTCTGATCCCTTCTATCCATCACTAGGACTAGTGGAATCACTTTGTAAATGGTCTCCTCGGCTCTGGCTGCTTTGCTCCACCGGCTAGATGCCGGACTTGCCATTTGGTGAAGGCCCAACACTCCAGCCTGCTGAGGTCACTTCAAGCCTCCATTCCATCACCTATTGTATTAGTTGTCCTCCCAAATTTGAGCCATCTGAAGATGTGGGAAATAAGGCTTTATGCCTTCATCCAAGTATGTAATAAAAATGTTAAAGTGGGATGAGCCAAAGACAAACTCTGGACCACAGGTCGCTTTTTAAGGGAACCCAGAGCTTATCACTGGAAGAAAGAAAGTAACTTAAAAAGAAAATTAGTGCAAACCGCTCTTCATATACCATCTAATTTATACCTTACAAAATTTTTTGGTGCAAGGCATTGTTATCCTAATTTTAGGGGTTTTAAAATTCAAGTTAAGAATGGTTAGGTAACTTCAGGAATGCCTCACAGCTATTAAGAGGTAGAGTTTTTATTTGAAACCAAGTCTGCTGATTCCAGAGCTCACGGTTTTCCCAACACACTATTGGAACCTCTCGTGGATCTTTGCCTTCTAGAAGATAAAACACACACTTCTCAACCTACATCGAGGGACTTCCACATTCTAGCTTTAAACCTACTGTTGTAACAGTAGAGACCA
This sequence comes from Sturnira hondurensis, assembly GCF_014824575.4. Taxonomy (NCBI): domain Eukaryota; kingdom Metazoa; phylum Chordata; class Mammalia; order Chiroptera; family Phyllostomidae; genus Sturnira; species Sturnira hondurensis. The sequence goes on along the minus strand of NW_028078194.1, from coordinate 5,230,924 downwards.
TATACACCGTGTATCAAACACAGCAATAATGTTTTACATGCTTTATTTCATTCAACCCTCACTACAAGCCAATGAGGTAATAAGCATGACAATTATGACTATTTCCCGATTCTGAAACTGATGCATACTGATATTAAAAAGTTTAATCTATAAATCAAAGATTATCTCAAAATAAATTTAAAAATAGCTTAATAAAGCTATTTATTAAGCTAGTAAACCAGCTACCCAACTAGTAAACAGCAAAGCTGGATTTCAAACCAGATCCTGCCTGACTAAAGAGATATTTAGGAAGCAGAATGAATAGGAAGTTCCATTCATACAGTCAATCAACATGTATCTATTGAGCACCTTTGTCACATGCTCAATATTGTGCAGGAGCTAAATATAATGGAAGTGAATAACAACAAGACTCCCTGCCCTGGCTTCATGAATCATGCGCTTTATTGGGAAAGACAGACATTGAAATAGAAGGTAGCAGAATGTGGGGAATACTGGGAAGGAGAAGCCCCCAGTGCTAAGAAACCAGGGACCCAGTGGTGATGACCCCAGGGAGTTGAGGTTTCTGGTCTTGGCAAGTGGGTCAATAAAGGTTCTTTTCAATGTAATGGAGAACACAAGAGAAATAGGTTTGGGGAAAGATGAGTTCAACTGGAGACACTAGTTTGGGGGAGATGTCACATAAATAGCTAGATATGCAAGCGGGAGCTCAGAAGTGAGGCTGCAGAAACATGTGAAATCATTGATGTAAAGGCAAACCTCAACTCAAGGAGATGGCTATCAAAATTCATAAGAACCCTAATACACATGTGGGGTGAATAAGGAGAGAGAGGGCCTCAAAGGAGACCCTGCCTGCCTGCCTGCCTGCCCAACTAATGCTCTAAAGCAATCCTTCCAAGAATTGCTTTACTTCTCCCCAGGCAGAAACACTTTCCCATCCTTTTCATCAAGACTCACCCTGTCTTAGTCAAGCCATCACTCTGTACCAGAAAACTCCAGCCCAGAGCTCCCTCTCCTGGATTCAGCCATGTAACAACTGGCCTAGGACTCAGATGTTTCTTGGTAAGGAGGGTGAAAATCTCAGGTATTTGTGCCCTGTCTCTAAGTAGATTGAAAGATCTTTAATGGCAAATACTGGGTGTGAAATTAGAAATGTAGTCAACACTGTCTATACAGAACCAACCAATAGTACTCAGTTTCAAGGAGCATAACAAAGCAACACATCAGTAGCAGAGCATCAAAGTGTACTAGTTACTGCAGATGAACCTGAATGTCTTCCTCAATACAACAGCAACCAATGTCCTGGGCATTCTCCCAAGTTTTCCCCTGAGCCTCTGCACTGAACAGAGCCAGTCAGAAGGTGAGCATTCACTGCCTCTCCTTGTGCATTGTAGTCTGTTCTCTGGAATGTGCTGCCTTCAGTCCTGGCAGCCCTTGTTTCCAGAATTCAAGTTGAAAGAAATATCTTCAGAAAGAATAAAATGTTTCACTAGAGAAAACTAGCCACAATAGAAGCCTCTTTCCCATGAGTCAAATCACATAGCTTTAATTAAGCCCCTTCAACAAAATACTATCAAATTTTACAACTTATAAATGATTCCTCATTCATGATGTTTGATACTACCCTTCCCTAAGTAAATAAATGTCTGAAATATTGAGAAAGGCAGAGAGTGAATACATCTTGTTTCACACATTATAGAAATTATTAGGTTCTCATCTGCAGTACCATCTGGCCCAGGCCAACTCAGGTGGGCAGTAGCATCCATCCACCAGCACAGTGACTGACAAAAAGGAGTGACTCAAAATGATGCTGTGTGTATGAGTACAGAATAGAGGAGGAAAAAGGTTGGGGAAAACAAAATCATAGGAAAAAGGGGAAAACAGGGAATGAGGGACAACATGTAAGTAGTAAGAGTCTGAAGAAAGCCAAGGTGAAGCAACGTAGACTACCTCCTTTTATCTTAAGCTCAAATTCTTCACAAAGTCACCCACACAGCAGCTAAATCTTTGGGTCAATACCTCAGTCCTTTATAAGATCTGGTTAAATGAATACTAAAGTATTTGCATATATATATATATATTCCTCACCCAAGGACACTTTTTCATTGCTTTTATAGAGAGGGGAAAGGAGAGAGAAGCATTGATAGGTTGCCTCCTGAATGTGCCCAGATCAGGGATTGTACATGCCCAGACTAGGGATAGAACCCACAAATCTGGGTATGTGCTCTGATCAGGAATCAAACCCGCAACCCTTCATTTGCCAGACGATGCTCTAACCAAGTCAGTCACGCCAGCCATGGCAAATATCTTTAGATCTTGAAACTGCTTTCTCTCTTTCTTTCCATATGCCTTTGAAACACTTTTTGTTTTTGTTTTAACCTTTCACCTAAACAAAGACTTGACATTAAATTTGATCTCTATTAGATTCTAAGGTAATGACGTAGCTCAAGATTTGACTTTCAGGTTTGCTGCCCTATTTAACATCCCGTCACTCCAGAAAAAGAGATCCACATTCAGTATCAGGGACCCTCAAAGATGGTGCCTACCCCTCTAATGGTAGAGTTCCAATCCTATCTTATGAGAAACACAAAAAAATGAGAATGTCCCAGTTTTAAAAAAAAGCACCCATTAAGGCATTTCATTTTCATCTCATAGGAAGAACAAAGCTAGAGGCTACCTTCAGATTAACACTAGAACTTTTTCCAAGAGCACAATCCCTCATAACCAGTCTATGGTGGGCACTTTATTCTCCTTAACCTCTCCCACATAAACAGCGTTCCAGCTCCTCCCGTCTGAAGCTGCCCCTGTCACTCTCAAGAAAGTGCAAGGGGTCTGCTGGAATTCAATCTATGCACACTCAGAAGCCGCAGGCTAATTTTATTTAATACAAGCCTTTGATGACCACAGCTATAATAAAGCCAACTTTTTAAAAATCCAAAGTAAAATCTAAATGGGTGCTAGATTAGTCTTTATTTTAGAGATATAATTCATTAACAAAATGGTAAACTGCCACGACAAGATTGCAAACATGCTTTAGCGGCAGGAAGTTTGTTAAAACACAAGTAGGTCAAATGAGAAAAAAGCATACAATCATCTCAAAGATTACTTTTTTGACATTTGATACAATTCAATTCCCTTCAATTAAAAAAAATCTTTGATTATAAAACTACTTCCTTAAAGTGATTTAAATTATTTTAAGCCAACATCATGCTTACTAGTAAATATGGAGAGCATTTCCATTAAATTCAGGAATACAATAAAAGGTCTATTATTTTCATTCTTTGTTATTAATGTCCAGAAATTTCTGATTTAAGGAGAAGTAATCATTATTTGTGAACAATACAACTCTCTACCAAGAAAGCTCAGGAGAATCAGCGAAAACATTAAGTGGATTAAATTAGAACTAAACATTTTTCAAATGAGCCCTGGCTGGTGTAGCTCAGTGGATTGAGTGCGGGCCTGTGAACCAGAGAATCGCGGTTCGATTCTCAGCCAGGGTATATGCCTGGGTTGCAGGCCGGTTCCCTGCAGGCCAACTCCCAGCAGGGGACACATGAAAGGCAGCCATACATTGATGTTTCTCTCCCTCTCTCCTCCCCCTCTGAAGATAAATAAATAAATAAGTAAATAGTTTTTAAAAAATTAAAAAAAAAAAAAACATTTTTCAAATGAGTAAGAAATATATGATTAATATGAATACTACCATAAAGCTTAACTGAGAAATACAAAAACATTTCAGTTAATTAAGATATAAATCAGTCCAGGCTGGTGTGGCTCAGTGGATTGAGTGCTGGCCTGCAAACCAAAGGGTTACTGGTTCAATTCCCAGTCAGGGCACATGCCTGAATGTGGGCCAGGTTCCCAGTTGGGGGGTGCACAAGAGGCAACCATATACTGATGTTTCTCTTCCTCTCTTTCTCCAAAAATAAATAAATTCTTAAAAAAAAAGAAATATACCAGTATAAAAGTACTAAATTCTGTAAACATATTAATTCTTCCTGAATTATACAGATTTATTATAATCTCAATTAGAATTACAATGGAATTTTGAGATTTTGACAAAATACTTCAAAATTTAATTTGCAAAAATAAGTAATATTTGAATAATTATGAGAGAAAATTTCTTTATGTGATACTAATTAATATTATTATAAGGCTAACACAACTCAAACAGTATAGTACTCATTTGAGAAATTACAGATAGATATCTTAGGCCTAAAACTGACTTTAAGCTATATAAAATGAGGTTAGAAATCATCTAGGATTAGCCAATAAATATTTAAGGAAATTATGTAAGGAATATACACACACATATAAGGAAATAAACATATTATGAAGAAAGACTAACTATGTAGGAAACAAGTTAGGTCTTCAACTCATAATACGTACAAAAACTGATTCCAAAGAAAAAGTTGAATATAGTTAAAAGCCTGGAAAGCTAAAAAATAAAGTTAATCACAGAAAGTAGACAAAGACTACAAATTTAAAGGCCATGGAAGTAATCACCAGGGAGGACTTAGATCTGTCTGCCAAATGAAAATTAAATATTTCTGTACATTAAAAACCATGTAAACATTTCAAAAATATGATATTTCATATATATATATATATATATATATATATAACCCATAGCTGGAATAAATACAATCTACTTAACAATAATTAACAAAGTTAGGTGAAGAAGCAGGTTATAAAACATGTAAGCATGATCTCAATTTGGGAAAAAGCAAACAAACAAAAAAACCCTCTATAAAGCCTTGAACCAAATGTTATAGCTACCATAGATGACAGAATTGTGAGTGACTTTGAACTTTTTCTTTATTGTGCTTTTGTCTATTTCCCAAATTATACAAAATTAACTTGCATTATTATGTAATCAGGAAAAAGTGCTACTTGAGAAAAACAGCATCAAATGACAAAGACGGGGAACAGCTTGCAGGCGTATGTTGCGGTCTTAATTTATTAAAGAAAACTAAAATGAGACAAACGGACAAACCATCAAGGAATCAACAACTAAGCATTCAACGATGGGGAAAAGGGTAAGAAAGCCCTTCATTAGAGTAAGAGCCAACCATTAAAATCAAAATTTAGAAAGAGTTACTTGCATGGGAACATCTTGAGGACTATTAAGCAAAGAATTCAAGATCCACAATTGTATATTACATATCTACGGTACGATCTCAATATTGTGTGAAGCAAAAGTCCCAGTTCTGCCACTCCCCAGACAGGTGGCTTTGGTCAAAACCTTGAGTCTCTCAGACCAGTTCCTTCAACTTTAAAATTGAGAGGGCCAAAGTTGGGTCCCCTCATTGTCAGCCCTCAGTTTTATTATTGGATGTCATAGCATACAACAAAAAGGTAACAAGTTAATCATAAACAGAGGCATGTCTTCATTAATAATTAAAGGATAGAATTTTAGTTGTTAAAATGTTTTGGAATTAAAGATTCTTTTTTCTTTCAAACTACTATCTCAAAAATAGTGACATACTTTATAAATGGCTGCTTAGACAGGGATAATTCATTAGAAATACACAGCATGGCTAGAAATAATCACACTCTCTTATCCTCTGATGAATCTGATCTGGGCCTGCCTGCCTGAGTTGGGAACACACTCCACCTGTTGTCAGCCATCCCATGACTTGGAGTTGGTGAGGCCTGGCCCAGTCTCAGCCAGCACTGGGCAGTCAAAAACCGTGACCCAGGCCATGTTAAGGGAGAACCTGCAAGGCTGTCTGACTGCTATGTTGTACTGATGGTGCAACACAGTCACTTGTTAGATTTCTTTCTTCAAGTTTATTCAGTTTCCATGCGTATAACTCAAGAAGTTCTTGCCTTACTCTCTTACATTTATTTAATTGAGCCTATTTCTTTACAGTACCTTTCACTGTGAATTTTAAAACCATGCCCAAGGCATAATGAAAAAACAAAACAAAAAAACCTCAGTCACAGTAAACCAGGCTGAGTTAGGAACTAATTAGCCTCAGCAGCAGAGACCTGAATCTGAATGGCTCAGACCCCAGCAGTTACTACGTAACTGCAGACCAAGTGAAGCTCGTGCTCAGCCTTGTCATCCAAATTCATTCGGGCTTTTGGGAGAAAAAAAGGAACACAATTTCATGCCAAAATATTTAACTTCTGTGAGTTTTATCCACCTCTCTGAGACTGACAAACCAAGCTATTAGAGAGTGCTTCAATTCTTCCAGGCAAACATTTCATAGGTGAAAATACGTTCATCAATGAAATCTGAGTTTGTGTTATTAACAATAACAAATGAATCAAAACTTTCTTTAGAAATGATGGTTACTTGAAATAATTCCAGTGATATCCAAATTAAACTGTGTTATATGATATTTTAATCCCAGATGTGCATAGTATGTACTTGGTCACATGTGTTTTTCCCAATGATTTTTTTTTCCATTCCCTGGATTTTCCATAGTCAGTGATATTATACATTTTAAACCTAAAATGAAGTCATCAAAACAGAGTCTCTCCTTGCTTCTGCCTTTTCCTTAATTCTGAATTCAGCAGCCTTACTACAACGTAGCTGATCCCACAAAGCCATAAAAATACATAAATGCTCACCAGGTTTTGTTACAGCTCTGGATTGGTGTGAAGGAGCTCTTCCAGTAGTTTTACAAATGCAGCACATTTCATTGGGGCCACCACATAGCAGATCACTCCACGGAGCCAGCAGCAACACCACTAAGTAGATAATGGCATTGTTTGACCAATAACCCTGTCAAACTTAGCCACCCTGTTTATGTTTATGTTTTTATTATTTTCTTAAGCCCTAAGGGTAAAGGAGAAAGGATTCAAAAGCATTGAGTCTGAATTCTAGACCAAATGTCACAGAGAAGGAGCAGAGGAAGACTGGAGTTTCGCTCTGCTCCTCCATTCCAGCCCCTCTGGCTGGCTGGCAGGCTGGGGAGGAAAAAAGAAAAGTCCTATTAAGTCCTGACAGCAGAAGGCAGAGGGCAGTGAGACCTCAGGGAGGCCTTATGGATGAAGACACTGTACCCAGGAGAAGCAGCCCTGTGTCACTGCACTTGACATCACCTGTGGTCAGGGACAGTGGGCATTTCAGTGACACTAGGCAAAGAGGAACACTGGAAGTAAGACCCCTGGATGCAGCATCACCAAAAGAGAAGAGACGAGATTCTTCTCCTGCCATTCCACAGGGAGAGTCGATAATAACAAAAATGATCATTAGAGCAAGTGTCTGTCGAATTCTTAGTATATTACAGGCACTGTTCTAGGCCCTTTACATGAATGATCTCATGTATTAGACAGGTGCTACCATCACCCCTTCCATTAGGTAAATGAGGAAGTTTAGGTCCCAACAGACCAAGTATTTTACACAAGGTCACACAAATTGTATACAAGTAATGGAGCCAGGATGTAAACAAATCCGAGCACCTGGACTCCAGATCTCAAACTTATAAAAGGCAATTATAAAAAATAGAGTTATATTTCTTAAACATCCAAATCTTTGGGCTACAATTGTTGTCATACATATAATGCCTTGGCTTTGGGTTCAGTTCTTCTCAAACTCCTATTTTTGCTTCTCTACCATTAGAATCTCTCTTTCATGGAAAATCTAAGGTAAAACCTCAGTATGTAAAATCAGTAAGAGCAGCGCTTTGGTACAAGCGGGTGAGGGGCTGAGATCCTCATCTCCCACCATCTCCCTCACATGACAGAGGCTCCAAATCCTCCTGGAATGCAATTTGAAAACCCCTGGTCCAAACCAATATCACTCTGAATTATGTGCTTGAGAGATAAAAGAAACACAACTAGAAAACTAACAATAGCTAGCTAAACCAAAGGGAAAAGGCAAAAATATGCCCCCCCACAGCAGCAGCTAGGGGTACCTCACAATCTGGACCGTGACACTAACCAGCTCAAGTTTGAGCATATGAGGGGCCAGAGAAGGTGGAATTCGGGGCTGGAGCAGAGCTAGGAATGAGACAAATCCAATAAACAGGCAGAGGTGGGAAGGAGAGCCAAGAGGGCACCGGGGCCAGCAGTCTGTGGTGAGTGAGGGAGGCTGCTGCAGGAACAGAGGTGGGAGCGTGAGAGGGAAGCCAGCACAGGAACTGCTCTCAGAGCCAGCGTCCTCCAGATTCAAGCTGTCCACACACATTATATGAAATAAAAATCGCAAAAACTTACCAAGTATTTCAATAGCCAGTTTTTTTAGGGGGAAGGTACCTCCCTTTTTGCGGATACAAATATTGCTTTTTCCTTACATATAGTAACATACCATTCGGTGTCTGATACTGTCGGACTAACAGACATAAATGCCCGCCATTGGGAGCAGTTAAGAGTGCCAAGCTGCTTGGATTCACAACCCAGCTCTGCCCTGTACTAGCTGTGTAACCTGGGGCAAGTTACTTAACCCCTTGGTGCCTCCGTTTCCTCTTCTGTGATATGCAGATAATAAAATCTCAGCTGTGTGAAGATGACAGATTAATAACATATAAAGTGCTTAGAACGGTACCTAGCAAAGTTCACACGAACTGCTGCCTATTATTGTTCTCTTATTTTGCTAGCTTTCATTTCACTCCTGACTACTTTCTTTTTTTCTCTGCCATACTGTATTAGTTTCTTATTGCTGCTGTGACAAACTGCCACAAACTTAGTGGCTTAAAGCATACAAATTTATCTGATAGTTCAGGAGGTGAGAAGTCTAAAATGGGTTGGCAGGGCTGCATTCCTTCTGGAGGCTCTAAGGGAGAATTGGTTTTCTTGCCTTTCCCAGCTTCTAGAATTAGTTACATTCTTTGGCTCACCGCCCCTTCGTCTCATTACCCCTACCTCCTATTAGAGACTCTGATCCTCTTGCCTCCTTTTATAAGGACCCTCTAGAATAGATTGGGCCCAGCCAGATAATCCATGATAATTCCCTCTTCTCAAAATCATTTTAATAACATCTGCAACATTCCTTCTGTCACATAAAGTAGCATATTTACAGGGTCCAGGGATTAAGACTTGGACACCTTTGGGAGGTCAGTGACATTATTCAGGTTACCACACATGCCTCTCCAAAGCCTAAAATTAAAGACTGTCAAGATTTAGGTAGGCCCAGAGGGGAAAACCAACAATATTAGTAGCTAACTCTTTGAGCACCATGTTCCTGGCACTATGCAAAGTGCTATGGGTAAATTATCTTACTTAGGTCTCATACAGAAATGTTCATTGCTTGCCTAAGATTTATAGCTAGTAGGTGGCAAAGCCTATGTAAAGCCAGTTAAACTTCATTCTAGAGCCCTTGTATGTGACCAAGAGAGTGCCTCCTCCATTATAACTGGGGGGCACGATGACCATTAGCAGTCTTAGAGACCGGACCACAGAGGTACACATGGTCCCTCGGCACAGAGAGATGGGGAACCTAAAAGGTCCACGCTGAAAGGTCCACATAGATGGCTAAGCACTCAGAACATTTTCTCATATTCAAAGGCGAAAACTTGGGGTTACTCAAGAATTTCTTCACATGTAAGTTTGGACCAAAAAGTCTTAAAGGGAACATCTAAGCTTGCCATTACTTGGAGAGGGAAGGTGAAAAGACCACTGCTGACCCTAGGCCAGCCCTGCAGTTCCCAAGGCATGCATCAAAAATGATTATTATACATGGCTCCCAAAAAGAAGAGAGGAACTGACAGCCTTTCCTAGAGAAACTTACAACTGAGTCAGATTAATTCAGATCCTCTGAAACCATAGCAGGAAGTCACAGAACCTCAGTGGGCCACCAGAATGGCCCTACCCATAGTTCAACAGTCAGTACACACCAGGACCAAACCATCATCTGCCTTCCACCCCACAACAGTTAATGAGTATAGGAACCCCCATGCACCCCAAGTTTTAATAAGGGCCTGGTGGTTTTATCAATGTGCACAGTTAGCGGCCTCTTACCTACCAGTTCGCATATAGCAAATGGCTCAAAACCAACTGTGATTGGCACAAGGTGGAAAGCGGCAAGCCAAACAATTGCTAAGGATGCCTATTTACAGTGGTTTAACTATCCATAGCATTTCAAAACCTCAACTGTTAAACAATTTAGCCATAGCTCTATCTGAGACTTTCTAATCAGCTGAGTTAATGCTATTTGGTTTCACAAAGACAAAAAAAAAGGGTCAGTCATTTGTTTGGGGGTGATGAGCCCAGAGGCCAATGTACAAAGTTCGAGGGAAAGAACTCTAGAGCCAGCCTATTCGGACTGAATCCTAGCTCTGGCACTTTCTTGCTGTTGCTTCTTGCAAGTTACTTAAATCTTTTAGTTCCTCAGTTTTCCCATCTCTATACTTCCTTGTCCAAAATCAGAAGTCTTTGGCTTTTGTAATGATAAGCGGGTATATATGCCATACAGTACAAAACACTGTAGGTGGGATCCACAGCAAACATGTCTATCCATTATTTTTGAAACAAAAATGTACAAATAATTCTTACCAGGTGAGAAAACTAACTTCAAATGTAAATGTAAATGGCCATGGGGCATGTGACTACCATACTGTATACAGCATAGCTGTAGAGGGCGGGGTTCCAACTGGCCCAGGAAAACCTATTTAAACCATAACACAGATGAATTAAAGTGTTAATAAAAAACAAGCCTGAGCCCTGGCTGGTGTAGCTCAGTGGATTGAGTGTGGGCCTGTGAAGCAAAAGGTCACTGGTCACTGGTCACTGATTCCCAGTCAGGGCACATGCCTGGGTTGCAGGCCAGGTCCCCAGTGGGGGACACATGAGAGGCAACCACACATTGATGTTTCTCTCCCACATTCTCCTTCCCTTCTCCTCTCTCTAAAAATAAATAAATAAAATATTTTTTTTAAAGCCTGAAATTTACACCCTGGGAGCAAAGAGGGCCACAGGATGCTAAAAAGTTTTACTTTCTAGGCCCCATGGCTGGCCCATGACAAAGCGTATCTTTGATAACTTTTTTTCTTTAGTCTCCACTCCCCATTTCCAACACTCCTCTAGGCAGCATATAACTGGGCTATATGCTTCCCTAAGACCCCATGAATACCTCCCAGCCCTTCTACAGGAGTACCATATCCCTCACTTGTCTTCCCTTTCCCCAACCAAATTCCTACTTGCTCAACACCAGGATCTCAACCAAATGTCGGGAGGAAAGCAACTTGATCAAGCGAATTCACACTGTAAGCTGTTACTGCTTTTTCTGGCTTTCTCCCTGCTTCTCCTTCTAAACCCAGAAGTTCTAAATCATTGTGTTCCCCTGGACCCTTTCTCCTCTAGCAGGTGTAGCCCAGGCAGAGAGAAGGAGCCCCCAACTGAAGCAGCTGTTGTCCTGTGCCAGCTGCTTGCCAGCCAGGTGTGTGAAAGGCAGGCACTGCCAACACAACACATGCAGAGCTAATACTCCTCTTGCCCAGGTGTGGGAAACATTACCTGCTCTCTGCTTTAGAAAACATCGTGTACAGTTCCCTTCAACATTCCTTTAATCATTTAGAAATTTGTAAGTAACAAATTACACATTGAATGAATTTTTTAAAGTATATCACAAAAGCCTAGAGAAGACTGTGATTAACAACAGTTGCAAACAGAAAAAGAAAACCAACCACCTTCATTGGAATTTACCATCACCACAACCCACTTGAGCTTAGAATTTTTAATGACACAGGTCAACCTTGGAACACATCCAAGAAGCTTATGTTACTAGAAAGACTGGAAGGACGTCTCTCCAGCTCAATCTCACCTCCTACTTGGCCCCAAGGACCAAAGATGATTACTACGTATGGCTCCTGGGTATAAGGAAAATCTCCCCTGTGGACGGTAAGTGGGGGACAATAAGAATGGTAAACATTATGCTCATCTTTAAATCCTTTGATTATATTATCTCCTCCAAAGTAGAAATTTGTGTTGGAGAACCAAAGTCTTAACATTTAATACCAGTTCCTACTTATCCCTACACCTAGGGTCTTCTAGGTGCAAGCACTGTGTCAAAGAAAGCCACAGTTAATGGCTTTGGTAGGAGGAAAATGAAACATCGACATAAATAACTCAAAGAAGGCAGAGAGGAGAAAGGCTGGGAAGGTAAACTGCTGCAAGAATCAGAGCAGGGGAAGGCTGGCTATTTGGGTCTGGGGTATCAGGGAAAGTCTCACTACAGCAACAAAACTCAGTTTGAAGGCTCGTTAAGAGTTAGGGCGCTGAAATGGGGCAGGAAGAGCCTTCGGAAAAAGGAAAGGATGTTCTGGATGACAGTATCATCAGGCATTCTTCAGAGAGTTATTTTCAAAGATACAACTGCATACAGTATTCAGAGATAGCTCACCTCCCTTTTTCCCCCAATGACCCAATGACAACGGGGCCCCTGTATGGATATCCACAGAATCATGTGCACCCACCTCCCAAGACAGGTTCTCAAAAATTCTCTCTGGTGGGATCCAGCATTCTTGGCCACAGTTGTGCCCATTCTGTGGCAGTGGCCCCACCCTATCCCTACCAGCGGTTCCTACAGTAAGAAACACAAGAGAACACTAATCTTGCAGGAATCTAAATGACCGACTAGCAAATTTTGTGTAATGCAATTAAAATTAAGAACCGTGGAAATAAATCTCTCTGATGAAGTGAATCCTGCTTAACATCTATTCAGGGAGCTCACTATTTAAAATGACTGATAAGTCTTTAAATGATGAATCTTTCTTACGATGAATAATTGGTTGAGTCCGTTGAACCAAGTGTTTCATGGCTTATAAGTACCAGGTAAGGGAGTTAAGAACTCCATACATTTGCACTGTGCATTTACCATTAGCCATCACGGAGAACTCCTAGCTCCAAGTTATTCGCGATCCCAGGATTAGAGGACTTAGAAAAAAAGACGTAGTTTCCAGTTAAAGTGAGCACACATACAATATTGTATTTTCTAGGACTTTATGCAGATAAATCTCTCCAGGAACAATTCCTTGAGCACCTTCGCCGAAATACTGTTATCAAAAGGGCTGACGCTTTTCTTCTTTTGTACTGGCCACCTCCACACTGTGCGGCAAACATCTGAAGGAGTGAAGGAGGAGGCACTGCAGGGTGTCCTGCAGCCAGCTCATGGGAGGGCTGGCCTGCATTCACTGGGGAGTCGCCTGCCTCAGTTCCCCGCGAGTCTGGGGTCAGGGGTGGGGGTCAGGGTTTACACTTCCGCCAGGTACGCGGAGCCAGGCGGCCGCCCCGGGCGGACCTCCTCGTTCAAGGATAAGAAGCCCACTTCTCCCCCTCTCCAAGCCGCAGTAACCGAGCGACCCAGTCGTTCCCTCACCTTTCCTTTCTGGCCCGTCGCGCCGGAGTTCCCAAGTGCAGCGTCCCTCAGGGACGCGCTCGTCGCTAGCGGCGTCGGGTGTCCCCGCTACTGTGTGTCAGCGGCCGGGCGGCTGCCAGGAGCGCGCAAGAACCAGGCAAGTGCCGGGGAGGCAGAGCCCGGGGCGCGCCGCCCGCCGCCGCTCCCGCCCCGCGCCCCCGCCGGGGTCCGCCGCCCACGCCGCCCGCCCGCCAGTCCCGCGTTCCCGGGTGCGCCCCCGCCGGGCGCCGCTCCCTCGCTCTGCTCCCGCAGAGCTTTGCACGCTGCCCGGACGGCGGCGCGGGCGGCTGCAGGGCCCCCGCCCTGGGCCGGGCTTTCCCAGAACTCGCCCGCCCCGGGTGAGAGGCCGCGAGCGCCGCCGCGGGCAGCCCGGCGGCGCGGGGAGCGGCCTGAGGCGGACACGCCCCCGGCTTCGGGCCCCGCAGAGAGGGCGGGTGCGAGGGGTGGACTCGGCTGCCCACTCCCCGCGCCTGGCCGCCGGCAGCGCGACCCCCACCAGGTCTGGGCCCCCGAAGGCCGTCCTTGGCCCAGGCCCAGGCGGGAGCTGGCGGGAGCGCTGCCTGGTCGCTCCGGCGAGGGCGGGAACTCAGTACACCTCAGGCCGCGGGAATTTAGTCTCACACCTACCCCCAGGGGACCCCGCTTAATAGACGGGGAAACTGAGGCTCCTAGCGGTTAATTTACTTGACCCAAGTTACTGAAGTTAATGATAGTGCCAAGTCTCCAACCCGTTCGGTCTTTCAGTCACTCACCAAACACGTATTGAGCGCCACAACATGCCCAGTGCTGTGCCGGGCCCTGGAAATACTCCTTTTGCTGCTATTAGCGGCCACCCAGGTTTATGGACTCCAAATCCAGTGCTCTTTCATTGCTGAAGCAAACATGGAGAGAGATGTTCACCGCTGCCAGAAACTACAGGCTCTGCAGTGAACTTTCCTTAGCCGCTGAGGTGGCTTTTATAGCCAGTTGGCAGTCATAAGAGCCATAGATCTGGAGAAAAATCAAATTATCGTCCCCTCTCCTTTTCCTCCTTCTCCCTCTTTACCTATTCTAATAGCAAGTGACCCTTCCGTAGGCCTGAGCCCTCCTCCTGCATTCAGTCAGGACCGGTTTCTGTGGCCCATAACCCCTCCCATCTGTCCTCTCCTTGGACTGAATCATTCCTCACACCACGGCCGTGTTCTTCATCCTCTTCTACAACTTTAATCTGTACAGAAACCTTCACTGGCTCTCCACTGCCTTCCAGATTAACTCCCTATAACAGTAGGAACCCAACATGCCCATGTCCATAAGAATGGACCACCCAACATGACGTCTCTCCCACTCCAATTCTGTACCTGTCCTTAGCTTGAGCTTCTACCTGGAGCATTACCGCCTCCTCCCACACACTTTCCTCCTGCTCAAGTTTGACCCTTTCTTTCAGGCCACTGTTAAAAGTGACCTCCCTTCCTTTGAACCTCTAGGACACAGGAGTGGTAGGAGCAAGAATGCACAGGAGGGTACCAAAGAATTCACCCTATAAGAAAAATGTGCCAGCCTGGTCCTTAAACTGTTTTGCTGTTTTCTTACCACTAGGATTTTAATGAAAGTCAACATTACCTCCTCTCTTGTGAGCTGGTTTCAGAAAGGTCTCTGCAAAAGACTCGGAGGAAACTTTGTTTATTAAGAGGTCGAGATCCTAGAGCAATCAAGAATGGCCATTTACTCCAGCCTCTGAGACTACACTGTCCACAAGGTAAGCTGTTTATCTAATAGACAGTTTTATATTATGGTGTTATAATGCACTTAATGAATCTGGTAACATCAAGCCATCAATCACCTGTAGTCCCCAAAGACTTGTATTTTTTTTTTAAAAAGGCACATGGGAATTAGTAGATTGTTACAAACTGGTGGATGCATAAGCAGTTAACATTGAATCCTCCAAGTGAGTCATTGCACTGCTATTGCTCAAGGCAAGTCTAGGTCCATTGGGCAGGAAAGTTGTCTGAGTGTGATAATCATCATCACCCCATCCCTGGAAAAGGGCACCTTCCCCAAATCTTTGCAGAGAGCTAGTCCAAATCAATGTCCTTTGCTTGCCCCCTCGCTCCCTCTCCAAATGAGAGTGGAGGGAGCCATGTCCCTGAGGCTGCCTCACCGCATTGGAATGTCTGAGCTAACAGTGCTTCCAGAGGGTTCATTGCTCCTCTCAACAGCACTGCCCAGACTTTCTGGAGATTTTAATTCACTCCCTAACCTCGCCAACAGTTGCACACAAGGTGCCTTTTTTACACCCTGCTCTCTGTTCAGTGAAACACGCAGACCATCTCAGGGGAACAATGGCTCCATTCAAGACTTTTTCAAAAGTGCAGCATATAACCTTCTTGCTGTGGGTCGCTGCCAGCCATTATCTGGAGGAAGAAAGACTGTCAGATAAAGTGCCTATGAATTGAGGGAGCACTGCACAGTTTCCATGGAAAATTCAGCTTCACTAAACTGAGTTATGCATCTTTGTATACAAGACCTTTCTACGTAGTCAAAAACAACAACAACAAAAGCCCCGAGAAATGATCCTGTGGAAACTATTTCAATATCATGCATCTGTGTTTGAAATTTCAGCCGAGAGCACAAATCACTTTTGAACTTGTTACATAATGGTCTCTATGTGATGGAAATGGATTTAAATAAGTTGTGTATGTTGGGACTACAGAATTTAAGTCATAAAATCATTTTAAGATGTGGAATTATATTCCTACTTTCTTCCTCTTCCATTCTGTATTTTTCAGATGGGGGGAGGGAGGCTGGTCTCTGACTTCATGGTTGTTGATGCCAACAGGAGGCCCCACTTCCCCTACTGCACATATTACAGAAAAATAGATTGGCCCTTTGCCACACTCCACAAGCCAGTCACCATTAACCCATTTATAAACAAACGTGAGGTTAGGAACTGAGCAGTCAGCACAGGCACCATTGACAAATATACTGATCTTTGTGAAACAGAAGCTAATTGCCAAGCAGAGGAATTTGCCAACAGACATCTGAGTAGTCTTGAAAGCCAAGGAAGAACTGAAGGAACAAGCCAGCCCTTAGTTTAGGAGTTGCCTTTTCCTCCCATTCAAAGTCATTGCCTCAGACTATACCAGGTTTACCAGCTGTCAGCAAATATGCTAATGAGTTCAGACAGTGGGGAGAGGGCCAAAACATGCTTTCCAGGGTTATGTGATATGTGATGGTTGAAGTACTAAGGCAGTTTGAGGTTGGTGAAAAACAACCTTGTTAAAGTAGTAGTTAGCTCTACTTCTGTGAGGTGGTTAGGAAGCAGGAGAGACAATCTGAACTACTACCTCTCACATAGCCAGTATTAGTGGCACAGACTTTGGTGTAGGGCCGCTTGAGTTGAAATCCCAGATTTACCCTCAGGTATGAACCCTTGGACAAGTCACTTACCTCTCTGTCTAAATTTTCATCTTCTGTAAACTATTTCTACCCCTCAGTATTGTTGTGAGGATTAAATGAGTTAATATGTGTGAAACACCTAGAATGTATAATGGCTTCTTAATTAAATAAAACCCAGAACTTTATTTTCACTGATAGTATTTAAAAAACATGATCTCCTTGGAATATTGCAAATATCTTATTAATGTTTTGACAGAAATTCATCTAGTTTTTTCTGGAATCTCATTATAATATTTGGTTCAGAGTTACTATCAGCAAAATGTAGGACCAGCTCAAATTGTCTCAAGGAGCCATAACTAAAACTTCTAAAGGCACGATTTAAAAAAAAACAACTTTGAGCTATACTATAATAAAATACCAACCCATAGTCATTGGAGCTAGAGACTTCTCTAGGTGTAATTTTTAAGGTTTCTTGTTGTTTTTTAGTGGTCAGAGATGTTCCTTGGAGCAAGAGAGCTCTGATACAATAAAGGAACAAAAGAAAAATAATATTGCTTGAAAAACATCATCTTTTCTCTAAACTTTGCTTGGGGAGTAAGTCTGCTAGGAAAGTGGCTGTGGTTCCTGGGTGAACCCAAGTGCTATGAGTGGTCAGTAGCCACAGGTGAACGGTGGAGGACATGGAGGAA
Organism: Sturnira hondurensis; assembly: GCF_014824575.4. Taxonomy (NCBI): domain Eukaryota; kingdom Metazoa; phylum Chordata; class Mammalia; order Chiroptera; family Phyllostomidae; genus Sturnira; species Sturnira hondurensis. Next base: position 5,213,557 of record NW_028078194.1, on the reverse strand, counting down.
GGTATGCAAAGGCCAATTTGCTCACTGATTCTCCAACTGGAAACTTGGTGCCAGTCAGTTCCACAAGCCTCCAACAAGCTCATTCTTTGCTTTTTCTGCCATTTCTTCTTTATTAATGTCAGCATTTCACTATCTGCTAGCCTTCCCAGATTGTTTTATTTACAATTATTGTTTTAAGCACATCCTCACATTTTCAACCACTCCTTCTGCTAAGAACTAGTAGCAATGATAACAGCAACTATAATTGAGTGCTTACCATTGTACCATTCTTTTTTTCCCATTCAAAGAATATATATTGAGCACTTACCATGTGCTAAGCATTGTTGTAGGTGCCAGAGACACGGCAGTGGACACAGCAATCAACACAATCTCTGCCTTTGTGGTGCTCATATTCTGGCAGGAATAAACAGACAATCGGTAAACTAGGGTTGGAGGAGGGGAGTAAAGCAAACAGTATAGTAGAAGATGATAAATGCTTGGAAAAAGCAAAGCAAGGAATCCAGAAGACCGGCAGTGCTTCAGGGCTTGAGGATTGCAGTTTTAAATAGAGTAGTCAGGTAAGAATTCACTGAGAGATGACATTTGAGTAAAGGCATGAAGAGATGAGCAAGGCTGGAAGACTGCTTATTTTCCTCCAGTACACATTCTTTATTTGTCTTCTTTAGTTATTAAACTTTCTCTACCCTGTTTTGGCCTGGCCAGCACTTGCTCACCACTTTCCCAGCTTCTTTTGCATCCAGACATGACTAAGTTCCAGCCAGTGATATATGAACAGGAAGTAAGTATGCGATATTCAGTAACATCTTTAAAGTTGGGGCTGCTTGCCTATGATTTCTTTTCATCCTTCCCATTGTGTGGGAATTGGCAAGATCTAGGGCAATAGTACTGGCCCAGAGATGGAAGCTCCATGCAGAGAAAACAGAGCTGCCACAGCTCTCCAGGATACTTCTGGCATTATCCTAGAAGAGTTTCACATCCATGCTCCCTTCCAATATTGGGAACACATAGTGCCTTCCATGAAGGCAGAAATATGTACACAATATATCTCCAACATGGAAAACCAAGCCCCCAAAATTATAGGTTCTCAGAAAATCCAACAACCACCCTGCCTCAGTGCTTTCCAACACTACTCAAACTCAGCTGTTTGCAGTTCACATGTTGGCCCTCCAGAGTCTCACCTCTGAAATTCCCTTCTCCGATCACAGTCTTCCCTTCTTCCTCTTCCATTCTTAGGCTGAAACTTCCTTTCCTTCATTCTTATTTTCTGGAAGCAGTTTCTCACCCTGTGCTATCTGTCCCACCCTTACAAAGACATTGTAAGCAGTGTATGAAAGAATGTCTCCATCAACTGGAGCTCCAGACCTGCCTTCCTGAGCTATCATAGTTTGGTCTAAAGTGTATGTTTCTATTTTAACTCCTCTGTCCCCTTCTGCTTACCTTTCCTTCTGCTCTTCCAGTCCTTCCGATGTCCTTTTGATCTCTTTTCCTTTTTCCAAATCACTCTCTCTCACTAACATGGCTTGTTCATGTAACTTTTGAAATAATCCCCTTGGCCTAATTTCATTCATTACTTTTAATATAGATTTTACTAATCTGATGAAAAAAGCTAAGAAATAAGGTTTATTAAAGGTTATGAGAAATCCTAGAATAAATAATTATTTAACTCTATTTAACCCAGAAATTCCCCAATTTACAAAACATTGCATAGGGCTCTTGCTATCAAATACTGCCCGTGGGCCAGATAATTTTACCTATTAGTTCTTCCAGATTTTCAGTAGATATAAATCAAATGCTCATAAAATATTTTCCAAAGCAAAGAAAATATGAGTATCAATTATGAGTCTAATATGAAAATCCTAAATATAATGTAGCCAAACCAAATTCAGTAGCATATTATAAAATCATCTGCTCTGATAAATCAGGATTTATCACAGAATTAAAAATTTTTTGAGTATTAGGTAATTATTAATAAAAGAATGCATATCAGTAAATCAAGGAACCTAATTATCATCTTAATAAATAACCAAAAGACAGTTCATAAAATTGAACACAACTTTCCGCCTGATTGAAAAAGTCTTTTTAAAACAAATAATAGAAGTGCATGTTCTTCAAAGAATTACAGTATCTTTCACAAATAACAGCCATCATCATACAAATGGTGAACTTTATAGGGGCTACCCATTAAAATTAATACCAAACAAAAATGCCTAATTATGACTGTTATTACTTAATATAGTCTTATGTTTTATTTAGTATTTTAAGATATAAAACATAGAATAGAAATATACACCTTGAAAAGGAAGAGATAAAATTATGATTACTTGTAGAAAACATGGTTATGTACCTAGATAATCCAAGACAAATCAACTACAAGACAAGTATCTTGAATTAATGAGAACTTACTAGAGTGGCTGGATATAAGACAAATATTAAAAAGCCAACAGCTTTTCTACATAAGACTAATATTTCCTTAGAGATATATTGGGGTAATCTCATTCACAATAGCATAAAAGCATTAAAAAGTGGAAATTACGGATAGTCATAGTGATATACATACATGTACGTGTGTGTGTTTAATTGTTTTGGAGAAATTTTAATAAATAGGGAGAAACACAATATTCCTTCATGGGAAAACTTAAATATGAAAAATACCATATTTATTAAGTTCATACTTAACATTGAACAAAATTCCAATGAACTTTTCAAAAACTTGCCAGAAAATGCTAAAATGCTACGAATTGATAATGCTGGTAATTCTAAATTAATGTGATCATCACATTGGATTTCATTATAATATTCTCTCTACTTTTGCTTTTGTTTAAAGTGTTTATATTAAGAAGTTTCAAAAATCATTAAAAAATAAATGATTAGCCACAAGACTGTTTGAAAAAAAACAAAATGAAGGTAGCAGAGGTGACATTTTAGCACCAGCAGTGACTGTCCACAGGCAGAAGACATGTGGTAGCAGTAAGTATCCGGTGGAGAAATGCCAGCAGCTGGCCCTAAGCTTAACTGTTCCAGTCATGTGAGCTTTGCTGTGTCCTGCCCTCCTTGGTTTCATCCACTTTTTAAGCTTGGGTCTCCAGCCTTCCCAGTGATTCTGATATAATACATTTCATTTNAGCCACAAGACTGTTTGAAAAAAAACAAAATGAAGGTAGCAGAGGTGACATTTTAGCACCAGCAGTGACTGTCCACAGGCAGAAGACATGTGGTAGCAGTAAGTATCCGGTGGAGAAATGCCAGCAGCTGGCCCTAAGCTTAACTGTTCCAGTCATGTGAGCTTTGCTGTGTCCTGCCCTCCTTGGTTTCATCCACTTTTTAAGTTTGGGTCTCCAGCCTTCCCAGTGATTCTAATATAATACATTTCATTTCCCCTTAAACTGGGTAGAGTTGGGTTTTGTTTGCAATAAAGAAATCTGACTTGAACAGTTTAGAAAAGATAAAAAGATACTTCCCAATACAAATGCCCATAGACTTAAGAAAAAAATTGTCACAGAAATTCTGATATATTTTTAAATTTTAATATTATATTATTCTAGTATTCAAGAAATTCTGATATATTTAGATCTGAATGACAATTTGAAAAAACCCAACAAACTACATATCGAAATTTGGCTATAACTGCCCTGGCAGTGTGGTTCAGTTGTCCTGAGCATCATCCCATGGACTGAAGGGTCCTAGGTTTGATTCCCTGTCAGGGCACATTCCCAGGTTGCAGGTTCCATCCCCAGCTGGAGCACATATGAGAAGGCAACCAGTTGCTGTTTCTGTCTCGCATCGGTGTTTCTCTTTCCCTCTCTCATTCTTTCTTTCTCTCTCTCTCTTCCTTTCTAAAAGCAATGAAAAAACGTCTTCGGGTGAGTAGTGAAAAAAATGAACAAAAACCCTGGCTATAACTAAAGCAATAGTGAAGGGAGATTTATAACTTTCAAACATATTTACTGGAAAAGAAGAAAGGTGTATAAGAGATTGCTTAAGCACTCAACACAAGAAACTAGCCAGAGAACACAGAGACAATTCCAAAAATGAATACATATAAAAGAAATTACTCAAATAGAAAACAAACAAAAAAACCCAACTGTAGTTTTTTAAAGACTAGGCAAACTTCTAACAAGAATAATCAAGGTAAAAGAGGACATATATGTAATATAGAAATAGTAAGTTTTATATTTATTTAAAGGTGACTTAGAGTCAGGTCAAGGTCTAAATATTTGATATAACCCATTTAACCCTCACAACAACCTTTGGAATAAATACTATCATAATTCCTATTTACCCAATGGGAAACTGACATACAGAGGGGTTAAGTAGTTTGCTCAAGATTCATTACCAGTTGTAAAAAACCCTAGGCATTCTGTCCCCAGGGTCTCTATTCTTCACCATTGTGTGAAAGAAGGTGAACATAACTAGAGTCATAGTAAAGAGTAGAAGATCACATGACAGTTGTGTGAAAAACTTCATGGTATTAATTTTGAAAAGATAATATGGACAGTTTTTCATGTGTTATGTTTTTGTTCATATTTAAAGTAAATATATTTATTCAATAGCTATAGAGGATTCAAAGCTAGAATCCTCTAGCTTTTCTTTGCGAGGTTGTTTTGGCTATCCTGGGTCCCTTGGATTTCCTTATGAATTTTAAGATCAGCTTGTCAATTTATGGGGGAAAAAAAGCAACTTGGATTTTGATAGAGGTTGCATTGTGCTTTTAGGTCAATTTGAGTCCATTTGTATCTCTAGATCAAGGAACATGGAAAAAAATTCAAAAGGTATAAAAAGTGAGTTCCTCCTTCATTAGCCACTACCACCCATTTCCCTGACCCAGACTCAACCTATTATGTATCCTCCTGTTCATTTTGAGTGAGTGTGTGTGTATAATTTCACTCAAGTGTAAATAATATTTCTATAAGAGAAATTGCTACAAGTTGAATGGTTGTGTTTCAAAAGGTTTCAGAAGTTTAAAATTTTAAAGCTACTGCCAGATTGACCACAATAGAGGTTGTAATAATTTATATTTCCACTGGCAATGTATATGAGTGCTGGTTTTCCCACTCCCTCCAACAAAGTGCTTTTCAAACTTCTTGAGACTCTCAGTATTGGAGGTCTTGGATTTCCCTTCAGGGTGTGTTATTTTCTTTGGCGTCTTGCCTCCTTTGTGGAAGGTTTGGGTGTCTTCTTTAAGTGCCTTTCCCCACCTGTTTAGCCTTCTCTGTATTTGGTATCCTTTCTTACTGTATATAAGAGACATCTGAGGCCAATCATAATTTATGTCTTCTCTTAGATGATGTGATCACTCTCCTGGGGACCTGAAGGACTGTTTTGTATGAAGTCTGACACACAAGAGTCAGGATGACTCTGGGACAGTGGATACAGAAAGGGGACATAGCATTCCAAATATGAACACTTTATATCTTTTTGACCAAAATGTTGTATAATATGTCTAGGGTCTCAGAGGAGAAAAGGAGTTCTTAGATGAGTTCCTTAAAAAGCTAAGTAATAAGAGAAAATTGGTAGATTTGGTTATAACCGGTATAACCTTAAATATCAGTAGCAAAGTTGAAAAAAATGTCCAAATATCAGGAGAAGAAAGCTGCAACATAAATAACAGACAAATCATTCGTTTCCTTTAAAGTAGGATTCCCTAACTTTTTTGGCTCCAGGAACCAGTTTCATGGAAGACAATTTTTTCCATGGACAGGGGGATGGTTTCCAGATGATTCAAGCTGGCCTGGACTGGTACTGGTCTGTGGCCCAGAGGGTGGGAATCCCCGCTTAAAGAGTATCTTAAAATCACTAGGAAAAATAGAAAGTAGGCAAATGATATGAATGGGTAATTTATAGAAAAAATAAACCAAAAAGATAATAAACGTAAGAAAATATGCTAAACCTCATTTATAATTTAGGAAAATAAAAAAATTCTTAAATGAGATAATTTTTTACATCAGCTACTTAGCCAAAAAAATTTTTAAGTCTAGCAAGAATAGATGTTAGAATTCAAGGATGTAGGAATTCAAATACTGTTGGTAGGAGTATAAATTGTTACAAATAGTTTGAAGAGCAGTTAGGTAATATCTGATGAGGTTGAAGATATCCTTATATTACAAACTCCAGTTCCATGTCTGTGTCTATACATAGAAGAATTTCTGCATACATAAAGAGACTTATACATAAGTCTATACATCTATAGATGCATACATCTATATATAAAGAGACTTACTATAAGTTCTTTGCAGCTTTGCTGGTAACTGCCAAAAAAAAAAAGATTAAAATAAGCCTGAATGTTCTTCTGTTGAGGAATGCACTAATACATTTGTTTTGTCAACTCATGTGACAGAATGCTATCTAATAGTTTAAGCAAATAAGTTAGATTTCTGAGTATCAACATGGGTATGTCTCAAAATAATGTTGAGTAAAAAAACCCTGCATAGTGACATAAACAATCTGATACCATTGCTGTAAATTTTAAAAACAAAATAAAGTTTAATCTGGTTCATAGGTACATATGAAATGTGTATGTACACATGGTTGTGTATGTGTACATGAACTTCATGACAGTGGTTTCCTCTGGACAGTTAAGAAAATGAAAGAAAGTGTATAAAAATCACTAATTTATCTGTAATGGTTTTGGTCTTTAAAATTATCTGCAGCTGTACTTCATTAAAATTAAAAACTTTTGCTCTGTGAAAGATGCCATCAAGAGAATGAGAAGACAAACCACAGAATGGGAGAAAATATTTGCAGAAGACACATCTGATAAAGTACATTTATCCAAAATATACAAAGAACACTTAAAACTCAACAATAAAGAAATGAACAACTCAATTTAAAAAATGAGTAAAAGGCCTTAACAGAATCCTCACCAAAGAAGATATATACATGGCAAACAAGTGTATGAAAAGATGTTCAACCTCATATGTCATTTGAAAAATGCAATTAAAACAGCAGCAAGAAACCACTACACACCTATTAGAATGGCCAAAATCCCAAACATTTACAATACCAAATGCTGATGAGGATGTGAAGAAGCAAGAACTCTCATTCACTGCTGGAGTGAATGCAAAATGGTATAACCACTTTGTAGAACTTTTGGCAGTTTCTTATAAAACTAAACATACTCTTACCATACAATCCAGCAATTGTACTCCTTGGTCTATACAAAAATGAACTGAAAACTTACGTTCATATAAGAACCTGTACACAGATGCTTATAGCAGCTTTGCTCATAATTGTGAAAACTTGAAAGGAACCAAGATGTCCTTTAGTAGGTGAATGGATAAATAAAATGCGGTATATCCAGACACTGGAATATTCATCACTAAAAAATGTGACCTATCAAGCCATGAAAAGACATAGCAGAATCTAAAATGTGTATTACTAAGTGAAAAAAAAAAGCCAATCTGAAAAGGCTGCATACTGTATGACTCCAATTATATGACATTTTGCAAAAGGCAAAATGATGGAGACAGATCAATGTTTGCCAGGGATTAGATGGGAGGGAGGGGTTAAAAATCAGAGCGCAGAGGTCTTTTAGGGCAGCTAAACTATTCTGCATGATACTGTAATGGTGGAGACCTGTCATTATATATTTGTCAAACCCACAGAATGTACAATACCAAAGGTGAACCCTAATATAATATATGGGCACAGCTAGGGTGGAGAACACGAATTGTTGAAAGATCCTGGGTTGTTGATGGAAAAGCGATCCTGTAAATCAAATCTGAAGTTAAAGACATGAATGAAAATGGGAGAGTGAGCAGCAAGGAGAGGGTGATTCAGAATTAAGGCAGCAAATAGCAAGCTCATGTATGGGAAGCTCCCTGCTTATATCTGGTGACAATGGACTTGAAGGTTGTTGGCAGTACCTCCCCTGTGCCTTACCGGGATAACATTGGACACTCTTTCTGCCAGGAAGCTTATACATGCCACACAGACCCCCTGGGGCCAGGCAGGTGATGGTGTGCAGTAGTATTCCTTTGAAGAGGCAACACTGCCATTTGTCATTGCAGTGGGCCCCCAATATAAGACTCAGATGACCTTTCCAATCACCTGCCCTCTAACCATAAATAGTTTGAACAGATCATTGTTCTGGTAATTGAAACTGATTGCTGTGTATTTGTAACTTCATTTGCCCAGTGAACTCCCAACATCGTGGAGTGCAGGGTGTTGACAAATAATATACACATCTATTGTGCATCTGCTATGTAAGGTCTTTTAACATATTATCTTCATTTGCCCACAAAAGATGGAGTAAATTAATGGAGAAATTTAGAGTTAATGGGGAAAAAAACTCTCCAGGCTCCAGCCAGGTGTTCTTTGTGTTATGCCAGGCCTTCATGGAAAGGAATTTCTCAGACACCTTCCCATACATGGATCATTCCAAGTTGTTTGGTAATGAGTTCTTGAGTCTTATTTCAATGTTACTACATCACTTTATTTTAGGTACTTCATAGCTCTTTTTTAACAGTCTAATATATTTTCCTGTTTATTAATTGTCTAGTTCCACTCATTATCTTGCTTTTTTCCCCAGCTTGTGTGATGTAGGCTGACACAAAATGGCATCTCAACAAATATTGGTTGAAAGAATGAGTGCACAAATGAGCAAAGATCATATAATGAGCAAAGATCATAAAATCTATAATTTAAAGATAAGGCTCAATACAGATAAAGATAATCCAATTAATTTCCTTTATTTAATTAGTGATGTGGCTCCAAAATATAGATCCCCTAGTGTATGTTCTAGTCAATGAATAAAGTAAACATGCACCATCCTCTGTGATTGAAGTCACCAGAAACATGGACCAGGCCTGGCAATAGCCGCTTGCAGAAAAGTCCCAGAAGTAACCATCTGACCGTGTTCTTCGGGCAGAACGTAATGGGAAGATTTGGGAGTCTTCCTCTGTGTTATCAGGAAGTATCACCCCAGAGGTAAAATGGAGGTACTGATATTTCATTGAGTTGTGGGGGCTGTATTAGTTTCCTGTTGCTGGTGTAACAAATTAGCACAGATTTAGTGGTTTAAAACAACATAAATTTATTATCTTCAGTTACAGAGATTTGGAAGTCCAAGTTCAGTCTTACTGGCTTAACGTCAAGATATCAGCAGGGCTGGTTCCCTCAGAAGGCTCTCGGGGAGAATCTGTCTGGTCTTTCCCAGTTTCTAGAGGCTGCTGTATTCTCTGGCTTGTGGCTCCATCACTCCCATCTTTGCTTCTGTTGCTACGTGTTCTCTTCTGATCATCTTGTCTCCTTTTTATCAGGCCCCTTGTGGTGATCTTGGGCTCACACAGATATTGTAAAATGATCTTCCTGTTTCAAGATTCTTAACTTCATCACACCCACGAAGTCACTTTTCTCATGTATGATACTGTATTCACAGATTGGGATATGGATGTTTTTAGGGTTTGCTTTTCAGGCAGATTTAAAACAGGGAGCATCAGCTTTAGGGCCTCCCCTTGTAAAATGTCAGGTTGTTGTCTAATCTGATCCCTTGGTAGCTGTCCCGATTTACTTTATCTTTGTTTTTCCCTTAGTTATGCTATTATTGTCATATAATAACAACAATATGTCAGGCACAGTTTTATGTTCTTTATACATTTTAACTCATTTAATGTAGACACAGAAAGATTATGTAATTTACTCCAGCCAGTAAATAACAAAATCAGGATTTGAACCCAGGCAGTTACTCCCTAGAGTTAATGTCTATACTGTCTTGACCTTTGATGATCCAGCTTTCTCCTGAGCACTCTGGTATTGAGCATGCATCTCAGTTAAGCCACTTGATATCTCATGACATCTTCTCCAGACTCTGTTTCCCACAAGGGTACACCAACATGACCTCTGTTTGGGGGCCACATCTACCCTCAGTCAGGCCAGTAGCCTCCTTCAGCCTCTGAACAGATTTGCATCAACAACCAAATCCCTGACCCCTTAAAACCAAGGACCAGCCCTTGACCATAGTAGCTCCATGGAGGATCAGTCCTTGCAGTCCAGCTGGATACGTTCCTGCAGCCCTTACTACAGTATTGAAAAGTATTACTTTTAAAATTGGGAATGTGACTCCTGCTTCTATTTTTTATTGAGTACATGGAAGCAACAGTTAATGCAATTTGGTCTGAACTCTGAGCATAATTTCACTGTTGGAAGAACAATCCTACTCAGATTTATTAGAGGCTGGAGACTCTGCCATCGTTCATTAAAGTTTTTCATTTTTCATCTGTATTAAACTAAATGCATTCAGACAACACAGAGCTGTTGCTCTGATTAGACTTTTCCTTAACCCAGGAGATCCTAATCTGAGATCAAGGATGCTTTAAGTAGCCTGTAGATGTACTCAGTGGTCAGCAATAGGTTTCTGAGAGTCAAGGGCCACCAGGAAACAAGTAGTGAAGCTCAGGTATGGGCTACAAAGATGGCATTTATTTCTCACCACCTGCATTGGCCAAAGCCACCGTCTTTTACCTGCACAACTGTCAGCAGCCTCCTATCTGGTCTGTCAGCTCTGTTCTTTCCTTCTACCATCTACTTTCCATACTGCAGCCAGAATAATTCTTTCAAAGTATGAGTCAGTCTATGGTACTTTATTATAGCATCCTAAGCAGACTAAGGCAAGATAAGGGAAGGAGCTGTGTATGGGATTGATGTAGCAGATTAAAGATGGCCACAAATTCTTTGACCTCTTCCCATCAAGAGGTGGGGTCTACACCCCTATCTATTGAATATAGACAGATTCTGTGACTGCTCTGAGCAACAGAATTCAGTGGAAGTAACATTGTGCCAGTGTGCAGATTTGGCCTTAAGAGAATGAGAGCTTCCATGTCCTGTCTCTTGGAATGCCCGCTGTTGGAGCCCTGAAATGCCATGTAAGAAGCAACTACCTGAAGTTGCCATATTGCTAAGAAGCCAAAGCTAGTCATGTGGATAAGCCATATCTATCAGTTGGTCTATCTGTCTATCTCTTTATCTGAAAGGGGGACAAAAAGAGAAAAAGAGAGAGAGACACAGAGAAAGAGAGAGATGCTTAAAGAGCCCCCACCTGATTCAGTCTCCAACATTTAAATTATCTTAGCTAAGACCTCAGACATTGTCGAGCAGAGTCAAAGCTTTCTTGCTGTGCCTTTTCTGAATTATTGACTCAATAAATCATGAGATATAATATCTCATGGGATAGTTTTTGTGCAACAATATACAACTGGAATAAATGGGATTGAAACTTCTCTGGGTATACCTTTAGTTTTGTTATTTATTACAGTGTAACATCCCATACTTAGTGGCTTAAGAGAGTTGGTAATTTCTCATGATCCTGGGGTGGTTCTTTTGCTTCCTGTGGTGTTAGGTGGCATCACTGACATGGCTGCCTTAAGCTGGGAGCTTCATTGGGGTGCCTCAGTTCTCTTCCACTTNTCTCCAACATTTAAATTATCTTAGCTAAGACCTCAGACATTGTCGAGCAGAGTCAAAGCTTTCTTGCTGTGCCTTTTCTGAATTATTGACTCAATAAATCATGAGATATAATATCTCATGGGATAGTTTTTATGCAACAATATACAACTGGAATAAATGGGATTGAAGCTTCTCTGGGTATACCTTTAGTTTTGTTATTTATTACAGTGTAACATCCCATACTTAGTGGCTTAAGAGAGTTGGTAATTTCTCGTGATCCTGGGGTGGTTCTTTTGCTTCATGTGGTGTTAGGTGGCATCACTGACATGGCTGCCTTAAGCTGGGAGCTTCATTGGGGTGCCTCAGTTCTCTTCCACTTGGCCTCTGTCTTCATATGGTATCTCATTTTATGGAGTCATTCTACATGGTCACTATCTCCAGTAATAGTCTATCATATTTTATATATAGTTCTGCATTTTAAAAAATAAAATGAGATAGTGACGATTAAAAAGCAAACTGCAAAATTGAATGTAAACAAATATCAAATTGATAGTATAACCATACAAAAAAAGAAGTGAATCAAAAAATATTTGAGCATAATACCCTAATATTTATCTTTAGTGAGTTATAGTTTAAGAGAAAAAAACCTTCAAGAGTCTTGAATTTTACTTGGTAGGTTTTATTTTGATAGTGATATTGACATAACTGTGACTGTTTTGTGTATCTTGTATGATACAGTAAATATATTGATATTTGGGGGAACCAAGACACTCACTTGTGTTATAAGGGAAATACAAATGTGTAGTAGGGGGAGGTAAAGAACTCTGTGGTGTTACATTTGAATCGAAGGTATCAGTGTAAAGTCATGATTTCCTATAGATTTATACACACACACACACACATGCACACATTATAGCCTTTCCATAGACAGGACTTAGAAGCAATGATACCCCAGTAGCAATGAACATAGAACTACCATCCAGATCTTGTTTACTATTCCATTGAAAGGAATCAAGTTTCCTAAGAGAAACTGCTCATTCCAGGTCTAGGTCAATGAAAGCACAAGGTGAATCTATAAAGCCTTTTTATGTCAAAAAGCAAAGAAGTGCTGAAAGACTAATAGCAACTTGCCAAAAGGGCACAAGAGTTAGCTTCAAGTAGCCCTTATGAACCAAATCTGGGACAATTTGACCCTCAAAAAACCAACAGTGCTAATGTGTTGAAATTTTAAAAGGGGATATAGTTTATTTATACAGAGAACGTTAGCTAATATGTAAGAGGAATAATAATTGAATTAGAAATCATTTAGCATCCACCAATGTAATAAGCAGTTAGAAAGCATGTCAATAGATCCCAGACACTCTGGGTGAAATGTTGTTGCAGAACATGATATTCACCCAATCTCCAAGTACCACCTCCAGGGGTTACTTTTTAATTATGAAGGGAAAGGTGCTTTTACAGCAGGTACTACTTTAACCCCTAATCAACTTAGCATGACCAGTAATTGGACAACCTGACATTGTGTGTGTCCTGGTGGGATACAATGGAAAGTACACATATATCACAGCATATATAGTGTTCTTGACCAAAATGTTTGACCTGAGTTTAATCATGAGACTACAAAGTGTCAAAACCACGATGTGGTATATACTATGAAACAAGTGGTCAGGACTCTTCAAAAAAAAGAAGAAAGAAAAAGAATGAATCTCTGAGTTAAAAATATAGCAGGGCACTTTTCAAGTCTAAAAGAAAGCTAAGAGATGTGACAAACAAATGCAATGTGTGAACCTTAATTGAATCATAGATTTTAAAAATCAGCTTTAAAAAACATATTGGGATTATCAGAGAATTTGCTTATGTAATATATATTAGATTCTGTTTTGTATCAATGTTAAATTTCTTGTGTGTTATAATGACTTCCTGGTTACGTAGGAGACACATGGTGAAGTATTTAGGGATGATGTATCAGGATGTTTGCAGCTTTCAAGTAGTTCAGCAAAAAAAATTGAGTGAGTGTGTGTGTGTGTATGTGTGTTGAGAGAGAAAGAGAGAAAAAGCAAATGTGGCAAAATGTTGACAATTGGTGAATCTAGGTAAAGAGGATATGAGGTCTAATGTATTATTCTTTTAACTTCTAAGTTTAAATTTTTTAATGAAAAGTTGGGGTATAAAACAGTAGAAAAATAAATAGCTCAAGAAAAGCAAATACCATTTTATGCCTATTAAATACATTCTTACCACCTCACTGTGCTTTGTTTTTAAAAATAATACACAGTACTGCCAAGGTTGTGGGAAGCTTGTACATTCGAATTGCCAGTGGCATGACCATAGACTCAACTTATGTGGACTAGACAGAGTATGGCAATGCTTACCATGCATAGGGACACATTCAGACTGGTCAAGGTAATCATTGCTTTGAGGATTCACTTCTAGGAATTAGGTTGGTCTGATTTCAAAAAGAGTAAAATTTTATGCCTGAAAATTGGAAATGGAAACAACCTAACAATAAAGGTTAACATTAGGAAATTATGCTTCACCACTAGATGGAATATTCTGTAAGTATTAAACATTGGTTTCAAGACTTCCTAAAATGAAAAACAAAAGATTATGGTTAGCATTCAGTTATTTTTTTAAAAAGGACTTGCAGTCAAGATGGTCGCATAAGTAAACACTGCTTGCTTCCTTACACAACCACATCAAAAGTACAACTAAACTATAGAACAGCCATAATCACAACCACCAGAAATTGAGGTGAATGGAAGTCCTAAAACTATGGAATTAAAGAAGAAATCACATTGACACTGGTAGCAAGGGCAGAGATGTGGAATGGGCTGTTTTTATCTGTGTGGCAGATAAAAATTGGGAGGGATATCTCAGGAGTGAGGGGTCCAAGCCCTCAGCTCAGGTTTCCAGTGCCAGAAAGATAAGTCTCCATAACTTCTGGCTGTAAAAATCTGTCATGATTAAGGCTGTGGGAAACAGGAACTTCTGGAGTCCCACGCAGTTCCTCTTAAAGGGCCTATACACAGACTTACTCAGATTCACTACCTCTGAGCTCCAGTGCAGTGATTGAAAGGTATTGGAGTCATACAGGGAGAAACTGAATTGTCTGGCATCAAGGCAAGAGCTGGGGAGTCAGCTTTCTTCCAGACAGAAATGCTGGCAGAGGCCAGTGCTCCTCTCATGAACCCTGCCCTCACAGAGCCACAGAGCTGGCAGGTGGGTGCCATATCTGAGGCTCCATCAACCTGGCTCACACTGTTTGACCCACCCTGATTATTCTCTGAAGTGCTGCTCTGCTTTTGGGCCTACCCAAGCTGTTTCCAGTGGCTTGTCCATACAAATGGCTTGTCTTGGCCCATGCTTCAGATTTTTAAAAATTCTCTCAAACAAGCAGCACCTGGCTTTAGTGAGCCCCATACCTCTCACTAAGTTGACCCAGGCTAGGCATTAGCAGCAGCTGGCATTGGTTCATAGCTTGGCCTCTCTTGGGCATCTCCAACCTGAGCACAAGTAGCAGCCATCTGCAGATTTCTTTGTAGCTTAGGCTGTGTGCACCAGACAGAACAGAGGCAGTGGCCGTCTTTGGATGTGCCAGCAGTGATCAGGGCTCAACTACACCAGGAGGATATACACAGCTCGCATGGTGGGCACACCTTGAGTACCCAGCTTGGGTAATAGGGAAGGCTGAGCCACTGAACCCTGTAAGACACCTACTACATTAGGCTATTCTACTAAGCCTGGGAGATGTAGCAACTCTAGCTAATACGTAGAAACAAACACAGGGAAACTGCCAAATGAGGAGTCAAAGAAACATGGCCCAAATGAAAGAACAGAATAAAACTCCAGAAAAAGAACTAAACAATATGGAGAAAAGCAATCTACTAGATGCAGAGTTAAAAACACTATTTATAAGGATGCTTAATTAACTTAGTGACAATCTCAACAGCATAAAAAAGATTCAGTCAGAAATAAAGGACACACTAATTGAAATAACAATTTACAGAGAAATAAGGGTAAAGTGGGTGAGGCTGAGAATCAGATCAATGATTTGAAATATAAGGGAGTGAAAATAACCACTCAGAAGAGCAAGAAGAAAAAAGAATCCAAAAAAATGAGGATAGCGTAAGGAGTCTCTGGGACAACTTCAAGTGCACCAACATTTGCATTATGGGGATGCAGGAGAGAGAAAAGAGAGAGCAAGAAATTGGAAACCTATTTGAAAAAATGACAGAAAACTTCCCTGAGTGAAGGAAATAGACATACAAGTCCAGGAAACACAGAAAATTCCAAACAAGATGAACCCAGAGAGGCCCACCTCAAGACACATCATAATTAAAACTCCAAAGGTTAAATACAAAGAGAGAATCATAAAAGCAGCAAGAGAAAAGCAGAGAGTTACCTACAAGGGAATTCCCATAAGACTATCAGCTGATTTCTGAAAAGAAACTTTGTAGGCTGGAAGGGATTGGCAACAAGCATTCAAAGTGATGAAAAGCATGGACCTACAACAAAGCTATCATTTAGAATAAAGAAAAGATAAAGAGCTTCTCAGACAAGAAAAAGCTAAAAGCTAAAGGAGTTCCTCACCACCAAACCATTATTATATGAAATATTAAAGGGTCTTCTTTAAGAAGAAGATAAAAATACGAACAACAAAATGGCAATAAATATGTATCTATTATCAATTGAATCTAAAAAAACAAATTAAACTAACAAGCATAACAGGAGCAAAATCATAGGTGTAGAGAACATTTTGATGGTTGCCAGATAAGAATGGCATTAGGGGACGAGTGAAAAATGTGAAGTGATTAAGAACTACAAATTGGTAATTACAGAATAGTCATGTGTATATAAACTACAGCATAGGGAGTAGAGGAGCCAAAGAACATATATGCATGACCTATGGACATGGACAACAGTGTGAGGATTGCCTGAGGGAGTGGGGAGTAGTGGATATAAGGGGACACAGAGGAGGGAACTGTGGGACAACTGTAATAGCATAAACAATAAAATATAATTTAAAAATAACAGAAAATGAATGCAAAACTGTGTGATTCCAACTTCAAAAAAAAGCATGACTGTATATGAACCAAGACTAACAGGTAATATGCAGATTGTTTATTTAAAATCATTTAAAACTATTGCAGTTTGTGCAATAAAGAAAAAATCTCAACCAGCTTACTGAATTTCTATTAAACTTTCATGGAATGGTAAATAAGGGCACCATACTTTAGAGTATCCCAGTTGTGTGGGTATCCTAAACATCAATTGACAAGTTAGTTAACATTTGGGAAAATGTGTATGCCAAGGTTATGGACTGGAAGAAAAAGAGAAAACTCAGAACTATGTGCCAGTGTGGAGGGATCTTGACTATTTTTTTAAATTTTGATATTGTTATTTTATCAGAATTTTAAAAAGTAATTTAAATATGAAACAAAGAATGAAACCATAGTTTTCAACATTCATTCAGCATTACTCTGCATATTTTATTTCTTCAAGCTATAAACTCACTCTTTTCAGTAAGTTGGCTATGGAGATTGCTTTTCTCTAGTCTCTCAACCGGCTGGCTTCTATAACTTCTTTAGAAGGCTTCAGCTGTTTTGGTCCTGGCATCCTTCCTCCCACTACTGGTAAAAGCATCTCCAGTCTTGCTTTGAAAAAAGCATCCCTCCCTTGGTCTTAGCCAAATGCTTTTTGTGGTGGAGCTGACTCCATATACTGCTTCTTAACTAGTAAAATTTGATGAAAGTGACTTTCTGGGAATCATAAGATTAGCTCATAAGAAGCCATACAGTTTTTGCCTGGTTCTCTTGTAATACCCACTCTTAGAACTCAGAGCTGCTATGTATGAAGTCTAGCTATCCTGCTAGAAAGATTATGTGGAGAATCCCTGATACTACATGGAAAGAGAGAAAGGTCTAGCTTTCCAATTGTCCCTGCCAGGGTGCCAGGCATGTGAATAAACCTACCTTAGACCACCCCCTTCAAACCAGTACCACGCGGTGATCCTAATAGATGCCATAAGAAGCTGAAGAAAGATCCACCAGAGACCTGTCTATACTTCAGACACTTTCAGTGACTGTAGAGCTGCTGTGGTTAAAGTGTTTGTTTGTTCATTTGATATAAGTAACATAATCCAGTTGCCTAGTTTATGCCTGGTGTAAGTTTCCTACTGTTGCTATTGCTGCTGTAACAAAATACCACTAATTTTGTAGTTTGAAACAACACAATTATTATCTTGCATTTCCAAAGGCCAGAGGTCCAAAATAGGTCTCACTGGATTTTTTAAATAGGGTGTCGGCAGTTCTGCGTTCCTTCTAGAAGCTCTAGGGGAAAATCCATTCCCTTGTTTTGGTTTTTTTTTTTCTGATTCTAGAAACTGCCTATATTTCTTCATTTGTGGTCTCTTCCTCTGTCTTCAAAACCAGCAGCATTGCATCTTCCTATCTCTCTGACTCTGCTCTCGTCATCACATTTCTCTGAGCCTCCATCCTCCTCTTTCTCTTATAAGGACCCTTGTGATTTCCTTGGGCCCACCCAAGGAATCATATCCATGATTATCTCCTGATGCTAAAATCGTTAATTTAATCACATCTTTTTACTATGTAAAGTAGCAGATTCCTAGATTCCAGGGATTACAACAAGGATATATTTAGGAGACCATTATTCTGCCATAGAGGAATATTTTGGGATACCACTGCATCATCTCATGAAAGCCAGGAAGAAGTTAAACACTGAGGTTTAGGGAGGACAAGAGCATTGTCATTTCTAGGGACTTGAGCAGCAGGAGTTAATAACAACATGAAAAGCTATTATACTTTCCCTGGCCTGGTAGCTCAGTTGGTTAAAATGTCATCCCAATATACTGAGGTTGCAGGTTTGATCCCCAATCCGGGCACAGCCAGTGAATGCACTAATAAATGGAGCAACAAATTGATATTTCTCTAAAAATCAATTAAAAAAATTTTAAATAGCCCTGGCTGGCATGGCTCAGTGGACTTAGTGCCAGCCTACAGACTGAAAGGTCACCACCTTGGTTCCTGGTCAGGACACATGCCTGGGTTGCAGGCCAGGTCCTGGGTTGGGGGCATGTGAAAGGCAACCAGTCAATGTTATCTCTCACACATGTTTCACTCCCTCTTTTCTCCCTACCTCTCTGTCTCTCTAAAATAGATCAATAAAATCTTTTTAAAAATACATTCATCAATTGATTAAAAAAATAGAAAAGGAAAGCTGTCACACTTAAGAAGCTGTTAGTGTGTATCAGTCACTGCCCTACAAATGCCATGTGTATCAACTCATTCAATCCTCACATCAGCTGTATGAGGTAGATACTGTTATCTGCCCACATTTATACCTGGGGAAATGAAGGTAGAAAGACCTTGTAACTAGAGCTATACTGTTGATGTGAAAAAGCTCCAAAGGCCTCTCAGTCTCTGTCTTTTAGCTCACAATTCCAGATTCCTGGGACAGATCAGCCAGCTTGGGTGAGGAGACCATCCTAAACTACGGTGTCTGGGAAGATCTGGTGGCACAGGCACAGCCACTGGGTGCTACTCTCAAAAAGGGGATTTATATGAGAGGTGCAGTCATCATAAGAAGTAATCACTTCAGGAGTAAAGATTGCTCTGGGGGCCTTCTTTGGTAATAAAAAAATAAATAGACCAAGTTAAATTAAACACATAGAGTGATCTATGGAAATCTGTAGGGAAAATAATATTTTTTATTATCTTTAATACTGTATAATCTGATTTTGCAACTATTCAGCCAATTAGGAGATAAGAAATTAGGGCTAAAAATTGCTTTAAAACTGATAGAATGATTTAGTATTACACTGTAAATTGAGTAATAATTTCCAGATACTGGAGAACAAAGATTTCTGTGGTCAAAAAGTTTGGTAAATGTGATGTCTTTCTCAAAATTTACATCTCATATCCAATTTACTTTGTTTATTGGTTAACCAATAGATGTATTGTCTTTAGCACGACTATTCATGTATCTTCCTCTGGAATATTCCCATCTTAACCCCAATTTAGGTATCTCTGAAGTAGATCACAAATAAACTGAAATATTTATGGTATTTCACCTTCTCATCATAGCAGATGAAATTTAAATTCTGTTGAAGTACAGTTTTGTTTCTTTGCTAATAACATTGAGTTTTAAATGCATAGACCAGTAATTCTTAAAGTGCAGTCCTGGATCTAACAGCAGCAGCATCTGGAAATTTTTTTAAATGCACATTCTCAGGCCCTACATCAGACCTATTGAGTGGAATACTCTGGAGGTGGGATCCAGGAATCTGGTGCAACAAGCCCTCCACGTGAGTCTAATGCAGGCTAACTGGTGAGAGCTACTGCAGGACACTCTTCAATGGCCATGCCTGGAAATACTGAACTCAGATGGACCTCTTATAACCTGCAAATTCTGAAGCATAACAGTTAGCTTGTGACCAACCATCCTGGTTTGCATGGGACTAATGGGTTTTTTAGAGGACGGGATTTTCTTCTAAAATTGGAGCAGTCCTGTACAAGCTGAGATGGTCGATTGCCATCTTCTAGTCTGTCTCTCCCCTTTTTACAGGTGAGGAAATGGATTTATGGACTCACTCTAAGTCCTAGAACTAAGACATTGTAGGGGCAGGACTCACATACAGAAAGTTTAGTTCATAGACTGGGTGGTTATCCATCCTTCCACACCACCTACTAACTGCCTGAAAGTCCCTAACTGCTCCATGCAGAGTGGTGGGTGGCTGGAGCTGGCTTCTCTGAGCCCAGGCCCTGAGTCTGCTCCATCTGAGGGGCATCCCTCCTGGGGATGAGAAGAAGTTCAGTTAATGGAGATCAGGAAAAGACACCTTTCCCCATCCCTCACCAGTTACATAGTACAGTACAGTGCATTGTACTGTACATTGTAGTATAAAATCGTAGTCCCCCTTTATCTGTGATTTCACGCTTTGTGATTTTTAGTTACCTGTGCATGGTTAATGTGGTCTGGAAATATTGAATGGAGAATTCCAGAAATAAATAATTCATAAGTTTTAAATTATACCTCATTCTGTGTACCTTACTTCATCTTATCATGGAGGCATTATATCATCTTACATCATAAGAAGAAGGGCAAATGCTATATAGTAAGCTATTTTGAGAGGGGGGAGAGGCCACACTCACATAGCTTTTATTAGTGTTTTATTATAATTGTTCTATTTTGTTACTAGCTTTTGTTAATTCTTGTTGTGTCTAATTTATAAATTAAACATTGTCATAAGTATGTATGTATAAGAAAAAACATAGTATATGCAGAGTTCCATACTTTCTGTGTCTACTGGGAATCTTGGAACATGGATAGAAAAGGACTATTGTATAGTATAGTATAGTATAGTATAGTATAGTATAGTATAGTATAGTATAGTTTAGTGACAGTGGCCTGGCTTTGAATCCTAGCTGCACTTCCTAGCCCTGCAACCTTGGGCAAATAACATCTTCTAGCCCTCAGTTACCTTCTTTACAAAGTGGGAATAAAGATAGGACCATGATCAAAGGGTTAGGTGTGTGAAGGCACATAAAGCCCTAAACCCAGTGCTCAACAGCACACAGTAAGCAGTCAATGCATGCAGAAAAGAATAGTGAGGGAGACCACTCTTGTCCTTTCCCTCCAAACCTTGGTCCCAACCCACCTGGTAAGCTCTCTTTCCCACTACATAGCAGGAGATGGCAAAGAACCAAGGGCTGAGAGATTATTCATTCACGAAGTACTATGCACTAATTAGCTTTAGCACCCTACACAGTAGCAGGCACACAGTAGGTGCCCAATACATATTTTCAAACAAATAAAATGCCTGCTACAAGCCAACTATGATATCAAGTTTTAAGGATACAGAGATAAACATGATACTCCAGACCCTGTAGAAACAACCTAATAAGGAAGACAGACTTTTTAAAGTAAAGATGATGACAGTACAACTGTCATCATAACAGAAGGATGCAAAACAGAATTGAGTGGACACTAGAGGAACACTCAGGAAGGGCCTAACTGAGGCTGCAGATGAGGGGGATTAGGAAACTTCCCAGGAGGACAGCAGAAGTTGAATCTAGAAGGACAAGTGGGGAGTCAGTCTTAAGAGAAGTGAGCTGTGGGTGTTCAAGGAGAGCAACAGTATGGACTAAGGACAGAGGCTTGAAGACCACCATGGCTTAGTGAGAGAGACCGTTAGACCCAGCATGTCCAGGGTCTCTGTCGTCCCTCCTCCCAGCACATATGTGCACTGGGTCTCCTTTTGCCAACACGACTGAGTGGCAGGAAAATTAGACGGGAGAGCGAAGGCTTCTGTTCTAAGCTTTGAAGAAAATTTATTTTATATTCATTTTTGTTCTTTAGAGCCAAGTTCATGCTTCTGCAAAGACTGGGTGTTTCCTAAATGCTTCAAACAGACTGGCAGAGCAGTGGTACAGGCAGCCAAAACTGTGAACAGTCTCCCCAATTGTTCTGGGGACTTGCTGTTCTCCAGCCCTTTACCCTGAGGGGCCCTGGAGGCTGGATGGGCAGGCCTGGTATTATCCACATTGACAGAAATAGACTTCCAGACACGGAAAAGCAAGGCACACAAAGGGAGACACATACCCGGCTATCTGGATGGGTAGCTCCAGATGCATTTTTGCCCCTAAAGTAAAAATTGGATATTTCTGACTCTTTTTTACAAAACTGAACTTGGACAAAACTTCATGTAAACAAATTTATTTCTCCAAATCTTCCATTCATCATTTCACAATTACATTGTGATTTATTGGTTTCTAGAATTAGATTAAAGCATTCAGTAAGCAGTGACTTATTAAAATGATATCTGGCAAAAAAGAAAAAAGGCTCCAAGTTGGTTTGAACTCCAAATGACTCAAAATTTAATAGTCACATCTTCTCTCTGACCTCCTCTTTCTAATCCTATTGAATTCTGCCTAGTTTCATGTAAGGTTTATTTGTCCTGATCAGAAGCTTAATAGACTAAAACAAAATTACTATACTTGAGATATATGGCTCTGATGGGGACTAAGACTTGTTTTCTTCCTTAGATTTACAAGAAAGTCAATTTCAGCTCAATAGCTGTTTTTTCCTGGGGAGGTCAAGTGGGTTTCAGTTGCAGAGAAGTAAACAGAAGTGATCTCCTTCATTAAGAAACCATAATGTAAATAGACAGGGCGAGGTTAAGAATAGTATAGGAAATGGAGAAGCCAAAGAATTTATATGTGTGACCCATGGACATGAACTAAGGGGTGGGGGGAAGGCTCGAGGGACCAGGGGGAGGGGGTACTGGGAAGAAAGGGATAAAGGAGAGAAAAAATGGGACAACTGTAATAGCATAATCAAAAAATATACTCTTAAGAAAGCATAACATTAACAAAATTCAAGCATGTCATTTCTTAGTAAATTGACCTTTCAAAACAAACTAACACTATTGCTAAATGACCACAACAATTTATAAGTGGCTGTTTGAACTCCTTCCTCCATTTACAGTAGTAAACAAATACAATAACCTGAGGAAATAAATTGGGCATAAACATATCCACGTAAGGGAGTCAGAATGGTTTAACAGGCTCTAATTCCAGCTCTGGTCTCTTACGAAAACCTTAAGAAAGACACTAAAATGTCTAGGTCTCCTTTTCCATGTCTTTAAATGGGGACTGAAAAGTCCCTGAGCTGAAAGTATGGTGATTGGGAAAGGAAAGGGGGAGAAGGGAATGGGGTGTGACTTCTAATGAACATAGGCTTTCTCTTTGTAGATGATGAAACGTTTTGGAATTAGATAGTGGTGATGGTTGCACACCTTTTCAGTATACTAAAAACCACTGATTTGTACACCTTAAAAAGGATGAATTTTATGGTATGTGAATTATATCCCAATTTTTAGAGAAAATATGTGTGGTATACTTCCCAGGGCTTAAAAAATCAAGGGTTTTTTTTTGCTTTGTTTGTTTGTTTGTTTGTTTAGTGAGGATCAGTTGTATTATTTGGGAGCATTTTTTGTTGTTTGCTTTTTGGTTACAATTAATAGAAACCTTTACTGGTTCACATGACCAAACCACAAGATGCCAGAGACCCTGGAATTAGAGATTTCAAGTGGGCCACATTCTCTCTGCCTCTTATTTTGGCCTTTCTTTGACCATCATCTTCATTTCCTCAGGCAGGGGAACAGGTATTTTGGCTGCCAGACAGGAATTTTTTATTTTTGTCACCAGAAGGGTCAGAGTCTTTGGTTCGCTGGCCTGAAGTTCAAAACTACTGCAGAATCGTCCCAGTTGGGCTGGTTTGGGTAAGATATGCACCCTTAAACATGTCACGGTAGCTTGGGAGAGAGGGTCTGTTGTGCACTAGAAAGAAAATATGGTTTCATCAGTCCTCCAGTGGCAAAGGGTCACTTTACTTAGAATAATATAAATGGATAAACATGAAATACGGATAAACATGAGTGGTGCCATTAAGTGCAAAGAACTCATCTGAAGTGATAGGAAGTAAACAGATACTGTACCTTCTATGGAATCTGCTAAGTTCTCTTTACATTTACAAATTATAGTTATGTTCCATACTGGAGCCTGGAAGCTGGAAAATTTATTTAGACACATCCCATTTCAGGAATAGTAAAATGTGGAGGGAAAACATGTATCAGAATCACAGAAACATGAAATTATCCCTATTTTCAGGTGAGGTTTTAAATGATGAAGTGACTAACCAAGAGTGACATGGTTCATTAAATAGCAAAACCAGAAATACAACCCAGTACCCCTGATGCTACAGTTCTCCAGACGCTCCTCTACTAACAAACTTCCCATGACAAGAAATTTGTCAGAACAAAGTCTTGTCAGCTCTGCCACGGCCAGCAGTTGGAATTAGGAGTCCCCCAAGGCTTTTAACCTAACTAATCCCTACAGTAGGCTTGGTGTGTCTTTCAATGCAATTCAGGAACTGCTTTTAAAATATTTTAAATCAGGTACAATAACTGGAAATTCAGAGTCAAACAGATATAAGTGCATTTATATCTTCTTGCATTTCATTATTATTTTCAAATAAAATGCATTTTATTATTATTTTCAATAATAATAATAAAGTCAAGACAATTAAAAGGAAAATATGTTGAGACTATGCGAATGATGATGAAAATGGTCAATTGGATTAGTATTATGCTTTGAATGAGCCATTGTAAATTCTTAGCATGACCAAATTTATCTGACCTTGTTTGGTTCTTTTCTTTCTTTTAAAATTACTATTTAGTTATGAGAAATTATTGCTGTATATTTAACAATCAGATTTGAACTCCTATAACACACCTGTGTTGGCCACTCAATGACCAATTATGGCACTGATGGGACACTTTTTATTAAAAATATATTTTATTGATTATACTATTAGAGTTGTACAAATTTTTTCCCATTAGCCATTTTCCACCTGGTACCTTCATTCCCTCCAGCAATGCCCTCCTTAGTTCATGTCCATGGGTCAAGCCTATAAGTTCTTTGGCTTCTCCATTTACCAAACTGTTCTTAACATCCCCGTCTATTGTGTGTACCTGCCAATTTGTACTTCTTAATCCCTGTATCTTTTTCCCCATTCTCTCCCTTCCCCCTCCCAGCTGATAATTCATCGAATGAGCTCCATGTCTATGATTCTGTTCCTGTTCAGCTTGTTTGCTTAGTTTGTTTTTTAGATTCAGTTTTCAATAATGGCAAATTTATTGCCATTTTAAGGTCAATAGTTTTGATCTTCTTTTTCTTTTTTTAAATATATTTTATTGATTATGCCATTACAGTTGTCCCATTTCCCCCTTTCATTCCTCTGCACCCTGCACACCCCCTCCCACCCACATTCTCCCACTTTAGTTCATGTCCATGCATCATAAGTTGTTTAGCTTCTATATTTCCCACACTACTCTTGCCCTCCACCCGTCTGTTTTCTCCCCACCGTCTGTGCTACTATTCTTTGTACCTGCTCCCCACCTTTCCTCCTCCCACTCCCCTGTTGCTAAACCTCAATGTGATCTCCATTTCTGTGGTTCTGTTCCTGTTCTAGTTGTTTGCTTAGTTTGTTTTTGTTTTAGGTGTGGTTGTTAAGAACTGTGAGTTTGCTGTCCTTTCACTGTTCATATTTTTTATCTTCTTTTTCTTAGATAAGTACATTTAACATTTGTATATGTTACATGTACATTTCATATAAGGGCTTGGTGATGATGAACCTCTTGAACTTGACCTTATCTGAGAAGCACTTTACCTGCCCTTCCATTCTAAATGAAAGCTTTGCTGGATAAAGCAATCTTGGATGTAGGTCTTTGGATTTCACAACTTGAAATACTTCTTTCCAGCCCCTTCTTGCCTGTAAGGTCTCTTTTGAGAAATCTGCTGACAATCTGATGGGAACTCCTTTGTAGGTGACTGTGCCCTTATCTCTTGCTGCTTCTAGGATTCTCTCCTTCATTTTAATCTTGGCTAATGTAATTATAATGTGCCTTGGTGTGTTCTTTCTTGGGTCCAACTTCTTTGGGACTCTCTGAGCTTCCTGGATTTCCTGGAAGTCTATTTCCTTTGCCAGACTGGGGAAGTTCTCCTTTATTATTTGTTCAGATTTAAGTCTTCCACTTGTGGCTGTTCCTCTTCCCCTTCTGGTACCCCTATAATTCAGATGTTGGAACGTTTAAAAATGTCCTGGAGGTTCCTAAGCCTCTCCTCATTTTTTAAAATTCTTGTTTCTTCCTTCTTTTCTGTTTGGTTGTTTCTTCCTTCTGGTCCACTCCATTGATTTGAGCCCCAGTTTTCTTTCCATCACTATTGGTTCCCTGTGCATTTTCCTTCATTTCACTTAGTGTAGCCTTCATTTTTTCATCTGATTTGTGATAAAAATGGTCCAGTTCTGTGAGTACCCTGATCATCAGTATTTTGAACTGTGCATCTGATAAGTTGGCTATCTCTTGGTCGCTTAAAAGTACTGGCTCTGGGGCTTTAATTGGTTCTTCTGTTCGAGCCATAATTTTTTGGTCAGGTTGCACCTGTTATGTATGAGGGCAGAGCCTTAGGTGTTCACTAGGGCGGGGCAACCCAAGTTGCTGGGTTGTGATGCTGTATGTGGGGGCAGGGTCAGAGAGGAAACAATGGCACTTGCCCCACTCTGTCTTGGATTTCAGTCCCCTCTACTGCTTCCCACAAGCAAATTGGGCCCTTTTGATGCTGGTTCCAAGGTGCCTGGGCTTGTGTATGTTCTAGGACCCTGTGGATTTCTCCAGTGAATTCTCCTGTGAGGCTGGGAGTCTCTCTTGGCACCTTTTCAATAGGTGCTTTTAGGCTTTACTTCCTGTCTCTGGGGCCCTGGGTTGCACAGTCTATCTTGCTGCTGATTTTTGCCTGGTTTATCTGCACTCGAATGTAAGTCTGTGGTCAGTCAACCACTGTGCACCTCACTGGGTCTGCTTGTTTCCTGCCTGCACCAGGGTCTGCTAGCCCTGTGCTACCTGGGTGTCTGGGTCTTCCAGCCATTTCCTTTTCCTGCCACAACCCCTCTCCACTGGCCACTGACTCCACACCTCTTACCAGTCTGAATGAATGGTTGTGTGACTTCCATACAGTTCAGTTTTCTGTCTGTTCTGATTGTGTTTTTGTTTCTGAATTTTTGTTGTCCTTAATTTTGGTTGTGCAAGGAGGCACAGTATTTCCACCTATGCCTCCATCTTGGCCAGAAGTTACCCTTCTTCTTTTTCTTATATAATTTCTTTTAGCATTTCATATAATAATAACTTGATGATGAAGAATTTCTTTCGTTTTACCTCATCTGGAAAGTACTTCATCTGCCCTTCAATTCTAAATGATAGCTTTACTGGATAAGGTAGTCCAGGTTATAGGGCCTTGCTTTTCATCACTTTGAATATGTCTTGCCAGTCCCTTCTAGCCTGCAAAGTTTCTTTTGAGAAATCAGCTGAAAGTCTTTTTTTGTAATTTATTTATTTGTAGAGAGAGGGGAAGGGAAGGAGAAAGAGGGAGAGAGAAACATCAGTATATGCCTCTCATGTGCCCCCTACTGGGAACCTGGCCCACAACCCAGGCATGTGTCCTGACTGGGAATCAAACCAGCAACCCTTTGGTTCACAGGCCCACCTCACTCCACTGATCTACACCAGCCAGGACTGGAGAAATCAGCTGAAAGTCTTATGGGAACTCCCTTGTAGGTAACTCTCTGCTTTTCTCTGCCACTTTTAAGATTCTGTCTTTAACCTTTGGCAGTTTAATTATGATGGGTTTTGGTGTGGTCCTGTTTGGGTCCATCTTGTTTGGGACTCTGTGCTCTCTGGACTTGTATATCTATTTCCTTCACCAAATCAGGAAAGTTTTCTTACATTATTTTTTCAGATAAGTTTTCAATTTCTTGCTCTTCCTCTTCACCTCCTGGCACCCCTATGATTTGGATGTTGGTACATTTGAAGATGTGTCAAAGCCTCCTTAACCTAATACCCTGGTTTCTCTTGAGATTGTGAAAGTCTTTCACCTTTTACTATCTTCATTTTTTAATTCTTTTTTTTTCTTTGCTGTTCTGATTGAATGCTTTATTCTTCCTTATGTTTCAAATTGTTTATTTGATTCTTGGCTTCATCCCCTCCAATGTTGGTTCCCTGTAGATTTTTTCTTTATTTAACTTAACGTAATCTTCATTTCTGCCTGGGTCTTTTTTATGCTATTGGAGTACCCAGTGAATTTCTTGAGCATCCTTATAACCAGTGTTTTGAACTATGCATCTGATAGGTTGCTTATCTCCATTTTGTTTACTTCTCCAGGTCTCTCCACCTCTTGATGTCTCTCTGTGCCTCTCTGCACATCTCTGCCCCTCCTACCCATATGAGTGAATGTGGCTTCTTTAAATCCTTAGATTGTCAGATGTCCATAAAGCTGGATTTTCTGACAATTATGGGTGATATTTGTTTTATAGTCTAGTTGTAATTTTTCCTGTAGTTGTGCAAGAAGGTGAGGTGTGTTTAACTATGCCTCCATTTCGACCAGTTGGAACACTTTTTTTTTCCATCTTTATTTAAATCCCTCTGATGCATTCTTTTTTTAATTTTTATTTTTCAATTATAGTTTACTTTCAATATTATTTTGTATTGATTTCAGATGTACAGCATAGTGATTAGACAATCATATACTTTACAAAGCATTCCCCCTGCTATTTCTAGTACTCAGTTGGCACCATACATAGTTACTGCAATATTATTGACTGTTTCCTATGCTGTACTTTACATCCTTGTGACTAGTTTATAACTACCAACTTTTGCTTATTAATTTCTTCATCTCTTTAAAAATATGGAACACTTCAAGAAATTGAGAGTTATCCTTGCCCAGGGGTCATGTTGATCCTGTCTGTGTCATTTTAATTTAACATATGTGATACTGAAGCAAGCCCTGGGACTCTTTTATCTTGATGTAACACCATTACAACCTGATTTGCCACTTTACAGTGTACCTAAAAGAAAGGTGGGACAAATGAAAGGCCAAAAATAGGAGGAAAAAAATGAATGAGGAGAACCTTCTTTCATATTTTTTAATTAAAATGAAATTTCTAGAATATAATCTCCAAGTATAATGAGGTTCTTTTTAATGTATATGTATAAATATCATTATGCTAATATTTTTTCTTATCCCAGATTTTACTTTACAAAAGTAAAGTAGCCCACCAGTCTGATATTATGTGCCTTGAGAGGTTCTTTACAATTTTCTCTTTCACAGCTGTTAAATAGCTTTTCTCTCCAATATTTTTTCTTGAATAATGATTTTTATGGAAGCAAATATAGTAAGCACTTTAAAGTCTTGCCAGTTGTGACAATAAAATAATGGAACTTTAAAAAACCCAACCATGTATCTGGAAACATAGAAGAAACATGCATTGATTTACTAGGAAATCACACACTTGTTCTCATGAGAATGGCATTGTGCAACATGTTTTGGGAATCCTCTTGTTAAACTGTCTTCAGCACAAGATTATGTGTTTTTTAATGAAAATTAGTTAGGTTATCTCGTAGTGCCTGATTTTTTAAAAATTAAAAACAGAGCCTCAGATGTAGGGTAAAGAGCAATGAACTTGGAACCAGAAGATCTGGATTCAGGTTTCACTTCTGTAACCTACTAGTTTTATAACTCTGTGTATCCCTTAACTTTTCTTAACCTCGATTTTCTCCTCTACAATTTGAGAATAAAAGTACCTACATCAGGGGTTGTCCTGAAGACTATATAAAACAAGGCATTATTATAGCACCTTGTAAAATGAAACACACTGTCCAAATGTAAGTTATTATTGGCCCAGCTTGATTAGAATTGAATGGGCTTGATTATTTCCAAAATTCAGATGTAACTACTGAAAGCATAAATATTTCATCATTGAAAGAGTACTTAAAAGAACATGGAAGAGGCAATGATACCTCAGGTCAATTTGTTGAACCAAATGAGAACTCACCTGAGATCCAGAGCAACATAGTATAGTAAGATCCTCCTTACTCTCCGGGTCCTTAGCATTCTCATTTCTTCCTAATCCTCTGCTATCTAGCACCCACTCCATTGAATGAAAGTAGGAACTACTGGCTAAAGTCAGGACATTTGTGAAAATAAAATCTGAAAGAATTCGGGCTGGGCTTTTCACAAGACCATTATCCTTTCTCTCTCACCTAGCAGCCTGGGCCAACCAGCAATCCTCATTTTAAATGACTGACTTGGGCTGTTGCTGTCCTTGTCATTTTAAGATAGCCTTGACCTGAGGGGCAGGAATGCACATTCCACAGGCAAGCACAGACCATAAGTAGGCTGTTCTGTATAGTCTGAGACTACAAATAAGAAAAATCAAGCCCTAGCCCAGCCAAGACACAGTCACTCCCACTGCTAAGCAGATCCCAACCATCCCACCTCAACCCACTCAGTCACGTGAATGAAATATTTAGCCAGGTTACCCCAAGTTTCTTGCTGTAAAATTAATCCTTTGTGGTCTGCTGGAGCAATTACTGAAATCTGTCATCTGCAATACTCGTTTCAAACCTAAAAGTATTCTCTCTTTTCATTTTGCATGTTAATCAAAAAATA
Source organism: Sturnira hondurensis (assembly GCF_014824575.4). Classification (NCBI taxonomy): domain Eukaryota; kingdom Metazoa; phylum Chordata; class Mammalia; order Chiroptera; family Phyllostomidae; genus Sturnira; species Sturnira hondurensis. Next base: position 5,183,096 of record NW_028078194.1, on the reverse strand, counting down.
AAATAAATAAACAGCAATCGCTTAGGTATTCCAGCAATGCTTTACCACATTGAAGCTACAAAATAGAACAACAGATATTTTATTACACTCTGCACGCATCATCTTTTTTTCCCTTTTTCTTCTTAGTTTTAAAAGTGTGCTTTGTTTATAAGAAAATAATGTAGAAAAATTGCTTAACATTCTGATGGGAAAAGGAAACCCCTCAGTTGTGGCTGTAAAGTTTTGCATATGGTAACAACTTGTCCTGCACCATAACCTTATTAATCAAAGTTTTACTGTGGGCACCCTCTCAAGATTCCACTTCAGTGCAGGGTTGTGTAGTGAGCACAAGGGAAATATAAAGTGCCTTTAAAAAGGGCAAACCCAAATCTAATAACATTTCAAATAGTCTACAAGATATAACTGTCCCAGTGACAGATTAAACACAATGAATACTCTGACCCAACACTTGGTTATTCTTAGAGCCAGTACAGATTATTAAGCACACATACCTCAGCTTTTTTAAAGGAATTCTTTGAGGTCAAGGAATCCTAATAGGATTCCTCTATCAATATTTTATAACCATCAACTTAGAAGCTGAATATTTGGTGGTTGAAGGTAAATTGGATACTGAGGCAGCAGGTCCAATGTTCAAATGTTCTCATCTAGCAGTAATCAGTACCTCAGGCCCATTTTGTAAAACATGTATTTTTGCTTTACAAAAATATATATTTGTAAGTTATATGAGTATAACTTACATGTTAGTTATATATTTTCTTATTTTCTGTTGCTGGCTATAAGCATTTGCAAAATATACACAATTGCTTATAGCCACTTAGTCCCTCATTTATTAGTTTCTCAAACTTGGACAGAATTTTTGAGTCTTAGTATTAATGTTGAACTTGGGAAATATTTAAACAATGATAAGATTAAACATTTCTTTTTTTCCCCTCCTAATGGAGATGTAATAGTTTTTCCCAATGAGTATTTTAAAAATATTTTTTAATTTAAAAAAATTCAGTTTTACCTTTGAAAATTATAATATGGATATTTGAAAATGAAGAAAAAAGTCAACCATAGTGCCACCACCAAAAGAACAACTTGACATTTTGTTGTATATACTTTGAGAAATATTGTATTTTAGTATACGCCCAGGATTGTTTTGGGTGCTGAGAGAAAAATACATGCATGGGTCATGGTTCTTGCCCCCAAGGACTCACAAAGAAAGCATTTGAGTAATTGATCAGGAGCTAGTTGATTGGTAGAAAAGTTAGTTGACATTTGATAGTTTTCCATGTTTTGAATATTTATGGTTTCAAGCCTAATTGAAAACAGTTCTATCCTAGCTATGTCAAAGTACACTATACCCTCACTGAATCTACTACAAATTCACTTTAACTTACTGCCTTTTATGTCTTGTTCATTTGAGCCTAATTAAAATAAATGAATTTGATGATATCCAGACATGTTTATCAGTTTGGATTGTTACACTGATTCCTCTAGGGAAACATCTATTTCTCATTGTATTTTGGGTGATAGTTCCTTGAGATATGCATAGATGGTATGTAGAGAAATAGATTTCGTGGTGAAAAATGTTTGGGAAATTGTGAGTTAAACAATCATACAAAATAAAAAATGAAAAACTAATTTTTGATGGGTGGTCAGCCTAAACCTGGAAATGAAAACAATAAAGATCTAGAAGGAAATATAGGGAAATATTTTCATGACTTTGGGGAAGGCAAAAATTTCTTAGCAGGACATCAAAAAATTGACAAATTTGACTTCAACAAAACTTAAAACATTAGCTAATCAAAAGACACATTTTAAAAAATGAAGTAAAAAGGCAATGCAGACTGGAGGAAAGTATTCACGGTTCAATCTGACAAAGTACTTATATCCAAAATATATAATGAACTCCTATGGATCAATAATAAAAAGATAAACAATTTAAAAAGACAAAACTAAGAAAGATTAGGCAAAAGACTTGAAGGAATATTTCACAAAAGAAGGTATATAAATGATCAATAAGTACATGAAAGGGTTCTTAACATTATCAGTTATCAAGGAAATGCAAATTAAAACCATACTGAGGTACAACGTCACATCAACTAAAATGACTATCGAATAAAAAGGTTTAAATACTAATCATCAGCAAGGATGTGAACCAGCTGGAAATCTTGCCACTAAACAGATAGTTACTGACAGCCATAATTCCATTCCTAGATGGACTTCTCAGCATCGGTGTGTGTGTGTATGTATAAAACATCTGTCAGCACATGCACACAGGACAAAAGTAATATCCGTGAAAACACTGGCATAAGAATGTTCATAGCAGCTTTAGTTACAATAGGAGTGAACTACTGATTCACACAGCACCACATATATGAATGTCACAAACATAAACTACTGATTCATAAAACAACAGAAACTANTCAGCAAGGATGTGAACCAGCTGGAAATCTTGCCACTAAACAGATAGTTACTGACAGCCATAATTCCATTCCTAGATGGACTTCTCAGCATCGGTGTGTGTGTGTATGTATAAAACATCTGTCAGCACATGCACACAGGATGAAAGTAATATCCGTGAAAACACTGGCATAAGAATGTTCATAGCAGCTTTAGGAGTGAATAGGAGTGAACTACTGATTCACGCAGCACCACATATATGAATGTCACAAACATAAACTACTGATTCATAAAACAACAGAAACTATGCTGAGGTAAAGAAACCTAGTACATGCTATGCATCATTTATGTAAAATACAGGAACAGGCAAAGCTTAGTTATGGTGACAGAAATAATTTAGAATAATGAGTGCCTTTGGGGAGAGTCTGGGGGTGACTGGAAAAGAGCACAAAGAACTCTTTGGAGTGATGAAATGTTCTTTATCTTAATTTGAGCCATGTATATACAAAGTATATACTTTTTGTAACTTTTACTTTTGATATAATTCCAACTTATAGAAAAGTAGTACCAAGACTACTATAAGGAATTTCCGTATTCTCTTTATCCAGATCACCAACTATTGAATGTATATATTTATTGAACATTATTGAACTGTATGTTTCATGTCTGTTTGCATGCTCATTTGCATATAGTTAAATTAAAACTGCACGCTTAATTTATGCAAGCTAATTTTCATAAATGTGTAAATTTGGCCTTGTGAAGGGGGGGTAAGGCTGTTTTATGAAAAAGCTTCTCAGAATGTGTTAAATCTTCAAAAGAATGTTGCATACTTGCAATGCAGGTAATTATGCATTACTTGCCAGATATTTTGGATGTACAACCTAGCTTCTAAGGAAAACCTGCTGCACCAGCATTCTGAAGAATGCTGAATGGGACCCCATGCTCCAGGATGTGCAGTTCTCAGCCCTGACTGCACACTGGAATCACTGGGGAGCATTTAAAATTCCTCAGGTCCCAACATTGCCCCTGATTAATTGAACTAGACTCTAATCATGGATCCCAGGCATTAGCCTATTCAAAACATTCCAGGTTATTCCAGTGTGCAGTCATGATTGGGAAGCACTGTCTTATGGAAACAGTTCCTCTTTTTAAGCATCTGTACTTCCCCACTTAGAAGATGGCTCACATTTAGTAAGTATCACCAGCAAGTACAAGAACCTGTTGTGCTCACTTGGAGGGTATCACTGGGAGCAGAAGTCTTTTTTATTGGCTAGTGCCCACCTGGCTGGATCTGTGAGCTCTGGGATTCTGGATTCTGGCCTTTAGAACTCTAGTTTCTGCCTGCTCTGGATTGGATGCCCATGTCTGCCTATGGTATTTGCCCCTTTTATTCCAGCCCAGCTCTATACTACTAAATGATCTAATTGGTTGCTGAGCCCCTGCCATGTGACCAACATCCAGTGAGAATAAGGCTTTGATCCCTTGGGCTGGAAGTTTATATCCTGAACTTTCTCAAGCCCCCCATTGTTTCCAGACCTATTTCTGATCTCAGCCTCATTTTTGACCATAGTCTCAAATTGACCTCTTAGATTTAGCAGCTGATACTGCTCCTTTGGTTCTAGTCCTTGGCTCCAGACATGACTGCACCCTATGCATTTATCACAGTAGCCTCCCCTACTTTTTCGGGTAGCCAGCACCTTCCAACCCAAACCAGAACCCCTCTCTGGTGCCAACTGGGTGAGCCTCAGCTTAAGAAAGGGAAAGGGACAACTTCTCCCTGCCCTCAGCTAATGTCCCTGGTCTCACCTATGACTGCAGTTTGGGTTGCCCACCCTGGCTTCACTGGTCTGACCCTCTGACCCAGCCTGGTCATTTTTATTCTTTTGGATGTCACAAAGATTTGGAATTAAATAAGAGAAAATGCCTGGATGTGCATTAGGCTAAAGCCATTGTATCAGATTTCTGTGTGCTTCAGAGGGGCTGGTGTCTGCCCTGCATTCCATTCCACTGACCATGTGGTGCATTCTCAGTGCAGGCGGCTGGATGAAGTGCATATCAGAAAATACAGCTGCTCACCCTTCAGAACTCCAAGTGCCCTCTCCTCTCATCTGCCTTCCCTGGCTCCAGCCTGCCCCTTCCTGGCCTGGGCCACAGCTTTGATCAGGGTTTATCCTCTGTCTATTCATGATTTGTATCTGTCCCTAACCTCAAACCCATGTCACAGATCCCTCCAAGGGGATGGAGAAGCCAAATTCCTGACATCAGGTTCATGGACATCTGTTGTTTTTGACTGCCCAGCCTTCACTCCCTTCTTCTGGTAGCAACACCCAACTTTTCCTTGGAGGAATCAATGCTCACCCACAATCAGAAATAGCATGATATTTTTTTTATATCATGTGTGTTAATTGTCCCTCTCCTGGCCGTAGCATGGGCAGAAGTTCCAAACTAAATCCTTGGATGCTGTCTCTCTGAAACTTGAATGGAGCAGAGTAGCAAAAGCTTTACAATGGTCCAGAATAATCAAACTTACTTATCTTCAAGGTAATGTTTTTTGTTTCTATTACCTAGAGTCTCTGAATGCCCTAGTTCTTGCCCTTTTCTGAGCTTCATTCTACAGCTTTTTCTTCAATTACCAAAGTTCCTTTATTATTATTATTATTATTATTTTACAATAGCAAGAGCTGGTTCTGTTGTTTGTGACCAATAAATACAGTTAGTTTACAGCCAACTTTTTTTTCTTACAGTTATATAAAATTATTTTGAAAGGGTAACTTATATCCCAGGATTGAGTTAAAAGGCTGTAGAGCACTACTAAATTACAGATCTTCCCATACATTATGCAGATGAGGGAACTCAGATTTTGGGAATTAAGGTAACATACAATGCCCTGATCACCTGTTTACTGTTTATATCAGGGGAACTATCTATTAGTTAATGGGTGGGGAGGGGAAGCATTTATTTAACATTAACCCCCCCATACAAAATGTGAATCATTTATTTACCTAAATTTTGTTGAAAACAGCATCTCAGAGCTTCCAAAGTTCAATAGAGTTTTTTCTTTTAAAAAGATGCCCTACAGTTGATATCTGATAGTTGAATATGAGGGAATTTGGTCAGAATTTTCAATTTTCCACCTCTGGTTATAGGAGGTTAAAATAGCTTCTTTCTTGGTTCTTAAAGGAATTGTTATAATTATTAGCATCTATTGTTTCTTGTATGTACTATATAGTTCACATGCAAAGATGATATTCTAGATCCATCATGAATGTAAAATATGCAACTGGAGTGATTTTTACAAGATGAGGGATACCAAGTCTCTTGGGGCCCACGGACTTTGTCTATTACCTGTCCTACTTACTTTGTCCTATCCAAGGTAATTGTTTTACATCTCAGAACCTCAGTTTCCTCATTTGTGAAACTGAGCATGCCAGTGTTACCTATCTCACCAAGACCCAGCACTGGTTGGATGAGAAGATGTTAACCACCCCCTGGTTGCAGTCTGGCACAAATTGTAGGCAAGCAAACATCTGTTGAATGAAACATTTGTGTATGACTTGCCAGGTCCACTTTGCTCCCCCAAATTTTAAGAATTATGTAGTAGGCAGGTGATGTGAAACTGCCCCTGGGACTTAATCATAGAAAATACTTCTGAAAAAGTGTATTTGGGGGCTTGGTCCAGGAGCCTAGCCAGTGATTTTGGAAGTATCTCTCTTCTGCAAAAGCAAGGCCTTTGTGCAATACAATCCCTTATTCCTTTGGTTTCTTGTCTACTGGGATTGCTCTGCTTCTACAAGTGGTCAAGTCCAAACTTGAAGAGATTGCAGTCTAAGCTGTAAACCTACTATCTTAACTAAGGAGGAAAATGAGAGACAAAGTGTGTGGCTTGCTCATTAACACAATGTTAATAGGAGTAGACAAAGGCTTTTTGACTTTCTTACTCCCTCTGCCCCCAATATTTGGGAAATGTTGCTAAGTTAAGGAATGAATTGCCTGCATAAGAAAATAGTAGAGAAGCTTGTCTTTCATCAGGCAATCTTAAGTATAGAAAAACCACAAAAAGTTCAAGAAGAAGCAGGAACAGCAGCCGCTGATGGGCACTCAATGCAGACGCCACAGCCAGTGAGTCTGACACAGGTTTTTTCCCACCCACCCTATTTACACCCCCTCTATTTCAAATAATGATGCATTTTATATCTGCGTGAAACTAGAAGACACAAAATTAAGAAATAATAAGTTTATTATGTTGATATTGATTTTTTGGTCTGCCAGTTTTTGTCTTAGAAACTTAATGTATTTAAGAGATAGTTTTTATTTTTTTAAGCCCAACTTAGCTGTATTTGTTAAAGCAAAAAAAAAAACTTTAAAAAGAAAAGAAATTTAAATTAGTAAGGGTCTCATTATTGTTCAATTAGATTGTAAATATCAATATACCAAAAAAGATATTTAAATAATGTCAAGCTCATGAAAGGACTAAGTATATACTTGTTGAATGAATGAATGAGCAAATCAAGTCACTAGTTAATTTTTATATTAAATTATAGAATATGGAGCTGGAAGGAACCAGTAACAATAGTTTAATCCTGACATTTTACAGGGTAGAAAATGAGGCCAAAAAGAGGTTATTTGACTGAAGCACAGGCTGATCGTGACTCTAAATTTTTTTATTTTCCTACAAGTTCTCATTCCAGTCCTCTTGCCATAAATTCACTTTTAATGCATATGCAATCAGCTTCTTTACTTACTGGGTTCTCCCTCAGTTTGCCCTAATAGTTTTAGCATTCTTTCATTTTCACAACATAGATTTGTTGCATGCTACTGTATACCAGATACTGTGTTAAGCAGTGAACAAAACAGACTGAAGTCATGCTTTCCAGGGAGCTTATATTCTAGTGGGAAAAGGACAAGCAAGAAAAAAGAAATGAAGTAAATATTGAATATATCTTATGGTAATAAGTGCCAAATAAAGCAAGACAAAAATGATAGGGGTTCATTCCTAGGTATATAGTTATATAACATACGTCTACACAAAAACTTATATATACATGTTCTTAACAACATTACTCATAATAGCCAAGAAGTTGAAATAAACTAAATATCCATCAACTGATGAATGGAGCAATAAAATGTGGTATAGCCATATAATGGAATATTATCTGGCAATAAAAAGGAATGGAGTACAAGGAATACAGGGTACAAGATGAATGAGCCTCAAAACATTATACTAAGAAACTAGTCACAAAGAACTACAAATTATATTTTCCATTTGTGTGACAAGTCCATAGTAGGCAAATATATAAAAAGTAAATTGGCGGTGCCCTGGCCGGTGTGGTTTAGTTTATTGGGCATCATCCTGCAAACTGAAAGGTCAGAGAACACGCCTGGGTTTTGGCTCCAGTTGGGGCACTTACTGCAGAAGGCAACCAATCAATGTTTCTCACATGCATGTTTCCCTCCCTCTCTTTCTCCTTTCCTTTCCCTCTCTATAAAGTAAAGTAAAATAAAATAATAAAATAAAATATAAAATAGTAGATTGGTGGTTGCCTTGGGCTAGGAAGTTGGGAGGATTGGGGAGTGATGGTTAAAGGGTACAGAATTTCCTTTGGGGGTTAATGAAAATGTTCTAGAATTGATAGTGGAGATAGGTGCACAATTCTGTAAATACACTAAAAGTCATTGAATTGTACACTTTACATAGGTGAATTGCATGGCATGTGAATTATATCTCAGTAAAGCTGTTTAAAAAATTATAGGGAGCACTGGGATGGGAGTGGGCTGCTTTTACTTTAGGAGGGGTGGTTAAGGAAGGTCTCATTGATAATGCAACATTTGAGCAGATACCTCAAGGAATTGAGGGGGTGACCTTATAGATATCTGGGGAAGAGCATTCCAGGCAGAGGGAACAGCAAATGAAAAGGCCCTGTGGTAAATAAAAGCATGAGGTGCTGGAGTAACAGCAAGAAGATCACATGGCTGGTGGAGTGAGCAAGGGAGACGTGGTGGAAGGAGAGGTTAGACAGTTAACAGGCTAGAATGGGGATGAATTGGTGGGATTTGTTAGCCCCTGAAAAACTGTGGCTTTTCTCTGAGTTAGAAGGACAAAGTTCCCAACTGGGAACTTTTAAAAAAATATTTCAGTTGGTGCTCAAGTTTCATTTTTTTGCATGTAGCTGTCCAGTTCTCCCAACACCATTTGTTGAAAAGGCTGTCTTTACTCCATTTTATGTTATTGCCCCCTTTGTCGAATATTAATTGACTATAGAGATTTGGGTTTATTTCTGGGCTCTCTGTTCTATTCCATTGGTCTATGTGCCTATTTTTGTGCCAGTACCAGGCTGTTTTGATTACAGTGGCCTTGTAATACAGTTTGATATTAGGTATTGTGATCCCTCCTACTTTGTTCTTCTTTCTCAAAATTGCAGCTGCTATTCGGGGTCTTTTATGGTTCCATATAAATTTTTGAAGTGTTTGTTCTATGTCTGTGAAATATGCCATTGGTACTTTAATAGGTATTGCATTGAATCTGTAAATTGCTTTGGGTAGTACGGACATTTTGATGATGTTAATTCTTCCAATCGATGAACATGGTATATGTTTCCATTTATTTGTGTCTTCCTTGATTTCTTTCTTCAGTGTTGTGTAGTTTTCTGCATACAGGTCTTTTACCTCCTTGGTTAGGTTTATTCCCAGATATTTTATTTTTCTTTTTGCTATATCGAATGGGATTTTTTTCTTGATTTCTGCTTCTGCTGCTTCATTGTTGGTATACAAAAATGCCTTTGATTT